>NC_135387.1:14138351-15338351 GCF_051989625.1 Stigmatopora argus
CTGTGGCACAATTGACAGGTATGACAGATGTAGAAAGAAAAAGTAAGGAGGAATAACTTAATTGGGAAATCTGTTTCAGCCAAGCCCCTGCTTTCAATGTTTAGTATTTTCTCATTAATATTGTGTTATTCCCACTTTAGAAATGATATATTTTATTGTACAACGGTCACATAACATATAGGAATAAACTGATAATGATGTCCTCTTCAGAAACCAACTTTTATTTCTTAACTGGCAAAAACACCAGGAGAACTTCCAAATGTAGGGGAAAAATACTTTGAGAGTGAAGTCTGCATATCGACAGGAAGTTTTTAGCCAACTTCTTTTTTTTAATTAAAAGAGCTGATATGGTTGAAACTATCTCCATCATAAAGGCATAACTCAGTATGCAAGCAAAGATTCAAGCAATTTTTGCCATCGAGCCACTGACTGACAGCCATCCCATGTACGAGACTCGTGGCTCCGGCTGGCTTTCTGTGCTCGCTTCATTAAATCAAGTCGAATTTGAAGCCATCACTGCATTCTTCCCAGCCCTCTTTTCCGCTTGGTCTCCATGCCACACTCCTGATCGCACCATCGTCACAGTGTCACGGCTTTTATCTCGTCACCCAGAGCAACCTCTCCATCTTATTGTCCTGCCACTGCTATCTGTCTCTTTTGTGGCTCTGATGAGGGTCAGGGTGTCAGTTGGGGAGGGGGCTTGTCATTAGCTGCCTGTGTGTATAGAGGTGTGCGTGTGAGGTGTGTACGTGTACACAAGATAAAAAGAGTCTTTAATGATCAGTGTGATGAGATTGCACTGAAAGTGGAGCATGACACGAGACATACAACACAAAACAGAAGTTTACAAACTGACTTAGACTATTAAATATTCCTGATTTAGGCCTATTCGGATTTTCAAAATTCATTTCTATTTGCTAGATGTGATATGTGGGTTTTTCTGGTCATGACTTTCTTCAGAGTTTCCAAACAGTACGAATAATTATTAATTAAATAATTTAGGAAAAAACACATCCAAGTGTGCTACTTCCTTAGGTGCAATTCCCAGATACGGGAAAGTTCAATGTACATTACTTTGAACAATCATACACAAGCATAAACAATGTGATAACATTGATCAGGATGGGGAAAAATAATTGTGGGGTGAAAGGCTAATGCTAGGACGAAGTAATCCCCTTCTTAATTATCAAACTAAGAGTTAAAGTTAAAGTTATTACATTCAGGGCTAAGGGTTTTGGCCAGGCTTTGATATATGGGGGTTGCTTTGCTTCACGAGGGACTGGCGAATGAAAGTATCACCCAAAGATAACCTGAAATGACGTTTTCAAATGGTTATTTCATTTATTGAGGACAAGAAATATTGTAAGCTACCTGGCCCTGTCTGGAAAAAAATGAACTGCCTCAAAATTAAATCCTCAATTAAATGTGGCTTATTGTGTTTTCATTTTTTTATTTGGTCAAGTTGTATATATACAGTGGTACCTCGACATACGAGTGGCCCGACATACAAGCAATTCGAGATATGAGTACAATTTTGGGCAAATATTTATCTTGAGATACGAGACAAATTTTGATCTACGAGCAGACAGTGGACACGAGAGGCTGCTCATAAGAACATCATGGGCACTGTCTATCTCCCCGCAACTCCCTCGTGTAATGTGTCTGTTCGCAACTCCCTCTTTGTAATGTCTCTGCGAGCACTGGGCGGAGCGTTGCATTTTCTCAGTGTTTTTTTCCCCGTTAGTCAGAGCGAATGGCGTATATACTACTTCTCGTTGGCAAGTGGTCGTGCGTCATCCTATTGTGAGGACATTTGTGTGCATCATTTTTGGAATATTTTGAAGGGAATACAAACTCAAACAACCCTCAATATTGACCGAAAGCCAGTGTGCAGGCGGGGCAAAAAGAGCCAACCTGGGAGAAGAAAGGTATCAAAATCTCAAACAAAATTAGAATTAAGTTTAGTGTTAGGTTCGATTAAACTTATTTTTGAGTGCATCAGAATCCAAGTTCATTTAAATTTCTTTATGTTATTTTACCAGCGCGTTGCCATGCAAAAAGCCCCCCACCCCTTCTCCCCCCCTCTCTCTCCGTCTCTCTCTCTCTCCCCCCTTCGAAATCCGTATAATTTTAGTACTATTAAACACATTTTAGTAATATTAAACCACTTGTTATGTTTTACTTTGTTAATGGATGGAGAATTAGAACAAATAAAACATTTTTTCCCATCCAATATCCTGTTTTGGGTGTTTTTTCAGCGGGTTGGAACAAATTAATTTGTTTTTAGTTCATTTCAATGGGAAACATTTGTTGGAGTTACGAGAAAATCGACTTATGAGCTCAGTCCCGGAATGAATTAAACTCGTATCTCGAGGTACCACTGTATATTTTTTTTAATCTGGTACATTTGATGTTCTTTAGCAAAGCTGTTGGGGTGCTGTTTCTAAAGTGCATCATGGCAATCACACACACACGCCTACACGCAGTTCCACTAAATTTTTTGCAGACAGTCGTTGACCTTTTCCTGCCTTCTGTTGCTTTCCATGCTGACTTGCGCTTCTCTCTCGGGTGCTGCGTCTACCATCCGCAGCAGCAAAAACGCTGACACTGCACCCCTCGTACACAAACACTATCCAGTGGCGTCCACCTGCTCTGCCAGTTTGGCTACTCTTCTGCTGTCCACTCACACGCGCTTAAAAAAATAACCCAAACACCCATTTTTTATAGCACTGAATGTGAGTTGTAGCACGCTATATGGGTTGCAAAAGAAAAACATGGAGCATACAAAAATACATCATAAAATCATAAGTGCTCAACCGAGTTTGAATTAATTGAAAATAGCAGAAATTATTTACCGGATGTGTGTTTGCCTATAATGTGCTAGCTGGTAATGAGAGACACTTGGCTAGTGTTTATTTAAGTGTTGGTGCCCTGAGCATGTGTATTTACATTCACGTGTAGGCGTGTGCGTGTGTCGGTGTCAGTATTTGTTCAGCTTCGCTTTCTTTTTCTCAAGGTTGCCTCATCACAGTATATTTGTGTGGATGTGTTCGCCAGAGGGAACAGAATCCATGGCAAACAATCTCTGAGTCAGAGTGGGATGGATGAATGCATTGCAACTACCATTGCATTAAAAGGAAAGGTGACACCTTCATCATGTGCCTCCCAGAAGAAAGAATCGTTTTCGGGAAGAAAAAAAGATGAACACACGGAATTATTCATCAAGAAAGGCCAGTCATTTCTGGATGTGGCCGTCCAAATTATGGGTAGAACATTTTAGCAATGCCAATTATTCCAGCCAATCAAATGCAGGTTTCCCAAATTGCCTGGCCTTCACTGGGATGTCAGTAATACCCATTGACCTATTCCATTTGACCAATGCCATTTTTTGTCAAAAAACATGATTTTCTCAATTATTACAGCGATAAGAAATTAGCAATGTGTACATGTAAAGGGCTTAAAAAAATCATAAAATTTCATTTTTCTAGTGTATAATAGTGGAGAAAAATGTAAACAAAAACCTACAGTGGCCACCCTTCCTCTAGGCAGACATAGCCAATTAAATGCAAATATCTCAAATTACCTGCTCTTCATGTCATCATAACCCGTTATCTGATGCACCTGTGGTCAGTGTGTTTGTGTGGGTATAATTGATGTCACAAAATGGCCGTGCCCATAGGGTGTGTCATTTTTTTGGGTGCTTCAACAGGACTTTCTCCTTCCTTAGAGGTCTAAGAAATTTCAATTTACTATACTTATTTGTACTACATCCCATAAAATTGACTGGATGTTCAAACCTGGATGACCCTGCTTGACCCCTATATAAAAGTTCATAACAAAATCATCCTCAGATCCATCCAACTCGGAACATAATTGTCAACATTTCACCAAAATTCAGATTTAAATGATAACAAACAGCATTGCCACTGCAAGACAAACTGCTCGGAGACCCCCGCGCTTCCATTTCCCGTTCTGTGAGAATAGAACAAGCATAACGGCCTTTTTGGTCTCCACCCCTCCGTGCCACACCAGCCAACTCCCAGCGGCCTCTCTGTTGACACAGCCGCAACAATGGTTTGCAAAAGGCCTCCCATTATGACACTAACCCCGGGCCCAGTTGCGGCCCTGCAGGGTTATCCAGTACACAGCGGCCGGCACTGGCCAAAAGCCCCTTCAGTATCAGCTTGCGTGCATAAGACTAAACCCCCTGCCCCTAGTTGCATTGTTCAGCATTATTCTGCCCCGACAATGGCAAATTACACTTTGAAAGTCATTTTCAAAAAGGGAGAAGCCAATCAAAAATTATTGTTGCTCTTTGGCTGAGCGGCCTGCCCCTCCCAAAAGCCTGGGTTTCATTCACAGCCATTATACAGACAAATTAAATAAAAGCGAGTTTGGGGTCGGAGGAGGGCTAGAGTTTCACTGACATTTGGCGGTGGCATTCAGGCTCAGGAGGATCTCTCTGAAGCAACGGGAGAGGAAAGATTTGACCCATAGTGAGACAAATAAGATGGCAAGGTCGCTCATATTGCAGCCGTGCAAACTGCAGATGTGACGCAGCTTTGTGGAAATAGTGTTAGCCATTTTGTGGCTGTCCTGCCAAAATCGGTCCGCCGATAACGGGATGACGGAAGCCTGCTGAGAAGGAAGGTATGTTGCTACTCCTGAGAGACAGAGGCTTTTCTCCTAAACCTATCCTGTAATAAATATTGAAATTTGGCACTGCCTGGTCAAAAAATAGACCCATGCGTAACGGACATTTGAACATTGGCTGAAAAAATACATGCTGTCGAGAAGTGTGAACTTTCAGCGTAACTTATTAAGATGAGTTATTCCCTGAACTTTGACTTCAATGGCAGCCAATAAGTCGATGAGGCTTTACAGAAACACATCATGCAACTGAATTCCCCCAAATATTACTTGCACCCAGGCTTGATTTTCACTCTTGTTTCTAGCGTCTTCATCATTCATTGGTGCGAGGAAGCACATGTGAGACTGAGTGAGTGAGGGAGTTTTTAAAAAAAAGGTTGCTGATGGGTTGGGAAGAAAAGGGCAGTTGGAGGGGTGCCGCTCTTTGGGCTCTTTGAAAGCAGGGGATCTTGGCTGGGAGCTTGACCCCATTTAGGATGAGCGAGAAAGCTCTGGAGCAATTCAAGGAAGAGGGGGTTCGCAGGGGTAGGGGCTCCTCAGACCTGCACTTAAAGGCCCTCTGCAGGAAGTCCTCATTCTTCCTCCTCTTGAGCAGCCGTGGTAGCAGGAGTAGCAAAATGCCCAATTTAGCATGTGGGAGGAAGGGAAGGAGACAGGGAGCCGAGAAAGAGGAAGACCCTCAGCCTTCTATTAGCTGGGTGGGGGTGTAACATCAAAACTCAATGGTAAATGTCACACAGAACACAAGAATTAGTGAATTTTATTTGTGTGTGCAAACCTTGTAATGCACTCACTGTGTGACATTTGACAGGGGGAAGCTTGCAACAGTTGATTTTTTTTTGCCCCTTGATTTGAGGGTTAAGAAAATTATAAAATACAAAAGCAAAACATCCTCAATAATACTGACAAAATTTGAATTATTCAAGGTGCTATGAATGATTTAAAATAGGAAATGGTTGAAAATAAAGGAACTGTTAGTATTAGTCATTCATCCAGCTTCCGTTACGCTTACCCTGGCGAGCGTCAAGGGGGTGCTGGAGTCAATCCCAGCCAACTCTGGGGAGTAGTTAACCCTGAAATGGCTGCTAGCCAATGCATGGTTTTAAGATGCGAGAGGAAACTGGATTACCCAGAGAAAACCCACGCGGGCAAGGACAAAACATGCAAATTCTACACAGGAAAGCTGAGAAAAAAATAATAAATCCACCAGACTATAGAATCAGTTTTAAATCTGAAGGCCTCTCACATGCAAAAAAAAACCCAAAAGGCATTGTACAAAACAGTTTTTAAAGCATGTCTGTGTTTTTTGTCCCTATATTTAGCTGGATCAATAAAATATAATCCAATTACAAATACACTTAGAATGAATTTTCAATTTACATATCATTTTAAATCAATGAGTGTTGTCCCATTGACAATATGCCTGTTGTAACCATCAAACTATGTGTTTTTTCTGTCGTCTTTCATTTTAAATGTTTATCCTATTCAAATTCAACATGTCAAAATGTGTTTTGGCTCATGAGGCAACTTATTTTTTTGTGTTTTTAAAAGTTCTTGTTTTATCATCATTGTATGGTGGATCTATTGTGAGGTAAGAAGTAAGAAATATGAAAAAAATCAACAAAGGTAAAGTCTGATTTTTTAGCACAAGGCAGGATGAAAACAAATATTCGTGTGATTTTGAAGGTAGCTTGTTGAATTTTTTAAATTTAGATTTGTATTAAATAAAGATAAAACATCTTACGACAGTTAATTTCAACATGCATTTATACAATTTATTGGGGACAAGAATGCAACAGTTTACTTGAAAAGCACGCAATCACTTAGATTCCACAAACATTTGTGTCTGTCATTGATAACCATAAAATAAGTAGATTTTCAACAGTTGTGGTGTGTAATACCATCCATGCATTGTCTCCGACTTTCTCAGTCCCTCAAAGGGACTATCATCGTTAGTAATCCTTTTTTCGGTCGACTAATCTGTTTTCGCTGGGGTTACAACTACCCTCCACATCACTCATTCCTTCTGCACCCCCCCCCCCCCTTCCCTCTAGCGGTTACCCGAATATTTATTTTGTTGCTTCTTTAACTGCTGTTTATTCAAAAACCTTACAAAATCATAAATGCATATGAAGCTATGCTAATTGTTCCCTCATCATTATTTCACAGATCATGATAAAACCCTGTTTGTTTGTGGAGGGGTTTTCCCCACTTTTGTGCAGGCGTGGCAGTAAAGTGCTTACCATGGTACCTTTCTGAGTCAACTCATCTGAGAAGCATGCACTAATTAAATTAAGAATAGGCATGTGTGTGAGCGTGTAGGGTGAGAGAAGAAAAAAGCAGAAGCAGTTCAAACTCTCTGCAGAAAACAAGAAGCACCTCACTGCAATCCACTGATTGCACGTGTAGGACACCAGATTGGTAAAAATGGTGTCTTCTTTATGGTTTGGAAGGAAAACCCACACCCATTACTGTCCTTTGTGGAATAGTTTGCCCCTCACTCCCTGCGCTATAGGAACTATTTTCAGAGAAAGCAACTATTAAGAGTCAAAAATGTTCAAATAGTTTTACATGTAACAAAGAAGGAGACAATCAACATTGACAAATATGTAGTCACAATGTGAACCAGTTTAGAAACTTTTAAGCTGAGGTTTGTGATTCAAAACCATTTTACCACTTTACGGGAGACGGAACAGACGAGAGCTTCTTAAAAAGTTCTAGTTGTAGTTCTTTCTACATCACCAGGCAGTAACTTAGTGTTTATAATGTGTTAACTTTAGCAATTCAAAATTTATGTGCTCAAATTCAGAAATTCCATCGCATCATTTTGGAATGACTTGATGAGACCTGATGTTAACGTACCTCACGAAGTGCTGCTGCCACTTGTAAACGACAAACGAGATAGTAGTTTAAAATATATAGCTTTTTATCATTTAAAACCATCAAAACCACTCTAGATAAATGTAGTGTGTATTATTTTGTACTGAATGTAGCATCACCCAGGTCAAAACGAGCACAAGAAAGAGATACACAGGTCAGAGTTCAGACATTTGGAGGGATGGGGGGGGGGTGTTTGCGCGTGTCTACGCGCTGAGCTCCAGAAGAGCTGACAGCTTGCTATGACAGAGATTCCACACTGAGGGTTGTCAATGCACAGCAGATATGCCTTTGAAGCGTGTGTTTGATGGATTGTTGTTAACAAGTGATCGATCACTCCAGCCCTCAAAGCAGGGTTATCAAACTCATTACATACGAGTTGCTTGTTTGGATAAACTTGGCATTTAATTTAGTACTATTCATCTCACATATCTGACTGAAACACAAAATTCTTCTTTTCTAAATTCAATGATTCACTTTCTATTATTATGGCAAATGTTTCGATGTTTGATCATGTTTTGACATTACGATCTACCCGATTTAAAAATGCTGAAATTAATGAAATTCTTCGAGGTTTACATACAGTGTGTTTTTCTCACTGTGAGTAACATTAACACACAATTGCCCAAGTTAAATTTCATGTGGTTTAAAAAATATCAACTCCAAAGTAATTCCCAGAGGCAGAAAAACTGATAAAAATCTGATCCTATTTTTTAATAAGACGCACCTCTAATTCACTTTTTGCTGTTGTTGTTCTTGTTGTTACAGAAAGGTGTCCCCCCCCAATTCCTGTCCCGCCTGTACAGATAGAATGCTTCTACAAATGTTGGATCATGGTTGGGAACGTCAGCGCACCCAAAAATCAAAAGTGCACACACCACCTCATAATCGTATCATGTGATCTTTACCAAACTTAAAATCTGTACACGGGAGAAAAAATGATGGTGATTCTAAAGGCCAGTGAACGAAGGATCACAGAAAATTTAAAATCCCCAGCAGTGCAACAATCAAATGTGGAAGCACTAAAGAGTCTTTCACACTGCCTCGAAAAAACATTGCTAAAACAAGACCATGTAGGCAAAAAAATGTCTTGATGTGTGTGGGACTGTCAGGCACGTTGTTTTTTTTATGGAGACTGAAACAACAAGTCTGGCTGCAAGTCAGCAACAGGTCCATACGAGAGCCAAATCTCAGAGCTCATGCATGAAATAACTTTGGTTTAATTCTTTGTCACAATGCCAAAGACGAAGCAAAACAATGCAACAAGCTGACGAGCAGCGAGCGGCTCCGTGCAGCCACTTAGCGAGCAGCAGGTGCGACGCAGCTCAAGAAAGGAAGTGCTGACAGACAGCTGCTGAGAGACCCAATCAGATCCAACTCAAGGTTCATTTCATTGGGTTTGAGCTGTAGAATCTGGATTATGTTGTTTGTTTAAAATAAAAAGTCCCTTTCACAATATGTCACCACTCAATATATATATATATATATACATATACATATACATATACATATACACATACATACATACATACATACATACATACATACATACATACATACATACATACATACATACATACATACATACATACATACATACATACATACATACATACATACATACATACATACATACATACATACATACATACATACATACATACATACATACATACATACATACATACATACATACATACATACACACATACACACACACACATACATACATACACACACACACACACACACACACACAGTGGTACCTCGACATACGAGTGGCCCAACATACAAGAAATTTGAGATACGAGTAAAATTTCGGGCAAATATTTATCTTGATATACGAGACAAATGTTGATATACGAGCAGACAGTGGACGCGAGAGGCTGCTCATAAGAACATCATGGGCACTGTCTCTCTCCCCGCAACTCCCTCGTGTAATGTCTCTGGTCGCAACTCCCTTTTTGTAATGTCTCTGCGAGCACTGGCGGAGCGTTGCATTCTTTCACTGTTTTTTTCCCCGTTAGTCAGTGCGAATGGCGTATATACTACTTCTCGTTGGCAAGTGGTCGTGCGTTATCCTATTGTGAGGACATTTATAATACAAACTCAAACAACCCTTGATATTGACTGAAAGTCAGTGTGGAGGCGGGGCAAAAAGACCCAACCCGGGAGAAGAAAGGTATCAAAATGTCAAACAAAATTAGAATTAAGTTTAGTGTTAGGTTCGATTAAACTTATTTTTGAGTGTGTCTGCATCGTAATCCAAGTTCATTTAAATTTATTTATGTTATTTTACCAGGGCATTGTACAAATAATGGAAATGAAAGGTAATGATGGTGCAGAATATTGATGTTCTTTCCATATTTTTGAAGGACTGCAAGTATATGATTCTGATTCATTAAATATATATTTTTAACTGAATGGTATTTAGTCAAATGTTGTTCTGTCCACAGTTGTTCATATAAATGACAATAAAGTTCATAAAGGTCTAGAAGAACGCAGGAGATTGTGTTATTATTTTAGGAATGGCAGATGGCCGTTATTCTCTGTTAAACATATTTCTCTCATGTTCAGCACGGCTCTGGAAGGAAACAAAAGAGCGCTTTGAATGGCACGTGCTCTGCGCCGTCAGTCAACCGTCTCCTAGCAACAGACAACAGAAATGCACCTGTGGCTCTGAATGGGAGAGAAAAAAAGCTGTCGAAAGCGCCAGGATTTAGTCTTTATTTATTAAAAATATGTTTCGTCGAGGGTGACTCTAATGTCTCGTTTCAATATACTACATTGAGCCCTGCTATTGCCGGCAATCGACGTCCAATCTATTTAATAACTACAGAAATCACAGATGAGCTTTTTTGCCTTTTATATAAAATTGAAATCAATATTTTTGTTCCTTTTTTGAAATTATTTGATCAATATACCCCTTATATTCACAAGAGTCACAGGGGTGTTGGAGCCTATCTGAGGCAAATCCTGAACTAGTTGCCAGCCAATCCCAGGGCTAATATAGACAAACCTTTCACACCCACAGCATGGAGAATCATAAATACATTTTGATGATGTGGGGGACACACCAGTGTCCTACAAGAATAAAACATCCAAACTCCACATTAAGGACATGGTGCGGTATTGAACTCTTGGTATTAAAACTGCGAGGCAAACATTGGAACACTCAAACACCATGACATCTCCCTTTTTTTATCCAAACAAAAAGATCTATAACAAATTACCTTAAACATATTTACTGTTTCTTTATGTGTGTTTTTTATTTTTTTTAAATGCAATAAACAAAAATATAAAGACAATGTAGGATATCAAAAAGGCTAGTTTTAGGCCAATTGCCTGTCCAAAAAGCAGTTGATTCAATTGATCATCAATTAGTGGTGAATTAGCTGATGACCTTGTGGAGGAAATGACAAGCTGAGTTTGACACGTCCGCCCTTAAAGGGTTTCGGAAAGGAAGTTCTAAAAAGACGTATTTGAATATTGTCCGTTTTCATCTTGACGCTAAAAGCAAGCCGGGCGCACAGAGTGGCTGTGACGTCACCGCTGTGGCCCGCTCATGCAAATGACGTCCCCGCTCGAGCGTCTCCATTGGCCGCCCTCGCTCATTTAGCGGCTGTGGGCGCGCGCGGCCCGGGCACGCTCGACAACTTTTTCCCAGCGCATGCAGCTCCGAGCGGCGAATAACCGGCTCGCGCACGGGATCTCACCGCCTTCGGGAGCTTCGTCCTGGCGGATGACAGCAGGCAAGGGAAAGAGTACCCAGGGGAGCTGAAGAGCAACTTTTCCTTCTCGGACAGCGCCCTTTGTTTCTTGTTCTAGGTGTTGTTGTTGTTGTTTTTGTTTTCTTTATTATTATTTTTATTTTTATTTATTTTATTTTTTGTTTTCTTTACTCTCGAGCATCCTCGGGGCGTCGAGGCGGCCCGAACCCCCTCCACCGAGAGGCCAAGTGAATGTACAGCATCATGATGGAGACGGACTTGTACTCCCCCGCCGTGCAGCAGGGCAACCCGTCCAACCCCCCTGGGGGAGTCGTCGTCGGCGGTGGCAAAGTCCCGCAAGAGAGAATCAAGAGACCCATGAACGCCTTCATGGTGTGGTCTCGCGGCCAGCGGCGGAAGATGGCCCAGGAGAACCCCAAGATGCACAACTCGGAGATCAGCAAGCGACTGGGCGCCGAGTGGAAGGTGATGACCGAGGCCGAGAAGAGGCCCTTCATCGACGAGGCCAAGCGGCTGCGGGCCATGCACATGAAGGAGCACCCGGACTACAAGTACCGGCCGCGCAGGAAGACCAAAACGCTGCTGAAGAAGGACAAGTACTCGCTGGCCGCTGGGCTGCTGGGCAACGCGACGGCGGCGGGGATGGGGGGCGCCATGGTCGGCCCGCGGCTGGACAGCCCCGGCGGGGGCCACCTGGGCTCCAACGCGGGGGTCTACACGGCGCACGTCAACGGCTGGCCCAACGGCGCTTACTCGGGACAGGTAGCTGCCGCGGCGGCCGCCCACGCCATGATGCAGGAGGCGCAGCTGGCTTTCACGCAACACCCGGCCGGCGCTCACCCGCACGCTCACCCGCACGCTCACCCGCACTCTCACCCGCACCCGCACAACGTGACGCCCGTGCACAGGTACGACATGAGCGCCTTGTCTTACAGCCCCATCTCGAACTGCCAGAGCTACGCGAGCGCCTCTCCCCCGGGCTACGGGGGGATCACCGGCTACACGCACCAGCATCACGGCGCCGGCTTGTCTCCCTTGTCGGGGGCGCTCGGGGGATCCCTGGTCAAGTCGGAGCCCAGCGCCAGCCCACCGTTGTCCACGGCGAGACAACCGTGCCCCTCCGGGGACCTGCGGGACATGATCAGCATGTACTTGCCCACCGGAGAAGCGGCGGCAGCGGGGGACTCGTCCGTGCAGGGGCGCCTGCATATGCTCCACGCGCAGCACTACCAGGGGGGCGGCGGCCACGTGAACGGGACCCTTCCCCTGACGCACATTTAATGGCAGTCAATGTTTTAAAAGCACTAAACAGCAACCAAATATTCCAAAGGAGAGGTGGGCCGCTGCTTTTCGCGTGAAAATTGGCGTTAAAAGCCCCCCCCAAAATGCAATCACCTTGAGGTAAACAATCCCACCCCCTAACCCCCCATTTAATTCCAAGTTTGCTTCTTTTGTCTGCCCGTGCTTGGCACAACGACACGCTGATTTATTTGATTTTTCAGTAAAAGAGTTTGCCATTTTTTTTTAAACTCCATTTAAATTATAATCCTCCAGGTCTGCTGTTTTTATTTTTTCCCCTGCCCCCATTTTTACTTTTGCGTGGAATTTACGGCCCTGGCTGTTTAGCAAAGGAGGAAGGCGTGCAAATGTGTTTTGAAAAAGTTTCCCATGCAGCAATATAAATTGATTTAAAATTTTAAAGCTTGTAAACCCGTGAGTCTGTCGCTGTAATTTGAGTTTTGTTGTTGTAAGTGTTGTTCATGGTGAATAAATATGCCTATTATTGAAAACGCGTTATATGCAATTGTATTGTCAGGAACTAAGAAAACAGAAACATAATTTTACATCATTGGGATACCTTTTATTTTGTATCAATTCCAAAAATGTTAAACATCTTCAGCAAATAACATTCTGTGACACAGGGAGATGAACGCCAACATCGATTCACTTCACTAAGCGTGACTATAAATATTGAGATATTTATTTTTTGTCATGAAATGTATGTGAACTTCAACTGTAAAATATTTTCCCTCATGATGTCTTTTACAGGCCTATGCTAAATGATTATTTCCCACGATTTTACTTCATTGTTTTGTTCTAATTATATAAGGGAAGTAAATAGACAAATTCATTTTCAATTGCATATAAATTATTGTTGTATGACACATCACAATCATTTTTTTCATCTTTGAAAAATCAACATGAGCTTTTATTTTATTATAGACAGAGCTTTCATGTCATCATTATAATACTAATTCTAATGATTTTTTAAATATCCTTTCAGACATTTCCCTCAATTTGATTAATTCTCAACATTACCAAAGAGAAAAATGTTTCAAATCACTTAGTGATGTTTCCCTGTTCAAACCCAGAAAATATCCAGGATATAAACACACTAAATTTCAACATAATTCCCCATTTAAATACACACTTTCTCTATTTGCGTCAGTACCAAAACTGTTGAAATGTATCACTGGAGATAAACGTACATATTTTCTCAAATGCTTAACTAAAGCAATTGGTAAAGTTGCTTTAAGCTTTCATAATTACAGAGAGAGTGGTTTCATCCCTTTATTAATTCACCTTTAATTTCATTCATATTTGTTATAATGAATTGGTGCCATCATGATCATAAGTCCAGTAATCAAATACCGTGTGTATCTGCTGATCTCTGTTGCAAAATTGCATCTTAGCTATTTCTTTTCATAAGTCAAACTTCCAGGCAGGTTGTGGAGGCCTGTTTGAATGGCTAAATGGAACAGGAGTGTTTTGTCTGGATGAGAAAGGGGATAAGTGTGGTGGCTTTGGCTGAGTTTCCCGGAATGGGGTGAGGGGGAGCTGGGAGGTTGTTGGCAGGAGAATCGTCTATGTACTCCCACCTCCCCCCCCCCCCCCAAAAAAAAAATCTTCCCTAAGAAATACTTACTATGATGACCTACATTTTCTTGATAAACAAGTTCAAAATGAACTACAAACATTCGGTCCGCTCCCTAAATGTCTCATCTGCTCAAAGAACTCAAAAGCACAACCAAAGAGCGTACATGCCTTATACTGGCTATAATAAGACCCCAATTAATGTAATCAATCAACCCTCAGAAAAATAAAAAAAAAATATCCAAAGGTCTAAGTGTATACATCCCAAAAATCTACCTCACAATTTTACATAGATATGTTCACGAATAACAAAGGACTAGAAATTTTAAGCAATTAATTAATCTATTTAATAAACCCAGAGAAATATATACCTGCCCATTTCAATTTGTCCTCCCCAAGAAGAAGAAGAATAACAACAAAGCAATCAATTTAAAAAAAAATCTATAGTTTTGTGTTAAGATTGGCATCGGCTTTTCTCCCACTCAAATACTTTAATATGGAAACATTTGAGCTAAATATTTAGTAGCATTGGAAAAGATTATACGATGCGAGATGGGGTGCAAAAGTAGGTGTACAGTAGTTAAACTGAGAACTCAAGGGTCAGAATAATCGACAAAAGTTTTGACAGTTGATTGTTTTTCTTTACTGTATACATACTTTTCACTCACTGTATGGATATTATTTGAAAATGATACTAAATCTGTAAAGTGTGATTGTTGGTTAATTTATCTGTTATCTGTTGTGTACTGACTATATTTGTTTTACACTTGAAATCTGCATGGTTCATCTCCACAATAAATGTTAGTTATTCTTTTCTCTCATTTAAGGAAAAGTTCTTACAAACACGTTCGATATCGATGAATTTGACGCCAAAATATAACAGATTATTTAGTACTATACATCAATCAAATGAATAAATATGCAGACAAACAGAGTTTACTTTAATATTTCTTTAAAAATAATCGTTAATACTTTTTCTTTGAAAATATTGACTATTACAGTATGTGGGCAGCTTGATGGAAGGGTGGTTAGCGAGTCCATCTGACACTTCTAAAATTAAAAGTTTGGATGTACTCCCCATGCCTGGGTGGGTTTTATCTGGGTACTCACCACCCACATCCCCAAATCTTGCATGGTAGGCTGACTGAACACTCCAAATTGCACGTAGGTAGGAGTGTGTGATTAATTGTTAGTCTTCATGTGACTTGCGATTGGCTGGCAACCAATTCAGGGTGTACCCCATCTAAAGCTCATAGTAGGTGGGAGAGTTTCCAGCACACCCGCGACCCTGGTGAGGATACGCGGTTCAAAAGATGAATGAATATTGTTTGTGAGTTTATTTTTAAAAGGGGTCTGTACTGCCCCACCCACCAATTATCCCCATTCCAAAAGCACAGAAGAAGAAGAGCCGGGTCAGCGCCGAAATGGAGTCATGCGTTCAAATTTTAACGCCTGAGTGAGAGACTCTCTAGTTTCAACACAGGAAATCCTTTAGTCGACTGACAAGTATTTTTCACAACAATGATCCAATGAAAGAATGAGAATTGCTGGGATGAAAACATCATAGAACTATTTTGACTATTTTTAACTATTTTGCAGGAAGCTTTAAACATGGCCCTTAGCCTGGTGCTTTTTCCTGCCAAATAAATTGAATTGAATTGAAAAAAATTGCAGAATTTAAAAAAAACAGGTTAATATTTTTCATAATGACATTCATTGATCAGGATTTTCAACGGTCAAAATCATGGCCCTTGAAAACCACAGCTTTTGAATTTTTAAAATGTATTTTTTGCATTACTACTATTTTTTTTTAATAGATAAGCAGTCACTGAACATTCAAACACAGGAAAGTCGGAGGCCGGGATTGAACCCTTGATCTCCGAACTGTGAAGCAAATATGCCAGTCAAACAAATGTAGTCATCAAAGTTTCAAATTAAATAACATGATAGTTATCTTAATCAATAACGAGCTAAAGAGCACCTTTTGCCCCATGACAGTTTTTCCAGTTTTCCAGTACACTGATCAGATTGGAAATAAAATCATTGTCATCATTTGGGAAACATTCTTTGCAGTGATATGAAGTCATGACGTTGTCATCTGATGCCATACATTTTGTCCAATACCATTTACAATTCACGATTGGACCCTGCCCCTGTGCCCCCCCCCCCTCCTAAATACTCCTAGTGTCCTAAACAGGGATAATCGCCGTCAGTTTATCACGCCTACGCATACCCCCCCTCCTCATCCTATAAAAGCCTTCACCTCCGAGGTTGGACGCGGTCCTGTCACGGGAGATTACGGGGGGGCCGATTGCACGAGACCGAATGTGGTGCGGGGAGATTAGTGGGGCCGCCATTGAAAATAGCAACGGGGCAGACAAATTCTACACGAGAGGGCCTTATCGTGCAATTACACGTTGACACGTTTTAACCATTTTTCTGCCTCCTAATCCGAGAGCCCCCTCCCACTTCCAGGAAGGGAACTACTGGTGTTGCTGGCTGCCTGACTACTTCAATTAGCCTGATGCTTCACTTTCTTTTCTCATGGTTTGACACCTCAGACTATGTTTGGTTGCCTTTCTAAACTGCGTGAGTACCTCAACCTGTCTGATGGAATCCAGGATAAATCAGTGTTCATTTGGAATGAATCAGAGACCCTCCCACTAGCTCAAATCCAAGGAACTGATGTCTCCCTTGCACTTTGACTGGTTTGACTAAGTCAGCAAACATCAGATGGAGCACAGTGAGTGTTGTTCCACCAGGTTGTTCAATTCAATTAGAGCTTTCGTGACAATCAATTAGGGAGGACCCCCAAGATCTCCCAGGGGGGCCATAATCATCATGCCCCATCTGCTTACATGGCAGCGGGGAGCCCCGGTTGGGCCAAAAGAATGCTACTAAATTACCGAGGGAAAAATATTACGCAAAATGATAAACCAATGGGCGAAACCAGCGCTAATGTGTAAATGCATGCTACGAAGGTTGAACACATTTTGTCACTTGCTCGTTTTTAGTTATATGCCTTTATTTTTTATTGATTTGTGCAGATTACAGATCACATTTAAAGATTTATCTATGTGATGTTTTTACTGGGATCCTAGAGGTGTGTGTAGATTTATTGTCAGTCTTTCTGTCCACTGCAGCATCTCATCTCATTTTCTGAACCGCTTTATCCTCATTAGGGTCGCGGCGGTTGCTGGAGCCTATCCCATCTTATTCTAGGCTAGATGCAGGGCACACCCTGGATTGGTGGCCAGCCGATCGCAGGGCACAAGGAGATGGACAATCATACACGCTCACACTCATAGGGGCAATTTAGAGTGTTCAATCAGCCTACCATGCATGTTTTTTGGAATGTGGGAGGAAACCGGAGTACCCGGAGGAAACCCACGCAGGCCCAGGGAGAACATGCAAACTCCACACAGGTGGACATGACCTGGATTTGAACCCAGGACCCCAGAGCTATGAGGCCGACACGCTAACCACTCACTCCACCGCTTCCAATGCAGCAGTCATTCATTAATAGCGTGGTGCGAATCTGAATTATGTGCCCGTATGAAAATTGCACACAAGGAGGTGCCAGCTGAGATCGAAACCTTGATCCCAGAACTGTGAGGCCGACATGCTAACCACTCGTCCACCTCAGTTTTGATTTAAACATTTTGAGTGGTTAGTGCACTGGCCTCACAGCTCTGGGGTCCTGGGTTCCAATCCAGGTCCATACACCTGTGTGGATTTTTCATGTCCTCCCTAGGCCTGCGTGGGTTCTCTCTGGGTACTATGGTTTCCTTCCACATTCCAAAATCATGCATGGTAGGCTGACACTCTAAATTGAGGTATGAGTCTGAGCATGAATGGTTGTCCGTCTCTGCGTGCCCTGCTGGCCACTGATTCAGAGTGTCCCCCGCCTCTGACCCGAAGTCAGCTGGGATAGGCTCTAGCACCCCCCGCGACCCTAGTGAGGATAAAGTGGTTCAGAAAAGGAAGGAATAAATGAATAAGCAACAGATGCTCACAGTTTAAGCTTAAAATGTAAAATTATTGGGGGAATTTCAAAAGTACTTGTTTCAAATTTGCATTTTTAGATAATAGTTAGACACTGGTGTCATCGTGGGGATTTAACCTGACTTCAGCATGGAATCAATTCCCACGCATTACCAGTGTGGTGGCGTATAAGCCCTGGGAGTGATCTGGCAACCAGTTTTGGGTGCAGTCCGCCTTTTGGTCACAGTCAGCTGGGCTCCAGCACCCCGTGAACCTGACAAGGATAAGCAGTGTTGAAAACAGATGGTTTGGTGGATAGCAGCCATGTATGATTTTAATGTCATTTGCTCCGCATTACACATCTGATTGGATTTGACAATGAAGTTGTCACATCATGAGACTTGCATTGTCCATTTCGAAGACAACAATCAAAGGTTTGAGAAACTAATACCGAATGCGGAAATTGGTTATAGTAGAGGTGTCAACAAGCGCTCAACGAGACAGAGTAACATTGCACATTGCAGGTTAGCTCAAAGCCATGTCTAAGTGCAGGAGCAATTATCTCTAATAACATTTCCTTGGCGGGTTAAGACACATTGGAGAGAAGGGGGAGGGAGAAGAAATCTCCAGAGTAAAGAGAAACAGGAAACACTAACATAATTATCACAGTAAATCAGGCTCAGCCAAATCACCGGAGTTAAAAGGTCTCCTGCCGGCCCAAAGGCCAGCAAAGCACCAATGCAGTGAGGAACTGCCTCATTTACAGACTACAGGTGGGACCCGGTTCATGATTCTGCGACCTCCCATCGCTCTGGCCGTAATAAACAAAGCTCAATTAGTGCCAATCACTGGTAAGCGTGCAAGAATTACAGTACTTGCTGTTTGACATTCAGCCACTTGTGTGTGCTCCATCCCATTTAAAAAAAAACACAAGGGATTGCAAGGGACTTCTTGTAAATGAACGTTGATTAGTGGTTAAAAAAAATCTGCCCATTCACATGAGTTTTTTTTCTTTTTTAACAAAGCCTTGCTTTAAAATGACATTCTTGGAACTTGTCATGTACCCCAGATAAAATTGCATCCAAGGTTATGAAAAATTGTCATGCACCCCTGATACAATTGCATCCAAGGTTATGAAAAATTGTCACGCACCCCTGATAAAATTGCATCTAAGGTTATGGAAGAAAAAAAAGTGAAAAAAAAGTGAAAAAAAAGTTTTAAAAAAGGGTGGCAGTTCAATTTGGCCAACCTGCAGACCAAGATGAGTTTGACACCATTGTCTAGCACCATTAAAACTAAGAATAGGTTTACTGAGGTAATAACCCACACGTTAAGAGAATTCACCCAATGAAAGCGATTCGGAACTAGTTAAAAATGTCTCGTAGAAGCAGTTACTACATGGTCAAGAAATGTTACTAAATTATAATAGCAGCCTAAAAAGTGTGGAACACAAAGTGCAGCAGTTAAGATAACAGATAAAGCCGATTATTAATGACCATCTAATTTCTTGAACCTCAGAGCATGGGGGAAAAAAATAAATAAATAAAAAATAAAAATATATATATATTTATATATAAATACATTGAAACACAAGAAGTGACTCCAGAAGTGACCTGAAATGCCCCCCATTCAACAGGAAGTGACTTCAAAGCAAAAATGTACATGCTAACAGTACATTTTATTGTCTATCTGGCAACACGTGACCTTAATACCAAACAGGGGGAACTCTGCACTTGTATGACAGCTATTTGCAACCCAAACTTTTTTTAAGTAGAGAAGAAAACGAAGGAGAAGTCGAGGGATTCAGCGTGGTAGAAAGAGGAGAGGGATGCCCAGACACAATGGGAGCATCCGTCCTTTAACTGCTGGGGTGTTATCATCCGACCACAGAGACGCTTTAAAAAGCACATTTGAAGATGTATTAGTGCAACCCAGAAGCCACTTGCTGCCAATAGGGGGCTGCTTGCTCCGCTTTGTGCATGTCTCGTTAGCGTGTTGGTGTCTTTATGTGTGTGAACGGCTCCCACCAAATTCTCTGAGTGAGCGTTGCTAAGGTGCTTTAGGCATGGGATTAGCTGGAGGCGCATCACACATTCCATGACTGATAAAAAGGTGCAAAGAGGAAGTGCCAGACAAACAGGAAGTCGGAATGAAAACACGTTCCAGTGAAAAAACTATGGATGCTCTAAAGGTTGGACAGCAAGAAGATGATGACACGTGAAGAGATGAGGAGCAAAGGTGAAGTCGGGGGCGAGGGAAATGATGAAGAGGAGGCGGGCGAGAGCCAGAGCAAGCTTGCAGATGGTTGCATCAGCGCGCTTACCGATGGCGAGATGAAAAGAATAAGCCGTGTAATCAAGCGTGGAGGCAGCCGAGAAAAAGTGTCCGGGACGCCACCTTGCCATGGCAGAGCTTGGAAAGCCTTCAGAGCTACAAGGATGGCAGCCAACCGCGTCCCTATTTACGCAAATGCCGATGACTCAACTGCGCGCATTTTCAACATCCATGTGTATTTTTGTCAGCTGTCATTTGAGCCGATATACTGTATATGTCGATGTTCTATACAAGAACGCAACTTTTGGGCGAAATGAAACGAGGAGCTCGCTTCATATAAATATGATATTACAAATCTGGATATTTGAATGACTGCGCTGGCATAAATTAGGATAGCTTTGAATGACCAAGTTGATTTTGAACTTTCGGGTTTACTTTGCAATCGCAGTGGCAGATTAAGTGAATATAAAAAGTCAACTCACCCTTTTTTCAATGCTAAGTTTGTACCACCTTTACAGCAAGCTAAGAACAGTATAAGAGACAAAGAAAAAAAGACAAAGAACTGAAGTCATAGTGTTTGACAGGGATCACAAGAGCCTATCTTCATTTCAGAATTAACCAATCACATTGAAACACAAGTTGATTAAAATTCATCAGCGTTCGAATTGAAAATGTCTTAAGAGAGAAACCAGGTGGCGGTTTAAATGCAGAATTAGGTTCCTTGATGCATCCACGAAAAGATAAAAAAAGATAGAATACACACCGCCAACAACAACAACAACAACATGAGGTCTTCAGCCTCAGTAAAAACATTCCGAACTGCGGCTAACCATTTTATGTGAATGAGCGTTGCAAAGGAGATCAATAATTACAATAAAAAGAGACGTGGTGGGAAAAAATTGACTGGAGGTTTGACCTCTAAGATAAGTCCACATTTTCCACTACCAATCAGCATCCCCCCCTACTCATGCACCCCTCTCCACTGACCGCTCCATGTGGCCATTAGACCAATAGGTCAGAGGCGAAGACTAAGAGCTCTGACGGGGCAAATGACAAAAGGAAGCCCTAGAAAGCCTCGTTCCTTTTCTTCCGCAACAGCCCTCTCTCTCTCTCTCTCTCTCTCTCTCTCTCTCTCTCTCTCTCTCTCTCTCTCTCTCTCTCTCTCTCTCTCTCTCTCTCTCTCTCTCTCTCTCTTTTTCCCCACAGGAAGACATTGTGGTAGTCATTACAGTGGTCCACCAAGTCGCCGCAGAATCATTGTGGTTGACCTGGTCAGACAGTACACAAACTCTCTCAATTTTTTAACCATCAGAATGAACACTTTCCCTTACTGAGAAGCAATCAATCGACGTACATTGGTGTGTTGAAAAGGATTCACCAAATTTGTTAGGGATTGGTCTTGTTCTGTTTTTCCCCTGTGTGACTTGTCCACGGGTGGCCCAGTGGGGTGAGTGTTTAGCGCGTCAGCCTCACAGCTCTGGGGTCCTGGGTTCAATTCCAGGTCACGCCCACCTGTGTGGAGTTTGCATGTTCTCACCTGGTACACCGGTTTCCTCCCACATTCCAAAAACATGCATAGTAGGCTGATTGGACACTCTAAATTGCCCCTAGATATGGGTGTGAGTGTGCATGGTTGTCCTCTTTCTCCTTCTGCTCTGCGATCAGCTAGCCACCGATTCAGGGTGTCCCCCGCCCCTGGCCCGGAGTCAGCTGGGATAGGCTCCAGCACCCCCCACGACCAATGTTCCCTCTATTTTTTTGTTTGTCTGGGCAGAAAGACAACCTCCCTGAGCACACTGAGTACCAGTGTGAGCAACATCATCATTGCTCACTATGGGCACACACCAGTATCACACCTGCCATAAGCAGGTGCATGTCTACTACACATAAATGATTTAGTAATAATAAAATGTAATGATTAATATCTATGAATGAGCGGCCCGGCGGATGAGTGGTTCCCGCGTCGGCCTCACAGCTCTGGGGTCCTGGGTTCAAATCCAGGTCGGTCTACCTGTGTTGCATTTGCATATTCTCCCTGGGCCTGCGTGGGTTTTTTCGGAGTACTCCGTTTTCCTCCCACATCCCAAAAAGATGCATTGTAGGCTGATTGGACACTCTAAAATTGCCCCTAGGTATGGGTCTGAGTGTGCATGGCTGTCCGTCTCCTTGTGCCCTGCGATCGACTGGCCACTGATACAGGGTGTCCCCCGTTCCTGGCCCAAAGTCAGCAGGGATAGGCTCCAGCACCCCCCGCGAGTGATAAAGTGGATAAAACGGTTCAGAAAATGAATGAAAAAATATCTATGAATAAAACATCTTCATAAATGCCATTAGAATATGCACAAATCCGACGTAAATTTTACCTTATTTTACACATCTGTCCTTCTCACTTCTCATTCTCGTTCAAATGACTTTTCTGCTGAACGTGTCACTTGAGATAGTCAAGTTCCCATTGATATGCAATATTTTTCCAGGATTTTGCTTTGATTTATTTAATAAGGGATACCACATATTAATGAACATATTTATATTCATGTTAATGAACATATATGTAAGATTGTAGCCGAGGGCTAATTTCCATTTATAGTCCATTGTGTAGGTTGAAGACAAACGATCACACATACTAGACACACATGCATGCACACACGCACACACAACCACACACACAGCAGATTTAGACAGTTCTCACCCGATTTCACCGCTTGTTCTTCTATTTGCACAGTAAAGTAAAAAGGAATGTATTAAGAAATATTAAAATGTAATTTTAAAAAAGATAGAAGGGCTGTAAAACACGAAAAACATAAGAGTGGACAGAGCTACTGCCACTGGCTGCCGCGTAAATGGCGCCATCATGGGTGAAAAATAAAAAATAGAATAAAAAATAATAATAATTGTGCGCTCCAAATGATTTGCTGTGCGCGGAGAAGACGAGAGTAGTGCGCAATTGCGCACGCACGCAGCTTAGAGGGAACATTGCCCGCGACCCTAATGAGGATAAAGCGGTTCAGAAAATGAGATGAGAGATGAATGAGACTTGTGCATGTGATTGTTCATTGAGTTCACCTGTCGTCTCCCCCCACCCCTGGTGTATCTCCCGCTTGCTGCCTCTTGTGTGACTCAGTTGTTTCTGATTCTCTCGTCAGGCCATGTCTGTCTAATTAAACCGTGTGTGTTTGTCAGCCCTGGTCGGATCATCTGCGTTGTTATGCCCATGTCCAGTAACCCTCCCTTCCCCAGGTCAGTTTTGGTTTTCTTATTTGATTCCAAAGTCTTTGTTATTTTCAAATATTACCCAGTCATTAAAGTTTTTGTTTGCGCACTCCACTCCCTGTCCTTGCTTACTTCCCCGCGTTTGGGTCCTTCTATACTCCACTCTCCTGCAAAAAACTGCGACAAAATTAGAAGTTTACTCATTCATTCATTTTCCCTAGTGCTTATCCTTACAAGGGTGCTGTAGCCTATCCCAGCGAACTATGGGCTCCAGGCAGGGGAAACCCTGAATTAGTTTCCAGCCAATCGCAGGGCACAAGGCGACAGATAGACAACCATTCAAGCTCACACTCATACATAGGGCCAATTTAGTGTTCAACTAGCCTTCCCTGCATATTGTTGGGATGTGGGAGAAAACCCACGCAATCTCGGCGAAAACATGCAAACTCCACGCAGTGAGGACTGACCTGGGATCGAACTCTCATCCCCAGAACTGTTAGGCCAACACACTAACCACTTGCCCACTGGGCCTTCCATTAGAAATGTAATACATAACTTATTTATTTTTTATGGCAATCGCCCGTCGGCTGAAATCTTGCTTTGCTTTGCCAGCACAAACTTGATAAGGGCTTTATGATGGTGATACGTGTTTGAAGTCACTTTAAAATTAGGAGCAGTAAAACAAGTGAATCCTCATCAACTAAGGTTAAAAGCTCATTAATAGCACTGCCAATTGAAATTCAGCCAAACTAAATTTAAAAAATATAGCGTAATTTCAACAAGAAAACTCAATGCTAACATGAATTGAAAATGCCATATATATTACATACTCAGTATAGATGTAAGGTGGAGTTGGCAAACATTAGTTAGGTTGATTCATTAGGGCTTTGAGTTAAAAAAAAGTTAGAAATATGCAGTAAAAGATTTCAAAATAGTTGCTAATTTACCAGACCTATATTTGTAGATGTTTGTATCTGAAAGTACACATAAGCACCAAAATTGGTGATTGTGTATTGAATATGTTTTGTTTCATGGGAATTTACAATGATTCACAATGTCTTTCCATTTGACTGTCAACACGTAGCGATCGGGTAATTGTGTGGTGGCGTTTGTGCAAGGGCTGTAGTTGAATGTTCAACAGTATGTGCGGGTGTTTTATTCAAGGGATAAACGTTTATTACTGGGCAGGTACACACGGATGTGCCACTAAGGTGGTAAAAATATATTATAAAAATGTTTTTCATTTGTAGCATGTGTCCTTGCTCGGTGCCATTCTTCAGGTTGATCTCACATATGTATTTACCAAAATATCGAGAAATTCCACTCACATTCAGTGAGTCTTCTTTTGCCTCGAAGAAGGGGTTCTGACAATGAAAGAAAATATTGATCCACTTAGCCATTGTACAAAACAAACATTTCAAATTTGACCTTTTAGCCTTTGACTTAACTCATTGGAAGCTTGTAGAAAATGTTGACAGCAACTGATGAATTATTATTAACACTCCATCAATACCTTCTTATGATCAAAGAAATCTCCAGCTTGAGAAGGTTAACGGTTGACGATGTTCCAGGTTACAGCGAGGAAAAACACCCGCAGCCTATACACAATGAAAAGAAGAAAAAAAACACTACCCATTTCCAAAGACTTTGGTATGATCCTGGGATATGTCATTGGATTGGAAGACTACAAAAGTAGTTGGTTTAGTCTTTGAGCAGTGTATTTTCCCCTCTCCTGATTTCAAATCTTCAGAAAATATTGTGTTAACTGACAAGAAATAGCTTTTTTTTAAAGAGCGGGGCTTGCTTCAGGTATGAAGTATAAATACATAATGTTTGACAAAATGTCAACAGCCAAAGTTAATCGTGGAGATGCTTTGTTACCTCAGGAACTGGATAACTTCTAATAACAATAAATGTTACTCTCTACAAGAAAATCCTGCACACCAAAATCAGCTTGTGCCTTTAAACTCAAGCACACTTGGAATATAGTAATTTTAATTCTATTCAAATAGTTCAATTCCTACTTGATAGAGTGCAGTTACACACACACAGACACACACACAGACACACACACACACACACACACACACACACACACACACACACACACACATTTCTAAACTACTTTATTAACTACAATTTCCTGACTACGGGATGAAATAAAGTTGTAATCTAATCTAATCTAAACGTCCGATGGGCTGCAGAAACAATCAAATCTTCAACAAACCAGCCATCATTGTTGAATAACATTTATCAAGAGTATTGTTAATGGTAGAAATGTAAGAAAAAATAACTAAATTGTTACCAATAATGTTAGTAGGCATCAAATCCATTTTAAATGATTGTAGCCAAAGATAACGAAAGAAACAAAAAACAAGCACAAATTAAAAAAGAAAAAAAATCACCCTCAATTTAATGATCACAACAACCTTAAATACGTTTTCCAATCTAATTGATCCATACTAAAATTATCCGTATTGTCATACGGTACTAAGAAAATGAGTGAAGTTTTTCTAAAGTCATTAACTTCCAGTTTCTGATGCTTTCATAAAAGGTTGCTGATGAAATAATTTGGAGCTTCAGTGTGTGAATTCATTTGCGGCCTTGTGAGTGTACATTGTTCAAACAGGATGGCACCCTCAGCTCTTAACTTAATAGATGTCCTTCAGACTCAAGATTAGCTGGTATGGTATATGTGAGTCTATTGTGTATCAAGACTTATGCATGCTGAAGACGTGGCTATCTTGAACCGATGAAGAAAAAATATGTTTCTGCACAATTTCCCTTGTATGAGGCATCGCCAAGGCTGAGGATCCTTATAAAACAATAAAGAAGACATGTTCCACTTATATCTGACGGAAAAGAAAAAAAAGAAAAAACCCTAAAGAATCATTATAACTAAGTTTCCAAGCCTTTGTTGCGCAGCGCGTCAGTTATGACAAATTTCTGTTAATCCTTTTACAAGCAATGCCATGAACGCCCAGGTTTGAAAGTGCACTTGAATATTATTCTTTTACCCTCATTTTCTCTTGAATTATTTACTAATGCAAAAATTATTTGCATAATCCACTCCATATTTTAACTGCAGTGGAATGACTCATTTTGGTGTTAAAAAAACATGGAAAGTTGTTTTTGCTATTGGGAGTCTATTTTGTGTTGGTCAATGTTACTATAAATATATGACATTATGCCATGAGGTCAATGTTTAATAGCAGCATAGTAAATGTTTTACAGTTACCAGACCAGTAGTTTTCCAATTGTGAAAGAAAGACCACCTCTCTATCTGTGTATCACATGGAATCGTTTAAATTGGTAGACGTACTATAACCTTAGCAATTTAACAATACTACTAGGCTGCCCCTTAGAGGAAAGCAGGTGAATTGCAGCGTCAACACACAAGATCTGAAATGGCACTTGAGTTAGGTGCGTCAATTTCTTCATCTTCTGTAGCCCTCATCCTCACTGTCGTGAAATACATACCAGTGGATATAAAATGCATTTGGAGTTGGATGAAGCCCAATATAAATCATTTGTTTACTACAAAGTAGCTAAATGTTCAATACTTGAGAGCAGCTACTTTATTTCTACTCTGATCTACTCTTTGTAAATGGCTGAACTGTCAGTACTCAAATATAAAATACTAGTAAAATTCCACAAAATTTACCTTCAAATGAAATTTGCACAAATACTGATTTTCTAATTGATTCCTAAAATAAAAAATGAAAGCTTAGGGAGTATTTCTTACTGTATGTACGAAAACTATTTGTCTTAGGTAAGACACTTCACACACTGTTCAACCAACAAATACATTTTGCTTTCACTGTAAAAAGTTTTTGTACACATAGAAACGTGTGATTTATTATTTCTTTGCGTTATGGGCTATTTGAGTCGTTCTAGCTAAACGACTTTGGAAGCCTTAATCCTCAAATGAGGACAATTTTCTGCAGAGTCCAGAATTGAGACTACAGGCATTTTTCTGAACCTTTTAAAGCTACAGCAAATTCCATGTGTGTTTCTAACATACTTGCTAAACCAAGATCATTCTAAAACATGCTCGCACACGCTCGTAGTCAGTTATGTTCATCCAAATCCAGTTTATTGGTGTCCAATACTGTCGCCAGATCGTAAAATAATCAAATGATCACATCCTAACAAGAGTAACGTGATGAAAATAAGAACAAATGTTGAAAAATTACTGCCATAAACTAACAGCAACACAAGTCCAGATACTGATGTTCATGTAAAGAATACGTACATGTTAAAAATAAAGTTAGTTTGTAACATTGGTCGACTGCATTTAAATAAGTCCTCCCACAGGTCCAGTGTATAAAACATTTTTAAAAAATAAACAACAACATACAAATAATGAAATCATACAGCAATGGTCCAACATCTTGATCTTTGATCCTTTTCCAGTGCTGTTTACAGATAGATATGTGTACATTCGCCTGCTCCCATACACGCACTCTGCATTGCAGAGATATCAACTAGCACAAGGCACCTAATAGGAAGCAGCTACAAAGATCTGAAGCATCAACAAGGCTTTGGTTCAGAGATGACAAAAAGACACTAACACTTTTTTCTACTTCTTCTAGTCACGTACTGGAGTGCCAACAACAGGCGATGGCGAGGAGCGGAAAAAGTGACGGCGCTGGTCACGCGGGCTCCATGACGTCGCCAGCGTCATTTGCCACAGTGACAACAACTGGAAAGATAGTGCGCGGGAAACAGAAAGAAAGAAGACAGGAGACCAGGCAGTTGAAAGTGGCACGTGACGATGGAATACATGAGGAGATTCGCGACTCGAGGTTTACATTTTCCTGTATGGAAAAATACTCTTTCGCAAACCAGCAGGTAAATATGAACAATGACGTATACACAACACAACGTGAAGGCGACGAGACAGCGGGCACACTGTCACACAACTACAACTGCTAGCAGAATATTCTCTTCAAAAGTAAAGACTAAAGGGGGGACTGGTGAAGCGCTGGCGGCAAACATGCTACAATAGCTACGGTACACAGGGAAAGGACAGTATGCACAGTAGTTTTGTCTATATGCTAGACCAGGGGTGGGCAATTAATTTCACAAAGGGTTGCAGTGGTTGCAGGTTTTCGTTCCAACTCATAAGAGGAAACCTTTCCACCAATCTGGTATGTTAGATATACAATCAGGTGTCAGGTGCTTCTTGTTTCAGCAGAAATCTAATTGTTTAAATTGTTTGTGTTGGATTGGTTGGAACAAAAACCTGTACCCACAGCGGCCCTCGAAGACCGGATTGCCCAGGTCTGTGCTAGACGCTAGCAAGACTAGGTACACGGAGAAGCCTACAAGTGCCGGATGTAAACCCGTAGGCCCTCTTGAGACATCTTTCTTACACTGTTGCAGTGTGTCCTATGAAGTGTTTCGGGACAATGTGTTTGCCCGCAGGCATGACCAGTTAGTCCTATGAAGACACAGAGGACATTGACAGTGAGGAGCACATCTTAAAAGTCCAATTGCACTTGAAAAATAAAGGGCCAGTGCGCATGATTCCAATAATAATGTTGAGCTGCGATGCTGAGCCCTTATCGGAATGTTGTCTTCTTCATCGCTAACCCACAAGGCTTTGTGTTGTTTTGACAGTCACTACCTGCCATTCGGGTACTCCACCTCAGCGACATCCCCAAATTAATATTGCGTAGCTCATCTTTGAAGATTCTAGTCGGTTAGAGCAGTATTCCATTAGTTCTGCTTAATAACAGTTTTTTTTGGACAATTAATAAATTAGACTGAGGTCCCTGGCCCCGCCCTACTGTGGGTGTGATTGACATCAGTGAATCCCAGCAGCGGCGTAAAGGTACAGTAGTCCGGTGGTCTATGCCAGCGTGTTAACATGGCTTTCTTGGTAAGGGGTTCAGACCTTGTAGAGTTAGGCGTGTTCCTGTAGGTGCCAGAGGGTTGGGCGCCACCCAAGGCAGTGGCATGGATGGATGACAGGGGGGTAAACTCGGAAAGCTGACCCTTGTACAGTTTATCAGCTTCCTGTGTGAAAATCACGGGCGAGAAAAACAATGGAATTATGAGAGGCTACGGAGAAGCAACACAAACATCCCAGTTGGGTTCACAGTTTTAAAGATTGTTTTGTGTTTACTGGTAACACCTGATGTTTTTACTCCGATTGCTCAACTGGGATGTTTGACCGTTTCCACATAAAAAAAACCCAAATCATGCAAATGCCCCACAGAAGTTTTGGTTAAGAGAATGCACTTGGTCACCAGGGGGCTCTAGAGATCCAAACAAATCACCCAGAGAGTCCAGACACATGCACAACCACCAAATAATCAGATCCATGTTTCATTGAGGCAGAGCGATCACCTTTATTCAACCAACAAAAACACACGGACGTACGGACGTACGCACGCACGCACGTGCGCACGCGAGATAAGCTTTACCATGCTGAAGCCCTTCAAGCTTCCGTGACAGCGAGCCCACCTAGCAAGGAGTCAGAACTCAAGCAGGCTTCGGCCTCCTCGTAAGCGCTATTATCCGTCACATGCTGCATACACGAATATACGCATACAAACACAGACACACAAACACAAACAATTTGTCTTTATAAAAGGTAATCCAGACGTGACGTGAGTTTCATGCATGAGCACATCAAAAGGAATTCGAGGCAGGTAAGAGGAAGGTAAGCGGCCTAAAAGGGAAAGCAGCGGACGGGTCACCTCTTAGGGCAGGGTTAAAAACTGATTCTGCTGGAGGTCTGAGACAGCATAAAGATGGTGGAAGGCTGAGAGGCAAGGCACTGACGTTTCATCTGCCGGGGGGAGCGGAATCGCAGGGCAAGAAAGCAACCAGGAGGTCAGAGGACAGTGAGGAGAAGGAGAAGGAGGGAGAGGTAGAAGGTTAAAACACAAAAGATCAATCAAAAGATGTAGAGTAATTGAAATGATAGCTACAAAAAGTTTACATAACAGTCTTAGAAACTGTCCCAGATCACTAGATACTATCTAAAAGTCTAGGAAGATGATCAGTTCTGATAGCAGATCCAACTCAAGATGCTTCCTGCCTACTAAAGCCTGCAGTTGCAAAAGGAAAAGCTGAAACGATTCAGATGAAATTAGGAAAACAATTTCAAATCATTGCTTTACAGTTCCAGATTGCAGTGGTACCTGAGTGCAAACACTACTTCAATTCCACCGTTCTGAAATAAAGCAATAGAATAAGGACAGGCACGCCAAGAGGTTGGCTGACTTACATCCACAAAAGCAGGAACGTAGCGGAGTCCTGCGTACGTCTGCTGACCCATAGTCACCAATTAGGAACAACACTATCACAGTCTTACCAAGCTTTAAATGAAATCCATAATGCTGGAGGTAAATCTGGTGAGTGTTGCAAAAGGGGTCGGTCACCCGTTAAGATCGAAGAAAGCCATAGGAAAGCTCACCTGTATTCGTTCAGTTGTAGTGGGCCACAGAGCCCTCCAAATGACTTTCTTAAGCACATCTGGGAGCAGACTGGTTGTAATCAACAATACTATGCTGAGCCAGGCTGGACCACTGGACAACATCTGCATGAACACATAGTACATCCTCTGGTAGTTGAGAAAGGGCCTGCAGTGTATACAAAACATGTGGGCTGAGTAGTTGACCAGAGAGAGAACAGCTCATCGATACAGAACAAAACGGGAAAGGAAAAACATGTCAAGCGTACCAGATGATTCCTCCCCATAGCAGAGAGAACACCACAAAGAAGATCAGTGAGCCCCATATGACAAAGTGGTTGATCCATGTCCAGTAGTGAGTATCGAGGGCCAACTAAAGGCAGACAAGTCATGGTAATAAAGCGTGTGAGCGGATGGGTATGTGCATTTGCATTGCGTATAAGATGTACCTTGAATGTAACTGTGAAGACCAGCACTGTAAAGACCAGTGTCCCAAAGGTCCAGTTTCCAAACATCTACAGAGAGAGAGAAAAAAAGTTGTTCTATTTCCCTTTCCAATTATACAAAACATTTACATTTTTTAACTTGTTAAGTGACAAAGATGTGTTTTTAGATCTTTTTTTAACAGGGTGAGGCATTGGAATGTCTTTGGTAAGATAGTTGAGTCATTGGCTGCCTTTGAAGGTGATTGACGTCCAATCGTACAAATTTGAATGCGGACGGCCACTATCAACCCTCCCAGTTTAAATGGATTGAATGTCCATCACCCCCAATGGCGTGGGAGCTTGATCATTCACTGCCAATGTATTGGACGTCTACGGCCATCAATGGCAGCAAATCAGTTACCATAATTTAGCAAAACTGTTTTTACGGTGACATATCCAAGCAAATTCTTTAACCTATACATTGTGTAATTAGAGAAAAAAATCCCAGAGTCAATCAATCAAACAGATGGTTAACAGCAACAGCGACATGAAGTGGAGGGTTGGGTGGTTGATGTAAAAAAATGACACTTAAGTACGCAGTAGTCAAGTTGACACAATGTTGGATAGTTAAATATGCAATGATGAATTAATAATGGTGACCCCAGCATATCATTATTGTTTTGTTCTGCACATAATAAGATAAAAACCTGCTTGTAGGTTGAATCAACTCCAATTCCCTAATCAAGTTCAAATCACCTAATGGCCTTAAGTGCTTAGAAAAGAAAAGAAACAGCAAACTCACAAGGTGCCAAGTAACCTTTCAAACACGTCACTTCTAAGTACATCAACAAAAAGTACATAACAAAGTAAACAGATTCACATATCCACTCGTTCACTTCTAAGAATGGAAACAACTCCATGTTCACATTGGCACAGATAGTAAAAATATCCAAGTACACTTCTAGGTGTTCTTCTATTCATCACACAGATTTTCAACGGGACATTCGGAATAAGAGCAGGGGTGGCTACGTTATTAGCCTATAGTTAGTGTGACTACAAGCAACAAGAAAGAGCATGAGGTGGTTGGGTGATTGGAAAAAGTTTTTCCCCAAGAAGGTAGTGGGATGGAATCGAACGGGGAAATCTTGAAGGTGTGACAGTGAGACGTGGGCAGGCTTACCATCTGTGTGTTGCTTGTCATTAGCTGGGAGGAAGAAAAGAGAAGCATAAAGAAAAAGCAACATAAAGGTAAGAGGAGAGGAAAACCAAAGCCAGTAAAAGAAAACTGTAACTTAACATCTGTCCGGCGACAGAAGAAAAAAACAGATAAACTACAGCAAAGAAAAAGAATAAAGGAGCAGACAAATTTTTAGGACTGTAACGCTGGCCAAGAATGAAAGGAGACAGACGGATGATGGTGACATTTGAGCACACTGTCTAAATGCTCTGATATCGAACACCCGTCTGACATTATAATTGATTTGCACTTCAACACTGGGTGGCAAGAAACAATTAAACTAGTTACACAACAAGATGAAGCTGTTTTTGGTCGGTTTCATGACTATATTACTTCCCAATACCTTGTTTTGATAAGTTACCTAAAATAGAATGTAAACACATTGGGGCTACCTGTCCGTTGCTGGTGAACGTGGTGTTGTCAAACAGGAAGTAAGCGCCAAAAAACATCACAATGGCATCATATACACCCAAGAGAGTCCAGTATATAAAGATGGGCCACCGCAGTAATGAGTTCTTGGCAATGTCTCTGTGGAGGTCAAGATAAAGAAAGATGCTAAGAAAAAAAACAATCTATTTATTTTTAAGTATTAACACAACAAAACTCAATGCCAGTATTGATGTCCAAAACTGTCGAAAGCGATAAATGAGTTGAGAGCTACGATCAAGAAGATAACCCAAAAGTATTAGGATGTTGAAAAATATTTCTATTTACTACACTACTCTCACAAAGTGCAGAACAAAGAGTAAAATTCCCAGCGGTAGAAATTAAGTAAATAAAATAAAAACTTCTTACATTAGATAATTTTATATAGTCTAATCAATGCAAAACAAAATACTAAAACTGAGATGATGTCAATGTACTACCATGTTTTCACCCTATGAGCTAATGGACAGGAACTATTTAGTAGATTAGCTCTAACTAGTGTTAAATTTGATCAGTGCAATAGAATCCAGACTGAATTTAAACATGTTTCGAAAGCCATATTCAATACATTTTTCCTCATTTGCTGTGGGCCAATAAAAAACAGGCAGCGACCCGCCAATAAACTGGCTGTAATTTGGGCACCCCTAGTACAGACGCTCCCCTACTTACGAACATTCAACTTACAAACAACGGTACATACGAACATGTCTGCAAATTGTGTTTAAGTCCAAAAATGTTCGCAAGTCCAATTTTGTATTTCGCGTCTTTTTCGGAGTAGTACTTCTTTCCGCCGCTAATACCGACGCCTGGCGCTGTGAGAGCTCAGCTCACCCAGCATCTACCTTCTTCGTTGCAATGCGGAAGTGCGTGAATGTATCTCCAGTGTGCAAAGAACCTTTTTCATTTGTATCATTAAATATCTCATGCATCCAATATTGAATATGGTTGGTAAAAAGCTAAAGGCTTCTATTGAGGGAGTTGCAAGGAAGAGGCAAGCCATTTCATTTGAAACGAGTGGCAATAATAACGAAGCTTGATGCGCGTCAGAAAGTGGTGAGCGTTGCACATTCAGTACCATTTATAAACAGAAAGATCGAGCAGCAGGACCCAAATATTGAACGTTGCACAAAGTTTGCAAATCAATTGAATGATGCCATACAGTGCTACTGCATCATTTATGATGAAAAAAAGAAGAAAACTGTGCAATCGTCATTAGGTCGCTTCTTTTGGCCAGTTTCTAATACATAAATCTATCTCTCTCTCTACAGTACTGTACATATTCTCTCCATTTTATTAAATGTTTTTTTTTTCAGTACAAACCAATGCGTGTTACTTATACAAGCCTTAAACATACAAATGCACTTATATAAACCTTCAATATACTTATATAGGCCTTAAACATAAATTATAATACAAAATATAGCACTAAATCAACTTACAAACAAATTCAACTTATGAACAATCGCTCGGAACCAATTGCGTTCGTAAGTTGAGGAGTGTCTGTATATACATTATATGCAAAATACTGAAACCCTTTTATTGTGCAATCATGTATGCTATAATTTGCTTTGAAAAGAAAGCAATAAGTCAACTATTATCAGCACCAACCTGTACAGACACGGGTCCTTCTTCAGAATATCCATGTTGATGTGCTGCTCAATGAGACTGTAGAGCAGAATGGGCAGCGAAGTGAAGCTAATGTTGTAGAGAGTCAAGTAAGCTGTATCATAGAGTGGCTGACAAAGAGGACAGAGATATTTAATTTTTTTTGCCCTCTCTTTGTGGCTGTTTGTTCACTCGTCTCTACCTGTTGCGAGAAACCACAGAAGAACTGGTACAAGAACTGCGGAAAGATGAAACAAACATTCTGGAGGAAGATAAGCATAAACACGGTCAGCACGTTGAAGTTTGCGTGGGAGAAAATTTACTGTACGATGACTGCACCTTGTAAAAGAAGTACTGTACAAGTTCAGAAATGCGTATGTAGTAATAGTGTCCATGGACGAGCAGAATCTTCTTAAGGTGTTTGAATTTCGGGATAGCGTAGTCGCTGTTCCTTACTGCCTGACGTCCCTCTTTACCCAAGATGCCTGAGCGATAAGCCCAGAAATGTGGTCAATTCAGCAGGTTTTCAGTTTTAAATCCTTATTAGTGTTAAAAAATTTTTTTAAAAAAGAGTGAACCTATGCCAACATGGGCTTCAAGGATCATGCTGACATCATTGGCCCCATCTCCAATGGCAAGTGTGATTGGATGCTCCTTGGAGGTCTTGATGAGCTTCACAATCTAGAAAGGTGTGTGAATGAAAAACAGTCATCTTTGATCTTCCAGGTCAAAGCACGCAATCCCCAAATTCATAGAAGGTGGTTGCTCTTGTACCTGCGCTTTCTGAAGAGGAGCCATTCGACAGCAGAGTACAGCACTGCAGTTGCGACAGATCTCTAAGAAAATCTCTTTGTAGTTCCCTGTGTTGGAGTCCTCCTGGCTTGGTTTCATCACTGTTGAGAGGGTGGCTCCGTCGATGATGAGGCCATAGTCTACATACTCACTAGATAAACTGCACAGACCCACGAGAGCACACTTACACTACGTGTGTGGCAGAACTGATAATAAAAAAACTGATTAACTATGAGGTGCAGCTGAAATATTAAAAATAGCCAAAGAAATCTTTTAAAACATGCAAACAAACCCGGAAATGTCTCTGCTCATGCCACCGTGCTGTCTGAGGACGGTTCTGCTCAGATCGAAAAGAACATCGTGAAGGCTCTGCTCCTCTGTCCGCTTGGTGGTAAGCTCCAGGATTTGCGTGTTACGATGGAAAAGTTTGCTGGCGTAGCAAGTGGCGGCTGCTGTCTCCATCTTGTCGCCAGTCAGCACCCACACTTTCATGCCAGCCTTGTGCAGAGACTCGATGGTGTCTGCCGCTTTTTCTTGTAGTCTGTAATGGTTAAGTCCAAAAAAAGGACAGAAGAAAAAAATCAGCAATTGGTGTGTAGTCTTAATTGTGGCCAAACAGCGAGCTTCTCGGCAGATGTTTTCTCAATGGCTCCCTTTGGACAGCACAAAAGTCATTCCAGAATTGAGGGGCATTTGGCATTCCTCAGAATGGAAATAAACTATCAAAAAGTACGGTTAGCTCATCTTACGGAAAGGTGGTATTTAATGTTTCCAACCTTTTAAGCACTTAAAAAAATATTTGGTCTCAATACCAGTGAATTTACTGGGAAACTGCATGCATTTTAATATGTAGATTATTTAAACTTTGAAGGTTAAAGTGTCTTACAAATCTGGAATGGCCGACAAAACTGCTTCTAGATAACCCAGAAAACTAGCCGCAGAATGGAATGAATTTGCAAACTCCAAAGAAAAAATTCTGCGATGAATGAGATCTTCGACACTGAATTGAAACCAGTAAATTAGAAATGATCGAACATCGGGATCATCTACCTGTCTTCCACAGCTGTGGCTCCCAGCAAGATGAGGTCTTTCTCAATCATGTCGTAAGCGTCTGCCAGCCGCCTGTCTCTGTCCTGCAATGCCAACTTGGCTCCACTTAACAGCAGGCACATCTCCTGATACTGCGCTGGACTCAGAGGTCGATATGCTACACAGAGTGTCCTAAGCCCCTCCTGGAAAGAGATTCAATGAGGAATGATGAATGGACAAGAGAAAACCAGTGCAATATGTCTTTGGATGTGTATGAGTGTGTGCCCTCACTACTGCATTGTGCTCCACTCGAGCTTTGACTTGATCCACCTTGCCTGATATGACCCTTGGGAAGATGGATGAGTCTGCTCCTTTGCAGAAAAGGTACAGCTCCCCTTCACACGAGTGAATAAATATGAAGAAATATGGAGGTAAAAACTAAACAGAATATTCATATTACCGGTGCTCGCCCTGACAATGACGCTCATCCTTCGTCGGACGGAGTCAAAAGTCAGAACTTCCAAGAGTTCAAACCTGATTGGAGGAAAAAGCAAAAGTGTACAGTATTTAAAAGCCACAGGAGTATTGACGCATCAAAACCGTTTCAAAGCGGTTCAATAACCTCTCAATCTCCTCCTCTCTGTTCAAGATCTCCATGTGACTGTCTTTGAGTCTGAGGTACGTGAAACCAAGCCTTCAGCCAAAAAAGAAAGTACAAAAGCAGTCTTTCCACAAGATTTGAGGCAGTAAATGTGTACATGTTTGTGTTAAGCACCTCTTCATGCCTTCCACTAGTGCTACTTCATCCGGAGATGACGAGATGTAGAAGGAAGTGGATTTGCCTTGATGGATGCCTTGTTTGATGCCGTCCACCGTCTCCTCCTCTTTCACTTGCACGGTGTGGCATAAACACAGTGCGCGGAAAAAGAGCTGCTCATGCTCCTGTTATATTAAGCGCCAACAAAATTTGCGGTCGAGTAATGCACATAAAAACAACATTCAATGAGCTACACGGTCTCACCCACCCTGGCATCAGGACCTGGTGATGTATCTATCATGTCCATAGTATCTGCCCCTGGCATCACCTACAAGCATGAAAAAATGAGAGGGTATTTAAAAAAATAATAATAAAGACCTCAATGAATGTTGGAATTTATTTCACAATCCTTTGGTGAAAAAAAAGCAAAAGTATTGTGTTATTACTTGTCCATTACAGATAGCCTGGGCTACATAAACATGTCCATCCACACAGCACTCAATGAATTCCATGTTATTTTCTGTAAGTGTCCCGGTTTTGTCAGTGAACACATACTCCACCTTGAGAGAAGAACAAAGATCTAAGCCTAAGGATCACAATATTTGGACGATGGGAAGACAATTAGGGAACCTGTCCCAGCTCCTCATTGAGGTCCGATGTGTTGACCACTGCTCTCTCGCCGAGCTCCGGGTCGAACATCTCGTCATCCCACATAATGAAATAGGAGCCCAGGAACTTCTGCATCTCCACAGTGACGTACATGGAAACGGGGATTATGTAGTTAAAGAGAACCATAAAGGCCAGGAAGTCTGTGAAGGCCCTGATCAGCTGTGGAGGCAAGAAGAAACTGTGAGAGGTTCAACAAGATAAAACCTTTAGTAAACAAAAAATACCAAAACATCTCAGTCTAAGATGCTGGAATTAACAACAGACTCACAATATGCCTCTCCCTCTCCGTCTCAGTTCTCTGGTCATACCAAGGCTCATCTCTGATAGGATCAGACTGCCACGCATATTTTAGCACCGTGTTGATAAAGGCTTTGCTGATGAGAATGCATAGGTAGACCACCAAATAAGCATTCATTGACCTGCCAATTCAAAAGAAGTTAAGAAAGACCAAGTGGTGCAAGAAATAATCTGCAAAAATCCTCAAAAAAAAACAGCTGAGGTATAACCATTACATAAAAATCGATGAACGGATGGTTGACAGCAATCTAAAACATCCTACTAATGAGCATGCAAAGGTTTGAGGAATTAATGTTCACTTTCAAAAGATTTCCGTAGTAGGCTTAGTTATTCAAAAGATTTAAGATTGATGTGAAAGTAAAGAATGGAAAAGCTTACTTTTCTACTGCAGAGCGTTTTTGAGACTTGGTTTGGTAGTTGAGAGCCATCTTTGTTTCCATCCCAGTGTAGATGGCAACTGCTGCAGGATCATAGCAACAGAATGTTAAGCTTCATTAGAATCTTCTCCTATGCAACAACATTGCTAATATGATCCTATTTTACCATAAATGTACTCTGTGTTCTTCAGCGTGGCTCCTCTAAGAAGCAGATTTTCTGAACCTAAAGGCCTGTGAACGGCAATAAGGTCAATATATTTTCCGGCGCATCGAAACTTTAATGAAGAAACACACATTCTACAAACAGTGTCATTTTACAACGGTTATAATATTCAAAACACACACCAATCTACCCTGTATGACAAGTGGTATTACCTCGCCACTGGCTCATTGCTCATGTAAACGTTAATACGACCAACAAACCTATTCCAAAAAAAACAAAAGGAAAACAGATGGAAACATTATGAAAATGTATTCTGCGTAGAGTTCACATAGCTCTTGTGTTTCAGGTTTCACTGACTTGTACAGGTCTGGCTGTGGTTGTTCACATTCAATAGTAGCGTGGATTGAGTCCACCTCCTTCTCTGCATTGTACGCTTTGGTGTCCTGCACTGCATAGTACGTCTAGAAATGTATGAAAAACAGAACCATCTTGAGACGAGAAAACTCTGACATGAGACAGGCGAGCTGTGTCAAATATTTGTCAGGCATAGTAATACATATTCAAACACCTTGTGACTGCTCTCCCCATCCAGACTGGCTGTGGTGACAAAGCAGGTGCCATCATCCCGGGAAGAGGATAACAGGACGAGATCACAGGGGAATGATTGGTCTTCTTTCACAAAGACTATGTCTCCCACCTGATACCGTCAAATGGATTAAAGTGCAAGTTAGCAACAGAATCTGGCATTTGAAATGTGCATTAATGCCCTAAAACTCAGCACACACATTCATTCATGGTGAGGTTTTGTTTTACTAAGAAGCAATTATCTGGACAAACTGACGTGTACAAACCCACCCGCAGCTTGCGACTCTGTTTGCGGATCACTTTGCCATCCTGCAGCACTTGGACAGGGCAATGGTTTACAGCGTCGTCAGCTTTGTGTCTCAACCAGTCCTCATAACCCTGGAGAACCACAAGAGCGTTCCATGGTTGACGGCAACAAAGAATGCGTCACCAAATCAGATCTTTATCTCTCACCTGTTTAATTGCCGTTACGGTGATGACGAAGAAGAGCGGCAGTCCGCTGGTGACTGGGCTGGTGGGCGTGTCAATGATCAACTGAAGAGACACACAGTTGAGTCATTTTCCAGCTTTGAAACAGGAAAACAATGATGGCATAACAAAGTATTAAAATCGCTGACATGTATCAATTCCTGATTTTATATTAGATTAGATTAGATAACTTTATTCATCCCGTATTCGGGAAATTTCATTGTCACAGTAGCAAGAGGGTGAGAATACAGACAGGAAAAGACATTTTAGACAATTTAGCATTTTGCAACCTCTTGGAACCGCTGCGTACTAAACTGGTTTGGAATCTGGTTTAATCATTTCTAACAGAGTGGCCGTGGCACAGATGGTAGCTGGAGTTGTACTGAGACCGAAGGGTCAGCGGTTTAATTCCATCATATGACTGCCCACTGTTGAATTGCTCTTGGGCAAGGCACTGAACTCAAATTTGCCCCCAATAGGTTGGCGGCCCTTTTCATAGCAGCAGCAGCAGCATTGATGTATGAACAGGTGCTAATGTAAAGCACTTTAAACCAGGTAAAAATGTTTAGATTGAGGGCACTATACAAGTATTACTCTCCATTTACCATGTTTAGATGGGGAGGGTAAGAAAGAACACAGAAGTTTTCAAGTAACTGCAGCCAAATGCCAAGAAGAAAAAACAGCAAATGGTGGATTTGACCTTGACTGTTATCATTGCTTTACATGGTTACATTTTTGCTGCTCTGTTTATCTAACTGATAATATAACACACTCACACAGCTGGCATCATCACACCAAGAAAATCACGGTGGCATTCCAAGTCTGATGCGGGTATTATTGTTCATAACTGTACCATGTTAGGATTGAAAAAAAATCAGCGTAATTAAACCTATAATATACTGTATACAGATATCCTAATTGTTGAGTTTTACCTGAACTAGAAATATGATGAGGAAGTAGAAGTTGGCAACTCTCCTGAACTGCTCAAACAGATTCTTGGGGACGAAGTTCCAAAATGTGTACTGGGAACGAAAAATAAATCGGTTCATACATGCGGGACAAATAAGGGTTAAACATTGGGTTTCTGTTTTCAGTGTAAATTCTTTCAATTATAAATGTGACCTCGCACTCTTAGTCTGGGAGTTTAAACAGGTGTGCCAGCACAGCTATAAAGTCTATGAGTCTGATTGAGTAATATGTCGAGTAGCCTTTTTTTTTTTTTTTTAAACTTAGCTGTCCTGAATTTAGCGTCGGGTGAAATTGAAACAACATATTGCATGTTTGGATTCAGTTTCAGTTAAGCGAGTGGTGCTAACAGTGCAAACATACAGCCAACGACTCCGTTTTGTGTTTAGATTACTTCAATTTATTTCATCAATTTGTTTGATTAAGCAGCCACTATTAGGAAACTAAATAATTCAGGCCCTCTGTGAGACTGGCCTTCACGTGTGTGCTCTGACTGACCTTGGAAGACACTATCCGGTTGTCTTGGAATCTTTGTTGTATGAAGGCTTCTGCGCCTGGAGGAGGCTCTTTGTGTCCAATGTATACTGTCCGGCTGTCAACCCAATTTTCCTCACCAACACACTATAAGAAAATTTTCCATACTGTAAATCCTAAAGGCTTTACATTGCATTTAAATACAATGTTAAAGGTCATTTTCAATTTCAACAGCAGCAGGTCATGTGACACTAGACAGTGTGACATTTCTAACAAATAGTATAATGGGTGACTTATTTGGTATCCTCAATGAACAGCAGTTTTTGTTTCTACGGATACACAGAGTTATGTGTGCTTCCGAATGGCAAGAAGACGGTGAAATCACTCAGAAAATACACAGCTTAAATGGAAAACAAATGGAAATGCCATTTATTCCATATTTTGCTTCTCTTTGTCTTTTTTGAATGTACTCATTCTCTGGCCATCACAACATTACTAGTTAGAATATTGCTCACACAGCTTTTGTCTCATTATTGCCACAATGACACTGGCATACATTGTACGTACTGAGAACTAAAGGACTAAAAGAGTTTACAGTGTTCCGGATGAGGCACGCTAATGCTGTTCTTCAACATAGAACATGCAAGTCAAATGTTTCACACAAACTAGAATATGTACATCATTATCCACAATTCCTTGTGTGTTATTCATAACACTGCGTATGTAAAACGTGTTTGAAGTGAAGTTCACATTCTGTATGCACAAGGATGTGTTTTATCTGCATGAAAGTGTGTTTTCGTTATGAATTCCCAATTATCTTTTGTGTTAACTTGCTTTTCTGTGCTTCCTTCGACCTATTTGCTGGCAAGGTTTTCTCCAGAGTGTTATACGGACTTGACTTGAGCTTACACGCCATTTTAACGTTACTTCTATTATTCCCAACTAATCAGACACAGACACAATTAAGATCATGATTGTAAATACTACCAGAAACACACATTTGTGCACATCGAACACACTTTTGTGTGACAGAACACGAAAGCAGAATGCGTAAGCGGTTGTATTTCCAATTCTGCAAGGTATTTTGGCATGAATCTAACAGGTAAATTAGTGCCATCTCTCCATCCTTATCACTGAGGAGTTGAGTACAATTTTAAAATAATTTACTCAAGGTAACGGCAGTGACAATTAACTAGCATTTTGCCTGTAAATATTGTAAATACAGAGGAAAGAGTGAGTACATTGTCGTCTAGATTGGTCCGGTTTTGTCCCACTACAATCAAAATCGATGTTGACCTCACAAGACTTTTTTTATTTTATTTTTAATAGAAGCAAATTAGCCTCTTAGCTGAGGTTTTAGGGGCGAAAGTAAAACATGTTGGGCACACTAAATAAGTAAATGGCCTTTTCTATGGTTACTCTGGCCTCCATCCACTTTCTAGCAATATGCCAGTTAAGTTCAACAAATACACTCCTAGTAGGTGTGAAAGGTTGTTTTTCTCTATGTATCTTGCAACTGACTTTCAGTAATTACTTGTTGTTTTTGACCTGCGACTGACTTTCAGTTATTACTTTTTTTTATCACGCCAGTAGAAAATTAAGAAACAAATCTGTCTCCTTGCCCTGGCACATTACTCATACAAACCCATATCTGATAGGTCCATTAATGAAAGAGTTTGAAACAATTCTATGTTTCAATTTGATAGTGCTGAAAAGTAGCGACTAAAGAATTTGTTTTGCCAGAACTGGCAAGTTAACTCCCTTAAGGCCTGTGTTTGCACACTCCATTTGTGATATCTAAAGATACTCACACGAGTGTAACCTGCTGTGGATTCTATTTATTGTCCAATTCTACTGCCATCTTTGGCCTACGTGTCCTTTTCATCTCCCGACTCAGTGAAAAAGGCTTCTATCGATTGAAATTGGCTTTCAAGCTTTTTGCAGTAAAGCCTGTCCATGTTTAATCTAATCAGATGTCACCCTTACAAAATAAAACTCTGATTATACCATGAAGACTGCCAACGTGAGCAGGGATCTTCAGCATTTAGCTGTAACTGGAGACATTTGGCTATTCTGAACCCTGGTAATCTCTTCGAGTGGAGTTTCATGTTTCAGGACATTGTGGCTTTCAAAAGTTTATTTATAGTTTGAGGGGAAGCTTTTGTGGTCAGAATGGGAGGATAAATGGATGATGGAGAATGTCAGATTTTTTTAACGGTCTATCTCAATCAGTGGCGCACAGTGGGTTAAACACACAAATGCAAACATCCTGACTGGGTTGCCTCTCATGTTATATATGTTTAGATGAGCAAACAAGCTCCGCCCCTGCGATTGTTCTTCACAATTCAGCTTCCAAGCTCCGCCCCTCCTATTGTTCTTTACAATTCAGTTTCCTCAAATCTTTAAGAGGCAGCAGAGCAAGTAGAACATGGAGCTACCAATAAAAGCCAGGACAGGCTTCCTAAAAACTCTGACATGGTCCTAACACAAAACCTTCCAACACTGTTGAGCAACATCGTATTAAAAAGGAAAGGTTTTAAACATCTCTGAAAATGTAGACATGGAAAAAGTTCTGGGTAAATTTGGGAAAGGCTCTTTTCTGTTTTTCTATGACAAACTCAGAATATAAAATAAGGCCAAAAAGGGTACATCTGATTCTGGAGTACTTCCAGCGATAACCCCATAAAATACTTTGGAATTAACTTAAAAAGAGATTGTGAACAAGCTGACCTCTCGTGTCAAACATAAGTGAGCACAGAGGATTCAAATGCTGGTGAAGATAACTGAAAGTACAAACGTGTGAAATTTTGTACAAAATATTACAAAAGATCGGAAGCATTGCATTCTGGTTGAGCCACACATTTTCACTTCCCGTCAGGTGTCCCAATATGTTGGTTCTCGTAGTTTGTCAACACTGTGGGCTCAGTGGTGTACAAGAAGGGCTTAAAATCTGGAAGGTAAAGATAGCACACGGAGCTGTTGAATCACAGAAACAGATGAGCATTGTTTCTAAGCATCTATTGAGGCTGAGCTATGGTCGCCACTGTCTTTGATCTCTTTATCTGTCTTACCAACAGGCTGCGACAGAGACAAGTCAACAAAGGCAAATGACGGATATCTGCCTCTGCGATACAACCGCACCCAAACACACAAACATCTCACACCAGAATGAAACCGTTGTTCCAGCAGTGTCTGTGTTGGTTTGTTTTGCATTGGGCAAAGAAGCTTGGCAAAGCCCCACATCAGATCACTTAAATGAAATCTTAGTGAATGATCTGATTTTAGAGCAAAACAAGGAATCAATGTCTATCTGAGACTTAGCTAAGTGGATTTGCTTGAGAAACGTTTAAGGTAGAAGGATTCTACATTATTGGCTTATTAAAAATCCAAGCTTAATTTTCAGTCATTTGTATGCAGTATTGTTGTTTCTTACAATAATCTTAAACGGCCCAAAAGCATCTTCCAAATGTACCATACATTTCAGGCTATAATTTGCTACTTTTTTCTCTCTATTTGAAGCCTATGGCTCTCTTAAAAAGCAGCAGTGTTAGGGATTTTATGCATCACAGGAAATAGTCAGGGCAGGTGACCTTTAAGAATCAGCATTCCCGAGGCAATATGTGACAGCCTGTTTTCGTCATGCGTCATCATTCTCCCATACTGATTGTGATGATTGATCATCTTTATACTATTGTACAGATTGCTAAAGACGTATAGCTAGATTGTGACTAACCAACTAATCACGAGAGGAAAAAGAATCTTAGCTTGCTGATCTTGTAAAGACAAATTTGAAATAAATCGGTTTGGTATATTAGATTACATAAATACTAGAAAATGTATTGTGTTTTAGCTCAATGTTAAATTATTGCTATCAGCATGTTTTATGTTCAGTTTTTAATATACTAGATGCATTGTTTATTTTGTGGTTTTTGTCCTTTGATAGGTTCACCAATAAGCATTCCCAAATGCACGCACAAATAAAGAGAAAAGACAATCTTCTTGATTTTTCTTGCAAGGAGAAATCGAACCGTTCAGATCTAATACCCGGTTCGTTCTGGTGTCAAACGCTTCTTTTTCTTGTTTATTAACTTTAAGGACCCTAGTTACAATGTCTAGTCTCAACTCTCAAGGGAGGGGTGGGAAACAAAAGTGAGACGTCAAATAGTCAAAACAAATGAAGGTCATGTGCAGCCAAAGGATCTTCTCCACATTCCAGCAGTCCAAGTGGATTCGGCTTCCCTTTTGTTTAGTCTAATTAAGGAGCAAAGCATTTACCTCGTTGCAAGCAGGCATTTTAGATGTAGTAAGCGAAGCACTTTCTCCATTGCAAGCAAATATATAATAATGCAAGACTAATAACCCTAACATCCTTGTAAAAAAAATCCTGATTTTTCTCATGTTGTCCTAAGAACACGCAACTTTGTTGTGTAACCATTGCATATAATATTGCTACAATTGTCTCTGAACTGGACAAAACCACTGTAAGAAATTTCCTGAGGATATGCAGAGTCATTCTTTGCATGTCAGGGGGATCAAGGAAACACTGCACAGAGCTCATTCTTGGGTTCATTGTGCTCAACGAGAGGAAAGGAACTCCTGACTGTCACATGATCCACAAATTAAATTTCTCTATTAAGGTCTTGGTGGAATAGATCTTGAAAGACCTTGAAACCATTCACAACCAGAGCGACATGCATGTTTTAACAAAGAAAGAGAAAGCAGGTTTTGGTTTAATCATATACATTTAGGGAATCTGGGTGGTTTATTTTGCTAAGGTCAAGGAGGCCATTAATTGTTGGTATGGTGCATGTGTTACATGAACTTTCTTTTCAAGCTGTACGTAATTCAATAGCTTCTACGTGTCTCGCAGGGGCCTTGAAAAATGAGGCAAAATGCTTTTTACTTTTTATTTCCCACCAATGTGTATGTTTCACCACTTTACAATGGCCTGCACATTAGTGGGAGCGCTTCTCACTCATCCCTAATGTTTGTTTGTCCTGTAGAGAGACTAGCGTAATGGTCTCCATTACATCGTATTGTCAGTTATCGCCACCACACAAAACAAACACAAATCAACCAGACGAAACAAACAAACAAAACTAAAAGAATGAGTGATTTTTTTCTTCTTCTTCAAAACACTGACCATAATACTGTGGGTATAAAAAGTCACAACTAACCTTTCTTTACTGTGCAAATTAACATGGAAATAAAGTAAGTGTGATCTCATTTTCTGCTCTACTCTCTCGGGTTGCAGGTGCACTGGAGCCTATCCGCAATGACCTTGGTTGAGAAGCGTTGTGCATCCTTGAATTGTTGCAACTCAAACGCAGTGCACAATCGGAAAACTAATGGCGATCCAAGGACAATTTTATCTTAAATAAACATTCCGTGCAGGAGGGGAAGAGCCCGGATTTGAAACCACAACATCTGAACTGCGAGGCGAAGATTCTAACCTAACTGTGTCTTGTAGTGTGAGGGTATAAATCTCAATTTACAACATCCTTGAATCTTTTGAATGAATGTCGGGCTGGATGAAAATTGCCAAGTGTGAAGTTGACTAGGAATATCAAAAGGGCGCAAGAACAACATGGCATCATGTGGCCATCACAAGGCTAGCTAGAGCTGCTAAGACACATGACCTGGGCTGAGTGTCACGATGGAGATGGATAGTATAACTCTCGAGCTCTTCAGAACATTGTTTCAGCAATTTAAAATTAAAATTAACGAGGAAGCTCAGGGTCTAGCCACACAAGAACTGATGAGTATAAAGTAGAAGCGAAGATCTTTGGATATGATAAAGTAACACAGATTTGCAAATTCAGCAGTGGCTACATTCTTTGTAGAGATTAAAATAAAAAATTAATGCACTGTTTATTTATTCATGTTTAAATACCTTATCTAATGCCGTTAAACAATAATATAGATTTACGCTGAGTAACACTACATTAGATTTTTTTTAATGATACTATCGTCTGGCACCATGTGGTCAATTTTCACTACACCTAGAGGCAAATTTCTATTGTTGCTATATGCAAAATGTCTACTTTGTTGGGTCAAAATTGTAGAAAATGCTGTCCAATGACAATGAATGCACCCCAAAGTATAGAAAGGAGTTGGTGAGTTATGTCAGAGGTCAATAAGGGTCACATGCCTTATCTTCATGTTGACTGCCAGCATAGATCAATTACTACTATATATTACACAACAATCAATTCTGATTTGTGTGCACGTTGTTCAACTACGGGGTCACTTAGGTGCACAACTGCATCCATTCACCGAGTTACTAGATCTGTCCAAGGTCAGCATGATACTTAGTGAGAAAGCTTTTAAGCAAACATATCTATGAGCGTCAGGGTATCAGTCGGGTGCACAGTCAGCGCTTGGGAAGATGGGTCGTATATTATCACCGGACCTTTATTTACCGTCACGGACTCGAACTGGGAAAGCTTTGTTCCAGTGACTTGCGCCGCTATTACTCCCAGTGTCAGGGAGAACATTAAGGTTACAGAGAGCAATGGTAATGTGACAAGCCAAGTTCAAACATCTCTGAATGTTAAATGGACAAGACCACGTTTTATTAACCCTGGGCTAATCATCCTTTCCCCCTTGTTCTACGGGCTGAAATGTGTTTGAATATAACAGCAAGGGTGCTGATACAAGACCTTTACCGGAATTCCACCTCCCAGCCATTACTGTACACGAAACCTAACCTTACAGTAATGAGTTGGGGGATATTTACTGCAGGTGTCTCATGCGTTAAAAAAGGGAGTGTAAAACTCAGTCGCATAGGGGCCCTGAATTGAAAGCATATGAGTGGCACAAGGCAGGTCAGTATTCAGGCATGCTTTACCACTTGAGATAAAGAAATGGAAAACAATACATATTACATAAATACTACTCTATTTCAAAGGTACCTTCTTGAACTTTACTTCAGAGCATGAATATATGTTTATGTTAGATAAGGCTGTCGGCTCCACACATAAGAAGTTTGGAAGAGAACCTGATATGCTAATTGAAAAAGGCACATGCGTTTAAAAAAAGAATGAAATAAAAGTATCACATGTCCTGCAATGTGAGTATTGTGTATGCGTGCATCGCAATGTCGTGGTACAAACAAGACATTGTTCAGGCCCAGTGGAAACCAACAGACTGGATAAATTCTTACTGTCACGTGATCTACCATTAGTACTTCGGCGATCGATTTATTGAGCACCCATGCCTTCGATCAGACATGGGCAAACTACGGCCCGCGGGCCATATACGGCCCGTTAGGCCTTTTAATCCGGCCCGCCGACGTTGTCCAAATTATTACATTTTTTATTTTAATTTTTAATTTTTATTATTATTATTATTTTTTGCGGTCAAAATACAGGAAATCATTGGATGACCTGCATGAGCAATTCTGCCGTCGATTTTGTGATTTTGGAAAAATTGACAGCTTGTGTCATTTCCTTTCTCACAAGACCAGGAAAGGGTTCCACAGGAGTTGCAGTTAGAACTGATTGAGCTCCAATGTGACAAGTTCAACTCCCTGAAAGTCTCTGAGTTTTATGCTTCATTAAGTGCAGCCAAATTTCCAAACATCCAGAAGATGGCACAGAGGATTCTGGTGTTATTTGGCTCTACATATGTGTGTGAACAGACCTTTAGTCTGATGAAAACCAAGAAAGCACCCCATAAATCCCAGATGAGTGATGAGTATGTTCATACTTTAGTCCTTTTTTTCTGTTTATGTTTCATATGTACTGTTAACGGATGCAGTTTTTATATGCATCTTATCTTGTGCTGACCCGGCCCGCCTGTCAAATTTTTAAAGTCAATGTGGTCCCCGAGCCGAAAAGTTTGCCCAACCCTGCCTTAGATGCATGAAGAAATAATAAATGACACAACAACGGAAGCACCAAGTGGGCCAACAGTGTTGCTGAAGTTAGTAAACCATAGAAATTGATGGCTGAAAACAAGCACTTAAATACTAGTGTCACTGTTTCATGTGCTTTCCATTTAACTCATTTAAATTATGTTCCGCAGAAACATAGAGATTTCTGAAATCTAGACTATCATGTATATGTTAGAAAAGTTATCTTACTCTGATACAATTATAAGAGAGGGTGTTGTAAACTATAAATGTAGGAAATGTAAAAAAATAATAATTGTAATGCTCTTTTAGGAATTGTTTGTCTATTCACCTGGAACAATTTATAATGGCCTATGAGGATAAAAAACGTGTTCATAAAGTAGTAGTATTCCACAGTTTTATGAATACTTTTCATGTGTAAGACAAACTTTTACAAAGGTGTCCAAGTTTTCTTTTGCTTCATCATGATGAGCCCTTCACGGTGGTTAACTTCACTAAAGAGCCCAGCGTACTGTCATTTTTTAACTGGTCTAAGTGACGTCACTCACTCCACACACAAGGCAAGCAGATACCACCGTCAACAACGGAGGTTAGACTGTGCTTTAATAGCCTCAAACTAAACCCAATGGGCCGACAAGAAGTGGAACAGCTCGAAGACAAGCTTAGGGAGTACTTTTAAATCCCTCTGGTAAATAGGTTAACCCTGCTGGTGGGTGTTAAATAATTAGAATAAACCTGCTGCTACTTCCTGGAACCATTATACATACAATTTTAACATGGGACAGACTGAATAAAATAGTCAGAATGAAAATTAAAAAGTTCAACATAATTCTTAACATGGAAACTGCCTGGTATTGACTATGAAGGTTCAGTAACTGGACATCTACCTGCTCTTTATGTGGCTTGTGGCCAAATAGAGAGGCCTGCTGCGCACATACACACACACACAGCTCCCATAAAAGAATAGAAGACTACGAGTACTATCATCCTGTCCGCTTATGAATTATTGACAAGCGGACTGCGCCAAGAAGTGCATGTGAGGCGCTGGCCTCCACCTCATGTAGCTGCAACTCCATTACTTGTCTGCGTGTGCATGACATCACTGTAACACGGGAACAAATATATCACTGCTTCTCTAGAAGCATTTCATGTTGAAACCTTTACGTCAACATCCAAGTGCAACCGGTGGAACACAAGCAGCAGAAGGCCAGTGATTGGCTCCGATTTATCCACCTGATTTAGCCTGAGAAACTAGTGAACAAGAGTAACCCTTTAATCCCAACACAGAAGGATAAGAATGAGTTTTCTGTCCAGGAATCACAATTAGACAGGCGCAGAGGAATGCTGCTTGGCTGCAGATGCACAGGTACGATGGCGCAGGTGTGGCATTTATGACTTTCCACACACTCCTACGCTATTCTGTGTAAACATGGCAAATTTACAGATTGTGGGAATGAAACAGGTAATCTAATTTTTTTTTTTTTTTCAGGCTGCCTCACTGAGAGACACTTTACCTGGAAAGTATTTTACATTTTAGATTGAAATAGAATGAGCCGTAATTGTTTAAGCCTGATGAATATTCACAAAATTAAATCAGGAATGCTAAGATTATTAGCAGGCCTTTGATACAGTAGATTCTGCATTTAAAGGGTGTTGTCAAAACTATTGTGGAGTTTGATCGGATAAATGAGGGGATGAGAATGGCACGACTGGTCCACGAGTGAGTTCATTCATGTCACATTTCATTGTCTGTCTGCACAGACACAGAGATTACAGTGCATTTAACACTTGGGAAGTGTTCTTACATAATCATCTTGTGCCCTTTTGATTTTACTGTATAAGAGATGGCCCGATTGGAGTAAATGTTGCACCTTAACCACCAAGCAGTGAGTTTGAAAGTGGTATTCACCATACAAATTGAATTCTAGACTCCATTTCCCATGCGCTTATGTGGAAGAAAAACAGAATTACAAACTAGCCTGACAAATTAGCTCAATCCTTAAGAGCTCCTAATAATCAGCCACGTAGCATTACCTTGCTGTCTACCATGTATTGACTTATACATTTTCATGAAAGCCCAGTATTGACAAAGAGATAAATGGGCCTTTCTCTAATCTTAAATATTCCGCACTGGCTGTGCATGCTCTGGCAACCAATCAATTTAGCCCTGAGCCATTTGTCTTGAGCTGTTATCCAGATCAATTACAGCAGCAGACCTCATCAGCATCCCACAACCTATCAGTCAAATTCCGTGTCTCAGTGTGCGTTCTACTACGCAGCTCCATTTCAGCCCCCGTCCAGCCAGAATTACATTTTATTGTCCATTAGCAACAGTTGGGAGGCCAGACCTAAGCCTCATCTGAGATCTCTGACTCTCACACATTAGTGTGGAGCCTAATGCAGGAGACAGAGAAGATGGTGGCTTCACTGCAGCCCATCGATTTGACGAGCAGGGGAGAAACAAGAGGATTACATAATTCATGTGACTGTTGCATTTGTAGTCTTCCTCAAATGGGAGATGTCGCATAATAAATTAGGCAAGATGTCCAAGAATGGCTTTTTTTTTTAAATTAAATGAATTACTGTACAAAATCTGAAAAGTGTACTGCACAATTCCCAAAGAGTGTATTTGCTCTCTGTGAAACTTGAGCGTTAGGGAAGTGCTGCTGTATGGAGTTTTAGTAGTAGTATAGTAGTATGACTTGATTGAGCATGACAACCTGCATTTTCTGGTGCTCTGTTCCTCTGTGCAAGTTCCAACATGACTCAATGCAGACCAGTTTTTTTTCACATTTGGTGCATCACTACCACTTGCTTAGTTCTGAGGTGATTAGTCACAATTTTTATACTATATTTGGGTTAGGTGGCAGCCATCTGATACGGGTTTGTTTACATTGCTTCTATTGAATTGGAATTGTGGAAATCCATTCATCGTGAGTGCTTGGTCGTGCCTGGCGGAGCTAGGATGAGTTTGATTACAAACAGTGACAATCTTTGTTTAACATCTAATTTAATATATCACTTTTTCCAATTACGAACAGAGACTACTCCGATGACTCTGAACCAAAGCTGGATCATTCATTTCTCGTGACCGCATTAAAATGAGATGGGAAAACAAAACCAACTGAAAACCAAGACATGGGTGAAGCAAACAACAAATTCATATCTGACCAACTTAATACGGGTGAGTTTTGGAAAATAACATTTTCATGTGCGCGCACAAACGCTAATAGTGAAATGAGTTATACTACTGAACTTACATATCTGCTGATGAGGGTCCGGAGAGTGCTGAGGTCCATCCCCATCCTGTCTCTTTATCTCGCCAGGCTAATACTAAATCTTCTTTCCGTCTCGTTCCCCAACCGAACGGCGCTAGCTTGTTCTTAACTCTCGGACGTAGTCCATGACTTTTCCCTACTCTTTTCGGGTGGGACGAAAAAAAGGAGCGGCGCTCACCTGCGGGAGCAAGAAAAGGCGATGTCTAAAAGTTGTACTCTAATCTTCCTGGCCGGACGGACGGAGGCGGACTTCAAAGTAATACGTGGAAGCTCCACAACTGAGCTCGCGGGCGTGCACAGTAGTTTTGTAATCTCATTTCCTCACGAGAACCACAAAGGAGCTTTTCTCTGGTGGGCGTCACGCGCAACCAGGTGTTGTTGGCGCATGCGCTCTCTTTCCGTCTTTCCATTCAGCGCAACTTCAACTAGATGTAAACAATGAAAAGAAGACAAAAAACACACAGAGAGAAATATTTCAACGTTAGAAAATAGCCAAAAGCCACTCTGCATTAAAGTACTGTGTGTCACTGTATAATATGACGTTTTTCAACACGTAACTTTTGCGCTCGATTTTCTTTACCTGTCTCTTTCACCATTATAAACCTTTGCCCGAATTTGTTGAAATTGAATTGAATTGAATGCTTTTATTGTCATTATACAAGTATAATGCGATTTAAAGCTTCACCGTGAAGTGGCCAAATAACAACAACAAACAGACAAATGAATAAAAAAATAATTACAATAAAAAATAAATAATCAACAAATAGATAATAAATAAATAAGCAGTCAACATAATACAACAGAATAAGTTGTCAACAACATAAAAACGTAGGGAAGTGCACAAATAACAACAACAACGAACAGAAAATGTGTGTGTGTGTGTGTGTGTGTGTGTATGAGTGTATGTGTGCGTGTGTGTGTGTGTATGTGTGTGCAAATGTGAAGTTACAATATTACAATATTGTCTATCTATGTAGTCAATTTTCTGAAAAAGTTTAGAAACCCATGAAGATCAACCTGTTTTGACTCGGAAAAGGTGGCAGCGAATAAGCCTCTCCCAGTGAAATTAGACTTCAAGCAGCGTCAATGGCACACAATAAGTTAATATCAAACCAGTTTCAAGATATACTAAGTAATCATTTTAAATGCGTGGCTGTATGTATTATCTTTTTTTTTATGTGTGTGCTCCTTATAGACGTCCCTGCATCTGTAATGAAGTCATCTTAATCATAATCAAGTAAGAACAATAGTTCTGTGTTAAATGTTTATGTTTCGAGACGGAAATGTTTTCCCACGTTTGTCCGTCTTGCATTTCCTGGAGACGATTTTCGGCGGGTTATGTGCAACACGAATGATGACTATTTTGCTAAGTCTATAAGAATCCGAATAAGCTTATCAAAATAAAAATATAGATGTGCTACGTTAACGCAGATGTCATGATTAAGCCGACTAAAACGCTTTTAATTGTATAATAGTAATGTTTTATGTTGAGAATAATACGCATTTTTGTTTATAAATGAGGTTATTTTTGAAAACTCTTAACATGCTTGCTCTCTTACTTTGAAGAACTTACTCCAGCTGGCGTCGTTTTCTCTCCCATATTCACGGTTTCTTGACTTACCTTGTCAAAATGGCGCTGCTAGTCGTGGGCGATTGAAAGCCTGTCTGCTTTACACACTGTGACATTTATTCACAGTTTACACCAAACGCATTGTTAGTCTCGGATAGAATGGCGACCCTAGATCAGAAATCGCCCAACGTGCTTCTCCAGAGCCTCTGCTGCAGAATAACAGGCAAAAGTGAAGGTACATTAGCGTAACTCTCCATTCGGACCTCCTTTCCAATTCATTACTCTTGCCACAGCATCACCGCTATTCTAACTTCATGAAAATGTTTGTTTTTAATCTTTATCAACATTCGATGAGATCCTCTTTTCGTCTTAATGTCAGACGACACCCATAGATGTATCATTCGTTAAATTTTCTCAAGGTATAGGTAGCGCGTCCCCAGTGTGTTTTCAATGATGGTGCGCAAAGGCGATAAAATCGCGATATAACGAGTGATTCTACAATGAAGTATATTTCAATCAAGCCTGCAATTCTGCAAACACACACAAATCAACTTAATTACAAACATGTGCATTTGCGATTGTGGATTTTCTTACTGTCCCACGACGTGGGTGGTGTGCAGCCAAGTGGAAAGTTTTCATATACTATGAGCAAACAGCTTGTAATAACTAACTCATTGTCTACCAATAACGGTGATTTTTAACTGGGAGGGTTGGTGCAGAGCAGTGATCATCTGCTGTCAGTCCATCCCACTTGAAATGCATTTGACAGCTATCCTCGTCAATGTTAGCAAATGATATGAGGTGTAATTTGAAATACTCTTGTTTAATATACGGAAGAGCAAACAATTGATCATCATGCGTCACTGTTTTTTTTGTCTCACCAGCTGATGTTGCCCAACAGTTCCAGTATGCCGTGCGAGTCATTGGCAGTAACTACGCTCCCTCTATTGAACGGGATGAATTCCTGGTGACGGAGAAGATAAAAAAAGAATGTAAGTCCAAATTAAGCTCCGATTGCCTGCCAATAACAACTCAACGCTGTTGCTCATTTTAGCTTTGGTGTCTACTCTCTATTGTCAAGTGCTTTTCAGGCATGCGTTTCAGTGTTCTAAAGCTTTTTTTATGTTGCACTCTCTAGAAATTGCTGAAACACTAACAGTAAATTCCCATTCGACCCATTAGAGTTGCTTAGGTTGTACCATTAGTGGGAAAACAATCAATCAAAGCTCTCTTGCCGTCAGTAAAAATAGCACTCCATTTTCAGGATGACATATATTGAGCAAAGATCAGGCAGGCTTAGAGTCATCATTGGCTCTTGATAACAACATGCACCATTTGGGGAGATTTGTTAATAAAGAACAAGCAAGCAGCAGATCAGGTGGTTTGAAATTGCTGTGCAAGTTAACTCACGGGTACTCCCCACTCTCTACAGTGTTGAAACAGCGGCGAGAGGCAGACGCTGCTCTTTTCTCTGAGCTGCATAGGAAACTACAGTCACAGGTTGGTACTGTCTACTGTCATGTTTGCATATACAAAAGGATCTTCAGCTTCCAGTAATTGTATTTTTACATGGTCCACGGGAACCCTATTTTGTACACCAGAAAGAGTGTCACAGTGAAAATTCTGCAGGGCCTGCTTTCAAATATGGAAAAAAAGAAAGAAAGAAAAAACAACAACCCATAAGTCCTATAAATTCAAATGTTCCGTTATTCCTTGCCTGTGGTCATATATGTCATTAATGGACAAGTAAAAAATATATATTTTTGTGACAATTCTCAATTTGCCAGCTGACATTCTAATTGAGCCCGATGAAATCCGATTTTCTATTGTAAGATACAACTTTACAATATGTGACAGGGTGTTCTGAAGCATCGCTGGTCTGTTCTCTACTTGCTCCTCAGCCTCTCTGAAGATCCTCGCAAGCCTTCCAGTCGGGTGCGACTATTTTTCTTCTTCCGTGCTTGAAGCATCCTCTCATGCATGTAATCTAAGTATTACAGTACTTCTCTGCCTTTTCAGGTTGGAAACTACGGGGCTCTGTTTGCTCAAGCCCTCCCTAGAGATGCCCACTCCACACCGTTCTACTGCGCCCGTCCCCAGAGTCTTGCCCTGAGCTATGGGGAAAAGAGCAGCAGCCTGTCTGCCAGCATGGGAACGAGCGGAATCTCAAGTCTAGGAGTCTACACACTCAACGGACCCACACCAACACCTCAGTCACTTTTGGCAGGGTGTGAATAGTTTTTACTCTTGTTAAGGTCACAAGACAATATTGGCCACGTTAGGGATTTAAAAAAAAAAAAAAACTATTTCTGGTGAAGCATTTCCAGGCAAATTGCCCAGAAATTGCATTTCATAGTTTATTTATTTTTTTGAATTTTGAATAGCATAAAGAAAATACAAATATCATAACATTTTCTGAAAAATCTTGGCATCTGAATCACGTTACCAAAACTCTGATATCTGGTCGTTTCAGTCTACCTCCTCAGTCTGCGGCCGGAGTTCCCCCCTCCCTGGTCTCCCGACTGGCCTGGGCTCTTCCTGTAAGCTCCTCCCCCTCCTCAGCTGTTGGCCCCGCCACCGTTCGGCCACCTCTCGGACCCACGGCTAGAGCAGGCCGCCCTAGGCAAGACGGCGATGCAACCGGTAGGTTCACGTATTAGAGTGTCAATAGACTTTGTTGTGTTCAGAGTTCCATTAAACCATTGGCTGCCATGGACATCGATGGATGCCAATCCATTTGAACTGGGAGGGTCGGCCGGATCGGGACTGCACCTGCCCTCTCAGTTTAATTGGCTTGAATGTCTATTGTTGTCAATAGCATCTAATGATCGTCATCTGAAGCTGACCTAGTTTCTTGGGTTGCGATAGGCGAGGCTAGCGAGGTGGCGCTGGTGAGGGACATCCTCTACGTGTTCCAGGGGATCGATGGCAAGTTTGTCAAGATGAGCAACCATGAAAATTGTTACAGAATAGACAGCAAGGTACCTAACGCCCTTGATAGAGGATATACACAATACCAGGAACCACCATTTTGTGCATAACTGAGACTCATTTGATTTGACTTCAAGACAATGTCAACGTCAACAGGTGCTGGTAAGCAAATCCCTAAGGGACACCTGCAGCAGACTGGCCGAGCTCGGGTGGCTCCACAATAAAGTCCGCAAGTACACAGATGCAAGAAGCCTCGACCGGGCCTTTGGACTAGTTGGACAGGTGCCTTTGTGGGATGTCGTGATGTCAAATGAATGTCAATATCCCCATGTAAATGCAATTTTTCTTCTCTGGCCCAGAGCTTCTGTGCATCCCTCCACCAGGAGCTAAAGGAGTATTACAGACTCCTTTCTGTCCTACACTCTCAGGTGTGAAAACAGTTTTTTTTCTTTTTTGTATAGGATAGCTAGTCACTTTGCTCACATACCTGTACTTTTTCAGTTGCAGGTAGAAGACGACCAGGGTGTCACCATGTGTACAGAGAACAGTCTGACGCTCAGAAGACTTCTGGTCTGGATGTACGACCCCAGAGTCCGGCTCAAAACGCTCGCCGCCCTCGTCGACTTCTGTCAAGGTGGCTGCCGTGTACGACTTGTGTTGCGATGGTGTCTTTTTTTTCGGCGTTTTAAACGCCAAGCGTCCTTGTGTTGGTGTCAGGCCGCAAAGGTGGGGAGCTAGCGTCAGCTGTTCACGCATACGGAAAGACGGGGGATCCACAAATGAGGGCGCTGGTGCAACACATCCTTAGCTTGGTGTCGCACCCCATTCTTAACTTCTTGCATCGGTGGATCTACGATGGAGAGCTTGAGGACACTTATCATGAGGTGAAGCGCACGCAACTTCCAAAGCAGCTTCAACTGTGTCTATGCGGTCTCATGTCGATTCTTGCCCGTAGTTCTTTGTGGCGTCAGATCCAAACGTGAAAACTGATCGCCTGTGGCACGTCAAGTACTCTCTGAGGAAGTCAATGATCCCTTCGTTCATCACCATGAACCAGGCTCGTAAGGTAGGAACGCACCTGTTTCAAATCCCTGTCTTTTTCCAAAAATGGCTTTTCAGTGAGTTGTTTGTCATCAAATACTTTTCATTGCTATACCCCCCAGATTCTGCTGATTGGTAAATCCATAAACTTCCTGCACCAGGTTTGTCATGACAGAACACCACCTGGAAAAATCACACCAGCGTCCAAATTTACGGATACACCCAAAGATGGTAAGATTTTTTTTTTTGTAAAGGAATGGATATTTGTGTATTGACACACAGTGATCGTTCTTCCCGTTTGCTGTTCTACTCTTGGGTGTCAATGAGGTACACTTAGCTAATGAACATCGCTCCCTTCTCTTTTGTAGCAGCAGAACTGCTGTCAGACCTCGAGGGGGCATTTCAGGAGAAGATTGACGCCGCCTACTTTGACACCAGTAAGTATTTGCTGGACGTTCTCAACCGGAACTACCTGCTGCTGGAACACCTTCAGGCCATGAGGAGATACCTGCTGTTGGGTCAGGGAGATTTCATCCGACACTTGATGGACCTTCTTAAGTAAGCGACACATTTGTCTTGTCTTCTAGTGTCTGTGATGATGCCAAATATTGGAAATCATATTAAAACAAATTAGAGAAAAACTTGTGCCAAATCTAACTGGCGATTCTACAGTTTGACCGTAGTGGCGCTGAGGAGATAAGCCGAAAGTCCACCTCCACCATTGATCTGTAAACTAAGCTAATCGAGATATTCTTTGCTTCTGTACTATTATTGATAAATATGTCAAATGTACCAGAAAAGTGACAACTTATTTTTGAGGAATCTTGAATTCATAATATACTCCAGTTCTGGAAGGACCCATCAGTGCTACATTGGACAGCGGCAATTTTTCAATAATGATTTGATAATGGTGATTTCTTTTTTTTCAAGACCAGAGCTTGCACGACCTGCCACCACTTTGTACCAACACAACCTGACGGGTATCTTAGAAACTGCTGTCAGAGCAACCAACGCCCAGTACGACAACGTGGAGATCCTCAAGCGGCTAGATGTGCGACTGCTGGAGGTGTCGCCGGGCGATACCGGCTGGGATGTATTCAGCCTCGACTACCACGTGGATGGACCGATCGCTACGGTACCGCTCATTATTGACACAGGTTTGTATATCTCCCTCTCATGTTCACAAAGCTGTGCGTTACAGGTATTCACTCGGGAATGTATGGGCCACTACTTGCGCGTTTTTAACTTCCTGTGGAGGGCGAAGCGGATGGAGTACACACTCACCGACATCTGGAAAGGACAAATGTGTAATGCAAAGCTTCTCAAAACGATGCCCGGTTTGTAAATACACGACAACCTACGACGACAATAAGGAACTCGGCGTGAAAGTTGAATTTTTGGTGCCTTCCCTTCCAGAGCTGTCCGGCGTGCTGCATCAGTGCCACATCCTGGCGTCTGAGATGGTCCACTTCATCCATCAAATGCAGTACTACATCACCTTCGAGGTCAGGCCATTAGAGAAGCTATTTCACTCATCTCATTTAAAAGGGCATTCAAAGTCAAGATTAAACCATCAACTATGGACATTGTGGACTTTGCTGAGACCATTATTAATAGAGCAGAGGTTTTCAATTTTAATCTTCCATAATGTGTTCTCATAGGTGTTGGAGTGTTCCTGGGATGAGCTATGGAATAAAGTAAACCAGGCACAGGATTTGGATCATATTATTGCTGCCCACGAAGTGTTCCTGGACAGCATCATATCGAGATGCTTGCTGGACAATAATAGTGGGGTACGGTATTTTGAAACAAAAAAAGGGGGCACGTCTAAATACAGTCTTTCTCCTTCTATAATAGTTGGAGTTATTCATGGTAGTTTCGTTTGGATTTTTCTTCTGTAATTTAAAGGGCATTTGGGTTTAGTCCATTTAATTTTAATAATTTTAACTTGTTTTAGTTAGCTAAAAGGTTGTTGTTTTGTTTTTTCAATTTTAGTTTATAATAACCCTGAATCCCACCCTCCTTTTTAAAGTGTCTTTTGAATCAACTGAGAGCCATCTTTGACCAAATCATCGAGTTCCAGAATGCTCAAGATTCCCTGTACCGTGCTGCGCTGGAGGAACTGGCCCTCCAGTTGCAGTTTGAGAAGAAGAAGCAGCAGAACGAGGAGGAGGTGCGAGGAGGAGCCCGAGAGAGAGGAATAACCGAAAAAGCTGCGCCGTTCCGATCATCCTGTTTGTGTGTTTCAGGGTCAGTGGGGCGTGACAGCTGAACAGGAAGCAGAGGAGAAGAGGAGGACTCGGGAATTTCAAGAGACCATCCCAAAGATGTGCTCACAGCTTCGCATTCTTACACACTTTTACCAGGTGGTTCACTTTCCCACACAGGTTACCTTTTCCCTTCCTTTCCCTTTGTGAAATTCTCCCTGTGTTCTGCTCTTCTCAGAGTATTGTTCAACAGTTCCTAGTATTGCTGACCACCAGCACAGATGAAAGCCTTCGCTTCCTCAGCTTCCGACTGGACTTCAATGAGCACTACAGGTGTGACGAAGCCCCGTTCTTTACAAGACGCACTTTGAGCTAACGCTGTCGAAACTGTTCCGCACTCAGGGCCAGAGAACCGAGGCTGCGAGCATCCATAGGAGCCACACGGGGGCGACGGATGTCCAATATCTGAGCTCTAATTCTTGGAGATTACTAGTATGACATCACAGACCAGACAACCAGCACTTCACTCCAAATGAATGCTGTGCTTTTTGCCTGCGCTCACTTGCTGTTGTGAACTATCCGGCAATAGTTGACGCCAACTCAGCAAAAGTCAGCTCCAGGAAAGACGAACAGCCTTATTGATGAGAACATTTTTTTATGACCCAACTCTCATGTATATACAAGCACGCATGTTACAGGTATGCTTTGTGTTTTTCCGTTAGCCATTATGAAGACAAATACATTGAATCCATTTCCTCACACGTGTAAATACTGTAACTGGTTGTGCTGTGTCGCTCTCATTAGCATTGCAAATCATTTAATGTTTCAAGCAAGTAGAACTAAAGCAACGCCATGCGCGTTCAATAAAAATAATTTTTTTAAGGGTTGTTGGGACTTGATTCAGATGTGCTAAATGATCATGTTATGAGAATTTCACTGCACTCAAAAAATGCCACTAGAGGACGATGTTGTCTCTTCCAGCTAAATCATGCAAGTATCCATTCTGCTTGCTGTTATAATACGTACTTAGTCCATCAAACCACCATTTGGCATTCAGGGGTAGACCTGGACGTGCACAATAACTTAAATAAGTAGACTCTCATCGTAGTTTTAGCATATACTTAACACGCAAAACATGCTGACATTTCCATTGACAAGCGTTTAAATTGGCATTTTCTGCAGGCCTCCACATAGGAGCAATGATCTACCTTTAAAGGTACCAATGAAAATAACAGGGCTGTCAAGTGAACAGCTGCCATTTAATGGCATTTCCCATAGCAAGCGTGTCTTCAAACGGAAAAAGCAGGCTGGATCGACACTTTCATATACTTTAGCTATAGAAAAAGTGTTCACACCTTGTTCAAATGATATGTTTTTGTGATACAGACTGGCGGTGGAAAAATATTTGCCTCCTCAAACTAATTTTCTTGCATAGTTTTACCAATTTATCGTTAAAGATTATATTAGAAAAAGAAAGTGCGTGTAAATGCAGTTTATGAATTGTGATTTGATTTATTTTGCTATGCAAAGCTATTCAAAAAGCTCGTTAAACTTGACAATTTGTTGTTCCAGATGCAGCAGCAAGAATCTAAATTAAGTGTTTTCTGTAGTTGGCAATGAGTTGTTCTTGTATCTATGGAGATATTTTTTAGCCTCTCTTTGTTGCAGGATCATTTTAGTATTTTGAGGGGCCTTTTTTTGAAGGTTTTAGTGCAGCTCTTCAATTTAATTCTACTGTGGAGTTATGAGTAAGCTAATACAAACCTTTTTTTTAACATGAACTTGACCTAATGTATTCTCCTCTTGGATTGAGTTCACAAACTGATCACTGAAGGATTCATTGGTTCCATCAATCACAACAATGGTACTGTTTGTCTCATATTCTTGTTTCTAGTTGCAAAACTGAACCTCTTGAATTATAAATTTGAAACGACACTAGAGGAGGACTGTGGGAAAGCAGATCTGTGCCTAAGACTTCACTTACCGCATTTGAGGAGTTCTCGATGAGGCTGACAAGGTGTGCGTGCATACAGGAGGGTTCAACACTCTCTGTGACATCAAAGACATAAACAGAGTGGAAGGAAAACACCCGATCCTACAATTTTTATGAACAAAACAACACCAGGCTGATCTCCTGCACTAGAACCAATTCAAAACAACCAATTGGGTCACGTGTAAAACATGCAAACTTCACAGAGGAAGGCCGGAGCCAAGTATTCAACCCTTGATCTCAGAATGGTAAATGCAATGTGCTACCCACTCAACCACTATGCTGCTAAATTTCTATTTCAATATTCTAATTCTAATACATTTCTTGTGGCGGTTAATGTTTGATTTTAGTTTGCTGTAAAATGAAATTAAAATATAAATTTTACTTCTGAAACAAAATTCACAATATTTAGCTTTAGTGCATTCTGCTTTTAATCCTTTATTCATTTGCGTTGTCATGTAAAAGAGACACTCACTCGTGTGTGTGTGTGTGTGTAACACTGTATTCATTGTCAGTGATTTTGACCATTTTATAGATATTTTTTTTTTACAATACATGTCCGTAAACAACAAATTGCAAAATTGCAGCTTGTTTGAGGCGGATCATTCCAGATCAAATTTATTTTCCTCAGTCCATGCTGGAAAGACATGCGCACAGCCATCCTCAATAAGTGACTTGGCTGATGCTTTTACGGTTGCCATGGTGCCAAACAAGCATCTCTGGTGCCGGGCAAAAGCAGGCCATGATTGGTTAATCAGTATTCAGACTGTGTGTTTGCTGGGCTGTACACTGTTGAACCAGTGTGTGCGTGTGCAGGTGTGCGTCAAGGTGCACGTGTCTGTGTGTGAATGCACCAAATGTCACTTATCACCTGAGAGATAAATGATTGCTTTCTCACCTCCTATATCCACATTTCTTTCTTCATCAGCCTTATGGTTGCTCCGGAGTGGAGGGAGGGGGGTTGACTGAAAAAGGAGACGGTGGAGGAAGATGGAAAAAGCAAACTTGAAACATAGGACATCACGAAAGGAGCATCTTAAATCTTTGGAAGAAAGGTATCGGCACCCTTTGAAAATGTCATCGCATTTCAAATACACATTGTGTTGCGCTTTTGAATGAGAACTGCACAGAAAAGGAAAGAGGAGTGTGATAGAATAATGGCAGTGTGGTTTGACATTTATCCTTAAAAGCAATAACTGCACAAATCAAACATATACATATATTGTGTGTATATATATATATATATATATATATATACATATATATATACATATATATATATACACATATATATATATATATATATATATATACACACATATATATATATATATATATATATATATATATATATATATATATATCAGTGGTGGTCCGTGCATTTCCTAGTGACGCCTTCAGCAAAAACTATTTTATGGCTATAAAACCTCTACTGCAGCTACAGCTGCGACACATAAAAAATAATCAATAATAACCTCATACAATTGAAATATTATTTAGGAATATAGCCATATTTTACTCACCAAAAATCATTTTTAACTGTACACAATATCATCCTCCTTTCTTTCTTTCTCCCTTCTTTTAAATCGCCATCGCAGCTAATGCTGAAAGTCGAGCCTGTCCTGTCGTATTTATGGCATAGTCCGTCTTGAAAATGGCTTTAATTCAACACAACAATATATTTGCTTTTGCAGCTTGCTCCAGATACGGTGTGGTAGCTCTGGCTAGTCCACTCTATCACAAGCCAATCATAGTTGGTGAAAGTGATGACGTATCCCTACGCGTGCGAGAAGGCAATGACGTATCCCTACTCCTGCGAGAAGGCATTGTGGTGTTGCCAACTCAAAATCTGATTGGTTAAAGCAACAGTCTTATTGACGCTTGTTTAATGCAGCAGACCCTACAGAACTGATTGTGAAGGCCTTGAGGCAGATTTCTGACCCTGGCAACAAATAATGGCTGAAATGTGATTGGTTAAATGCTTCAATATGAAAACACACATCTGGAAGCAGTGCAACCAGGGGGAAAAGCAACAAAAGGAAGCTAACAGACAATTTGGAATTATTTAATAAGTATTGATGGACAAAATATAATTAACATCAGTCTGTGATTCAGATATTTCTTAGGCCAGCAGAGAGGGCCTTGAAGGCCCTGACGGCACACCACTGATATATAAATATATAGCATAGAAACCGTTTTTCGAAAGGAAGAGATACTGCGCATCTGCTTAATTTACGCAGCTGCGTCGCCAATAGCCGTAACCACGCCCATATTATCCACCATATTGAATGTGGAAAAGATGGTGGCTTGCTTACCGCGCTTTATGAGGTGGTTTGTCCTCCCAACTCAACGTCCATGTTTTGAAGATGACGTAGAATAGTCGTTATTTTTGTGGTCTTGATGCTCTAAAACAGTGTGTATACTACAATGAAACTCTAATGCATCTTTAAACTCAAAGAGGGATGCAATAGTAACTATAGCATCCCTCTTTGAATGAATGAACTATAGTGGAGTTCATTCATTCATTCATTTTCTGAACCGCGTTATCCTTACTAGGGTCGCGGAGGGTTCTGGAGCCTATCCCAGCTGACTTTCAGGAAAGCTATGTTTGTCTCAAGATTTAGAGCACTGACTGTTTTCCATCTCTTCTTCTTAAGGCGATATAAAAAAAAGCCAAACAGGAACTTACTTGCGAGGGCTGCCAAAGAACAACACCACTGGAACTCTTGTCTTTGGAGCAATGAGACCAAGATCAATCTCCTAGTAACCCATGGCTTCAATAGAGTCTGGTGTCACAAAGGTGAGGAGTACACAGAAAAATGGCCAGGCACGCCCACCTCATCGAGCCAACTAAGCTCACCTGTCAACATGGCTGGAATGTAATCAAATCAGCCCAGTGCAGTAAAAGCCCGTCTAAAACTCAAATGTATCGCCGGATTGTCTTCAGGACTACCTGAGACTTTACCCACCTGATTGCTCCGTCACAAGCCAACTCCCCTTTAAGCCTCATTGGCTTGCCCACCATCCACTTCTTGTCATTAAAATGTTGCTGCAATTGCCCGTGTGCATCCTGTCCCTGCATTTGGGTCCAAACAACCTCACTCGTGACAGTATCAGTAATGATATATTTAATATATATAACTACATTTATTTTTTCATATATACTGCATAGGAAAAGTGTTGTCTTTGTCAGAGAAATGGCTGATTGCAGTGTGTAGAGGAACCAGCAGCCTCCCATTTCTCACCCATTCTTTGTATTATTGCAGTGGTTGAAATGTGCAAAGATCAATAGCCCAACGTGAGGCAGAGAGTCGCGCCTTGATTTTTTTTTTCTCCCCCCGCACCTGTCCAATTGATTCGCTTTGGCCCGCACCTCTTGGTGTGCGGCAGGCTTAAAATAATCCTGTTGCTGTCTTAAAACCTTATTTTCAACATTTGGGCTCAAGTATATATATATATATATGTATATACGTATTGTAGGTGAAGTCCCTCCCAAATCAAATGTTTTAATATTTGCATTGCAGGAAAGGCAAATAACACAAAGCCATGTTTCCTTTCTATAAATCTTTTATTTAATATTGTTATGTTCTGTGTGTATACAATAAGTTGGACACAAACTGTACAATATTTGCATATTATGGATGTTAGAGGAACTGAACATTGACTCATAGACATTCAGCACTCGCCACATTTTGCTACCAACTTACTGTAACCGTACAGGAGTAACACTGGTGAGATGCAGGACATCAGCTTGCTTGTACTACTGATGTTGTTAATCTTTACACACTCAACAAAAAAACAGGAAAGACAATAAATAGATTAAAAAAAAAAAGATGCCTTCTGACGGTAGAGTAAATTGACTAGTGCAAATCAGTTGCTAAAATGGTTAATAAAAAAATGAGACTAAAAAGAAAGTGTTATATGTATGATTTATCCATCCATTTTCCCATATTATGTACACACACTTGAAACTAACAATGATTCATTCATTCATTCACCTTCTGTATATGATAAATGAATAGTTTTCAATTAACCTAACAAGCATGATTTTGGAACGCAGGAAGGAACTAGAATAAAAACAAGCAATCGTTTCAATAAATCAAATAACCAATGTAGATATAAAAAAAGAAAAAAGAAAACAAAAGCATGTTTAAATGAACTGTGTCAGTGTCAAGATGTGTTAATACGGCTTTGTTTTTTTTTGTTTTTTCAGGGAGAGGTATGGAAATCTCTAAGGCTGTGAATTCCCAGTTTGGAGACAAGGTTAATTCAATGGCAGCCAATGAGTTAATCCAACCAATATATAAGGAATCCAAATGGACTAAATTAAAAACGGTATTTTCCCCACTCTTTTATTAGATATTTTTTTGTATTGAATATATACTTCCTACATGATCACATGCATTAGCCCCAACGAAAGCTTGTTTTGGACCTTAGAGAAAAAACACAAGTGCAACAAGTGGAAACCAAGCAGTGAAGAGGACACAGTTTATGTTACCACAACAAGCATAATGTAGTAAGGCGTTCTCCTGTTTGAGAAACAGAATGAGACGGGCTACATCACGAGCACAGTTTCAACCATCACATGTCCGTGTGTCACAAAAACGTGGCCGCATTTCTGACAAGCGACCGTTACAACACGTCCCCTCGGAAGCAGCACACAGGAGTGTAAAGTAAAAGATGTCCAGCCAGCTTTGTCACCATGGCTCCCTTCTAATTGAAACAGATGCTCTTTCCCTGCGCAGGGCTCTTAGTTGTAGCCTTGGTGCCAGAACGGGCTAACTACGGAGATGCTCACCTTAATTGGGATGTGTGATTAGCAACCTGGAGAACCCTGTTTTATCTGCATCTTTGGTCCGTGGCGCACAATTATTCTTGAATACGTTTGAGAGATCTTCAAAAGCCGCATTCCCCCGGGTGCTGACCCAACAAGCAGATGATTGATAATTCAGAGTTGAAGTGCACCATGAAAAAGATTCCCTCCCGGTAAAAGAAGAAAAAAAGGAGTACCGCATAAATGACAATAATTCATCCCGACACTACATATAAGAGACCAACTCAAATCAAAAACATTACAAATGTTCCATGTTAAGAACTGCAGAACACTGTTCACTAATTCAACAGCAGCAAATAGGTTGAGAAGAACACACAAAATTTGAATGTAATCTCTCACAACTTTGAATCCAGGTTATCCCGGATGTTATCCTGATGAAATGATGAGAAACATGATTGTCAGGGCTTTCTGCTGATTTCCTAGCAACCTTTTACAGCATTACACAAGTGCTACGAAACACGGCAAAGATCCACATTTTGTCTACAAAAGACAAGCACAACACTGGCCAAAAGACTTGAAATTGGCCCATACAGTGGAACATTACTCATGTGAACAGTTGTCCTACATCGGAAACTCTAAGGGACGCTGGCCAACCTTCGAATTTTTGCAAACTGAATTTCTTTGTGAAAGTGAGTCTTGTCACAGATAACAGGCATGGATTTGCTTTTTATCACAGCGTTTGAAGGAAAATAACAAGGCATCGGAGAACCATCATTTTTATGGAGAAATACCACAAAAGCCACGTTTTTGAACCAATCACAGTGCATTACTAAAGAAAGTATTCTTAAGATTGGCCAATGATTTATAGAAATCGAAACAGACAAACATAAGCAGACTAATAGTATTCTATATGGAAGGAAAAAAATAGGGAAGGGACCAAATCAGATATAATTATAAACAAATGTTTCAAATTTTGACATATTTTTGAGTGTTGAGCACACAGTGAAAAGGTTTCCCATTTCCCATGCATACCTGTGAACATATACGTTTTTCCCGAATGTTATAGGTTTTTTCATCATTTCAAATTGTATACGACATATAACAACTTTTGGAGGGGATTTAAAAAAATTAAGTACGTTTTTTGTAAACCCAATCTCGTTTTTCGCATTTTGGCTCCAATCCAGATCATCTCGGCAGATGAAAATGCCATGTACGGCTACTAATATTTTCATGCTTTAAGCATTTTCAGCAAGCAATGTATCCAGACAGTCAAGCTGTCAGCGTCATACATCGACATCTACAGAATGTTGAATTTAGTGCATAGTGCAAAAGGCGCACCGACTGATTGCTACGTCCACTTTGGGGAAAATGTTAGACTTTTAAGTGCGCCCTATGTGAGTAAATATGTGCCACGTTGCATTTGTACGGTCAATCATTGCTTAATAAGGGGAATTGCAATCATTAATAAGAGAAGCAATCGGCCGAGGTTGACAGGTATGCCCATGTGACCCACATTATTGGATAACCAACCACCATCCATAATTAATCCTGTGCCAGTTAAAATCAGGTTCAAAATGGAGGGACGGCGAATCGGTGCTAGCGCCATTTTCTTTTGTTGTTGAAATCTTTTTGTTTTGTTTTCTGAACACCTCACATTGAGGTTGCTGCTGCTTTTGTAATGAGTGTTTGTGTTATTATTATTTTTTTTTAGGAAGTTTATTCCTTTGATGCTCACTTTAATTACGATCTCAAGTTGCGCCACTACAGGCACAGGTTATTTATTTATCTAATGATGTGGAATTGCAAATAGTACAAACGCAGCAGTGTTTTGCCCTAGAAAGTTCCACTATATAAGCCAAACAGCATCGGATCAGACAATCTACAACAACTTCCCATTGAGACGACAGCAGAAATACGCGTGACACATTTCGACATGACAGTTTGTTTTTTTGTTCTTTTTTTGTTTTTGTTTTACCAATTTGAAGCGCAAGAGCGAATGTGTCTGCGCAGGTGCAGAGCGCAAACAATTGACCGAAATGTGCCGTACGAAAAATGAGGTCACCTAGCGACATCCGGTCATGTGCGTCTGCCACGGTCAAGTGGTTTTGGCCACGGGCGCTGACGACCTGCTGCTGAGAAGATCAAGCTGGTCTGATGAGTCACATGGCATTGTTTCTTTCTTTGTGGCTATCTTTACAGAGTGCTCATTCTAATCTGGAACAAAAAAACACTGCTGGAATCTGAGCGCATAAGGCTGAGCTAACTTTAGTGCTAAATATGTGCTGAACAAATGTTATCTTTTTTTTGCTGATATTATTTTAGAATTTGCTGTAAAATAATTCCAACAAATTCCGAACAAACGGAAAAAAGAATGGCGATAGACTTCAATCAATGCATTTTATGGGTAAATAATTGTTCATTTAAAGCGGGTTCAAATTGAAAACACTATGAACGGCGCGGCCCGGTGGAGCCAGTGGTTAGCACGTCAGCCTCACAGCTCTGGGGTCCTGGGTTCAAATCCAGGTTGGTCCACCTGTGTGGAGTTTGCCTGTTCTCCTCAGGCCTGTGTGGGTTTTCTCCGGGTATTCCAGTTTCCTCCCACATCCCAAAAAATGCATGGTAGGCTGAATGGACACTCTAAATTGCCCCTAGGTATGAGTGAACGTGAATGGTTGTTTGTCTCCTCGTGCCCTGCCATTGGCTGGCCACCGATTCAGGGTGTCCCCCTGCCTCTGGCCCAAAGTCAGCTGGGATAGGCTCCAGCACCCCCTGCGACTCTAGTGAGGATAACGCGGCTCAGAAAATGAATGAATGAATGAATGTATGAACAGCAGTGGAATATTAAAATGAGCATTTGAAATATCATTGCCATCTTAGACCTCTCATTTTACATTTTAAGTTGCCACACTCCAACAAGAACAGCCTATATCAGAAACTGCAATGCAAAAGATATGATAGAATTATATGCCAGGCTCACATTTAGAATTTTTTTGAACGGATTATTAAATTCCAGTAAATAAATAAAAAAACTGATTAAAAAAAACATTTGGCCTCAAGATTTCACCAGGTGAGGTTAAGGCTCTCCTGTTTTTTTTTCCTTTTCTTTTTTTTAAACGGATAGTGCATGAAAGTAGTAATACTTATTCTTTTGCCACTTTCGCACATGAGTAAGGCATGCTACCATCGTAGCGGCCTCGGCTAACGTAGTCATGTTGAGGGTGCAATGCATCGTCATGCGCTAGAGTCAGGACAGTCCTTGCTGTCGCCAGAGACGCCACAGTGAAGCCAAGTGAGGCTGTGTTTAATTCTTGTTAGCAGCTTCATGGCAAAGTATCTCTTGGTGATGTAAATGCTCAGTGGGACAGATTAGGCAATAGGACAGGTGTGTGTGTGTGTAGCCCTCTTACAGGGTGAATTCTCTTCTTCACCCTGCTTTCTCTGGATTCAAACTCCCGCAAGTTGTTTTCTTGTATACTATTCTACCTGGCTCTGTTGTACTTTAGTTCTCTGCCTTGCGACGACTGGCCTCCATTTCTCATCTCTCTTTTATGTATGCCTTCTTTTCTCTGAATTCACTTCCCCTTGCCCCCTCCTCGCATCAGATCACAATTTGATTATAGTCCATAGAGAGATTGTCTGTTAATCATAAAAAAAAGGGGCTGAAAGCAAATGTTTGACGCAATCCTACAGTAACCTCTCCTCATTGTGTTCATCTTCTCAGATATGACCTGGACTACACAGAATAAATTAATTGGATGTAGTTTGAAGCCAACCAGCTTCACTGTCTTTTCCACCTTTTTAAATATTTAATTATAGGACTTCAGTTTAAGTACTTTTTGGACTATAAGTTACACTAGCCAAACAATGTAGAGTGAAAGGGGAAACAAATTATATTAGTCGCCCTAGAGCATAATTGGCATTTTTAGGGGCATTTTTTTAATTAATGAGAAAGCATGAAACTATTATACATTAAAGTAAGAGTAAAATAGGGAAGAACAGGCAAAATAAAGGCACGCAGGCCTAGTCAAACTGTAAAAAAAAGTGTGACTTATAGTATGGAAAATACGGTAACCTGAAGTTCACTTTTCTTAGGGCTGATTGAACTTGAAATTTCAACCAATTTCCAACCAAAAAATTTTTACGCAAAACTTAATTCAACATGTTAACATTCTGAACTAAATGTTCCAAATTTTAGTTTAAATAATTTGAAGTCCATTTGAATGGTGAGCAGATAACGTGTTTGAAACCTCCATAAAAAAGCCAGTGAAATTGTTAGAATTGAGATTTGAAGTTCAATCAACATGTTTTTTTACAGTGTAGTCTAGTCCAACTCCTTACATACTATATAGCCCTGATATAGTACCACATTTGCCCTGTGCAAGTGCTAAAATTTGCCATGTAAGTGAACGCTGCATACCTAAATGACTTATTTCAAATAACCATGTCAATCTTACTTCATGTAGATTGGTGGGTACTGGGCGTGCCCACCCCCGCTCAACTCATTCCGTGCCATTGACGGTGACAGGCATCCAATCCATTCGACTTGGAAGAGTCCCAGTTTAAATGGATTAGATGTATGACACTGTCAACGGCAGTCAAACATTAAAATCACTCCGAGCCGCAGCTCTCGTGCATTTGTATAAACAAGACGAGAAGGATCACAGTATACTTTTCGTTTAAGACACGATACGCACAACTTCTAGATTACTTCACTGGCGTCTAAACAAAAAGCTCAGTTGTTGAGCGAGTCTCGAACAGATTGGAGCCATGTGACGGTCACAGTGAATTATCGGCTTTCATCGAGCAAAGAAGCAACATTCTGAGGGAGGCAAACATTTCTGCACTATACATGGTCTAACTTTCAGTGGGTCCTTAGGACCACCATTTGAAAAAACATGACAATACCTTCAGGTTTCATATCATTGACATATTGTGGCTTTAACATAATTTACCCTGTTCGCTTTTACCCTTCCACCTTTATCAAGTTGTTTGCAAGGCAGCAGGTTATGATACACTGTCAGAAATGGGATTTCATTTCTTTCCCTCAAAGTACAATCAATGTTTGCAGTACATGGCGCTACCATTTTTCTTGGATGTCATGCAGTTTTTTGTACCTTTTTGGAGCATCCAAACGGTACGTCAAGCATCCGATATACGGGCCATTGTACGCCATCATTAGACTGTGTGATACTTTTCTCTGAGAGTGCATAACGTTGCACGTTCCCTTTCAGCTACATTCTCCGTGTCCTCTGCTATTTCATGTAAACAGTAACGCTGCCCTCAGCTTTAACTTTGTTTGAGTCATCTTTTGCCAGAATTCTTGAAGGACTAAATGGGGAAGAAGTGGTGGCATTCTTTTGGTGCTCGCCAGGGAGGTAGCAACTGAAGTGCGTTCGTTGTGTATGGGCACAACTCTTGGTTTTTACCGGCATTTTGTGTCCCTAATCCCGCAATGAAACATGCTTGACTGTATTTGTCGAATAAAAACCCCACCAGTAGGGTTTTTATTTCAGGTCTGATGCAGAACGTTGTGTGCTGCATCTCTTGCACTCTTTCAAATCTATATAGTGGAGTGTATGTATGTGTGTGTGTGTGTGTGTCTGAGGCAAGCATACCTGGCAACCGAACATGATCAGTGGACAAGGAGGCCTCTTAGCAACAGACTGTCACAGGAAAACACCGGTGGAGAGGACACATTTGTGTTTGATTTCAGGAAAAGCCTTTCCAGCACAGACAGGGATGTCGCACTGCTGCCACCTTGTCGTTTTCCTTTTTGGCACTAAGCCGTCTACAACATCACTTCTGTCGTATAACGTGAGCAGTGGGGCGCTGTTAACCAGTCTCAACTTTGGAGTCTTGTTGTGTCACTTTTGTGGCAGAATCGCAGACTTTTCCTGGCCTGGTTGCTTGTGGACGGAAAGGGGGAGTGGGGCTTGAGAGGGCTGCGCTATGTTTCCTCCTTGTCAGGTTTGCTGACAGGCTTTCCGCCGTTCATGACCACCGGCTCGCTGGTTGTGCTTTTGGAAGGCGGGCCCCCGGCGATCTTAGGCGCCGCCTCTCCTACATCGTGCAGTGAAGGCTCTCGGTACATTGCAACTAGGGAGGAGATGATGAAAAAAAAAATGAAAAGGGGAAATGTTAAGTGTATTATACGAAGCCCAATTCCAATAAACTTAAGACAGGATGTAAAATTGCAAAGTGTCTTTAACCTATACTCAAATGACTACAGTACAAAGACAGAGTTACATTTAAACTGATTAATTTAGTTTTTTTTAATGTTACAATGACTGTATTTAGTCATTTTAAACTTGGATTTGGGAGAAGGGGCAGTCTTAAAAAACAACTGTTGGCATCAATTCCACAGTTGATCAAATAAAATATGTGTCTTTATTTTCTATTATAAATCCTGAAAGGCAAGCAAGGATGTGGCGCAGTGCACCACTTTGTGAAAAACAGAGAGCAAAATAAATAAATAAATAAAAATCCAACCATAAAAAAAAACAATTCACTGAGCCCCCCCCCCAATAAAAATCTGTAAATATATATTAAAATCGATAAAATCAACAGATAGCCTTTTTAAAATGATCTAAATTGATATGTCGCCGGCAATAGCAAGTGGTCAAGAACAACGTGACTCAGTGGGATTTTACCTTCTATAGGCTTAGGCAGGAAATGTGCAGCTGGTTTGGTCTTCTTGACTCGGTTGCCCTTCATGGCCTGGCCTTCCTTGTTAAGGCCCAAAAACCAGGCCCGTCCAGACTCCTTCTGCCTGTACAGCATGGAGCTGTAGATCACGTAGTAGTTCTCGAACACAGACTCCTTAAATTTGCACTCCGGGGTAAACATTTCCTAAGGAGACGGGCATGAAAAGACCAAACGTCATCATATTGCGACAATGTATAGGAGGTAAGGGAGGAAAAATGAGGGCAATTGGGAAAAAAATGGTGCGTAGGCGCCACAGCTTTTAAACACGTTGATTGGTTTGATGAGCTATTTAATCAGGCAGTCAATTCAGTGCCCAAGGTGACATGTTTGCATTGATTCTTTTGTTCTGGACGCAAAAGCGTTGTCAGGCTGACGCAAGGAGAGGAAATTATGGAAAATTTGGTGGAATGGTACATCTCACCCTAACAGTGGCTACTTAGTCTCCAAGAACAATATATGTATTTTGGAATACTGACTATTGACATTTAATTAATAATCACTTCAGAAAACACACAAGCTGTAAGCATAGTTTTGCACAATTGTATTTGAATGCATCTCCCATTTTTATTGGGAGAAGACCGAATTGTAGCAGAATTTTAATTTTTACAAAGATAACATGAGTTAATAATTCTAAGTATAAATATATATAGCCTATGCCACATGTGTCAAACCAATTCCGTCGAGGGCCGCAGTGGGTCCTGGTCTTTGTTCCAACCGATCCAGTGCTGACATTTTAACCAATCAGGTGTCTTCTAAGATAAGTAGGACCTGACTTTAATTAACTGATTACACTTGCAAAAGGTATCCTTTTGTTGAGTTGGAATGAAAACCTGCACCCACTGCGGCCCCTTGAGGACCGGTTTGACACCCCTGGGCCCCTATGCAGTGGCCTTTTCTACAAATTTCTTAAGAGTACCATGCTTATCGTCCTTGTCTGTGGGTAATTCTTACCCAATCAAGTAGAAGTGGTGATGTGTGTTCACCTCATAATTAATCTAATAAGTGTTTTGTGTAAACACAAACAGTTGTTAAGTGCTTCTATTATTGCAAATGGCAGCAGTATATGATAACAAATGTAAGGGTGCTATTTATACTAATAGGGGAAAAGACAAGTCCACAATATATAGGCTTCTTTAAATGAAAACAGTTCATTTCTAGTAGTGCCCCTCCGATGGCGTGGGGCTCAAACGCAGAGCTTTTCTCCCTTGTGCGGTGCGGCAACATTGTACGTGAGCAAGTTTTATCGAGCCGCACAGGAAACGTTTAATCAAATCCTTAAGCAATGGATTGGATCGTGACCTAAGCCCCACCCCTGCAAAGTTTTTAGCAAGTCATTTCGGAATTTAATCCAACTCCCAAACAACAAAGAAATGGCAATGAGAACAAGTGCGCAACGGTAATCCTCTTCTTCTCCCATGAATGAACTGTCTGCGCGGATTAACAAACGTTTCGATGAAGTACATGTCCCAGGAGGCCCAAATAAACCCCCTTTTGGGTATATTTGTCTTGGCCTCCTCTTATTGGCTGTTGTGGCCTCTTTCCAGAAGCACAGACACATTGTCATTCAGCTCAGGTCTGCCGGTCCGAGTCTCATAGCAACATGAGGAAGAGAGGCGACAATGTAGCCGTGGCAACCAACCAGCGCTGAGAGGGAGGGGTCAGTGTGTGAGTGTGCGTGCGTGAAGTGGTTGGTGGGTTTTCAAGCATGAGGCATGAATTTACGCGATGACCACGTGCTATATTTAAGTATATTAAGGTATATTGTTAATATAGAGCTTTCCCACAAGATTGTTGTTTTAGAAAACAACTGTGGCAAGTCTAAAAAGGGGTTTCGGTAAGCAGCTGTGAGTAGATTGTGGTGTTTGCGCACTCATACACACGCAAACACACTTGTGGCTCCAGGGGATGAATGGAAGGAGGTTCGGGAGCATTTGCTCAGCTACAAAATGTGACTAAATAATTGGTTGCTGACAAAATCAGGCAGCTGATGAAGATTGAACACTGTATTTATGATACGAGCATGCCGCCACCAAACGCGCGTAGGTGACTGCTCTGATTTGAAACCGTCAGTCAATTTTGGGGGGATTTAATAGATTGTAATACATATTCAGGCTCGACCTTGGGCTAATATTCATTATTCATTTGTTGAGGAGGATGATTTTTGTGTGTTTGCGCTGAGTAGGGAAGCCATGCATCTTTCAAAGCTGCTTTTAGAATAAAAGCTGTTTGACGCTGAATCTCAAACTAGGTGAGTCATTTCAGCGGCGCTCGACCGTGAGGTCCCGTCATTCGTTTCTAAATAGCAGGAGGGCAAAAGAATGAATGAAAGAGCGCAGGGTGAAGTGAAATTGGGACATGAAGAAAAAAAAAGAGGGAGAATAAATCACAAAGGCGGGACCACGACAACAACAGGCTCCCGGTTGGGAAAAAACAGCAGGAGATTCTCTCGCTCGTCTCGCATTCTTCTCATCGCTCTTCTTCCTTCTGCCTCTCAGTTATACACGGACATGCTCGATTTTATTGTTTGACTTGGACGTGAACCGTACATACGATTCTGCCAGTTCAATCCAGGGTTAAACAGAAAAAGGGCCACAAAAATCTTGTTCCCACATGTCTCTTGTTGGGCAGGGTTGCAGACAGCCCTCACATTATTTACATACTTGGACAGAATTGTTAACACCTTTTCCTTCAAGAAAAATCCCCTTTTCTTGATAAGCTTGGACATTTTTGGTCTTCTGCCACAAATTCCTTCATAAATTATGAAAGGCTTGATTACCTTATCTTACAGATTGTTTTTTTTTAATATTTGTGGGATATTTATGATACATTACAATAAAATAAGTAATAACAGTAACCGGGTTGCAAACCTATATTAGTATTACTTTTTTCCTAGCTGCTTATCTTGCTATTATCGCTGACCAAAAAGGACCACATTACTTATTTATATAAGCAAAGACAAAAATAAAGAAGGGTCTTATTCTGATGAAATGCATAACAGAATTACATGAAGTAGAATGAGACATTCACTCAAGGTTGAGAATTTCAGAAAAATATGAAAGCTTGGAGAGAGCACGTGAACTTGACCTGATCGTTCCTTTGGAAAATTGTCTGATGACGCCAAGTCCACCGTACCATGTGATTTACTGCTTTCTTTTTCTATCTGGCTATATAGGTTATGGTGCACATGGCGGGACACATGTACCATAAATTGTCATTAATATTTGTGTTTATATTTATTTCAATATTACCTCAGTTTAAAAAAAGACCCCGAAAAATGAATTCATCTAGTTTCATTTGGGAGTCAATTTGGTGACTGGCATGAGGAAAAATCCCATTTAGAGAGTGCTTAGACCTCTCTGGGCGGAGTGTTGCATTTTTTCACTGTTTTTTTTCTCCCTGTTAGTCAATGCGAATGGCGTATATACTACTTCTCGTTGGCAAGTGGTCGTGCGTTATCCTATTGTGAGGACATTTGTGTGCATCATTTTGGGAATATTTTGAAGGGAAGACAAAAGCAAACAAACCATCGATAGGTTGCATCTGAAAGTTAGGGTGGAGGCGGGGCAAATAGAGCCAACCCGGGAGAAGAAAGGTATCAAAATTTAAAACAAAATTAGAATTAAGTTTAGTGTAAAGTTAGATTACATTTATTTTTGAGTGTGTCTGTATCGTAATCCAAGTTCATTTAAAAAAAAAAAAAAATGTTATGTTACGAGCGCTTTGCCGTGCAAAAAGTCTCCCCCCTTCTCCCCATCCGTCTCTCTCTCCCCTCCGCGAAATCCGTCTAATTTTAATACTATTAAACACATTTTAGTACTATTAAACCACTAGTTATTTGTTACTTTGTTAATAAATGGCGAATTAGAACAAATACAAATGTTTTTCCAATCCAATATCCTGTTTTGGGTGTTTTTTCAGAGGGTTGTAACAGATTAATTTGATTTTAGTTCATTTCTATGGGAAATGTTCATTTGAGTTACAAGTAAATCGACATACGAGCTCAGTCCCGGAACGAATTAAGCTCGTATCTCCAGGTACCACTGTACTAGATTATTTTAAATTTTAACAGCAGGACGGTGATAGTCCTCCAATTCCATAATGACCACTTCATGTTGTCCATGGTACTACAAAAAAATAACAACTAACTTAATTCTCAGCCAGTTTTAATTTGGTTTCCTTTCTTGTCCGCATGAGTCGCATCTTAGAACAAACTATGAAAAAGCAGCGCACCATTAAATGTCAGAAAGGTCGCGAGTTCTCCTACTCCTGAGGGATTATCATACTGTGAGGGCACACGGGTCGAAGACTGGTTGATGGCTAGATGGCTCAAGCTGGTGACGTAAAGCGGGGTCCCCAAACACACCACTGCGCAGTCTGCTGAAAAAATGTGTTTTCTGCAAGCCATAGGGTTCAACAAACCTGCTTCTTTGAACACGCGCTTTGAAAAAAACAGCTTTTGCTGTAAAAAAAAACCATCACCCTAAGTCATTTCTGGCTTGTTAAACGGAAACAAGAGCAGGGGGTGCCCTTTTGTTTAAAAAGTTGTCATTTCACGCCAGCATGGCAGAAAACACGTATGCGTATATTCAGTTTGTGGGTGTTTGTTTCCAGTTATTATCAGAGCACTAATTACCCAGGGGAATTGTGGGTAAACAAATTGTTCCACAGAAACAGGATCCGGTGTGGAGGAGGCGAGACCAAAAAAAAAAAGAGTAAAAAGTGAGTGCCGCTGCAGACGTTTTGTAATTTTGCTGACAAATACGCTGGCTGAAAGCAGATCTTTCTTGGTAGTGATAAAAACATAAAGGTTGTAGGTGAGTTGTTGTATCCAATCTTGTCAATATTGCATTGTCACAGTACTGGCCTTAGTTCAACTGGGATAGGCTTTAGTACTCCTCCCTAAACTTTGTGGCATCGATATCACTGGGGAAAAATTTGAACGAAAAAAAATCTGTTGTGTGAGATTTTTATTCTTTTCCTTCAGATAAGCAAAATATGATGACTGCGAAAGCCGCAGAAAAGGCGATTCATTTTTACCTTCTTTACAGTACTTGGACTAAATTATAACTATTAATATAAAAAATCATTGTGTTAAATATAAGTTGCAGTCATTTGTGCTTATTTCATTATGATGGTGTATCAATTTTTGGAAATGGACGTACTGTAGGGCGGCCCGGCGGATGAGTGGTTAGCGCGTCGGCCTCACAGTGGGAGACCTGGGTTCAAATCCAGGGGCCTGGGTGGGTTTTCTCCGTGTACTCCGGTTTCCTCCCACATTCTAAAGACATGCGTGGTAGGCTGATTGGACACTCTAAATTGCCCCCTGTTATGAGCGTGAATGGTTGTCTGTCTCCTCGCGCCCTGCGATTGGCTGGCCACCAATTCAGGCTGTCCCCTGCTTCTGGCCCGAAGTCAGCTGGGATAGGCTCCAGCACCCCCGCACCCCTAGTGAGGATAAAGCGTTGCAAAAACAGGGATCCTTCAGTCCATCAGCTTCAGATATAAACTGAGTTCAATTTTGTATTTTGCACCCCAAAATCTGTCCAAAACAGCAATCAGGACTAGTGACAGTCACACATAAAGCAGCACAGTGGAAAAGATGGATGAAAGTCAGGAATGAAAAGAAATGTCTCACTGTGGCCAGCATGAGAGAATCCACTTTCTTTCTACTTCTTCCACAAAGTCTGATTCAAACACGATAAAAGCCTGCATGTTCTTTTTTCTCCATCACCTGTGCCCCAGGAAAAACTCTTTTCCTCCACCTCATCCACACTTTGTGGCCCGGTGCATAATTATCAGATAGCAGCTCATTGCACATGGAGCCATCTGTTGGTCACACCCTCAAAAAAGGCACGTTCACACCTCCGCACGTGTGCGCGCGCACACAACCAGATGCTTAAAATCAAGCACCCGTAGGCGAGTGCGACCAGGTGTAACTAAGTTTGTAACACACCATTATCAAATTTCAAGAAGCCAAAAATCTCATGCACCAGTAAACAATGAGGAAGTTTTTTTTTAATTCTGCAGTCTGATATGGAATGCAAAATTAAGTATGACTCATGCTTTGCCTATGACAAGAAAATATCATTCATGTTAAAACATTGTTTACTGGTTAAAAACCACAAACTGTTTTAATGCTTGTGAGAAAAATAGTTTTAGTGCCTTGCATGCATCAAGCATAAAAGGAAAAGCAAGTGGGTCATTCCGGAATTGGAGGACGTTTTATGTCCCACCCTTCAAATTTGAAATAATCCGCATAAAATTATTATGAGAAAATGCTCAAGAGTAGTTTTAAAAATACCAAACAGCGCCATGTTTAAGTTGAAATGCAAGAGTGGAGTTTTGTTGGTGGGTTTTGTATGGAGAAATGAAATGAAATGAAACTTCCGACATTTTCATGTATATGCATGCTCAATCTTGCCAGACTAAATTGCACCATTTTCTAAAGACTCGGGGTGGCAAATAAATGGACAGGTTGATCAAATTTGGGGTCATTTTAAGAAAATCTGATATTGGAAATGTTTTTTTATTAAAGTTGGCACATGTAATAGTGGAATTGGCTTTTTTTGTTTGTTTGTTTCTCCGACTGAGCGATATGGACAAATGGAGATTTTGTTGTTGTAGCATTTTTCCCTTGTTGTCGTGCCAATGGCCTCTTAGTCAGGACAACCCGCTAGAATGCTATCTTTCTTTTGGCTTGTGCACCATCGCAAACAGACCCAAACGAGCGTATGGAGTCCTTGTGATGTTTAATGAGCATCTCTTCAACTGCGCATGACAAGCTGCCAAATTGCAGGAGCCAATTTACTGACAAGCAGAGCTGACATCAAGAATCTGAAGCTAGATTTCAATAAGACCCTGCCTGCACGCCATTGTGGTGGGTTTTCTCTAATTTGTTGTGCGTGTATGTCGAGGGAGACTCCGCTTCCCTTATTCATAGGAAACCCCCATTTGGGAGAGACAGTGCGATGGGGTAAGTGTGCTGAAAAGGCAACATGGAAATTATTCATATTCCGCTCCAGCATTTTTTTGCAAACACATAACAACTTGACATTCGTGCCATACCGTATGTACCTGTGTATTGCTCAGTAATACTACTCTACACTTCTTATGTGTTCAGGTATTTGAAGAAGCTTACCGAGGAGTAGAGGTGACCCTCTCCGTTCATGGCGATGTAGAGACCAGTCTTTACTGATTGGATAGCCACGACTCTAAGTCCCACTGGAATTAAGTTGAACAGAGCTGCATGGAAAGATTAAAAAGAATTGCTGTATAAACCCCCCAAAATGTTGAACAGTTTAGACTCCATTTTTGAGACCAACGTAAATCGGATTGGGAGGGTGACGTGAACCCGCCGTACACATCCCAATTAGAACCGGAAGCTGATAATTACGTGGACAGGTGCAGAAAGTCAAAATGACGTTGAAGCAGCTGCTCATGTATTTAGAAGGTGTCTCAACAGGTATAAGACATGCATTTGCACCCCCAAAACAGATGCAATCTTTGAAAATAGAGCCTTTAGTTTACATAAAACTAGACAAAGGGGTATGCTTGCTTTGAGTTTGGTGTGAAAGTTATGAAAGCCCATCAGACAACCCGAATTTGAACAGACAAGTGATATTGCAAACGTTTTTGAGGAGGCACGCAGCGACCAAAGTCTAGAAGAGTTGAAGCAGCTGTAGGGACACGAACAATCCACTTTCTGCCATGTTCTATTGCCGTGAGTCTTAATGTGTTTGTCTACATAGTGCATCTTTCATGGAAGTAACTCTCTGTTATGCTAGAAAGGATACGCGCGCATATAATCACAATAAGACGTTCTGATGAAAGGCTTGACAGCAGATATGACTCTTTTTTTTTGCACCGCGTCTTCCCTCCAATCAAGGCTTGATTGCGTGAGGGAAGGCAGAGTCCTCATTAATCAGGACGGTTCTTTTCAAAGTGCTTTTAGAAAGCCTCTAAAATCCAACAAACAGCATTTAGTGGCGAGTAGTGGGAATGTAAAAAGAAAAGAAAAAGTTACAAAATGTTGAGCATGCCCTCATAAATCTTTCCATTGGCTGTTTTTTGTTCTGTAAATTTTGAAAGATTAGTCGTGAATGATCTTGTTTCAGTGCCATTGACATCCAGTCTATTTTAAATCATTGGTTACCATTGACAGTGATTGAAGACCAAGCTATTTTGAATGGGAGGGTCGACCATCCGCTGCCAACCACTCAAAATCTACAATTCTCAATGAGTCTTTTTAATGTTAATGTTCTCCTTCTTTAACTCATTCACGACCAAACAATCTGCCACAAGCTAAGGCTACATGAGCACTGGACATACAAAAAAAGATTCCTAGATTCCCATCTTTCAGCATAAAAACTTTGTTTCTAGTCTTTTTTGTTCTTTAGTTATGAGCAGTTTATAATAAAAAAAATGGTCTATATGTCTATGGTTGTGAATGAGCTAACTATAACTAGCCCAATTCGATTCATAGTATATCAGGGCTGGCAATAAATGAGTTGTTGGCAATGAATGATGACTACCGTAAGTGGCAGGGAATTAGTTATCTTGACGCCATTGTTCTCCAAAATCCAACATTAATATGTCGTTTGAGTACATAAGTGCTTTGTGGACTTACAGGAGTTGGTGCTGTCATCTTTGGTCCCATCCAGACTTCCATCTTGGCCCATCTGGAGATAGAAGCCTTGCCTGCAGAACAGCCTGGTCACTATGCCCTTCAGCTGCGGTTCTAGGGTTAGAATGGTTAAGTTAGCTTGATAATATTAACCTTCACAATTCAAATAAAACATTGAAACACGTCTTCATTTGCTTATATATTCTAGTGAGAGCTGTGATTAAAAACATACAATCCAATCGAAGAAGCACTGCAGGCAAACAGAGTAAACGCAAATTCCACACAAGAGCTTATTACTTTTATCACTTTTTTTACATTATTAAATCTGATGAGAATGCAGTACTGTTAAAATGTGAGACATTTTTGCCCAGTTCCAACAATTTCTCAAAGGATCGTGCCCGAACAAAGTGACAGCGCCCCATCCAGAGGGATGTGACAACCAGTCAAGCATATCAAATCCTTCACAGGGATCTACCACTAATCCATTCATTTCTGGTCATTGTTCCACTTGAGAAACTTTGATAAGGTGGCATTGTTTTAAATAAAAGACTCAAAATGGATCTGCATGAACGCTTGCGACCACACCCATTGTTCCATGGTGGGAATCCCCTCCTCAGAGATTGTGCCAAAGAAGCAGAAAAGAAAGGTAAAGTCAAGGTGATGCACAGAGACAAAAGTGAGGCTGACCCAGTTAGGTAGAGGGGGCAGGGGGGGTTCCATCTTTGTGACGGCTCCATTTTGTGGCAGCAAGGAGGGGAAGCCGAGGCGGGAAGCTTTGCAACAAAATATGTGCTTGCTGTGTCACAATTCAACGTGCGTGCACATTAAAACTATATTGTAGACACTAAAATGTCCGCATTTCAGTATGGAATTTGCAGTCATCCTTTGATCAAAAGCACCCCCCAAAAAAGTTCACAAAAAAATCAACAATTGAGATGACCTCATACAAATAGGATTCAAACCGAAGGAGAATACATTTAACCTGGCACACCGTCAAGGTCACACTTTGTGCACAGGCTGACTTTTCGATATTTCATTGATCATAATCATGTCTGACCGCGAGGCTAAAACAAGCACTCCACAGGTCACGGTCCAAAATTGCATCATTATTTAAGAAGAGACATGTGACGCAAGAGTTTGAAGTACTAAATGGACTATCAATAAACTCTGTTCCCATTTGAATCACAATCGCAAAAGAATGAGCCACAATCATTATTGGCCATTCAACGGTATCTCTTCAAACAAGCCTCCACTCTATCGTTCTTCCCACAGTCACCAAGGTGATATTCCCTGCTCTTCCCAGCCTCTGCGTATCCTGTCTGTTACTAGGGAAATTCCCATGGTCACGTTTCCATGACAACAGTCTCGTGATTCCACAGTGTCCCAGTAGAGGGGTATTCCCCCTTTCACGCGCACACACCCGCGCGCGCACGGGCAATCAAACAATGTGGCGCACCAGTCTGTTAAGCTCCGGTGATTTCACGCGTCACCCTGTCATTGTTCATTTGGGCCTCTATCCGGGGGTTTTGCCCGCAGACGTGAACACGACAACAAAAATGTGCACCAAGCCAATTTGGTGTCATTCCACCATTACAAATGAAAGCTTGCAAAAATTGGAGAGATCAACATTCTTGTTCAAACTTCATTTGAACGTTAGATAAATAAAAGCTGAATGCAAAAGATGTTATTTAACATGTTGTGTCTATTTTCTTATTTTTTTATTTTGGAGTCCACTGTTTAGGTGGTGGATAGGTTGTAGTTGTGTGACATTCAATCCAGCTGAGGAACATTTGAGTTGGGCAGAGTAAATGTGGCTCTCCTTCGTTTGAAATGGAATTGGAGAAGTGAGCTGTTGTGTCACGTGACTGCGTTAATATTAATGGTGCTTCCGATGGAATGCCCATTGACATCTTAATCCGTATTTGGACACAATGCGATGAAAGACAGGTGTTTCCATATTAAAAGTAAAAGTATTCACAAAGGGAAATGGATGTATAGCGGGTTTACATTTAGTTGCATTTTCTCATAAAGAACCAAAATAAGTCACAAGTCAGGTTTAGTTGATTATTTTAGGACTCACTAATAAGGATGTAAATCAGCAATTTCATGACAATGCAACATGTTTTCCATTCTTTGGATAATGATACAATATTTGGCATTATTACAGGCTGTGCCAAAACTTAATTTCAATTTCATTGAATGGTCTCTGAACAATACTATATGTACAACAGAAGAAAAAAATATATATAAGGCAATTTTGCAGAACTATTCTTTTTAACCAAATACCATTTCTAAATGATGACAATAATCATGTATTGTATTTCAATCGTTTTGATCGATTAATAGCCTATCAAAGTATCGGTCCAGTCCGCTGTATCGTTAAATTCGTGGAGATTAAATCACCTCTTTTGTGACATGATAAGATATTAATTTTCTGGACAACTATGTGATATTTACCAATATTGCAAAGTCTGCCACGGTCATCACACTCCTACTCACTATCAGTACACTCCGGGACGATTATGCATGCTGCTACTGACTGTCGAGGGGATCGTTTACAAATGCATGCCGTTCCTCTATTGCTGTACCTCAACATTTAAATAACCTCAATCAGAATGGACGGCTTAGTTCCCTCCAGAAAATGAGAAACTGGGAACAAAATTGCATTAAAAAATACAAAAAAAGAAATAAAACCGATCTTGCCTGGCAGGGAGTTAAGCACCCACCCCTGCAAATCTAAACCTTTACGTCCCCCTGTAGACACCCACAGATGCCTTGCTGAAACAAATGGAGGGACAACACATCCAATATGGCAGCGGTGACGCACGGTGTGACTGTCAAATTGCAAACGGCGACACCATCTTTGACTCCACTTCTCACACGCACACTTGACCATGTCGGAACTAAGTGGTCGCGCATTGATTTTCCAAACCTGCCGTTATAATGCATTGATTTCAAGTCATGGGAACAGCACATGGGGTGCCTGTCCATCATGGGGACGACATTTATAGTGATGACATTTGGAGAAGTAGAGGTTACAGAGCGGACTTACACTACATTTGATTGCCATATCCCTATTTTAATGTTCCATGATTTGCCTCAGTGAATCAATAGGCGAATAAGTCAATAATCTTGTGCCTATTACGTGAATTCATTTGAAGATGTCATTTTAAAAAAGGAAAGTGATGGACACATTCGACAACGGTAGGCTCACCAATAATGAGTTCACATCTGTTTGAATGTCTCTTGGGAAGACAGTCGGGGATGTTGGCAAGTTGCACACAAACAGTGCCAAGCTTGATGTGTGTGTGTGTGTGTTGGGGGTGTTGGCTGAGCAGGGCGATGGAGCGATCCGCGGCAAAGAGGGAGGATTAGCGTTATACGGTGCTGGTATTACGCCGACGGATGCGGGAGGGGGTGTAAAGATCAAAGAACGCGAAGGGAGAATCGGATTAAGTGCACGCCAATAAGATGAACTCAATGGCTGTCGTTGACGGCGATAGGCGTCCAAACTAAACTGTGAGGGCCTGGCGGCGATCGTGGCCAGCCAAGCGGGCAGCCTCTGCCGGTAGAGTTGGACGTCTACCACCGTCAATGACAGGCCATGACTTGACCGTTGCTCCTCAAGAGCCCAAACTGCTCCCACCTGCTGACTTCTTGCCAGTGACCTCTGCCTGAACAACAACAACAAAAACTAAGGCACTTTCATGCAACAGGACAAAGCGGTCGCTTTTAATTTGCACACGCAAGAATTTCGAGAGGCGAGATGGGAAAAGAGCATTCAATAATGGATGTATATGGGGAAGGAAACTAGTGAACCATTAAGGCGATGGGAGACATGACAGGGACAGACAGAGAGGAAAAGGCTGAATATCTGTCAGTGGGGCGTCAGTCAAAAAGAAAAAAAAACTAAGCTATGCGCGCAGTGTGTCCGAGTGTGTGCAAAGATGCCAGTGGAAGCGCGTAAAAGGCACATTTGCGCGGTGTGTACGTGCGCCAAAATCCGTGTGTCCGTTCACGCACACCTTGTTTCCGTAGCCTCCTCTTCTTCAAGCCGAAAATCCGGACTTTGGAGAAGATGTCGACCAGGTTACCGTTGCACAGCCCCTGCTTCTTGCCGGGGCTCTTCCGTCGCCGGTGAGTGGTGGGTCGGTGGGCGTGTTGCTCCCTCGCCTGCCGCTTCTGGCGGATCAAACCGCTGGCGATGGCCGCTGCCATGTCCCCGACCACCGAGACAGCCGACACAAAAACACAGCCGCCACAGCCCCCTCTCCGCGTTCGCCTTTCTCCGACGTACGGGGGGGCTGGCTTCGGCTTCGGCTCCTGCTTCGGCTTCGCAGACGATACCGCACCCCGCAGTGGCTGGCGGTTCGGTTCCGCCGGCTAGACCGGCCCCATGGCTTCCCGAGTGGGAGCTAGTCACCCCGCCGCCGCCGCCGCTGCGCGTCACGGCCACGGACCATTGGCTTCCAAACACTCAGCGGTTCACCTGTCCGTCCGTCACGTCCCGCCGCCCCGCCTGTCAGCAGCACTCTCTGAATGAATGACACCTGCGCTTCATGCCCCCCCTCATGGCCGACGCCCAGCCGAGGCGAACGCGAGGCAGCCCGTGAAGGACACGATGTGGGGTGGGGTGGGGAGAGCGAGCTTGGTCACCAAAAAAAAAACGTGTCCGTCCGTTTCCGTTTGTTTGCGCTGCGAGGAGGGCGCAAGGCGCGCGTGAAGCCGCCAGCCGCTCCAGGTGTGTCAAATCCACGCCAAGCACACGCAGCCTCGCCGGAAATTCACTGTTCGGACTTTCAAAATTAAACAAGTGGATGCGTCTCTCGGATCTACTTTTTGAGATGACCTGTTGCTCCTTTTTGACAAGAAAAAAATCTATTTTGTCCTTAACACTCAAACAATATATTAAAACTCAAATAAAAGAGAGCCGGGTAGTACATTTTGCACAGGCTGTGTAGATCAGTGGTCTCCAACCATTGGTCCTTGGACCGGTACTGGTCTGCAAACCACCTGGTGCCGGTCCGTCAGAGTAATAAATATTAACGTTTTCAATCTCGCCCTCCTACTTGAAATGAGAAAAGTTGTTATAATAATAAATAATTGCTATTATGCTTGGGACTTGTTATTTTGTTTTGTTTTTTGCCGTCGTGGGTGTCGTTTGTGAACCGACCCCAACCCCACACATTTGCCGGTCCACGAGAAAATAGAAAGAGCTTTATCGGTCCGTGGTTAGAAAAAGGTTGGGGACCGCTGGTGTAGATATATTCAACTGTTTTAAGCATTCATTTATTTCCACCCTGCTTATCCTCACAAGGGTTGCAGAAGGTGCAACAACAGATGGGGGACACCCTGAATTGATGGTCAGCAATTGTTTTAAGGAACCAGTAGATGTTCATACTTAAAAAAAACGGGTGGCCCGGTGGCGCGTCGGCCTCACAGCTCTGGGGTCTAGGGTTCAAATCCAGGTCATGTCCGTTTGTGTGGAGTTTGCATGTTCTACCCGGGCCTGCATGGGTTTCCTCTGGGTACTCCAGTTTCTTCACACATTCCAAAAACATGCATGGTAGGCTGATTGGACACTCTAAATTGCCCATAGGTATGAGTGTGAGAGTGAATGGTTGTCCTTTGTTTCCTTGTGCCCTGCAATTGGCTGGCCACCAGTTCAGGGTATCCCCTGCCTCTGGCCCGGCCGGAGTCAGCTGGGATAGGCTCTAGCACCCCCTAATGATAAAGCGGTTCAGAAAATGAGATGAGATAATTAATAACACGCTGAAACCACTTAACATTTTTTTCTTAATCAGTGAACAGGTTATACCTATTATGGAAAACATAAAACATTGCCTGTGTGAGTGGATTTAACCGATAGCCTCTCCTCTAAACACAAAAAGTAAACAATTAACACAGAAAGTATGTCAACAAGAACAAGACACATCTTACAACATTCACAATTTCATGCCATCTCATGTTTGCCAAAGCTAAAAACTACAGCCTTTTGTAGCTCCTGCAACCACTGCTGACCAAACTATCATGTTTGCCATTTTGGCCAAACACCTTACATGGAACGCAGAAAGCTGCATTCTGGTTGACTGAAAAGCCAACCGTTTGTGCTTTTCAAATCAGATGTGGTGAAATGCTCGCTTTTGTCACCAACACTATTTATTTGCTGTGCCACCAAATACTAAGCAGGGCATAAATGACACTCCAACCAGGTCCATGACATTATCTACTAACTAGCCAAGATGGCGACTAGAACAGCAAATATCCTCAAAAAGGAGCGATGCTCAATAAATACAACATAAAATAAAGGAATTGATGAGAATGTCAAATACCAGATAAGTGACAAATAGGAGTTACCAATCCTGTTCCAGTTCTGAAGAGCTAACATGACATGGACTATTGGCAATATAGAATTATAGAATTAGTTGTACTTTTGTATACATTTATTGCAGTATACTCTCCAGCTGCCCCTAGAAAAGTTACGTTTAAGACCCCTGCTCTCAATGATCCTTTTTGTGAATGCAAGGTTATTCGTGCCTTGTGATTAGCTGATAACCAGTCCAAGTTGTATCCATCTTTAGCCCAAAATCAGACAGCTTTAGTCCAATCGCAATACTGATGACGATGGATTTTAGACAGCACGAAAAGAGGGTGCGTCTCTGTAAATAGAGAAGCTAGCCAACGTTTTCTTTTGAAAGCGATGAAACGGATGCCACAGTGATTGTCCTGCGGCACTTTTGCATTGCTGAGCGCTCTGTGGAGTGTCACCGTGTTGCTGAAGCCACGCTCACGGTGAGCCTGAAAAAAAAACAGCTCATCATCGAGGGCCGAGTCCCAAAAGATATGGATATGCTATTTGTCATTTTCTGCCACACCAGTTTTCTTTAAACATTCATTTCATACAAAACTGGTGGTTTCAAAGCATTATCTATGCCAGTTCTTATTCATCTGTATCAAAGCTTAAGGAATTGCGTTTATATTTTCTTTAGAGCAACAATGTTTAAGGCCACTTTACGATCCAAGATAGAGGGGAGGTAGAGGTTATCACCAGAACTCATTCTATGGGATGGGGTGTGTTTGTTGGAATGGTATATTTTCCTTACAATTTCATCGGAAAATGGTTGGGACTGACAATTACAGATGTTAACCTTATCAATATTTACAATTCCTAATCTTGATGTTGATCTGCTCCGACGTTGTGCAAGCTACAGGCGTGACTATGATTGTGATGTGAGACAGAACAATAGCCAATCAGGAAGTGGTATAAAGCTTGCTCCGTGTCCAGACGAATAGACGAATGACAGGTTGTGGTGATTCTTTATAGGACGTGTCTAACAAGTCATTCACCATCATGAAAATGACAAGTGACAAGGTGAACAATTTGCTACTGTGATGTTGTTATTTGTCAATTCATTTAACAGTTAAGGTTCTTCTATTTCTTCCTCTAGGACAAGCACTATGAATACCCACCAAGAGATCGTTCTTGGCAATATGATGGTTTTGATGAGATAATTATTATCATGTATGCTGCATTTCCTTGTGATGACTGGTGTTTATCACGTTCTAAAAAATCATTTGAGATGAGATTTTTTTTAAAGGGTGTGTACCCATCAGAACTTCCTTGCTGTAAATAATTTGGTTATAAAATAAAAGCACTATTTAGTAATTGGCACTGCTCATTATCAGCAAATTATTGGTGTTCAATTTCCAACTATAGTGCCCCATGTTAAAAGTATAACAAATAATTCAATATGTTTGGCCCAAATCCATTCATGTGAATGTTAATTCTTCAAAAGACTTTAAATTTAAAGATCCCTTTCTGCTAGAATTCCAACACATATTTGATGTGTTTACTTAGAGAGCAGGAATAGAAGACTGCCAATTTACACCTTTTTTTAGTTTATCAATTTTTTCTCAAAACCTTGGCTCTTGTCAGACTGCAAAAAATGGCGTAATTAAGAAATGGAATATCTTATCATGTGCAATAGCCACTTTGACATTTTTGGTGACTCGAGTACTAGTTTTAAGTCTTATACTATTCAGAAGATAAATTTGTTACTATGACTTGGCTGCCTGTTATCCATCCATGACGTGATATTTCAAGGCAATGCGGCCCTAACCCTGCCCATCATATGTGGTTTGCGTTCCAGCATTATGATTCGCAAATGAAGCACTGGCCTTAAGATAAGTATAAAATTCCTTAACGATGTTTAAATGTTGGAAAAAAGGTGATTGTTTACCAAAAATAAAAAATAAAAGGCACAGATAGCGTTAAATTGAACACCACACAAGTGTTATTTTTAACGCACTCTAGAGTTTACTCTTATGACTTACTTTGAAAAGTGTTAATTGAAATTGCTGAGAGATGGATTAACACCCAGACATCCTTCAATTTCAATGACACTTATTTAAAAAAACACACACAAAGCAGTATGAATTTACGGTCTATTGATGCATGGTGTCTATAAAAATGCAAGCTTCAAAATTATGCAATTTCCCCCAATTTTCTGGGTGAACAAAACAATAATATACAGATAAACAAACTAAGTAGCCTGCCCTTCCACTTAGGATGCTGTCAACACATGACAGTTGAAAGAGGTTTAAAAAACGTAGACAAAGAGCCGCCTCATGTGACTGTTTCGACGGTCGCACACGAGGTGGTCTCTTTCAAACAGGCTGCAGGCCAGTACAGAAAGCAATTGGACTCCGATTATCTTACTGACAGTCATGATTAGGTTGAAGCTCTCAATAATAACCCATAACATGTCCAATTGAGTATTTCACAAATGTCTAATTTGCTTGGACAACACTGACATGCATAGCAAAAGGTTGACTGTAATGAACGAATTGCACTCATAAACTGCATGTAAAGCTAGCTAAAGTGTGCTTACCTGCTTTTTTTCTCGTTTGTGGGAAAAGGGTGGCATTTCAGCACCATGGACAGTCGTCCACATAAACCGTACAATTACTCTTAAGGCCACTTGAGAGCGCCAGAGTACATCTAAGCGTGGTGCCTTGCATGGCAACAAACTGCTTTTTTTGCTTGTTGTCATAACTAATCAATCAATGTCTTAGTGATACACACAACTTTGCCAGATTTCATGCTATCCCTTATTAAAGCTTAACTGACCACACAGTACAATATATATATATATATATATATATATATATATATATATATATATATATATATATATATATATATATATATATATATATATATATATATATATATATATATATATATATATATATATAAATTCAGTTCTATTTACTTAGAGAGTGAAATCCCTTCATTTTCTACGTCATCCATCACCTTAATGATTTGATACATTTTGCAAATGGTAACATAACTAAGAATAACGGTAAATAAAAACAGTGGACTGTTTGTATGTACTTCATCCAGGTCACACTTTGAGTTAAATATGAATAAGCCTCATTTTATGCACATTAAAATGTATGCCTTCTGCTGCTTTTTATAGCAAACAGTCCATCTTCAAAAGAGTACAATTGTGCTCACTTGGTCCTCTTTCATCCACAGACAAGCCTCATGCAATAAACATTTGCACACAAACAGCAATAAAAGAGACGAATAAACAGCACGTGACACACTTAGCAGTCAATTCATAATTAGCGACAACTTGATTTCAAATGATACAAAAAGGCCATTTGATTTCTCAGAAAACACACACCTTTTCATCATCAACTGCACATGTAGAGTGGCGTCCTCTATTGGCCATTATTTAGATTGGCACAACTACTATTAATGTCTTGTATTTGAAAGAATGGTGTTGCCAATTTCAACGATTCAAAATGAGCAAGATGTGTTGTATTAGGCTCAAATATTCATAATCCCATCTAATTTGAAAAGTAAAAACTGCATTTTTATTTTTAGCTAAGCTCTTGAGCTAATTTAACATTTCGTGTTGCCTCACATTGTTAACAATACAATAGTGCCGCTATCTTGTGACAGATTAGCAGCTAAGGTAAATTGACTCATAATGTAAATATTTACATTACCACTTATTGTCAACAACTAGAATTAAGTGTAACCATATGCTTTTGCCTGCAGCACTACCAAAACACAACAAGACCAGCAAACTGCTGATGGTGTATTTTGGTGATGGTCTTGCTCGCTGTTCCTTTAGTGTTGTCAGTAATAATATTAGTAATAAAAATGCCAATACAAAATGAGATCAACAATAATAATTCCAAAGAACAAATCTCCTAATTTACTGTTCAAACAGCTACAAGTAGATGAATATTTTACTTTTTAGGGGCAGTCGTTACTTCCATATAACACGGAATTGCAGTAATTTGGTCAACAGCCATCTCTTTTTCAGGCGATGGTTTAAAAATATAATTAAAAGTTATTGCGCAAGACAAAGTCATGTATCACTTTTTCCTTTTCAAATTTGAGTTCATTGTTGAGTCTGTATTTTTACTCCGAAACAGGAAATTGTATTTTTAATGTTACCAGTCTTTTTGCATTCAAACACCTGTGCATTTATAACAGTGTTGCATTAAACAAAAATGCAACTCTATTACTATTACTAAAGATACGTAGCTTCCTCACACTCTCTCTTATTGAGAGTTGAAATATTTCAAACACGTAACAAGACGAAAAACTAAAGCCGCAGCTTTGCCATGAGCTAGAAAGGCAGATTCAAATTGGAAATTCATTTGACAAGGGCAATACATTCGAAGCCAAATGACTTAGTCAGAGAGGGCGTGATGCTGAAGTGGAGCAGGGGAGGGAGGATGCAGACAGGGAGGAGACAGCTGTGCATGGGTGTTCCCCACACAAGAGGAGTGTGAGGATAGCCGCTCTGAAGTGAGCAGGATGAGTCATAATTCACACCCAGGCATCCACCCACCCACCCACACGCGCAAGCTCACACAGACACTGGGGAAGTCCGCTGTTACCGGGGTAACCGGTGAGAAGTGACGCAGGAGGGTCTCTGAGTAAAAGGGAAGGGAGCACGCAACAACTAATACGTCATATGACATTTCGATTCATTAAAAGGACACCTCAGTTGGGGTGGAGGGGGTAGAAATGGAACAGACACAGTCAATTATTCATCCCATTTGCGCTCCCCCCTCCTTTTTTTCTGCTCTCTGTGTTCTTAGTTTCTCCTCCCTGTATTCTTTAGTCTCCATATCTAACAACATTTCCAATAGCACTCATTTCACCAAGCAGAGATGGGATGAATTTAAAGATGTGCATGTCTCAAATTCATTCATTTTCTGAACCGCTTATCCTCACGGGGGTGGGGGGTTGGGGGTGCTTGAGCCTATCCCACCTAACTATGGGTACCGGTGGCCAGCGAATCGCATGGGACAAGGAGACGGACAACCATTCACGCTCACATTCATACCTAGGGGCAATTTGGAGTGTGCAACCAGCCTACCCTGCATGTTTTTGGATGCATGAGGAAACTGCAGTACCTGGTGAAAAACCCACACAAGCCCAGGGAGAACATGCACACTCCTCACAATGAGGACCAACCTGGAATCGAACCCTCGACCTCAGAACTGTGAGGTCGATGTCTCTCATCTCAACTCATTTTCTGAACCACTTTATCCTCATTAGGGTTGCGTGGGGTGCTGGAACCTATCCCAGCTGACTCCAGGCCAGAGGCGGGGGACACCCTGAATTGGTGGCCAACCAATCGCAGGGCACAAGGAGACAAACAATCATCCATGCCCACACTCATACCTAGGGGCAATTTAGAGTGTCCAATCAGCCTACCATGCATGCTTTTGGAATGTGGGAGTAAACCAGAGTACCCGGAGGAAACCCACACAGGCCCGGGGAGAACATGCAAACTCCACACAGTTGGACCGACCTGGATTTGAACCCAGGACCCCAGAGCTGTGAGGTCAACGCGCTAACCACTCGCGCCACCGATGTGCTGTCTCAAATTGAATTCAAGTCTGAAACAAACATCCATTGAATAAGTCATGTTATCAACGCACACATGTACGTCTGAATAACTATAAGAACCGAAAGGCAGATCTACGTTTCTGTATATTTACCATTTGTAAACAGTAGGTCTTCCAGATTTTTCCTAAAAATCTATTCAATTAACACTGTGTGATCAAGGAGTCTGGCAGCTGACATTTGGGACAATAGGCAGCATACACACTGAACCAATTAGCCGTCAATCACAAGGCGCGTACACACGTGTCGATAGCAATCTAAACAAATACCCCCTGTCCATTTTCTATATCACTTATCCTCACTACAGATGAGCTGGCGGCTATGCTATCTATCTTCGAACAAGCAACAATGGACTCACATAGTTAGAATTTAGACTTTCTTTCAACTAACGTGCATGTTTTGACCATTGGGAGGAAGCTGTAGTAGTTGCGGGAATACGGAAGACACACTATCTTTACACAAAAATTGTTCAAAATGAGAACTTTTACCCCATCTTCCAGTGTTGACATCCATGCTTTACAAGATGCTTTTCGAATTGGATAAAAAGGCATGCCAGAAAGGAGAGAAACACAACCACAAGGAAGAGGACAAACGACATGAAATGTCTGAATGTTGAACAATTAAATAACAACTTTAGGCACATGTAAAGTATATGATTGTGGTGCTTTATCTGGAATTGCATTTTGACTTGTAACTTGTAACAAACTTTACGTACTTGCTCATTTCCCAGACTCATTGCTGTGTTAAAAAAAGAAATATTTTCATTTTAAAATATTTTCTGTCCTCCAAAAAACATCCCAAACTTTCTTTAACATGTTTTAGGGAACCGTTTTGCTAGATTTATTGAAATGTGTTGAGACTCTGGAGTAACGGCAGACTCAACAGGTGTGAAATTAAACTTTAAATGACACTGAAAATGTGCCTTTAACTGTGATGATCATATTTTTGCAATATTGTGACAATTCCACACTGAATCCTGCTACACTTTCATTTTGTTTGTCTTCAGCAATTCTAGTTTGTATAAACATTGGAGGAAAATAAACAATACCAATAACTACATACACCACTTTTCAAAAATGCTTCCTTGAGAAAAAACCTTTTCCTAAACAATTTTTTTAAAAAATCTGACACAATCGCTTACCTGGCTCCGTTTTATTGAACGCCGCTCGTATGCGCCTCTCGGCAACTTTTAGAATAAACTCAAAATCCATTGCTGACACGGGCACACCGCCTGGGCACACTCTTTTTAAAGGGTCTTCAAGACCCTATCGAGGCCTCACACAAACATGCAGTGATGTCAGCAAGGCTGTCATCAGGAAAAAGGCGAGCAAGTCCAAGTTCAAGTACGACTGAGCAACTCGGTGGACAAACTGAGCGGAATCGCCAAACTTTGACAACTCCTCAAACTTTCTCTCATCAGGTTCAGGGACACTAACAAAGTCTTTAATAATAAATAAAAATACAGTATGTGTTTTATCGACTAGAAAAAGAAATGTAAAGGGGAGGATGTGAGAGAGTGGGCATATTTCCCAGCTTCTTATCACCAAGCCAGTAAAAACACCTCCTTGTGAAGCCTTTGATGACCCGCCGCTCTTTAAGTGCCCTCGGAAAAATAACACTCATCACTCTCCACTGCTCAGACAGGAACGTGTCACACACACGTATGTGCAGAAACTTGGAAATTATGGCATCAACTTTTTTTCATATACTGTTAAGTACTCTTCCCTGTGAAAAAAAAACTGTTTCCTTGAAAATGATGAAGTTAACAAACAGGGGTGCAACAATAAAGAAACCTAGATCGATTGCTTCAGGATAATTGAAATCGATCGAAATGCAATACACTGATCGTTGTCATCTTTTAGATATGTGGTTATAATAAGAATATTGGTTTTAATGAAAATGTCTGAAATTTGTCAGAAATTGCTCTCGGTGAAATATAATGGCTGGTGTCAAATGTGAGTATTCATTCATTTTCTGAACAGCTTATCCTCACAAGGGTCGCGGGGGTGCTGGAGCCTATTCCGGCTAACTACGGGCACCAGGCGGAGGACAACGATGAGCTCAATGGCAAAGACAATGACACATGTACATTCCTATGCACACACACACTCTCGCTCACGTCATCTCTTTGGGTCTTATCAGAGGGGCCACAGATCACCGTGGGCTGTCAGAATTCTGTCAGCTCTTCACCACAACAACAGCAACGGCGGCGGCGGCAGCAGCGCAGGTGAAGTTTGCAAAGCTGCAGCAAAACTTTGTGATCTATTGCGATCTTTTTCAGCGCGCAAAGCAGTGTAGTTTGTGTGCGAGCAGCTTTTGGGATGCGAGAGTCGGCGCTAGCGCCAACTCCATCTCGAAAGTGTTTGAATAAAATATGAAACGCGTCGCCTTGATGCCAACTCCCAAGAGTAGGCAAGCGAGTATGTGCACATATACGACCAAGAATATAAAAGGCCAAGAGTCCCTAATCTAGGTCACACCATGTGGGACGCGTGACACTGCTTTAGACGATCATGACAACTTTTTAAAACGATATGCATTAAGGGCAGTCTACATTTGAACACTTTAATCCCTAAAACATACCCATGTTTGGCTAAAAAATTTAGCATTGTGATTTTGAGAGTGAATTAACCCATTCACAGCCAGCCAAGGTAGATGTATAGCAGTGATTCTTTTACAAGCAAAGTGCAATTCGAGTGTGGTTTAAAGTTTAAGATCAATAGATTTGGATTTAACTCATTCATTGCCATTGATGGTGACAGACATTCAAAGCATTTGTGATAACGTCAGTGAATGAGTTAATGATTCAGAATGGATTTGGGTTTTTTTGCATTGAAATGATATATTCTTATGTTTTGAGTCATCCTCAGAAATCTCCAGTGTTTTCTTGTTATGTATTAGTACATTTATTTTTAAAATTATTATTTTATTTTATTTATTTATTACGTATATTTATTTAAGACCAACCGTATGTATACATGTACATCTATGTGTATGTATGTATATGTATATTTATATATATATATATATATATATATATATATATATATATATATATATATATATATATATATATATATATATATATATATATGTATATATATATATATTTCAGGAATACACTTATTTATTTATTCATATATTTATTTATTTATTTATTAACTTATTTATTACCTATCTATCTATGTCTAAAATACGGGATGAATAAAGTTATCTAACCTAATTTCCTTTTGATTTTTTTGTCTTTTGTTTGTTTGTTTTGAAAAATTAGGGGGGTGGTTTTCTCATAAGTCTGTATGACAGTTTATTACTATTATCATTATAATTTATATCCTATATGACTTTCGGAGTAACTGTATTTATTTTCTCTGGAAAAACCTTGGACTTATATGTTAAAACTAAAATATTTATGGTAATATTACTGTCTAATCGGTGTCTCATGTTTGATAAACACTAAGGTTGGTAAAAAAATGGAAATGGATTGGAAGTCTATTTTTGTCAACGGAAGCCAAACAGTTAACTATCTCCAGATGACAATTGAGCTACATTCGTGCAATGCAAAAACAATATACTACTTTATATCTAACTAGCATTCAGCGCTTATTAGTCGTTCGTTTCGACAGAGTGCGCTGATGCACAAACACAATGAGGTTGCACATAATAGAATAGTGTCAGGTCAACAAATCTCGAGGAAGTGATATTATTGTATCAGCAAACAAGTTATGTCTTTGTCAGTTCAGGTTGCTTTCTGTCAAGTTGACTGTTTCGCGAGAGAGTAGTTCAGAATTAGTGGAAAATGTAGATTTAGCATTCGTAGGCAGCAAAAAGAGCACACAGCATGAATGTCTACACCAATTAGATGGGATGTCATCAAATGTCACATGGATTTCTTTGTCCAAAGTAGGGGAAATTTGATAGAATCGCCATGGGGAATTGCAAGCTCATCATTCAAATTTGGGGGTTTTATGATATGCTTTGTTCCCTGATTCCTCACTGATTTCATTGTTTTGAAAAAGAGGAATGTCACTGTCATCGCAATAACAAAGCCTTCTCAGGAAGCCAAATAGAGACGCCTGTTGAGCCATTAACTCTTTGCCTGCCTTGGATGGCAACCCACCTGGAATAACTGGCATTCGATCACGGCCTCTCCTGGTCAAAATGGCTCGGACGTCTACGGCTGTTAAAGAATTGTGTACTAAATATGTTTTTTTTTTTAACTCGTTACCAAGGACGTACTCTGGCAAAACTAACATCGCAGTGTCCAAGAGCCGTAACTGAGCCAAGGGTCATCGGTTTTAGCTAAATATGAGACTGTATAAGTATAGTGAAAAAGTTTCCGGCGACGCGTCAGGTCAGCAGCCCGACGAGCTCCGAGTGCACCACGAGATGCTCGTGGTGGCCCATTCAAGACACAAGGACAAACAAACCCAGAGCTGCGGGTTAGCGGAGCTCGGACGAGCGAATGCTGCATCCGAGTTCCTTTTCCGCAGCATCACTGCTCTACGCACTTTTTCGGAGCACACCGCTGCCCCTGGACCGGGTTATCAGGCACCCCCAGCCGTGCCCAGCCCACCCACTTCCTCCCCCCTTTTGCACTTGCTGCACAACTGCAGGGAAAAGAGCGACGACCGCAAGAATAGTAGTCTCGAAACTCACCAGTTGGGTTCTTGCTTTTCTTGAGGCTCCTGCCACAAAGACACTGCAGCATATGCGATCCTTTGCTGAAAATGTTGCTCCAAATAAAGCGCATGGATTTGGCCGAGAAGGAGGGGGGGCAGGAGGTGGGAGACGAGAGGCGCACCGGATGCGGCAGCCTAAATTTCTGCCACCGCATGGGGGCCGGCCCGCCCCCCTCTTTGCATGCCAGGGGAAAGGGCCAGCTGTGGGGCTCAGTTCTGCTGCGCTTGGCTCCTCCGATCCGCACCATAGAAAAGTAGAGAAGAAGCCAGCCCGGGTCGTCGCCCGGTTTCTCGCCCGTCTCCGCGGATTCCCCGAGCGGCTGCTGCGGGAGAAGGAGCTCCGCCTCGGGCTGGAGGTACTCAGCAGCAGCGGAGGAGGAGGAGGAGGAGGAGGAGGAGCAGGTGGAACGGATGCTGCCGCGCTCCAGCCGCGGTGTCGATGTCGAGAGCCCCCGAGCGCTCCTCTTCAAATGGCGTCGTCGTGTGGCGCGCGGCGGGGGCACAGGAGCGGGGTCGTCGGCGTCGGCGGCGACGGCGGCGACGGCAGGGGAAGACAAGCATGCGGCGGCGGCGCTAGGAGGAAGTCGGCGGTAACCGGCAGCTGTCGGCTTGCGCGCAAAAAAACATGGCATATTAGTGACGGAGGGGATGGCGGGGCCCCCCTGCGTCCGTCCGTTCGCTCGTTCGGGGGTGGGGGCGGGGGTGGATTAGGTGGGCGGGCGACTTGCGGATCCCGGGTACCCGTCAGCAAGTCGCTGGCATCTTCCTGTCAGTCGCGCGGCCAGCAGTAACTGCTGCACGACGCACGCACGCACGCACGCACGGGCGAGCGAGCGAGCGAACACGCGGCCACAAGGAACCTCGGTTGCTGCTCTTCCTCCTCGGGAATCACTGCAGGGAATCTCCGCACTGTCCCGCTCTTCGTCAAAGTCCTCATGAATATTTCATCCGTCTTTCGGCTTCCACTTGTCAATAATCCATAAATGGCCGCTCCTGGCTAGTTCCTCTGCCTCACTCTTGCGACAACGTGGTCCGAAAGGGGGTTCCTGGGCTGTCCAGGAAAGCGGTGGAGAAGGTGCATCCAGCATCCAAGCGCTTTAAAGCAACCTGTGAGGAGCGAGTGCTAGCGAGCGCTACTCCGTATCCGGTTCGTGAACCTTCGCAATAAAAGGCGCCACGCGCAAAACTTTTCACACGTGAAAAGTGATTGAGACTCATTTTTCCACGACAGAAAAAAATAATATATCTTTAATGAGATGGATTCTATTGGTAAAACAAAAAGAAGCCTGAACTATTTTGTAAAAAGAATAAATAAACATCGGTTATAACAACGTGTATACAGCACTTTTTTTCACTCACAGGAATACGGTATAAATCAGTGGCAGTCCGTGCATTTTCTCGTAGCGCCTTCAACGAATCAATCCAACCCTCAAAAACTATTTTATGGCTATAAAACCTCTACTGCAGCTACAGCTGCGACACATAAAAAATAATCAATAAATCAATGCACAAAAATGGGGTAAAATCCACTTCCTAGCAGCATTTAATGATTAAATATAAATACTGGAGCTTTTCAGACATCAGAACCGGGCCCGGAGTATCATTTCCCCGGGAAAAAGACAGCGATGAACGTCGATATGTCCATATACGTCCATACGCGAAACGGCAAAAATTGCACTAAAATGGGGTAAAATCCACTTCCTAGCAGCATTTCTTGATTAAATACAAATACTGGAGCTTTTCAGACATTACAACCGGGCCAGGGGGGTGATTTCCCTGGGAAAAGACAGCGATGGACGTCAATGGCCAAACGGCAAAAATTGCACTAAAATGGGGTAAAATCCACTTCCTAGCAGCATTTAGTGATTAAATACAAATACTGGAGCTTTTCAGACATTACAACCGGGCCAGGGGGGGTGATTTTCCCGAGAAAAGACAGCGATGGACTTCCATGGCGAACCGGCAAAAATTGCACTAAAATGCACTTCTTAGTAGCATTTATTGATTAAATACAAACACTGGAGCTTGAATACAAACACTAGCTTTTCAGATATCAGAACCGGGCCCGGAGGACGACTTTCCCCGGGAATTACATACAATTGAAATATTATTTTCGAATACATATAGCCATATTTTACTCACAAAAAAACTTTTTAACTGTACACAATATCATAATTCTATCGCCATCGAAGCTAATGCTGAAAGTCGAGCCTGTCCTGTCGTATTTCTGGCATAGTCCGTCTTGAAAATGGCTTTAATTCAACACAACAATATATTTGCTTTTGCCGCTCGCTCCAGATACGGTGTGGTAGCTCTGGCTAGTCCACTCTATCACTAGCCAATCATAGTTGGTGAAAGCGATGACGTATCCCTACGCCTGCGAGAAGGCAATGACGCATCCCTACGCCTATGAGAAGGCATTGTGGTGTTGCCAACTCGAAATCTGATTGGTTAAAGCAACAGTCTTATTGACGCTTGTTTAATGCAGCAGAGCCTGCAGAACTGATTGTGAAGGCCTTGAGGCAGATTTCTGACCCTGGCAACAAATAATGGCTGAAATGTGATCGGTTAAATACTTCAATATGAAAACACACATCTGGAAGCAGTGCAACAAGGGGGAAAATCAATGAAAGGAAGCTAACAGACAATTTGGAATTATTTAATAAGTATTCATGGACAAAATATAATTAACATCAGTCTGTGATTCAGATATTTCTTAGGCCAGCAGAGAAGGCCTTGAAGGCCTTGATGGCACACCACTGGCTTATTCTCACATTTTGTATTTACTCTGGCTAATTTGCATTTTATGCATGTTGAGGGGGGACGATTACCTTGAAATGAACACATTGTTGTTTTGTAAGTGTAATGGTGAATACTATGATATTAATTTTTTGTGTCTGTTCTTTTTTGGGAAGTCTATGCATGGTATGGCTCTTTGATGCTCAGTTTAAAATGTTTGCTCTTTGATGTCTAACTTGTTCACGACTCCTGAATTTTGGATTGGATTGGATAACTTTATTCATCCCGTATTCGGGAAATTTCGTTGTCACAGTAGCAAGAGGGTGAGGATGCAGGAATAGGGAAGGCATTTTAGACATAAAGTGTCTAGTGGTTTGCATGGCACCCTCAAAGGTCAGAGGTCAATTTGCTCGGTCGATTGGCTGGAATAGCTTTTCAATTGGCTGGACACCCATTAAGGGTGATCCCCTGGCCCGTGCCCATCGTTTGCTGGGATAGGCACCGGGACCCCCCATGAACCTTGTGAAGATAAGCAGTTCGGGAAATGAATGAATGGAAACTGCAACATTGGCTTTATTTGTGATGCAGTATTTATAAGGCAAAAGTCAATATTTTTTGTTAAATAAAAGTTCAATAAAACATCATCCTTCCTCCTAAAAAGCTTTGGTTTTTGTAGTTACAATCTGAACTACTGTATATTAAATGACTATCGTCACACTGCGTGTGTGTTAGTATTTCAATTCCATATAACAGAATCCCCTACAGCAAATGTCCAACCATATTTCCAATGTTTTTTCCCTCTCAAAACAATTGAATCATGACCCTTGAGGTTGGGTGGAGCGCAAAATGGAAGTTTTTGAAAGGGAATGGGAAATTGTGCAAAAAGTGGAAGGGTACGCGGCCATGATATGACGTCACTCTCTATTTGCGGAAGCAAGCTAAGGATCAACAAACGCGTCCGTGTTCTTGTGCAAACGCAGAAAGACTCAAAACGACACGTCGTGTCTTACATCAGATAGGAAAAAAACCTCTGCAACACCCCGTGGTTTCCGGGTGATCATCCAAGTTAATGAAGGTGAGTGCAGCGAGGGCTACGTTTTCTCGACCTTTAGTAGTCTCCCACAGCATAATTACAGGCGATCGCTCAATTAATGTCAGGGTTAAGATCGACATTATTAAATGTTGCAAAACATGACGAGTACGGATTCGGACACTGTTAGTCGAGGTCCGGCTGTTTTCCGCCTGATCGTATCTTTCGACTAACACGGCAGCGCGGCTTGTTCGTATCGTGGAGGTCGAGCGATCCTCCTACTGGCCGCAGTCGGGAACCGAATTTCCCAAGGTTTTCTGCTGAACGCTGATCGAATGGAAGAAAGCTGCAGAGAAAGTCCAACCGATGCCGACCAGGCGAGTCCTTTGGAGACAGAATCCAGCAGGGAGACGGCCACCCTAGTCCGAGGTTTGACCCGATCACCAAATTATGTGTGTCAATACAAATAGTGCACTACGACGGAGTTTTAGGGCCACACAAAGAAAGAAAGTATAATAGGTCTACGCCAGGGGTGCCCATTACGTTGATCGCGATCTACCGGTAGATCGCCAAGGTACTATATTGGTAGATTGCACGACAATAATATTTTGATCCCCTAGCCTCTGTCGGTTTCCTTAGCCAGGCTCTTATGAATTTGGCATGTCCGTAGTAAGTTTTAGCGTGAACCAAGAGTGGATTTTGACCCCCGTTCCTTGCCGCTCCCCTACATGTTGTCTAATGTGAGGTATATTAATATAAATAATTGCTGAGATTTTCCGGTGGCCTGTAAAAAAAAAAGGTAGATCGTGAAAGGTTAACTCTGTGGAGCAAAAAAAAAAAGAACACTGTTGGTCTTCGCAAATAAAGTCATCATTTGATGGGATTAAAGTCATAATGCAAGAATAAAGTCATACATTGGGATACTACGAGATTGTAGTTGTGATACTACGAGGGTTGTAAAAATTTCAGATTAAAATTGGAATACGAGTTGATATGTTAAGTATTTTTTTGCAATATGAAGAGGAAAAAAACTCCCAATTTAACGTAATATTGTGAGATTACAGTCGTAACAATACATCGGGAAAAAATCATAATTTTACGAGAGTAATGTTGGTATAGCTGGTTTCCTCCCACACCCCAACAAACATGATCGGCTGATTAAGCACTCTAATTTGTCCCTGCGTATGAGTGTGAGCATGAATGGTTGGTCGTCTCCTTGTGTGCCCTACGATTGGCTGGAAATCAATGTAGGGTACCTTCGCTTACTTCCCACGGTTGGCTGGGATAGTTCCAGCTCCCTCGCGATCCTAGTGTGGATAGGTGGTGCGGAATTGCGCCTGCCCGCCCCGAAGTCAGGCGTGTGAACCACTTGGTGGCCCGCTACAATGAAATATTAGTGTAAATGGAATATAATGTAAATGTGCTAAAAGATGAAGGATTTCCTTATTTGTGAAACTGATTCTAGAATACAACCTCACGAGATGCTCTCAATAGATGTGAAGGGCTTTTTGAAGTTGGAGCTAATTCATCTAAATTAGCCGCACTGTATCAATCAATACGCATTACAAAGACTACGTGATGTAATGACTTTAATCTCGTAATATTACGACTTTTTTTCCTCATAACATTATGACATCACTCTCGTAACATTGAATAAAATTACCTAAACATTATGACTCATCTTGTAATATTTCAGAAAATTAAAAATTCTTTTTTGTGTGGCCCTAATACACCATCATAGTGCAGTAATGTAAATTATTGGGATTTTTTTTTGCATAGTCCAAATAATTGGTGTCAATAGATTTAATGAAGCCAAGTGAAACATTGTTGTTATTTATTTTTTATTTTTTTGGTGTGCTGCAGGTCATGGTCCCAGATTGTCAAAGATCAACCTGTTTAACTTGCTGAGTTTGTGGTTGGAGCTGTTTCCTCAGGAGCAACCAGAAGAAGATGGTAATCAGGTTGGTGGGAAAATACCAGCATATTTAAAAAAAAAACCCTTGAATAAATGAAAGAATTTTGCTTAAATAATTTCAGTGGACATCATTCATTTTTTTTTATTATCTAAACTAGAGGTGAATAAAATAAATGAATAAATCAAGTAAGTTGGTCTATCGCCGAGTCAAAGCAACAACCAAAAAAGAATACAGTGGTTCCTTGAGATACGAGCTTAATTCATTCTGGGACTGAGCTCGTATGTCGATTTACTCGTAACTCAAATGAACGTTTCCCATAGAAATGAACTAAAAACTAATTAATTCGTTCCAACCCTCTAAAAAAACACCCAAAACAGGATATTGAATTGGAAAAACATTTTAATTTGTTCTAATTTGCCATCTATTAACAAAGTAACAAATAACTAGTGGTTGAATAGTACTAAAATTAAACAGATTTCGCGGAAAGGAGAGAGAGACGCACAGAGAGAGAGGAGGGGGGGGGGGACTTTTTGCACAGCAACGCGCTCGAAACATAACATAAACAAATTTAAATGAACTCAGATTACGATGCAGACACACTCAAAAATAAGTTTAATCTAACCTTACACGGAACTTAATTCAAATTTTGTTTTAAATTTTGATACCCTTCTTCTCCCAGGTTGACTCTATTGCCCCGCCTCCACCCTGACTTTCAGATGCAGCTAAAAGGAACCTATCGAGGGTTGTTTGCTTTTGTATTCCCTTCAAAATATTCCGAAAATGATGCACACATGTCCTCACAATAGGATAACGCACGACCACTTGCCAACGAGAAGTAGTATATACGCCATTCGCACTGACTAACAGGAAAAAAACACAGAAAAAATGCAACGCTCAGCCCAGTGCTCGCAGAGACATTACATGAGGGAGTTGCGGGGAGAGAGACAGTGCCCATGATGTTCTTATGAGCAGCCTCTCGCGTCCGCTGTATGCTCATATATCAAAATTTGTCTCGTATCTCAAGATAAATATTTGCCTGAAATTTTACTCGTATCTCAAATTGCTCGTATGTCAAGGTACCACTGTAGGTCAAACGACAACACATTGTATCTCAAGGCACCTCCCTTTCATCTGGCCCGCTGTTTTCCAGATTGGCAACGTGGGTCTGGTGGTTGTGCAAGACCGTAAGATAGTAGGCCTCCACTACAGCGGACCGGAGCTCCACGCGGGCCAGGCAGCCATCGTCCAGCACGCCGCTCGCCTGGCCGACTGTCAGCTGTACTTCTCTAGGCGACCGTGCGCGACCTGCCTGAAGATGATCATCAACGGTGTGCAGAGCGCACACGAGATTGAGTCGTCATTCATCACAAGTTTTCAACGATAGACTGTGTTTTCAGCCGGAGTGACCGAGATCTCCTTCTGGCCCGGAGATCCCGAGGTCAGCATGTTGAGGTCCGGCCCGCCCGCTCCCACGGGCAGCATCTCCGAGGAAGCCGCGCTGGACGCGGTGGCTACGGAGAAGTTGAAGTCCAACAGCCGTGCGCACATCTGCTTACTGCTCCAACCCCTGGCCTCGGGCATGGTGCAGTTTGTGGCCGAGACGTCCAGAGAATGCGATTTCATGGTGACGCTGACCGACCACGAGCCCGACCTGAACAGGGAGGAGCTCTTCCACAGGTGTTTTAACCTGTTGTCTGTAGCTGCACTCCAGTAATGAGACTAACAACAATAATTATTATGGCTCTTCTTATAGGGAACAGGAGAAACACCTGGAAGATTTCTCCAAACGTTTCCTGATCGCCGACTACCATCAGCATCGAGAGCTTCTGACTCAAATGCACCTGGAGAACTTCTGCGTGGAGCCCTATTTTTCCAACCTGCGACACAACATGGGGGAGATGGTCAAAGTCCTGGCTGCCGTGGTGGCCGGGGTGCCGCAGCGTCACTATGGATTTCACCGGTTAGAAAGACTTTGGGAATCATTGGCTGCCATTGAAAATGACAGGCAAAACAGACCTCTTCTAAAAATGAACAATTTTTACATTGACCACACGGTGATTTTTACCACTAGCAACGTTCCTACTGTGGTAACTTCTTTTTAGTGCCATAAAATGGTGACAAATGCTAATTCCTAGTCCTCAATGATCCATCATTCAATGTCAGCCATCCCAGTTCAATGGAATTTGTAATCTACTGCAGTTACGAGTTTAAAACAAAAAAGACAATGTCACCTGGTACAGGGAACCCCCGGGCCCCAATACATTATTACCCAGCTCGGTGCAAGATTTCGCCCGTCATTGCATCATCCAAGCCAGACTACTCGCCTACAGAACAGGTTTGCTCGTAATTTAAATATCTAGCTCCCGAATCATTGCTTTAACCTTTATCTTAACTGCCTGTAACCATCTTGTTATCACTTCAGAGGACCCGAAAGTGGGTGTCGGTGCCGTTATTTGGGCCAACAGGAAGTCAGTGAGTTCATTCCTTTTTCTTCTTTGAACTTTACTAAATGGGTCAAGCTTTTTATTTTTGAAGTAAATCGTCCCGTGTCCCAGGCTGGCCTTAATGGACGCCGTCATCTGTCCCTGGTGGGTTGTGGCTATAATGCTTACCCAGCTGGCTCCCAGTACGCAGAGTACCCACTAATGGACGATAAACAGGAGGACAGAAAGCGACGCAAGTATCGCTACATTGTGCACGCTGAGCAGAACGCGCTCACCTTCAGGTACGGAGTGTATCATGTTCAGTTTACGCCGCTTCACAGCAGTTTGACGGCCCGGATCTTTGTAGAACTCGTGATGTGCACCCAGAGGAAGATGCCATGCTGTTTGTGACAAAATGCCCATGCGATGAGTGCGTCCCTCTGATTAGAGGGGCTGGTATCACCCACATCTTCACCAGCGACCAGGACCGGGACAGGAATAAAGGCGACATTTCCTACCTCCGATTCAGCAATTTAAAGGACATCCAAAAGTTTATTGTGAGCAAAAACTGATCGATTCTTCAGATTTTTACCAAAGCGTCACCGCCACTACTTTTGTAAAACTTAGGTCTTCTTACTTAATTTGACAGACAACACTTAGCATATATGACCTTCATGTGAAAGACATTTACTGAAACAACACAAATACAAGTGAAAAATATCCAAAATTCCCAGAGCAAAATACACAGAGCCCACACTTTTTCAATATTTTTTTTATTAAAGTACAATTTGTTATAATAGCTTTAACGTTGTATTTTTTTTTTAGAATCTCATGGCATTTTTTTTATATCAGTCTTTTATTACTATTTCAATGTTTTATTTATTTATTTTTTAAATTCAATTAATTGCTTTTGTTTAAAATGATACACCACACGTTAGTGCAATTGGAGGTCAATTGGGACTGCAGAATCGCATCCCCTAGGCCGCACGTTTGAAACCCCTATCCTATAGAAACCATATAACAAAGATTTAAGAAGTATACAATCCTAATTCGTACATGACAGCTTAAATGTGCACCCTGATAGTGTTAGACCAAGAACCAAGTATTCTTCGGTGTTACTTGCTGTTTGAGAACTTAGTATACATTCTAATTACTACTTCCCCATTATAACAAATCTCATTTGAAGTGACCAAATGACATTTTTGTTGTCTCCACAGTGGCAAAGGGAGCCTGCAGCATCTTCCAACATCACCAGTAAGCTCTTGTACACAGAAAAGGCAAATATGTGCACTTGACCTGCCTAATGTCTGAACAGCCAAACTTTTTCTTTTAGACGGTCATTCCTGCAAACGCGGCATGACAGAGCCAGAGGAGACGCACAGCGTTAAGAAGTTTTGTGGCAGTAAGTCTAACAACTTGTCACCCACCACCTGATTCTCACTCCCAGACTGGTGAAACCGCACGCATCCACTGGAACCAAATTGGGAGTGCATCACCTCGCTTGCATTAGCATTGAGACCCCAACTTGTGATACCGACCCCAACATTAGAGAGCAACTTAAACCATTATATTGACGATACAAACCCAAAAGTGGGTTGAGATTGTTATGGAGTTATCAAAAGCAGAATTTTATTGAAAAAATATTTAGTGGAAAACGTCACTATTATTTTATGGTAACGTTTAGATGGTTTTATTGACTTGTTTGTGTTTCACAGATTATTTATTATATGCAGTCAAAAGATTAATCCCTTGATGCCGAATTTTTTAAAATTAACTCATCCACTGCCAGTGTATTGATGTCCATTAATTTTCCTTATATATATATTATATATATATATATATATATATATATATATATATATATATATATATATATATATATATATATATATATATATACACATACACACAAGATATGCAAATATGGGTCAAAAGCATGGAAGCTGCTTTTATCTGGAATGTCACTAATGCACAGTAATAGTTATCAATGGGTTAACTCATTGCAAATTGCACTTAAAAAAAATGGCACTTTAATCATGGATTTATAGGCGCCCAATCCAATTGGACATGCAAGGTTTACCGTTAATATGGTTGCCTGTATCTTAGCATCAATTGCATTGACATGCTATCATTCACTGCCACTCCCCCAGTGCCAATGGATTGGACGTCTGTTCCTGACGGTACTCAGACGTTTGGTCCCCGGACGTTTGGTTGCCGGGTTGTTACTGTTGAAACCAGCTCTCAAAATTATAATCATGAGAGAGAGTGAGTTTAATATCTAAATATCTAATATTAAAATATCAACAGTAAACTGTCATAATTTGACATCGAGCGAACCCGGCGATCAAACGTCTGGTCGACCAAACGTCCAGTCATGGTTCCAGACAAATGCTGATAAGAGACAAAATTGCAGCATTTCCATCCTTTTATTCATTTTCAGTATAATACACATTGAAGCTGCTTTTTTTTCCTAGATGTAAAAAGCAAACTACTTTATTCAGAATGTGGACAGGACTTGGTGAAAGATGCACTAGGAAATAAACTAAATTCCATTCGAGCTGTAGTGTTGTTTGTTGCAATTTTTGCAATCATTTCATGCTTAATTTTGTACACTGCTTTTCATGTGTCTTTCACACTTGCCGCTGCACTTTGTAATTAAAATAGAGCCCAGATGTGAGTTTTTAGCGGAATTCTGCACATGTATGCGAACAACTCACATCAAATATCCAGTCCATAGCCAATTGCTTTGAAAACTAAGCTTCCCATTTAAAAACAGAACAAAAACGATTGGAAAATTGGGAGAAAATAAAAACACTGCAAACTAAAATGGCACTTTTGAATCTTCCACTCAACATCTGAAACAGACCAACACAGGAAAGAGAGCTTGTCACGTTATCTTGTACAAAAGAACACAGAACAGCATGAATACAGTGATTCACCCCGAGACTCTTTAAAAGAACTATTTAAAATATAATAGAAAGTTCTAACAAGTGCCACGAAAAGAATCAATGCTAGCCCAATTAAAAGGCTTTTGATTTGGAAATCAAGAGTAATCACAGTTGGCAACATTTGTTGTGCGTTGACAATGGTGCTTATTTTTTTTAAGTTGCTGTGTATTTTGTTTTATTTACTTGGTGTTTATTAGACCAAGTTTAAGTTTCGGTGCTGACTTATCAACAAAATAAAAGCCAAAAAGTGAGCACAGCAAGCGCAGGCTCATCAGCAGCATTTTTAACTCATTCACTGTCAATGACAGCTATATACATCAAGTACATTTTAACTGGGAGGGCTGGCATGATCGTGCTTCAGCGCCATCGAACTGCTACGGACGCCCACTCAGCCAATTAGATGCTACCAACCAAGTGAGTCGTGGCACATACTGGAGATTTAAAAAATAAAAAGATAAACGGTAAGGTGATTGAGAACTATTCTTGCACACATTTTTAGTGAGGCCAAAGAGAAAATACAAATATATATTTTTTAAATAGTTATTTTTTCCCTACATGTTGCTATTGGTACAGAGTTGTATTAGTGGACGGAGGGCCAGAATTCTCGGCTGGTTTTTTAAGATCCCTTATCTGTTTAATTAGGTAGGTTTTCTCATCGTTGAACTGCTCGTCGTCCGTGCGGTCCTTGTGGAAGTTGCTCAGGAAGTCGATCAACTTGCTCTGGTTCTTCAGGAGGATGTCAACGATGGGCTGGGTCTTGTTGGGGTTGGCCACAAACACCTGAGGACGGCAACAGACACGCTTAACTATTAAACACTCAACATGTAACGTCTCAAATCGTACCTTGAAGACGTGGAAAGCCTCAAATTGGATGTTGGCACTCTTGTCCCTTAGCAGGTTCATCATCATCTTGAGATTCTCCGGCTTGCTGATGTAGCGCGTCATCACCGTGAAGTTGTGTCGGTCCAGCAGGAGCTCGCCTAAAAGCTGCGGAAGAGTGACGATTGGGAGCGGTTACGACCGCTAACTTGCAAGAGCACAAACCTTGAGCGACTGCCTCTTGGTCACGTAGTTCTCCGAGTGCAGAAGCTTCTCGTAGTCTGCAAATACCTAAAGTGACACACGCCTTGAACGTTTAGCTCCGAAACATTCTCTAGCAAATGGATCTGTGCGGGTTGGGCGGGGGTCACTTACCGCATCATAGTTTTGTTCGAGATACTCCGCAACAAGCACTTTATGCCTCGTCAGGAGATCCTACGATAAAAACAACCGCTTAACGCACAACAACGCACAGGCGAAAGTTGGCCGTTGAAGGCCCGAAGTACCTTGAATGTGGCAAAGGCATCAGAGGCGATGTCGAAGGTGGACATTTCCACGTAGGTGAAGAAACTGTGGAAATGATCCGAATACAGAACCACCTTGGCAAGCGGCTCGTGGCGGATGCACTCCCGCAGCATGATCCCGCAGTTGAGTGCCACCTGGGGTGCCTCGTACCTTTGAAAGCAAAGTGAGTTGGATTAACTGCAGCCCGTTAACCCTTCCAGGGACCGTGCTTGCTGCAGTGGACAACTACTCTGTAGTTGACACCTTTCATAGAGCAAGTGACCATTTTTGGCAAATATATTTGTACAGCACAATACAACACAAGGTAATTTCAAAGAGCTTTACATCATTTTTTTTATTTTTAAAAAGCTTAAAAAAATAGTCACATTAAATCCAGATAGCTAAACACAGAAAACAGAAATAAACAAATGCATACACCTTGGTAACTTTAGTTTTTTTTTTTTTTGACACAAACATATTTAAGAAGCAAAATTTAAAAATCCATTATTAATCTATTATTAAATTACCTTTTCATTATTGTTTTTTTTGTAATAAAACCAAATAAAAATGAATAGAATCAGAACTACACACAGAAATGACCATGTTTCCGTGCCATGGACAGCGCTAGACTTCCAATCCATTTTGACCGGGGAGGCGCAAATGAAGGAACATGAAAAAATAAATAAATATCTGAACTTGTGCATGAAAGAATTAAAGTGTGACTGCGTGCGTGTCAGACAGACTCACCCATTCAACAGAATGAAGAGAACTTCTTGATGAGAACAAAAGTACTCTACAGTGGGGCTCCTGGTTCCAATTTGCCTCCTCAAGATGTTGTTGAAGATCTGACACACATCCTTCTTGCCCTGGAAGCACAGGCGTCAAACGGGACTCAACGGAGCGTGTTGGTAGTGCTCCATTGTCTGGTCACTGCAGTCTTCCTTACCTCAAAATCAATGACCTGCAGGTTCTCCACCATTGTGATCAGCAGCCCGCTAGTGTAGAGCTCCTGGGCCAATTGGGCCACTGTCTCCGTGTTTGGTTCCTTATCATTGCTCCCATATAGGATCTCCTTCATGGACACGAGACATTTTGACACTTCCTCAGAGGCCTGCAGGACAGAGTTGAGTTGGAATTTGAACTTGGGCGACATATAGGCGTGCTGGGGGAACCGATTCGCATTTTCTCGTACCAACCTTTTCAGTCTTCTTCTCCTGTTTAATCAGCACAGCCAAGTTCTCCTTGAGGGTCTTGACGATCTCCACCGGAGTCTTGTGGGATTTACCAAACAGAGGCATGATGTTCACACACTCGCCTCAAGTCCTGGAAAGTGAAACAGCACAAGACTTCAGTTCAAGATCAGGTTCTCCCCCAATTTGCTTTTCATTTGCTATACGCAGCACAAAGGTACCTTAACATACAAGTTAATTTCGTGTGACAATGCTCATAGCAGTCGCAACTCAAATAATTTTCCCAAACTGAGGTTAATATAAACAGTATTTGTTCTGTTCAACTGGAAAAAAAGAGGATACACATTTTGTGTATTATAAGGTCAGATTTTAATTCCATAATATTGAAGTACTTTATAAAACCAAACAATAATGCAATTAAAATCTGGTATAACCGTTTTGGCCACATGAGGGCGTATGAAACAGAAACGCCTAATTTACTATTGTATAGTAGTTCCCACAAAAAAGTTCTTGCTTATTTGGGATTGTGCGGGTGTGAACCGATTGTGCATTTTTAGATACATTTAAATCTAAAAATAAAAAATAAAAAAATAAAACTGGCACATTAAGAGCATAAAAGAAAGTATACAAAATGCCAATAAGAATAAATGCAGCGTGTGTACGTTACATTTTAATGGGTTAAAGTAGGGGTGTCCAAATTATTCCACAAAGGGCTGCAGTAGGTGCAGGTTTTTGTTTCAACTGCTTCTGCACTAACTGTCTAACCAATGAGATTTCTTTTGAAACAAATCCACCTGACTGCAATCAACGGATTGCACTTTTAAGACACCCAATGGGGATGCTAATCTCCAATTAAGATAGTATGGCCTTTATCTAGGCAGATTTTAAGTGTAATTCTCTTTTTTATCACTTGCCCACTATTGGTTGCTTTTTGTAAAGCGTCAGGTCAAGACCCTCAGTAAAGACAACAGTCCCTTGTCAAAATTAAATTTTAAAAAGGCACCCACTTGCTTTTGCCAAAACAAATTAGCATGATATTTTATATTGCCGGAAAGCTTGAGGAGTCACGCTTACAATACAGTGACAACAAAACTGAATTGAATTGTGCCAAAATCCCCTGCGATATTCTTCATTGGTATCCAAACTTATGCTGGCCTATAGATGCTGTGTATAGCATTAAGATAAACTTCAGAAACCTCACCCAAGCGAACATCAAATACGTGAATACCAATCGAACTGCGTTCAAAAGTTTCACACACATTAATTCAGGTCTGATGTTGTGGTGAAAACAAGTGATTTCCCAGAAAATTTCCACAACCTAGTTAGCCAGTCCCAATTTCCATGATATAATTTGAGTCCCAACCTTTCACTCTTTAAACCACTTCAACTACTTCCGCTTGCCCAACAAAGAAGAGCAATGTCAGCAAAACAAGATATCAGCCGAAGTTAACTCAAGCCTCTGTTCGCAGGTTGTCATAGGGACGATGGGCGCATTCCTTTAGCACCTGAGAGACAAATTCCAGAATTCCAGGGCCAACTGAGCAACGTGCTATACTTCTGCTTTCACAGATGAGGTCATAATATTAGGGGATAGTTACACTGACAAGGATAGCATCAAAGTGCCCGGCTGGTTAAGATGTGACAGCATGCTTTTTAGGATTTTAAGACATTAATAAATATATTTTTTGAATAATTTTCTCTCATTTTTGTGTTTCTCACATCTTTCATACAAAATTTGGACACTTTGACCAATTTTAAAGGGTTTAGTTGGTAGTTGTGTGAGGACTGTGGAACGAATTAGAGAATTTACATATAATGTACTGCTCTACTTACAACATTTTCAAGTTACGAAAAACTTCTGGAACCAATTAATTACGTAAGTAGAGGTACGACTGTATTAGCAGTCGACAATGGCGTTTTCGTCTGCCACCAGTGACCAAGACGATCTGGATTAGAGCAAAATGGGTAAAAGAAGATCGGTTTTACAAAAAATCCTGTGCAAAAGTTGTTATACGGCGTACACAATTTGAAATGATCAAAAAACATTCAACACGGGAAAACGTATAAATTGAAAGGTATGCATACGTAAAACAGACTGGATAAGGACCCTTGAGGACCAGAGTTGGACACCCCTGCTCTAAATTGTCCCTAGATATGAGTGTGAGTGAAGCTTTATTCGTCTCATTGTGTCCTGTGATTGGCTGGCAATCAATTCAGGGTGTCCCCCTGTGAGGATACACTCTCTTTCATTGTGGTTATTTAACAAGGCACAAAGTCACGGCACTGAGGAACTAAAAATGCTCATTCACTGGGCATGTACACATAAAGATCAATGTAACAGAATCAGTATCGTAGTATTAAAGGACATTATACAGTTCGCATAAGTGCCTTTGATACCGCTGGCGAAGGGTCTCCCTTGAGATTTCTTTCATTTGATCCCGTGATTGTCAGGTGAACATTCCGTCAAAAATCACACTTCCGGGTTTTGTTTTGAAAAAGACCGGACGTAGCTTAGTTGCCGTGGCGGTTAGCCTTGCCACCTGACGTCCAAAGTATAATAGCAAGAAGAGAATAAACAAAATGACCATCGCACATCAATTAATCAGGTCGTCAATCAATTTGCCGACTGCGTGTCAATAGGTTTAGGAGACAGTTTGGAAGTAAAGGCCGCGCACGTCGAGTGTTAGAAAACGTGATTTGACGAGACTACACCCCTCTCCCCTTTGCAAGTCGCTTTTTGTCAGACGGATTTCCGATGCTAATCACCCGGTTGCAAAAAGCTGTGGAAAATCACACATGGACCCCCGAGTGACGTTAAACAAGACAACCAAGGGCAATAAAACATGCCAGTTGCGATTACGAGCCGCTATCCGAGGAAAGATACTTACAGTTAGAAGAATCGGAATTGTTGAGCGTCTACTGCGCTTCTGTCCCGCGTCACAGCCTCCCAAATCAAGTTCACTTGTCACGCCAGGGTCGTTAGTCCACTGGGCCGCGTGCTAAAAAGTGTGCGAAACAATTGAAATTGTGAGGAATCTGTTAGGAAGGCAGTGCAGAATTCCATCTGGTTACGTTCCAGCCTTTTGTCGAGCTAGCATTGACAAACTGAACGACTTCCGGTTTGGTTTAAAGCGAGACGATGGCTTTAGGTCCTTGCCCTAATCCACTTCCATATCTACACATTGGGCAACAACATAACAATGATTAGTAACATACTTAATTATTAATAGAGATGATTTGTTTGTAGCTATAAAACAACACTAGAATATCATTTATTTTCGTGGTGTTTTTACGTCACTTCTGGTTGTTGTTCGCATGGCAACTTAGCTTTACAGCCGCGGTAGGTCTTGTTCACGCCATCTCACGTATGTAGTGTGTCGTTTCATTGGGAACTCATTTAAAAACGTGGGCTGCCATTGTCGGTGATAGACGTCCAATCTTTTTAGACTGGTTAAATCTGAACGCTAGCCCACCTCTTTGAAACAATTTATAATAAAATATATAATTGTATTTATTCCCAAAATATATTAAAATATGAATACATATGAGCATTCCAGGTTTTTATGGGATGTTTTTTTAAATTAACAGTTCAGGGTATATACCATTCAGCCTTGTTTAAAAAAAAAATGAAATAAAGGCTACGGAAGATAGCAACATCAAATTGTTATGCAGTGTTTTCTTCCTCATCAAATAAAATAAATGGACTATATAGAGGAAACCATCCGACTTTATTAAAGCTGCTTCTGATTTTACATACAATAAAGAATTACATATATACAAATATACAGATATTAGTTTTATATCAATGCAATAATCAGTACATGTACAGTAGGAAAATAAAGATTGCGGTTGCTGCAATGTGCTGTGTAAAAAGAAAGTACAAAATATAAACAAAATCTCTCCCGCCTGCATGTTTACAGTACAAATAATTTTGTGAATTGTGATCAAACATTACAGCATTCATGCCTGTGTCAGCTTTCATATGAGGGCAGAAAATAAACACTTCAAATTTACAACAATGACTGGTAAAATGTTTTCTCGGGTGGGGACTCAGGAAAAAAACAATATTTTCAAACTTTAGAAAATTAGATGTGAGGTAATCGACTGAATACTGTACAGACAGGAGTAACATTTCTGTATTACAATGACCAACAGACAGTACGCGCCATAATTTGAGATTTCCTGTGTTCCTATTTTTAAGACAAGAACGTCCCCCTTCATAGGGTTGACATGCATTCTGTGCTAGACAATTATATTGGACTTTAGAGGTTCTTGAGGAAAACAGCAACATTACGTTGATACACCAATGAATGCCACGCAGAATTCTCACAAATCTTTTTTTCTAGAGTACGTACACTCATTTCTCAGCAATAAACGGGCAGGGCTGATTTTACTGCACGAGTGAGCAACACTGTATTTATGTGCCACACATATAACCCAACCTTGTGAGCATAGAAAATGAGTGTTGAAAAACAGGTTGTCTTTAGAAAGAAAAAAAAAAGTAAACATTAATTGTTGACAATTCCTTTCCTATGATTCTCACTGAGAGTGAGCTTCATCATCATTGGACTATTATTTAAGGGCCATTCCTGCTGTGTATTCAATCACAAAATCATGTAATATTTGCGCCTGTCAAATCGGCAATGTGGCAGGGCTTTAGTAAAAGAAGAAGGCTGTGGTTGTCAAGAACAAACGGGCTTAGCCGGTCTAGGTTTAATGGCTTGAAGGTAAGTGACTACTGTCACATGCCTGCGTTGGGCTGGGACAAAGCCTATTTTGGTGCCCAAGTGCTAACCAACCATAGTTAAGCCGAATTTGGAACAATTCTGTGATTACGCTTCAATCCGATGTTTGGGTCTGTGACAAAAGCACGTACGATTCATTCCGGAGAGCATAGTTAGATGTTAGTATCTATAAGAATGTAGACTTTAGTCCGTGCGGGGCAGGAATGCAGTCACACCTGCCAGCCCCGTGCCGCCTCGGAGGATAATCCGGAGCAGCTGAGAGGTGAGCCCAGCACGCTCTCGCAAACAAGAACAAAGGTCCACATCCTCTCTGATTGCTTTCTTAAAGTTAGAGATGGGGTTTGAGCACCAGATGGCGCCGGTGATTCCAGCATTGTTACATTCCTTATTGATCGGTGCAGCTACAACTATCAGACACCTTTTAGGATCCAAGTTTTTGCAGACTCTTGACTCCCTTTAAATGATATTCTAGTTGCAACCCCATGGCAATTTTCACCCGTGTTTGTCAATATGGGACACCAGTGCCGCCTCCGCAGGGTTTTCTCAGGAGAATTCCATTCCCCGTGACTCACTGCCAGCAGTACGCTACAAATATTGCGCAGACATTCTTGAGATGTGTCCACATTTGCTACATAATTGAACACAGACTGTAAATAGCATATCACACTCAGTTAAAACACTGGTGAAGATCAGTGATGAAAGGTTAGGGTTTGATGTCTGAGAAGCTGGTGTAGGTCTCACTGCAACTGGAGGACGTGCTAACGTTTCCAGAGACACTGTCATCTGCAGGACAAATGAAAGCTTACATCAGCTCTCGAGACTAAAAGAAAAACTTCATAAAATGACATTTTTAGAGATGACTAAACCCGACCTGAGCTGCTGAGTGATTGAGATGATCTGGACTCAGAAATCAAGGTCAGTAGGTTTGCCTGTGCCATCCAGCCTTCCTTGTTACTGCGAAGGTTCTTCACAAACCTGCACAGGGATTCATTTGTTGCAAAAGCGCGACAAATCGGTGTTACTATGCCAACATAAGAAGATGTTTACCATTGTCCCTCGTCTTCCTCTCTGATGAGCTGCACCACATCTCCACTCTTGACTGACAGCTCCTGAGGTCCCGCCTTCTCGGAGTCTGCTACCACCGTGTACTTCCCTGGAATCTTAAAGCCAAACCAGTTTTGAGCATGCCCCAGAAGCTTATTGAGCTTGTCTGCCATTGCCAGTGAAGGACAAATCAGAGTTCCTTTAAAATTGAACTGCTTTTACATTGACCACAAAAATTAAGATAAGGAAAAAGATCAACAGCCTTACTAGTGTTCTGTTTTAATGTTAGTAAACGGTCAAGGTTATCGTCAAATGAAATGTTCAGTTGTGCTTGTTTGAAATTGTAAGTTGTGTAAACTAGGCACCAGCCTCACGCCGGCAAAAATGTACTCAGCCAGACTGTAGCTTAGTTGACTATGCTGTCAATCAGTAGGCCCCAGTCTAAATCACACCTGGGTTAACTTGATATATGTACATATAGTAATCTATACATGTACTTGAACATATGTCCAGGTTACTTTTTACGTTTTGCCTACTTTAAGTTCTGCTTACTTAACATAAATGCTACCGAGTTAAAACTTTGCTACTTGTATTTGCAAGTTTTACATCAAAACCCGCCTAAAATTTTGAGTTCTGCTTTTTTAAAAAAAGTACCATTGTTTGTCTACGTTTGCAAGAACGGAATATTTTGTTGAAGACTTTTTTTTTTTCATGATGATGTCACGAATAACGAGCTTAACATGTCTTGGGTGAGTAAAACACCACAAGATGCTTGCCAGTTAACAGATGACGACACACAACGAAAATGCTGTGTCTAAGTTTTGAGGTATTTGTCAGCCAAAACAAGACTACTAATGGTTTCTAAAATGACACCATACAAATCAGGTCAACAAGCATTCCGAGATGGATTGTGTTCAACATGAAAGGTTCTCCTGTCGGCCAAACATGTTTGCAACTCTCACCAGCTTCTGTCCGACATCATCTTCAGTGTCAGAATTCAACGGCTCCTCGCCACTGGAGTAACCATCATTCTCCTCAGAGGCATCCACCGAGAGCGACACTTTGGTCCAGCCTAGAAGACATGAGCAGGGGAAGTTTGATTTATGATATAAAAGACAACTTAAAAACAGTGATTGAATGGCACTGATGGACACGATGTGTGTTGAGCTTTTGCCAGAAGGCCTGGGCTAGCCTTTTGGATCAAGAGCCCAAAATATGATCCACATCAGAGGCCTGAATCTGGCCCACATTTCACCGAGCAAACTCAAACAAGCACAGCAGTTCACAGCAATAGGCCACAATGGTTTCTCTGTACCTCGCCGCTTTCTCTGTAAGAGACTAGAGGTGCTGGTCCATTTGACTTTGCTCAGAGTGACGTGAGAGGCTGGACAAGAACAAAGAGCCAGCAACATTTAGCAGAAGTTCTCACTTGAGAAGGGAGGGAAACCCCACAAAAACCAACAAAAAAACAAAAATCTCATGACAGGATGATGATGGTTACTACCTGTGGATAATAGACAGATTAGCATTGGCACATCCAAGGACTGGGTCAAAAAACATAAGATGATGATAATGCATAAGACGAGACGGCACTCTGATGTTTAAATCATGAAAATACAGATGACAAAATGGAAGACCAACATCCTGTTGACTTATAAAACAACATTATACCTTTGAACCCAAACGGAGTCGTGTCACTCTTGACCAAGTGACGCTTGGCACTGTGCTCTGGGCTTAGGCCCGAGCCTGGCCACGCAGGCAAGTGGAGTTTAGAAAGGGGGAGAAGGAGTGTGAGAGAGAAGACAAGAATCAAAATGTCTTTGTCATTTTGCCCAAAAACGATATAATTCTGCACCAGGAGCGCTCGTAGATTGTGTCCATATGAGCAAGGCAGGATGGCAGAATTAATATTCCAAAGGGGTCAAACTTTTACACCTCTATCGATTGAGTACCATAGAATAGATCGCAAGTGTAAAAGTACTTTTTATTTAATGCAATGGTTGTTCATCAGATCTATTCGTCTATTCAAATTTCGTATTACTCTTATGTGCTTGAGTTAAAGCTTTGTGAAATTAAAGTAAGCACAGATGTACATCTTTTTAAAGAGAATGATTAAAATAACTACAGCGCGTCCATTGAAAAAATGCAATTCAAGGTATAATAACGTTACCTTTGGGACTCTTGAGATTGCTGAAACCCTGCAAAGTAAAACGCTTTTTACCCACTGAGGACCTGTCCGCGCTCGGACTTGTCACCGTCTCATCTGGAAGCAATGAATTGATATGTGGGAAACGAGAAGAGTAGGCGCCAATCACAAAAGAACAAAGTAAGTGCCCAAAAAAAAGATGATGTAGATGAGATGATGTAGAAAAGCAGGATTTCATATCAGTGAGAGAGCTTCAAGCATTTTTGAAAAAAAGCCCTTAAAGAGTATTCACCTTTGGGTTTGGAAAGTGAAGCGCTGTTTTCAGGCACGAGGTTCGACTCCACTTTCTTTTCCTCTGTTTTTTTAGGGTTCTTCTGACTATTACTCCGGAACGGACTGTGTTAACACGGTAAAATAAAGTCATCACCATAATGTGGCGGTTAAACATTGTGGTGCAGAGCCACTGACCTGAGGGAGACGGGGCTGTTGGTGGAGTTGTTTGGGGAGTCACAGCTCTTATTTTGGCTGGCATCTGCAGATGTTTGTGCCAAATGGTTACAAATGCACTGGCATTTGCTCCGAGTCAAGTGTTTACCTCTGCAAGCTTTGAGCTGTTGGGTGAGAACTTTTCGAATCTCAGTCACCCATGATGTTTTGATCTCAGGTGTTGGAGCCTAAACAAAAATAATACTTATATTTATTTAAGAGTGGTTTAGGCAAAGGAATTTTGATTCTGGTTTCCTGAGGAATAATAATAAAAGGCCTAAAGTGGTTTAAAGGCATTTGAAGTAACAATTTAAAAAAAAATAAACAACATACAGTTGTACCTCTACTTACGAAATTAATTGGTTCCAAGAGGTTTTTCGTAACTTGAAAATTTCGTAAGTAGGTGTACTTTATATGTAAATTCTCTCATTCGTTCCACGGTCCTCACACAACTACCGACTTAACCCTTTAAAATTGGTCAGTGTCCCAATTTTCAATTAAATGTGAGGAAACAAACAAAAATGAGAGAAAATTATAAGGAAATTATTTATTAATGTCTTAAAATAAATAAAGCACTTGAAAATGTGCCCTGCGCCGCTGAAATATCTCCCACTGTGGCCGTTATCAATGTAATACCAGTGTTTGTCCGCCAGATGGCGGCAAGAGCCCGTTCTACCATGACCGAAAACCCTTGACTTGAATACAAGTGATTCATCATTTTCTGGTTACATTATCATTCTTATTGTTCTAAATGTATGGGCATTGGTTCGGCAAAACATATCTTGAGTCGAATCGGATTGCATCGGGAATCAAAAAGTCAATATCGGGACATCCCTAATTCTGAGTGCTGGAAAGTACAATAACAATCAGAAAACTGTCTGTTCATTAGACTGCTATTTCTTGCCGTTCTGTCTAACTGTATGCTGTTTTATTCTACACTGTGATGTTGTCTCGTCTTTACTAAAAATAAAAAATAAATGCCCATCTCAGTCTTTAAGTGAGTGCACATTATGAATATGATGTACATGATCTGAAATTGAAGCTTACCTGGACAATGAAGACCTCTTCTCTTGAATTGCACCAAACCTCAAACTTCTTATTGTCTCCTTTTGCATTCTCTGTAATTCCCACTGCACTCATCTGGTGGTGAAAAGCAAAGACTGTGAGCATTGGCACTGAACCATGGAACATGCTGCACTGAGCGTGGTAGTGCCTCACATTGAGAGAATGTTTAAAGCTGTACGATGGAGCTTTTTCGTATCCCTCGCCATTCTCCTCCCTCTTCTTGCAAAAGAGCAGTGCCTTCTCATGTAGGAACAGATGCCTCTGCATGGGCTTGAACCTGGCAAAGTCCTTCACCTTGGCATGTCCCTTCTTGTGCTCTGTCCACACGCTGAAGGAGCCTTGCATTAGTAAACGACCAAGATCGGAGAGGTTGCCCTGAAAGAAGAAACATGGATTCTAAGAATTTTAAGACCAAATAGTGCAAGCTGCAACAACAACAAAACACAATTGGACCTCGTATCCTGTGATAGCGATGAGATGCATGGAGTCGTTGAGCGCCTTCAGGATGCCCAAAATGGAGGAGAGAGCTTCCTGGAGATCATCACAGCCATCACAACCTTTACTGTACTTTAACATCTCCTACAAAAAGCAATGGGAAGCATAGCTAGTTAGTTTTTTTTGCCTCACACGCCAACTCTATGCCGGCATGCCACGTGAATGCAGCTCACCTTTAGCAGCAGCTGGTACTTGGTAATTCTCTGGACAGGTTTAAGTAGGTAGGAGTCCAATCCTAGTTTATGTTCCAACTTTTTCTGACACTCCTGATGCCCGCCAAACCCCCGGTGAATTGGCATATTAGTACAGCACTGATTGTTTGATTATCGTTAAAACTCTAATACAAGATCTATGTAAAAAATAAAAAATAAATCTTTTGCATTATGCATATATTCAAATTGATTATTGCCATCAATGGGATAAATACAGAACTCTCATTGTCTTTGTGATGGCAGATAAGATACCGCACACCACAAGAATCACAGTATCATGCTTGGATTTCAATTAATATTCAAAGAACCTGAAAGAAGGCACAATCCGAACACTGTCGCCATAAACTCTCAGAGCGAGGTTTATTCTGGCAGTAAGCCTCGTAGATCTGTAGGTCCTTCATCTGAGAAAAGAAGACAAATCTTCAATATTAGATATTTGCCCCTTCAACCTGCTCTTGGATCAAAAAGTGCTTACCCTTTCTAAAAAGCAGCGGCCCACAAGTTCAGGGCAGTTAGTGTAAGCCTCCAGTTCCTTCAGAAATGTCCTGCAAATTAAATTCAATCACATTTAAGATGCTTAAGGGAAATTCATAACAGCCGGCAGTTATCCTAGGAGGAGAAGAATACCTTTTATGAAACTGATAGATTTCGGACATGTTTCCAAACAGAATGTCTTTCTTACTCAGCAGCGTACTGGGCATGAGATGAGCCAGGGAGGGATTTTCCATCTCAGCCGCATAACCCTGCAGTAACACAACCCCAGTTAATCGAATAGTGATCGTGTAAATGATAAACAGCCCAAGAACAGACCGGACCGCAAAGTCAATCACCTCTAAAACACACAAAAGCTCCTCAACGTAGGCTCGTTCGGTCTCAAGCAGTTCATTCATCACGTGACTAGAAAAAACACACACAAACGAGATGGTTTTTCATGCCAACCATCTCCAAAGACATGGTCAAAAAGTCGTTAAAGTTCCTCACCGTCGAAGCACGGCCAGGTTTTCGTCTTCCTCGGAAAGGGATGCGTGTCTGGTGTTGCCGTTGGGTACGGGAGACTCCACCTGGACACGTACACTTTTTTTAAAGGAGCTCCAAAAGTTTCAAATGTGTCACAATCGATCTTAAGAGGGCAAAATTTACCTTTCTGCTCGGGGCATTATCTGCCGAGTATCTTCTCTCTTTTCTCTGTTGGTCTGACAAACAGATCAAACATTTTATTGTGTCAGCGAGTTTAATGTACAAATTGAATTGAGTGATTTCGATGCAAAACGTACTGGGCGATGACAATGGGGACTTGACTTCCGGTCTCGGAGCCACTGGCTGAACTGGTCGTGTTTGCTTGGCGGCAAGTTTTTTCAGGCTAACACGTCTCTTCTCAAACATCTCCTGGATAGAGCTTTGCTTCTGGAAAATCTGCTCTACTTGATCCTGATGAAAACACACATCAAAATGTTAATGAAATTTTAAAAAAAAAAAAGCCAGACAGATAAATAAAACATGTCAGTCTGGCTGACCCTGAGCTGGGTAGTGAGCACCGCCTCATACTGGCAGTAGATGGCGCTGCAGTCAACGAGGGTGTGAAGAGGTGCTGTGTCCAGGTATCGTTCCAATTCTTTGAGCGCAGCCTCGGCTCCATCTTGAGACTGACATCGGTCCACTGGCTGGCTCGCCAAAAGATAAATTCCTTCTTCGCACCAACGGGAAGCCTGATCAAACAAATCTATTAAGTGCTCTAAGACTTTCTCACAGTAGAAGCAGGTTGTAGGCCACGGAGAGTGGGTACCTTCTCCAAGGTGTGGTGAAGCTCCATTGTTCTTAGAAGGAGGTTCTTCTTGTCTCTCAGCGTGGAGCTGATCTCCTCACACACTGCTCTGAGCTCGCAGCATTTCGGCCGAATGGAGTCATCGGCATAATGAGCGCTTTCGATCAGCCGGTCGCCTTCACTGGCAAGTGAAAGGGCGTAGTCCAAAACCTCCTGTTGGAATTGCAGAAAGTGTGTTTGCATCTTTCAGGTTTTCCTTAGGCACTTTTCAAAAAACATACTTACGCAGGCCTTTTCCTCGTGACTGCTGAGCTCTCGAAGGACGTGCTCGGCATGGGCAGGGTTGACACTGACCTCCGAGAAACCGCATAACCGCTCCGACGTGGAATCAAGTTTGGAGCGTACCTGTGAGCCACGACAAATCAAGGTTGGTTTTTTAGACTGAGAAATTTTTTTGCACCAAACGAAGGCTAGAATTTTCTACACTTACTTCACGGAAGTGCTGCTCAAAATGGCGAAGCTGCAAGCACTGCTCTAGCTTGGAGCGGTGGCGTTCCCAAAAGTCATCAAACGCCGTCTCAGTCTCATCCAATTGACCCAGCAGTCTGACAGAGAGAGGAGTCAAAAAATGCAGGCAAACATTAAAATGAACAAGTTAAAAACAAAGTCAAGTCCCTCTTACCGCTGTACAGTGGCTAGGTTTTCCAGCTCATCATGGGTCATGTGGTACTCCGTGTCATTCTGAAACGGTTCATTAATGCAGTCCAATAGGCGTGCGCCTTGAGATTGCGATACCTGTAGGTCCTCCTGCAAAATACAGATTTTATGACATGAGAATGTGTATAATCATCAAAACCAAACTCAAGACCCATCTATTCAGGGGTTAGGGTTAGCTAACCTAATAGCTAACTTTTCCCATCATTCTCCTGTTTATTTATTTTTTTACTATTGTTTCTTGGTATTTTTGATGAATGTTAGTTATTTTATTTGTTTTATTGTTTAATATCTTTAAGTGCTAGAGAAGTGTATATACATTAAATGTTTCATTGATTAATAGTTTCTCTAATTGAGTCATCAACTATGAAAATTGTTGTTGATTAATTTGATGCTCGGTCAGCCATCAATAAGTCGATTAATTGTGGCAGCCCTAGTTAGCAGACGGTCGGCCAGTGACAAAGATGATTTTGACCCTCCTGATGAAGATAAATTTCCTTTGGGTCAACATTCTTCTATTGATTTATTTTTGGCTAAAATGGCCTTTTGACTGTTGGATTTTTTTCTTGATTTGCCAGTGCAATATAATAAATTTTTGAAACAACAAAAGAGGATTTATAAGAAAATGAATAAACAAAAGCCCAAAACAACTTGGTCACTTAAAAAACTCGAAATAGATCATAGTAAATCAGTTCCCATTGATCCAGAAATAGAGCGAAATATAAAATAGATCTGGCTAGAGTAACACTCCCATGAAAAAAAAAAATGGGGAAACAGACCTTCATTTTGTCTTTTTTGAGAGAATGCGATTGCAACAAGCTGGTGGTGACCTCAGCATCGTTGGGCATTTCTGTCTCTGCAAGCTCAGTGCCAAAGGCCTGCAGGGTGTGAGCTGTTGTCTTCACCATGAGAGCGAACGCTTCGATTGCCTGCATTGGAAAGACAAAAATATGAATACGATTAAGATGACCCAAAAAGGTGTGTTTCAAGAAAAATGTCATCCTGAGATTTTTAAGCAAGCGCATACAGTGCGGTGTGAAATCCAGCTTTCATTGCAGTACTCTTGAGTGCCCCCCAATTCTGTGGTTAGTTGTCCTGGGTCGATATAGGCATGGAGCTCGGTCACCGAGCTCAGCATGACCACCTGCAAAGGAACGTAGCAGATTGGCGCGAGTAGGGATGGGCCGGGCGGCTATTCCTGATTGTTAAGCACAACATGTAAACTGACCCAATTACAGGGAGAAAAGACAAACCTTCATTTTGAATTCATCCTTGTTGAACTTGAATAGGAAGTCTGACAGTGCCCGCTGCAGAAGTGTAGTAGGACGCAATACCAGAACCAAGTTTACATTCGCTGGGAAGGTGCCCTGGAAAGCAACATATTGTGAGCCCTACTAAAAAAAAAACTCCTTTTAACATGAATTACTATTTGAATGATTATGTTGGTAATTTATGATTTCCGCCAAGCTGTTTCAAAGTACTATAATTGCTGATTGATGTTTATTGATCCTGATAAAATCCAAATGTCTGCAATGAAGGGATTAAAGAAAAATAATTCACAGTGGGACAAGTTGGGGGGTGAAACATTTTGCAGTGTTAGATTTTTTTTTTTTATGACAAAACTAAAATTGAAGTCAGGTTTTTGTCTTCACTACTTACTATGTTGTGACTACTCACACATGACTGTGCTGTATGATATGACAAAAGATATTGCCAAAACAATTTCAAACTTTCTATTAGCATTTTAAAGTGCGTGTTTCAATCAAAAAAAGAAATACGCACTTTGTGGAGTAGCACCACTAATTTCATTATACCAGCTGTTGTATAATGACAATATAAAGGCTTTTGACTTTAACATCAATTTGTATCACTATAAAAAGACCTGTTCCTGCAATCCACTTTATGACAGATAATAATCTTTTATTAATGATTTCATGCTCAGCTAATACACAGACTTAAGTCAAGATCTCTTGTCACAATTACTAATAGATGATTAGATATCTTTACATTTGAGCAGAAATATGTATCAGTATGTGTCTACTTTGTTGATTTTATTCACACTAGATAGGTTCAGGTTGCAGTACTACTTGACACTTCTAACATTTATGGCAGCGCAGTTTAATATTAATTTAAAAGTTAAGTGTTTTCACCTAGTAATTAAAAATTTATCATATTGTGCCATATCGATATTGTGCTTTAGAATGGTCCTTAGTGTGATAGGAAAACTCAAAAGGACACCATTATAAAGCATATCCTTAGTAAAAATTATAAATAAAAATTGAGGTCATCACTTTTTCTTTAATACATTTATGTAAAGTGTGTTATGGCATGTTTTTGAGCAAAGACAAAGACCTCACAAAGGTTTCTATCTGAAGAGAAAGGACACCTTTGAATCTATGATATTGATGACCTCAATGTATAAAGCAGTGCTCTTGATGTAACTGAGTCACAAAGATGACATGCACACCCAACACATACACATTCATCCCAGTCATGAACTGCATGAAGTTGCCATGGAAACCAATCTCCTTGGAACAGGCACAGGCTGCAATGCAGTCACAAAATCTGAGATGACAGAGAGAGAGACTCGCCAAGCACACACCAACACAAAAATTGCTTAGTTTGTGCAGATCAGCTGTGCGTTACAATAACACTGACGCACAACGCTGTATCCGCAAAAGGAATTAATTAAATGTAATTTATTCAGAGTGGTCTTGTGCATTAACATGACAATGCAATGCTTACCCTGAGAAACACATACACTATCACAGTGAAATGATGTTCACACCCAGACCACCAGATCAAATGATTTCATAAATAAGTGATAAGAAATTGAATCTTCTTCAGACCAGGCTGATTTAAATACTCTTACGAACAATGTGCTTGTCGCTCTCCCAGGAGCAGCATCGCAACGTGCTAATCCACAAGGTCTGGCCTCTTTTGTGACAAAGGGTTTTGTTTTAATGCAGGAGCATTGTCAACTGGAATATATCAAAAGTAGTCTTTATGGACAAAATAGGACCAACGCTGCACCTTTAATTCTTTTTTCCCATGAGGCATTAAATTCCTTTTCCTAATATCCCCATACTATTAACTTTAATGTTTATTCAAACAACACCTTTTGGACAATCCCTTGATTACAATTTAGCACTAACAGTCAAGATCATGTTCAGTTCTAACAAGCCAGATACAGGTCTAGAAGAACCTTATCAAATGTCTTTTAGATGAACTATAGAATAGCTAAAATTATACCAGGTACCAATATTAGAATATCGACACCATTCTCATCTTTTCGCTGTCATGGGTTTCTAAGTAAATATTTACAAGCTTTCTTTCAAAGGTGGGAATGTCTGAAGCCATGGCTTAGATTCTAAGCCTTAGAAGCTAAAGAAAAATATGTGTTTACATACAAACTAACAGTACTCAAATGTAGCCTCAAACTCTCTCGTTAGTTTAATTTCTCATACCGTCAATGAAAAAAAGACAGTGATCAACAAAATTTATGCAAAGTGGTAAATATACCCAGAAGAAAGATTTTTTATTACTAGCACCACTAGCAAAAATATTAGCTATTAACATGATCTTAATTCCCCTACTGTCATTAAAACGGTCATATAGAGACTCCATTTTGAAAGGGCACCTGAACAAGTTTAAGACATTGATACAATATCCTCTGGTCCAATGAAAAAAGAGGGCTCTTTGGCACTAATTCCAGATTAAATACTATTTGGTGGAACCAAGGCAACTCTCATCACCTGGCCAGCACCATCCATATAGTAAACGCAGCACTATCATGCTATCGGGATGCTTTGCAGTTCTACAGAAAAAAACTCGGATTCAAACCTGCAGAGTACTGAAATTAGCTTAGTGTACAGTTGCACAGATTGTGAGGTGCTCTGTATGGAATTTTGAGTGAAACAAATTGATCACATTCTGTATTATGTCTGTGACTCTGTACAGTGAATACTTTCCTAATGGACTGCAGTCTAGCTTGTGTGCACCTCACTAAGTTTCACCCTTCAGCGTTCTTCAGCACGCCTCAATGACTCCATGTCTATTAAACGCCACAACGCAAGGACAAGGTTCTCCATCAGGAGTTGGGTATTAATTACAACTACCAAGCGAATGACAGCATGTGACCTTGAACAACCTTGAGAATGGGAGCATCCCACAGGACAGTGGGCAATGTCTACTTGGCAATAGGTCACACGGTTATTGGCTAGTTAGCAAGGCATGTTCATTCACACACTTCAATGCACCGCAGGCTAACTGGTTGAATCCTAAGTTTAGAAAAACCCTAAAAACAATTGATCATTTTATACACACTTCACATAATGGACTAGTAATCATCCCCATGGGTACTAAGAGTACGGGACTGATGATGTCCAATTAGCATATATTATCATAAATATGCATACAGCTAATAAGCTCAACAGGGTTCCACAGGATAACCATATTGAAAACAGATGTACAGTATTGTGCTGTGCTAAAGATGCATGGCCAATAACTCCTTTATTGTGGTTAACAAATAAAATGTTCTTTTTTTAACTCCATCCGAGTCCCCACAGACGGGTAGACACCTGCAGACGGAATATGGCTTTGCACACACAACAAACACACATTGCATTAAGTGTCTTACTGCGATTCGGAGCAGGGTCGTCCTGACAGCAGCCCATCGGTCCAGTCGCCTGTCGATGACCAGAATGAATCCTATTCCGGAAGAGGCAATGCTAATAGAGAGAGAAAAAATACATTGATAGTTTTGTATGCATTAATCTGTGAACTACATTTGATAACTATTCTTTTGCGCATATTAGTATGACATTTTCATGTTCACGTTTGGGCTTTACGGTTTGGGTAAAAGTTTTTTCTTGGGAGTCAAATGCTTGAGCAGCAAAGGTTTTAATAACTTGCTGCCCAGCAATGTTGCCAATCAACAATTTTGCAGTGATTGCGATCCACACGATCGCCATGACAACCATGGCTCTGCCGTTTTGTGTATGCAACAATTTTGCCAACATGGTGCCCGATGTAGAAATCTCATTATTATAATGTAGGTGCCTGTTTATGTTAGCAATTCAAGCCAACCTTTTCACCATAGGTCTGTACAAATATATCAGCATTTCTGCTCAAATTGCATAGACGAAAAAGGAAAGACATTGCAACACACAATGTGCACATTAAACATGAATAGGCATTCCGCCCTTGTAGATAGCTGAACAATTTTCAAAGGAGTACATACAAGCACATTAGCAAAATGCTACCTTACAACTGTAGCAGCAGCAGCAACAGCAAATCTTCAATTCATCCCCAAAAAACTATGAATATTTAAACCAGCTAAACCAAATACATAAATGCATCGAATTCCACTCCTACAAAAAGCACGTCTTCAATATTCCATTGTTATGATCCAGATATATTCCTTCATTTTTTGTGATTCCATTTTGTCTGCATCACTGATTATCTGCTTGTAGGGTGCAGATGAAGAGAGGGGACTGTTCTCATCCTTAAAGAGCACCCCCACCCCTCCTCTCCTCCAACTCCTCCTCCTCCACCAGCAGCATCTCACGCTTAGCCAATTAGAGACGAGCCCTGCATCTTACTGGTCTTTCACAGCCTATCAGAGCTCTGGAGCGCTGCCAGATTGTCAGTTGGGTGCAAAGAGCTAGCGGGAATAAGGGAGGGGACTCAAAGAGGGGTGCTGGATATTAAAAGCGATAGCCGCAAGAAAAAAAAGAAAGACAGGCCAGGCCGCCATGACACACACAGAGAACTATACAGTATGTCTTTATATTGCCCCCGAGTTGATCCAATCATAACAACAACAAAAATCATTGTTTTATCCTTTTTTTAATTAATTTGTTGTAGCTATAATGTCTATTTTTAAACAGTCGATGATGTCATCCCTCAGGGAGCACTGTTGTTCTGTACTGTCATCTGTTGGCGTCAAGCGGTACTACAGACAAAGACCACTTACCTGGGCACAGTAGTGAGGTAGTTAAGCACATTTTGGATTTCGTCCTCTTCCAGTTCATTGAAACCTGGACATTCTGGGAAGATGATGATGGGGCTCCCATCAGTACCTCGGCCCCCTGTAGAATCAGAGGTAAAATTAGCAAAGGTTGCATTTATCCAATTCAAATGTTTGCTTCTTATCCACATATATAGTGTGAATAAAGTTTGCAACCTTTGCAAAAAAGGGGCAAAAAGTGCGTGTGGGTCAAATTGCAAAGCAGATAGATCACAGTAATGAATTATTCACATAGCGTCACAAAGCAGTCGCCACCGTCATGGCAACCCAATGCCCAGTGTTTCGTTCTTGTGAACGTCTCGAGTGCAAAAGTTTGAATTGTTGCCCTGAATAAAGAGTTTTGTCAGTATGGGACAACATGAATGTGAAAAGGAAAAAGAAAACAAACCAACCTGGCAGGATAGCAAACTGCTTCTGGAGTTCGGTGCCAATTTGTGCTGCACACAGAGGAATATCTTCTGTCTGCAAAATTTCATCTGAGAAGAAAAATTGGAGCATTTGTTTTTAATATGTTTATTACAAAATGGCTTTAACATTTACGTCATTAACAAATGTATCACCAGTGATAGGTAGTAGTATAAGTTATGTTGCAAATAAACATTTTTTTTAATACTTGGGTACGGTATTGCGATCATAGACATTTTCTCCATGCACCAGAGAATATGTCCGGAGAACCAATTAGGTCAAACTTCATGTTGCACTCGAGTAGGATAAGATAAGTTATGATTGTATTGAAATGAACACGTGCAGTTAGTCATCATATAGTTACATAGTTTGAGTTGTGATATTTATCAGCAAATATGTTAGCACCAGCAATCCCGGCAGTGAAAGACAAGCTTTGAGGTTTTAGTGAGTTTGTGAAAGCCAATCCTTGAGGTTTTCGTGAGTTCGTAAAAAAAAAAAAGCTTTGAGTTTTTGTTGAATTTGCGAAAGACAAGCCTTGAGCTTTTGGTGATTTCTAAATTTACCGTTAAGGTTTGGGCAACGGTGAAAGGCATGTGTAACACCCCCCTTTTAATCAGACCTCACAACAGGCACTGTGTAGCTTTTGTCGCCCACTAGCGTGAGAATTCTGCAGGACAAAAACAGCTCTTGCCATGCAGGGTGGCAGTTGAAGCCGTTGCTTCTCACACAATATGAAATATAAAATACTGAAAACTATTTATGGAGCTGATGGACTTCATCAACATTATAGTTTTTATTTGTATCTCCATTAGGAATAAGATTGACATCAAACTGGTTAATACCCAATTTTCCCCCCATTTGTTGCCATTTGGCATAACGTAGAGCAAAAAAATCTGAATTGTGCTTAACTAAGCAGTTTCAATCCAGCCTGCAATGTGAAACCTTGCGCTTTACAATGTGAAATTATAGTACAGCTACCAATGTGTACTCGGCAAGCAACACTGTAATTTGTGTTCACCCAGCTCATTGATGTCTACATGGAACATATACTTCCCACAAGTTTCACAATAAGAGTAGAGTGGACCTTGATGGACCTTTGGTGTGCTATTCTGACGCTGTTGGAGGCCACACCTATAATCTTCTAATCAATGTGGTATATCTTTAGAGACTAAGCTACTACCTGCTTCGTCCCTTTTTTTGGTAAGAAAGTATGGACATGCTGAAGCTTTGATGAGGCAAAGGACGTATTAAAAGGTAAAGCAGGAAAACATATGGTGGCCAGGTTAAAGGATGGTAAAATTGAGACGTGGCACAGCTGCAGGGTCACTAGGAAGATTCAAACCAGACCACAAACATTCCAGCAAAGCTAAGAAGCCTCTAATTTGGCCAAAAACCAACCCTTATGCTATAATTATCTGCACTATGGTTGAGTGAAGCGAATCTCCACAATGAAGAGCAACTTGTGAAGAGTTTAAAAATGTGTAAATTCTAAGACATGCTTTGTTTGCCTGCGTGGAGGTCACCCTTTGACTTACTGCTGCTGCCATTAAACAACGTAATCCGGCCTTCTTATGATTGGCGCTCATTAGTTTTTTTTAGGTAAATCTTACTGGAAGGTTTGGTTGCACATTTTTTGTGAGATTATTTTACTTGCCTCTCTGAAAGTACTTAAAATTCCAAGGGAGACTAATGCCACTTTGGTCAAATACTGCATTCTGTCAATAGAATTGAGAACGAAAAGTCAGGCCAATGCAAAGACCGGCATCAGACATGCAGGCGTCTTTTTCCAGCGCTACAGAACTCTAAAACAGCCTATTTTGAGTCCAATGAATGAAAATCTATGGCTGCTGTGCTTTGAGTGAAACTCTTTAGTGCACATGTATTCACAGTGGAAGTGGGGTACACACAAATAGTGATTATGGGGGGCAGAGTAAAGAATGTCCCTCAGCCTTAATTCACCGCCCCCCCCACCACCCACCAGACACCCCCTTCTTCACTTCATTCATGCTTTTTCATCGGCTAAACAGGGAAACATAACACACATCCTAATACGTACGAAAAGGAAATGTTCATTTGAACAGCTTTGTTGATGATCTCATCTCATTTCATTTTCTGAACCGCTTTATCCTCACTAGGGTCACGGGGGGTGCTGGAGCCTATCCCAGCTGACTTCGGACCAGAGGCTGAGGACACCCTGGTTGGTGGCCAGCCAATCCCAGGGCACAAGGAGACAAACAACCATTCACGCTCACACTCATACCTAGGGGCAATTTAGAGGGTCCAATCAGCCTACCGTGCATGTCTTTGGAATGTGGGAGGAAACCGGAGCACCCGGAGAAAACCCACACAGGCCCGGGAAGAACATGCAAGCTCCACACAGGTGGACCGACCTGGATTTGAACCCTTGTCCCCCACTGTGAGGCCGACGCGCTAACCACTCATCCGCCGGGCCGCCCCTTTGTTGATGATCCTATCTGGATTTAATATTACCCGGTAATTCAACAATGACACTATGTACAGTATGACTGTTACATCTGAGAAAGTGAAGAGCACGAGGTGCTCAATGTCAACTGAGTGAGCCAACACAGGATATCTTTACACGTTTACATTTTTAATATGTTGTCCCATTCTTTCTCAAGACTGGTGCGTTTCCAATGGCTCAAACTTTCCAACACATGACAAGTTCTAACCCGCAACTGACCGAAATAAGATTCAAATCCATGTTTTGGCAGTGATGATAAAACCCACAGGCTGCTTTAGTGACCAACAGTCTTATACTGTGGTTGTTGTACAGTAAATCTTGTGTACACTATACACCACCAATTCAAGAACAATTTGCTGCATCTGGTAGTGAATTCTGCTCTAATACTTTTAATGACAGAGTCAAGCCCGGTCTTTTGTTTACCACTCATCCTACCAGCGGCTTTTTTTTTGTTAAACACACATTGCCAGTTCAAACAGAGCAGACAGCTGTTTGTCGCTGCAGAAGCTGACAGCTGGTAAAATTTCAAAGACCCAGGAAGTTGAAGCACGTCGACCACTGTGTACATATCCACAAGTTCCCGCTTGTTCGCGATGCAAACAAAGAAAAAAAAACCTTAATGGGGACGACGTGGTGAACGCAAACGTGAAATGCCAACAGAGAAATGGACCGTTGCATTTAACTGCACGTGTATGTTTGTAGGGATGCCAGGATTTACTATGACTGTGCTGCTGTGTGTGTGGTAGAGTGCACGCACCCATGTAGTAAGTGAAGCCAAGCTCTATTATCGGGCATTACGGTGAGGCTTTACCAAAATGCCATCTGCCATCTGGCACTGCCACCGTCACTGGTACATGAATACACATTCGCACAAATTGCTTGACAAAAACTGGGTCACTCAGACTGATAGGGATATAGTATGTGCATGTGTTGTCTATTCCTAACCCCAAAGCTAGAATTAGGGAACAACGGCAAACTGCAGCCAGAGACATCGGTCACAAAACATTTTATAATTATAAAGCACCAGCAAAGTGCCAAGCCTTCAAATTTTGTATTTGTTCAATGGATTATTTTCTGCCTCTACTGTTTGGCTTTGCTTGCCAAATAATGTCCAAAAAAAACCTCAAGGTTTCAAGTTCGGCCCTTTCAGTGATACACAACTGTGTGTGAATGGACCCTTAGAAAAGGCACACAAGAACTTTGCCAAATTACCAGTTACAACACTCAAAGTATGGAAACATAGACAACCTTCCTTCAGTTATTACGGCTTTAATATTTTCTTCATCTAATTTGCTACCTTTGATGCCGATATAGGAGCAAACCATTTTGACTGGGAGGGTCGGCACTGATCACTTGCTGTTTGCCCATCCTAGTCAAAATGAATTGGACATCAATCGCCCACGTTGGCACTGAAATAATTACATTCAATACTAGCAATTCCAGTTTAAAATGGATTTGACGCCTAATGATGTCAATAGCAGTCGAATTAAGGGACGTAAATGTACCATTCTGGCTTTTCATTGTATTTACTCTGAGCAATCAGTTATTATAATCAACAGCTAAATCCAGAAACTTAAAAATACTCAATTAAAAAGATACCCTCTATATTTATCCGACACCTTGCAGTAATGTGCTGAGTTTGGCTGTACAGACTGGCTGTAATTTAAATAAGTCCCAATCGAAAGGTCAACAATTGCTCGAGGGCAATCCCTCTGCAGAAAAGTCAGCAAATGAGTGTGTTTCTTCTGGCTCCATAAGACAGTGATTTCCATACTGTATTCTTACAATAATATTACTTCCAACAACCTTTATGTTTATTTGGGAAGTGAGAATGTAGTATCACAGTTTCTTTCATTAATTTCATGAAGTGAACAAATTATGATTCTGTTTGTGGATGCAGATGCTCTCTTCAGTAAAGTGTCCCCTTGCGAAACAAAGTCCATTACAACCATAGTGTTGCTATTAAACCACTCTTCTGCCATGCCGTGTGCGCGCAGCTCACATGCCAGGCTGCATTATGGGAGCTTAACAGCTTCTAATCTAGACTTGCCAAAACACAAAGCAAGCGAGCACCCATAAATGTATCGCGTGAGAGACAAAAGTGTTTAAAAACAAAGTCACATGAAGTAGAATTTGACATTCAAACATTTAAAAGGCTTCATTTGTGCAAATGTCACTAGCTTAATAGGACCAACACAGTGTGTTTGCACAGTGGAAAACACGCACAAACACACTCCTTCAATATGTGGATCTCCCCTCAGGTCAATTCACGTCTTGCATTATGTAAGACGGACGGATAGTGATGCTTTTAGAAGGCGAGGTGTCTTGTTACAATGAGACTCAAATCAATAAGGCCGTGTTCATTCATCGGAGTCATTAATAACACCATGGATGTAACATGTGCCTTCGGGGAACAATGAGAGCTCATCAGCTGATTCTAGAAGTGGACTTCAAATGAAGCAACAACATGACCTTGTCTTGTAGATGTACCAATTGCCAACAAACTTCCTTAAGAAGCTCATCTAAATGTGAATGGGATACTTTATTTACAATTGTATGTTTAGCAGAAAGCCGCCTGATGGTGCCTTTCTCTCGAAGTCAGCTGGGTTAGGCTCCAGCAACCCCGGAAACCCGAATGAATGAATGAATGATTGTTTGGCATAATCAACAAATAATTCCTAATAATATTGTCAGAGAGAACATCTGGATGGACATAGGCTTTAGGAAATGTTGGGCCATTTAAAAATTAGAATATTAGTGATTTTCTTTTCTTGAAGCAGAACAAAAATAAACTATAAGGTCCTCCAAACTAGATACGCAACATGGAAACAGTGTTGCGCATAGCAGCACCAAAAGAAAAAAGTGAATTCTTGAGAAGTCACTCTACCTGTCATCATCTTCAGTTGAAGCCAAAGCCTGGTGATGTCAAAGCACAGTTGAGATATTCGGTTGACAGCCATGATTGCCGGTACCTCTCTGACAGAATCATGTACACACACAAAACACACTCACACACAGCCACATGCTGTCAGAGAACATCCCACTGGAAATATCGGCACTGGCCATCCATTCCTGCGCTTCTGAGGACTGAAGCCTCTCACCGAGCTGTCAGAGCTCAGTGGAGGCACACACACACACAAACCTTACCACGCCGTATCCCCCTAGTAGGCGGAGCTTCGGAGGGTCCGCCCCCAGTTTCACATTTCACACCGTTTCTACACAAAGAGCATCGCTGATGCTTGACAGGCTACACACGAGTCTTGAACATTGTTTGGTTGTGCTTCTGTCACGTGCAATGTATACTAAGCACATGCATGTACGCCAAGGTCCAACTTCGTGTTTAAAAATAAACATTGGTGCTTCATTCTCAACTACCCGATATTATCATCAAAATAAACCTGAAACAAATTTTGAAGTTGATCTCACATACAGTAAGTAACTGCTTCATGATAACGTGGGGGCAGTTTAGAACTCTGGCAAGCAGCACAACAACTGTGGCCAATACTAATCTTTACTGTATTATAAATTTTAACTGTTACTAATATGGCCTAAATCCAGATCACGTCCACCTGTGTGGAGTTTGCATGTTCTCCCCGGGCCTACGTGGGTTTCCTCCAGGTACTCCGGTTTCCTTCCACATTCCATAAACATCCATGCTAGGCTGATTGGACACTCGAAACTGCCCCTAGGTATGGGTGTGAGTTTGCATGGTTGTCTGTCTCCTTGTGCCCTGCGATCGACTGGCCACCGATTCAGGGTGTCACCCGCCTCTGGCCCGGAGTCAGCTGGGATAGGCTCCAGCACCCCCCGCGACCCTAATGAGGATGAAGCGGTTAAGAAAATGAGATGAGGTCCCTCCCGACAACTTGTTTACTGTGGGAGCGTTCAGGTTCCCTCCCAAAGACTAAACTAGATACAGCGTACCACCCAAATAGACTTTTACGAATGTCAAGAAGAAAAACATGACGGCACAATGGCACTCTCACCAGTGAAAAGTAAGCTTTTTAATGGGAGTTGATGAATGCAATGGGTAAGGTCACTAGATGATATTGCAGTTTTTTCCCCCCTTAATTTATTTATTTATTTTTACAGTCGATAATGAAAAAGCATGGAGCAGGAGAAGCCATTGTGCCACGCAGATTAAAGTGAAAGCTTGACCCTGAGGACATCAGTTCATTAAAATTATGAGTTATTTTATGTACTTTGTAACTGGATCCCATCCTTTAGCAAAGCATACAAGGTGTGGTTAATATAGCAGGCATGAGAAATTGGTTCGATTTGGACAATGTGATTAAATTTGTGAGCGCTTTGAAGGTGCCATCACTCAAGAATAATTTCAATCAGTACATACACGGGGAATTTTGGCTGCATAAAATTACCATACAAGACCAAAATATCATAAAAACGAGGTCTGCAGAAATTAGTTCATAGTAGGAAATGCATGCAGGGGATGTTATCGAGACACGGGGGTGTGCTCGGGGGAGGGGATAGCAGACAAGACTAAATGTATTTTTATTTGACGCGCTATCGACTCTTTCCGCTGCTCGGTGAAAACACTATTGGCCGGATGGAAAGTAAACAGGAAGACGCCAATTTAAAAAGGCAGCTCACCACAGAAAGAGATGGCAGATTCATGCTTTTTACCTCTGAAGGGCGTAGGCACAAGGTTCGGTTTTGTCCTTGTCAATTTTCTAGCATGTATTTGCAATAAACAATACCTACTAAACTAACATAAAATTATGGCATGGATTAAAAACAATTGGAAATAGCAGTGTTCAACAAAAGTAAGAGGGGAAAAGGTCGTAATAGTTGTATAATCTTTCATAAAATACTACGGAGTGGAATATTTCATGGCATATCACTATCAGAGTATGAAATAACCCACATTGTGATATTTTTTTCCGTATTGCCTTGCATTAATACACAGATAGGGTAAATACCAAAGTTTATGGAGTATAAGTCGCAATCCCAAAATTGTCCACATTTTACATTGTGATATTTACAGAAAATGACATGCAGCACTTTAGCCAGTAAAAATCCATAAACAAGCCGCAGGGTTTAAGACGGGAAAATAAAAGTAGAGTCTTATAGTCTGGAAATCACACTAAATCAGATTATTGTTTCAAAAAAATACATTAAAAACAACAATGTTAAATCTCATCTAAGGACTTTGTACAGTAGGCCAAACAGACCAAGGAATAAGTATTTGAAATATTGAGCATCATAAATCTTGTGATTTCCATATTAATTAAAGAGGAAGTGCCACCCAAGCGACGGTACAAACAAATACACAAACATATATTGAATATGGTCACACCGGATTCAGGGAACTACCGGAGGAAGTGTTTAAAAGCAGCTGATCGACACTATGATTGTGCAAGCGGTTCCATGTCCTGAGCACTTGATATCCTCTTGCAGATTTAAACCAGGTGACCGCACGTGATCAGTTTTAGAACTTCCACCCAGAACCGAGGGCAAATGACTTTCAAACAACTGTGCCAAAGACAAATGCTAAGGCTCAAAGAAAGGAGTAAAGAGGTTAACAAAGTACCTACTTGAACACTTCAAAATAATTTTACATTATATGCTACTAGTTCTGTGTGTGCAGTTTATTACCGGCATTTAAATGGACTGTTTTATTACTAGATCACTTGATAGGTACATGCAAACATAGGCAAAAATACATTGACACAGAATTAGATTTGGACTCTTAGGCCTGCATTTTTCCGTTTTTAATAAAAGGAAACAATCAGCCAGAAGTAGATAAAAGTTAAATAGTTATCTAAGTGGCAAAGCACCTAATAGTAGAGTGGTAGTATTAAAACTGTAGTAAAGACTAAAAATACCCAGGTAAGCTCTAAAAAAAGAACAAAGGACATGGATCAGAGTATCCTTTGCAGGCATGGAGTTCCAAAAATATACCACCACCATGATCAATCATTTCACACAAACACAATCCATGTGAATGTCTAATCAAACCACCTTCAATAAACACGGATGTGGAAATTAAGCCCCAACCAGCTGCTCTCCCAACAGGCTGCAAAAGTTCATCATGTGAAGCAAAACCCTCACAAAACATTATTTGGCATTAAAGCCCATAACTTTAATCATCCCTTGAGGATTGAAAGGAGCACTTAAGCACTTTACAACACGAGTAAAGCTCTCCATCCTGCTAGGTGACAGCTGACATGAATTAACAGAATGCAGGTCGTAACTCGGCCACTACTGCGCACCCAGTCAGAACTTTTTCATTCGGGCATGACTTGTACATTGAGGTAAAGGTTGGAGTAAGTCAAATAAGACAAAAACAAACATTCACACTTACACTGCAGATGTTGACAACACTGGGTATATCTGTAGTAGCTCTCCATCTCCACCAGTGAGACACAGACAAGGTGCTCACCTGCTTGCTTCTCCCCACTCATCTCCTCTTTATTCCCCGGATTACCACGGCAGGTAATGAAACACACATCCGTGTCCTGCGCTTCTCATTGTATTTTATATATCTGATTCTCTCCCTCTCGATACTCAAGTACACCTGTCAACTCACGTCATTACTCCTCCCTTTTACCCGCCCCTGTGCTGGTGTGTAGAAGAGTATCAGACCAACAAAGAGATGATGTTGCGCACTCCCTTTAACGAAATGACTTCCAAAACACGTCTTCGATCCAACTTGCGCACTCAATTGTCAACATGAAATTTGTATTCCTTATTGCACAGACTCATTTCAAGTCAACCTGCACTTCACTTGCAGCAATTGAATGAACTGACCATACATAGTCCAGGAAGAGTAAATTAGCACTGACATACCTTCACAAAGGTGTCTGCTACTACTCATTCTAAAACACCCATCAGTGGCCCGAAGGGATTGCACACTGTTTGCTTAGAAATGTTCAAACAAAAAATGTCCAAAAAACAAATAAGCGTCTGGTTTCGTTCACGGAGTGCACGAAACATGCTCCAACACCATGTCATGCAGATTCCGTTGCAATCATATGAACTGGCAATAAAACCCTAATACGAGGAAATCAAACTTACCTGTGATCTTAATCGGTGGATACTTAGAATTGTCTTTTGGTCCTCCACAGCAAAGGCAGGCAGACATTGTGAGTTCAAGCAGACTTCCTTATGTGGCTGTATTGATATTTTGCCGATCTTGTTCTTTGCTTTTTCCTATTGTCTAATCAACATGTGTTGGCAAGTCAGCTGAGCCACAAATGTTCAAGTGGGCGTATGGAGGCATAAACTTTGCGAGCAAATAGCCACTTGAGTAGAGATAATCAGTTACTAAGGTCAAGCTGCCACGTACCACTACACTTAAGCATAAAGAGCAGAAGAAAGTATTACTTACTGGATGTAGCCTCTTCTGAAAGGGTAGATTAGAGCACAAATTTGTAACAAACAATACTGTACATGTGAAAGAGAACGCTAACCTGAAGTGGGATAATTGCCTTTGCTGGTTATTGATGCATTGCTGGTGTGTAGTCCATAAGACAAATTGCGAAACAATTGACTCAACAAAGTTTGAACTTCGTAAATCAACTCCACTAGAGTCATGGTCTTTTCCTATTGATGTGGTATTAGCACGGTTCGGCCCGCCCGATACCACCCTGCTGCTTTCTGTTTGTGTGTTTATTTATCTCCATGTCTGGACTGCTTTATCAGAGGAAAAGGAGAGGAGGAGGGTCTCCTCTGACAAGAAGCCTTTCCTTTGAACCAATGTGCTGAATGAATTTGATAATCGGGGTCAAGTGTCTACATTTATTTACGGCACGCCCTTCTGGACCAATCTAAAAATTAAAGTGGTGGCGCCTTCCATTAAAAAAGAAAAAAACCAATTACTACCAGCTTCAGCTCAATTCGAGTGTGTGTATATCTCTACTTAAGAGTAAAACAACTCTGTAATTAAAATAATTCATAATTAAACTGCGGTGGATTAGTTTGTACAACTGGCTCACAGTTCCAGCGGTCAATTCCTGGTGGGTTATCAATTTACGACCTTTCTGTGTGATGATTGCAGGTTCTTCCTGTGGCTGCGTGGGTTTTCTCTGGGAACTCTGGCTTCCTCCCACTTCCCTAAACATCCATTGTAGACTGCTTGAACACTCCAAAGTCTCCCTAATTGTGACTGTGAGCACAAATGGTTGTTTGTCTCCTTGTGCCCTGTGACTGGCTAGCAACCTTTTCAGGGTGTCCCCCGCCGACTGCCCATAGTTGACTGAGATGGGTTAAATTTAGATAATTAAAATCATAAATTTCCACTTTATTATGACAATGAGCTGTAATTATTTATCTAAGGATTTCTTGATCTTGTTAAAGGCATCAAAACAAGTTTGTGCGCTTATTAATTTTTTTCATCTATATTCTTTATCCTCTTTTACAACCTCATGATAGGAGTGACACAATAAGGTCAGAGACTACTTCCCTCTGAGAACTTCCTGTTTTTAATCTTACAATGGTGAGATAACGTTGCTCAATTGTTACATGTTTTCCTAGTCTCATATCATCAAAATATGAACAGCAGTATGGAGACAACTTTATATAAAAATTAATTATTTCATTTAAAAAAAAAAAAAAAAAACTTCCAACAGAACCAGGCATTCAATCATTTTCTGAACCGCTTTATCCTCACTAGGGTCGCGGGGGGTGCTGGAGCTGAATCGGTGCCCAGCCGATCGGAGGGCACCAGAACCATGCAATGTATTATTGTATGGTATTGCATTGTATTAATCTATTATATTCACATAGAGAACCGCATCCATTCAAATGTTTAAAGTAAGGAAAATAAGTTCAGGTTGTAAAGCCTAACATCCATTTTAGGAACAAAACCTGAAACCCATTCATATCTTAATTTTGTTATTTTGTATTTTTTTTTAATCAAGTCATTTTCGGAAAGCCTGCCCAGCCCTGAAATTACACAAACTAAGAAATCAAACATTGGCAGAAAATATATCTAAATGAGTTCTTAAGAAAGAGGGTAGGCTGATAAACATAAAAAGCTTTCCCACGCTGAGTTTTATTAGGCAATGACGTAATCAGCAAGTGACATAATCAGCTGGGCTAGTCACAGTGATAACAGAAAATGAACAATATTCCATTTATTTTATTCCCTATTTTTAAATCCTACATACCTTTTTTAGTGTACTCTCACATACATGGGTATTAATTTAACTACATAAAGTACACTTTGGTCATATGCTGTAGAGAGCTACATTGCCAAATGTCAATAATAATAAGTCAGCTCCGTGGATTTTAGAAACCTATAGTAGTCGTACTAATTGCAAATCATTACTTCTATAAGGCCACAGAAAGAAATGGTTTCCTACTGTTGATTGGTGGTAATGCCCTCAGTGTGTATTCCAGATCCATCTTTGCTCCCATCCTGTTCCGGTGGGAAGGTACTGTAATCCAGCGACCTCTCCTCCTCAGGTATCTAAACCTGAACATGGTAAAGCACAGTGATTGCTGTTAAGTTGTAGAAACTGTCAACCTTAGTCTTATTACCCTTCTGTGTTGTTTACTTTTGACAGGGTGAAGGCTATGGCCAGTATTAATTGATCCTCAGAGCCCTTTTTTTGGTATCAGGGCTGGAGTTAAAGTAGGCCTTTTGTATTTTAGGAATTTGCCAGTAGAGGGCTGCCTTCAGACTCTATAGCACACTAGTGCTTGTTTACCTAGGAACTGGCATCCACATGTGTGGACATCACATTTTTGGTTGTCACAAGACTACAATGTTAAATTGTGGACTATAGGGGGCTGGCGTCCACTCATTTTTCTCAGAAACTTCATCATGTAAAAAGATAATTCTTAATTTTTACACTCATCAGGTCCCAATTAGCCTAAATATTAAAGAGAAAATAAAAATGCATGCCTTGCAAGAGTCTGGATCTTTGGAGGGTAATGCAATTGTGGTGACGTAGCTATATGAATGGGATTCTTAAATACAGCATTAGTTTTCCATTCATCAAAATAGATGCATTCTCAAAAAAGAATCAAATAAAAAGCTTTTCACTTATATAATTACAAGTTTTCTCACAGTGCCTCCTTTCATGACTCTTAACAATAGAGCAGCATGGCTTTAGTCATAAGGACTAAATCTCATGATGGGTCAGATTAAGTAAAGACTAAGGCCTAGTCCACATGTGCCACAATGTGACATTGAAAACATGTGAATAAATGGTATAAAAGTGGTTTAAAGAAATTTAACTCATTCACTAGGTGTCTTCTAAATCAGGGGTGGCAAACTAATTAGACAGAAATAGCAAAGATTTTAAACTGTGAGTCAAAGAGCCCCACCACGCAGTGACCTGCCAAAACAGACAGACACACTGAATGGGTAGCACTCTGTCAACAGATCAAAGAAAAAAACACTGAAGCGAAAAGAAACGCATGGCGCTTACACCTCGCCAAGATCGCCGAGACAAAATCTACGGGACAAGCCTGGTCCTTAGTAAAATCCCTCTCAGGCACCAAAACGCAACAATCTGGCGAGTCCTTGGTCTACAAGAACAAGGAGTACGTGAGTGACCGAGCCAAGGCAACAGCATTTATCAGGGAATATGCCTCGGTCAGCGGACGCAAGACTGACAAGCGGAGCAGACGAGCAGTGCGTTCTCTACGTACAGCTACCCGCAGACTGCTCAGCTCACCGCGACAAGTCCTCGAGCTCCCGTTCACCGATACTGAACTGCAGACAGCGCTGTCCCAACTTAAAGCGGGTAAGGCAGCTGGACCCGACGACATAGCCCCGGGCACAAAGAGGAGGTGGAAAGCAGACTTCAAACGGAGGTTGAAAAAGTCTGGAGGTGGAGTTCCGAGGCACACCTAAACCTTAACACCACAAAGTGTGAGGCGTCATTCTTCAGCCTGGACTCAGCTGAGGCCAAATGGCAACCAAAGATCTCAATAAATGGCGCCGCCCTCAAGCATAACCCCACCCCCACTTTCCTTGGCGTATCCTTCAACCGACAACTCACGTTTGCGGAGCAAGCGAAAAAAGTCCGCCAAACCATGTCCAAAAGAACAAATCTCATCCGCAAACTCAGTGGCACATCTTGGGGTTGGCAACCAAACGACCTTAGAACGGTGTATATTGCCACCCAGAGAAGTCTCGCAGAGTATGCAGCACCAGCATGGGCCCCCTGGCTGGCCCAAACTCACCTTAAATCCCTTTAAACTGCCCAACTGGAAGCAGCCCGCGCCATAACCCACCACCTCAGGTCTACCCCCACCGAAGCAGTCCTACATGAGGCGCATCTTCCACCCCTCTCATCCTGTCTCAATTTACAAGCACTTCTTAAAGCTGATGCCTGGAACCAGCTGCCTCCTTCTGATCCCCGACACCACCTTCTCCATGAAAACATCAAAATGCGGTTACAAAAGAAGCCAGACTGGCGATCTTCGACCCTTCCCAGTCTTACCGCTCTTGAACTCCATACCCCTTGTACATACTCTTCCCACCCCTGCCCACCCTGGCTATTACCCCCCCATCCAAACTGCCTTCACTGCAGTCTCTAAACACATGCCGACCATCATCCAAAGAGATACGGCCGAAGAGCTCATCAGAAGCATGGGTGAACCAGACCTACAGATCTTCACAGATGGATCCACTAAAGAAGGCACTGCAGACGGTGGTGCAGGTTTCGTCGTCATTAAGGAGACTGCAATCATCCACCAATGGCATGGTGCCACTGGCGCCCGCAGCAGCTCCTACCACTCTGAAAAAGTGGCATTGACCGAGGCACTCTCCTGGCTGAGGGAAACAGCAGACTGGCAGACATCAATCATCCTCAGTGACTGCAAATCGCTGGTCCAAGCTATGGGAAACCCCCACACGCAAGACCCCACCATTCGGGCCACTGCAACATATGCGGTAACGACCTGGCCGATGCCCTAGCTAAACTTGGCTCGTCAGATGACCAAACCCATACCTCCCCGGACGCAGCCACAACAAGACGCGCCATCATCTAACGTGAAGATCGCGCCCCCCCCCCTCTCCCACCCCCGCCTTTTGCAGACATACACTACGAAAGTCACAGAGGAAGAACTTGCCCTATCGAAAGGAGACCGCACAGACCTGATTCGTTTCCGCAGTGGACACCACCCCCTGCTCCGCCGTTGGCTCCACCTTATGGGGAAATCCGACTCGGATCGCTGCCGTGCGACGAGGAAACTGAGTCGTCTGAACACCTATGGCTGCGCTGTCCGGCCTTAATGACCGAACGCTACCATTGCGGCCTGGGCAACTCCCTGGATGAACTAATCCATGTTCCAGTGGCAGCTCTAGCGCTGCTGAGGGTAATCCTCAGGCGCCTGAGGTGAAAAAGAAGAAGACAGACACACTCACAAAACACAGAATTAAAACCTTATTATTCACCATAACACTTTCTTCCCCTTACAAAACAACAATGCGTTCATTACAAGATAAGCGTCCACCCTCAACACACGCATCAAACACAACTTAGCCAGAGTTAACACATCAACTACCCTGGAGGTTGCTGTGGCAAAGAGCCGCATGCGGCTCGAGAGCCACGTGTTCGCCACCCCTGTTCTAAATGTAGACCTTTACTGGCATCAGGGGGGCCACTAGGTTTTATGGGCAGGGATAGTCCAAGTCCCTAAGAGATACACAGGATGTGAGCAAACGTAGCACATGAGCACAAAATTCCATAAAAAACAAGGATTTGTATAAGAAAGGTTACAACTCATCATCTCATACCCTGTGGAAAGCATATGATGGAGCCAATGATCTAAATCAGCAGTCCCCAACTTTTTTCTTACCGCGGACCGGTAAAGCTCTTTCTATTTTCTCGTGGGCCGGCTAATGGGGAGGGCGACAACTTAAGACAAAATTGTGTGGGGGTGGGGTCGGTGCATGAACGATAACCACGACGGCAAAAAAAAACAAGTCCCAAGTTTAATAGCAATTATTTATTATTATTATAAAAACTTTTCTCATTTCACGTAGGAGGGCGAGATTGAAAATGTTAATATTTTTTACTCTGGTGGACCGGCACTAGGTAGCTCGCGGACCGGTGGTTGGGGACCATTCATCTAAATTACAACTGCAAAAAATGCAAGAACAATCTTAGGGATGATAGTTTGATAAATAAAAAATAAGTATCACTTTTTGATTTTTCAAGAAAAACACCAAGTTGTCTGAAACTTGTATAATACGCTAGTTTAGGCTACAAATGGACAAACATGAACAGTGTTAAGCAAGTTACTATAAAATTAGATGCAAGCTGTGGTACAATTAAATAACAAAGTCGCTAGGCATCTCCAACACTACTTCAGCTGGGTTGAACCTCTTTAAATAGAAAAAAATACATGGAAATAAAGGGTAGTAGTAGTCATATTAAAGTATAAATTACATTTGCAGTGATTAATTAGTAATTGGCTGTGCCTAGTTGGCGTGCTTACCTTTAAATCTGGGTGGTGAGGGTAACAATAGGGAGTCAAGACTACAATTGAACTCATCCAAATTCAAATTTAAAATGATTTCAAATGAAAATTGACTCGTTTCGTCGTGTCATCGCGTTTACTTCAGGGTCCAAATTCAATAGCAATTGTTGTGAATTTACCTGAGTTTAAAGCACTGAGACGTTCAATGACGAAAAGCTGACTTCAAATAATTTTCAACAGAAATGTGCGTCGAAAATGAATTGCTGTGAATGTATCTACTAAACGAGAAACGTGTCTATTCAGAACAGCAGGAAGAAGATCAGCAAGTGATTACGGTTGTATTGATGAACTATGGGCTGTGTCTACCCCTTGAGGGCAGTAGCACTCAAAACATGCAATACCATAGACACACTCTAGGGGACGCTTAAACCCATTGTATAAAATGTCAAAGGAAGAAGCATCAGTAGTAATTTGGGTTTATGTCAAGTATCCGTTTCACTTGTCTACAAAGTGAGATTGGCTCACATGGCTAAAATGAGGACTAGAAAGCTACAGATTACCATTTCACAAAAGAATCAGTAAAAAAATAATTTTCAAAATATTTTGCAACTTGCACAGAGGCTCTCTGAGCCTTAATGGCACCTTTCCCCAACCTTTACCTTTACATTAATATTCTGAACCGCTTAATCCTCACAAGGGTCGCTGGATTCACTCACACTCACAACAAGGGGCAATTTAGAGTGTTCAACCAGCCTACCATGGATGTTTTTGGAATGTGGGAGGAAACCGTAGGACCCAGAAAAAACCTAGGCAAGCCTGGGGAGAACATGCAAACTCCACACAGGAGGACCAAGCTGGGATAGAACTCAGGACCCTAGAACAGTGCAGCCAATGCGTTAACCAATCACCCACTGGGCCACGACCCAACCTTTACAGCGTATGTAAATGTCATTTGCACCCAACATACACACATTTGTACATTTTTGATAACCTATCTAGGTGCTTCGACATCATCACTCTCTTATAGAACATCAACTTGACACATAAAACTACAGGCATTTAAGCACGTCAAATGCAATGTGTGTCTTCATAATTTATCCTGTTGTCCTCATTCCTTGACTGATCTTGTAATCATCCCGCAAATCCCAAAAGCCTTCCAACAGACAAATGAAAATGTCACCCTGTTGGTTGTGATTTGAATGTGTCAAAAAATAATAATAAAAATAGAACACTATCATTGGAGGAATTTTATTTGACATATTGTTGAAATAAATAGGCATTTGATTGTTGGACATCATTAACATTAAAACACACTTGGAATCAGATGCTATTAAATACATCATTTACAGTTACATTGCATCATACAGCTTTTGAGGTCATTAGTGAGAAAACGTGTATTTTCTGGCATATATTGAAAAGTGTTTAAGCTTGGAAAAAAAGGAATGCTTTCCTCATCTGTTGACAATTTTTAGTGTGATAATGTCAAGTGTAGAAAATCAAATTAAAAGAATACAGGATATAAAAAAGACAATATTAACAAAAAAATAGTATTCAGCAAATTGCATATTTGACATCATAAAAAGAAAAAATTGTATTGCTTTGGTTTAGAAACCGCACACTAATTACCATTGAACATTTCCTTTAGTGAATTTTCAGTAGGTTGCCTGATATAGGCCATTCTAACGGGCAACAATGTCCTCTTGGCAACTAGCACAGTGACTCACACATTTAAGGTCATGGTGGATGATGCGGCCTCAGTTTTCTCCAAGATTCAAAGTGATGTTGGTTTCAGAGGTTTGTCTCATCCCAGGTTGGGTCATTCAAGTTCTTCAAAACCCTCCTTATGACCCTCTCAAGCTCTTTCCTGGCCCGTTGCTCCTCCTCGAGTGTCCTTTTCATCCTCTTGTTGTCCTGAAAGACCACACAAACATGGCTTCCCTCCTTCCTTTATCCAGCAAAGTGTGTGTACTTACCTGTTTGAGTTCCTGGACTTCATCCCTCAAACTGTAGACAGTGTCTACCAAACTCCTGTAACCAGAATTTGATATTCTTTTGATACGAGGGGAAAAAAAATTGACTATCCACATTGATCCGTTGGTACAAAGTGTGAGTACTCGTGAACGCCATATCACACGCCTCTGTCTCACCTCTCTTCCATTACGGTTTGTCCGTTGCTCTTGGTTTCCTCCACTATGATCTTCTCCTCATCTGGGAACAACATATGAACATCTCTCCTGCTGGAACCTATTTCAAAGCGGACAACGGTGTAAACTATTGTGTCTTCTTTTGATGCGATGGTACAACATGCATATAAAACAACAAAACATCAGACACATACATGCAAACACAGCAGATACGGAGACTAGAGGGCTAACTCTATAGGCACACTAGCCAGGTTGCCATTGCTTTATTCTGACTTGCTACACTGAAATCTTACGAGAAATCGAGGCAGTCCTGTAACTAGTGGCAGTCCAGATACTGTCATAATCCGAGTCTTCTGATTGGTCGGAAGGCGGCAGGTTGCCCGGGATGCCAACAACGACGAGGCTGGAGTCAGCGAGCACATGGTTGTGCATGAGGTCAGTGCCTTGCCAGGCTGCGCCGGCAGTCAGCAGTGGGGATGCATAGGGCAATGGTGGAGGGGGAACATGAACCGCAGAGTTGGGATCCCCAAAAAAAAATAAAGAGGGGTGCCCCCAGCCCCCATAAATAAATCAACATCAAGCCCCCAAAAAGGACATGGGGAAAATACATTTGAATGTGATGGGGAATTAAAAAAGAAAAAAATGTGGACCATGATTGGGAGGCATAAATTAAAGCAACATGTATATACAGTAATTATGGAAGGCAAGAGTATATGATTCAATGGATGAATGAAAAAAGGAGGAGAGAGAAAAGCTTTTCTTAAGAGTTGAAGCTGAGAATAAAAAGATTCAGAGGTGAGCATGCATTTTCAAACACTGTCTTGATAGCTTGAGATTTTAAGTAGCCATAACTCATTTCATTATGCTTAAATAACTTATTTTGAGCATTGCAAGCTCATGTTTACCATGTTAATTTTGGTAACTTGATTAAATGAGTTCAATTGATTTGCATGATCAAATTAGTGGGTCAAAAATGCATTTCTGAGTAAACTGAACCTAATAATTGATAAATTGCATAAACCTAACTTTGATTCGATCACTGGTGGGAGCAACTTATATAATATTGATGTGCCGATCCAATTCTCGCCAGATGTGGCTATTTTTGGAGTATTAGATGTAATTACAAGGTCGGATCCAATACAGTATTCATGAGGGTTTTCAGTAGTGTTGCACTGAAGTACTTAAATTGAAGGCCATTAAAACTTGAAAATTCAAGTAAAATTGGTTGACCTAAAATTTCGAGTTCTGCGACCTCTTTTCTTTTCTACATAATAATAATACATGATATACATTTTTTACCTTGCCACAGTGAGGCAACCTATGTTTGTCTATGCTGAAAGTGTGTTTGTAACTCACTCGAGTTGAGTGTCTGTCGCGTCCTGGCACTGGTGCAGTACGCCTCAATTACTTTCAATATCTGAGCGTCTTCTTCGAGAGCCGCTGTGCCTGAAAGAAAACGACGGACTAGAGATTTCACTAAGCCCAACAACACATTTTAACTAACAGGTACATTGAACCCTCCTTACTCTTTCTGACAGAGAAGTCTTCCTCTGAGGGTTTCCTCTCTGGTTTCCTCTTAGGAAGCAGTTTCTTCATATTCTTTGGACTCTTGCTCATATCCTGCCATTAAAAAATGTAGGAGAGTAATTTGTACCACAAAGCACAAAAGGCTTAAAAAGTTCAACGTTTAAGTGGTTAGTCAGTAAGCACCTCCTTGTTGTAAAGAGCGGCAGATGGCCGGAGAGGAGGCGCGGGCCGAAGGCAGCTCATGCTCCAGGGTTTTGGGGTATTTGGAGGTTCCAACACCCCCCACGTGGAACTGCCTCCACATGAGGAAAGATGGGGGAGGGTGTGGAAGCCGCTACTGCCGCTTCGAGACTCTGAGTGTCGGGAAGGCGTGATGGGCAGAGAAGGCAACTGGGATATAGAGACGGACGGCAAGGGGTCAATTGTGAAGTTCTCTGGGTTTTAGGAGGAGAAAAGGGGCACTTACTGTGTGACACACTGACTGAGTCTTGTATGAGTGAGCAGCAGGCGTGTGTGTGTGTTTGGTGAGAAGGTCTAGCCAGTCCAGCAGATCCTGCTGACTGTTGCACGCTACTTGCATCCGTTCACACTGGGTACCTGCACAGCACACGTATGCATACACAACCTTTCAATGTTTTTCTCCATGGTCCAAAACTATAGAGACATTGACCTCCAAGTCACAGAACAGATAGAATAGAAAGTCAGACCAGAAATTTCAAAAGCATTCCTCATGGTTTCACCATCTTCTAACCGGGAGATCAGCATGCCTGAAAGTGGCATCTTTCCCTGCAAAGAGAAAAATATACATTAGTTTTCAACATTTGGCAAACTTTTTAAATCCTGTTCTGCCTTGATTTGAATAATTACTTTACTAGCTTGGACTATTTATCCAAACAAGGAATAGTATCAAACCAAACCTGATAAATGAAGCCACTCATCCTCAAGCTTGCTGAGAGGAAAAGGAGAGTGTGAGGGAAGAGCACAAGGTAGCGTTCACTCCACTCCTAAAATACATACAAATTGCCTCTTATATGCCGCACTACGTTGTAACTCAGTGTGTGGTCAAAATTCTCCAGAGGTCACCTGACAGTTCTGATAGCAAACAGCAGCCTGGGACATGTGAAGAACAGGGCCGAGGGTCTTGATGTCTTCCCCTTCCCAATTCCTGATTGGCTCAGTTAAAATCTGTAACTCCAGGTCCTTCTTCTTCCTCACTTCCTGGCACAGGGCCTGAAACGGAAAACGAGAAGCGGCACTCCGTGATGAATTCCCAGGTCAGGAATACTTAGGCCAGTGGTGTCCAAACTATTCCACAAATGGCCGTGGCGGATGCAGGTTTTTGTTCCAACTGATCCGGCACTTTAACTCAGGGATGCCCACTGCGGCCCATGTTTGGACACCCATGACTTAGGCTGACTGATGGCCAAGTGTTTCGTCTTACCGCTAGACTTTGAAACGATGCCATGCAAGCTTGGAGGTCCACTCTGTCTGGGTGTTGCTCCTGAGACCAAGACCATAAAACATTTTTTTTTCCATTGTTAAGGTAACAAATCATCATCAGGTGTCTTCTTCAGAATGGATGTACCTCCATGTGTCTGTCCATTTCCTTCAGCAGGGTTGGATATCTCTCTAGTCGAGTAAAGGGTTTACTCAAGCTGGTGGTCAACGTTAGGATCCCTGGACTTGATGCTCCTTTGGACTCCATGTACTCCCCCAGCTCCTCACTGCATAATGGGCAATTCAGATGTTTTCTCTGCCTAATTCGTGTTTCTTAAGTCCCTTTCCCCTTCCATTACCCAACTATTATGGGCTAACCCTAAGACGCCAAGGAATTGCCCATTGTACAGGCCATTCTGACCTTTGTTGGGTGAGAACATTGACAGCAGATGGATGATTTGAGCAGTAAGCCACATAAAGATACTTCATTTGGGGCAGTAAACTCAAGAAGAAGCCCCCTATCCTCTGCTGACATTCTGGAAGCCTATAAAAAAGAAAACAGCACATAAATCTGCAATACTCTTAAGTGATTTGACACCAACATGACACTGTGATACTTACATCTTACACCAGATGTCCAAATACTAAAAAGTCAAATGAACACACCCAGTTTCAAGGATGTGAGACATTGTGCTAAAAGTGGATTTTAAAATTCTACACACCCTTATTCAAATGCCAATGTCAACTCTCCCTTTTTCCCCATGTCTAATTTAAAAAAAACGATCCACCAAAGAGGTTAAATGCCAATGAGTTAAACTTTTTGACTCGAATTGCTACTACATGTACTGTACATGTGGCCCAAACACAAAACACGATCATAAAAAGAACACCACTCTTGCTTCACTATGTACTACTATGGTTATGGCCCTTGATTTTCTACAGCTTGTACTCAGAAGTTGGGCATTGGGCAAGGTGAGGGAAATAATAAACAATGACCCTTCATGCTTTAAGACAGAAAGCAAAGAATAAAGTACTAAGAAAAGCCTTCCAGAAAAACTGAATATAAATAAGGGTTAAGTATTTATTATCTCCATCCAATCAGGTGAGAAGGTTGTTAGTAAACTCTGAATATAACCTCAATACCAATTATAAGAAGGTGTGGACACATAAGATGATTTTTTTTAGCTTTACTTCCCTGTACAATTTTTCCCCCCAATTCAATTGTACAGGTCCCATTTATAATACAAAATCTTTTGAAATGATTCATCTCGGCCACATCCTTTTAATAAAAATAGAACTGAAAAGGTCAAACGTGAGCTTCTGAACAGACAAAACAAATGCAGCTACTGACTTTGTATGTTCTTCCAAGGATTGAACCAGCATCTGCTGGAATGTGGAGATCTCCTCAAGGTTTCCCTGAATGTGGCTGATGTCAGCACCACTCAGCCTGTAGAAAATCAAGTAGTAAACATTTATAATTCAAAAGTTGTCTTCGACTCGATCTTCCATTTTTTGTACAAATATTCTGGTCTGTATACACTGGTGTGCTGCTGTTTTACTTAATATTCTTGAGAAAATATCTGAAATGTAACTTGACCTATCTGTTGGTTGCAGAGTACGCAGGTAGGACCCCAGAAGACTTTGTAGTTCTCTTGAATATTCAGTCTCTGCTTCCAAGATATTCTGGAGAACCTTAAACACACACAAACATAATTCAAGAAATGTAAACTAACAGAAAATAAAAGCATGTAGGACAGGGGTCGGGAACCTTTTTGACAAAGAGAGCCACAAACAATTCATATTTTCAAATGTTATTCCTTGTGAGCCATACTACGAATTTAAAAGTCAAAATACATACATGTAAACGAGTGCCTTTTCAAATTTTTTTGTAATTTCACCACTTTTAAAGTGGAAAAAAATGAATATTTTTAAAAAGATCCGTATGCTGTTGCTAATCAATGAGAGGGTGCATTCCAGAAGAGTCTACTGCAAAAAAAATGAAGATTAAAGCAAAAAAAAATGAAGATTAAATCAGTTCTAAATGTAATATCTCAGTTCTGTCAACAGCGATTTCCATATTTTGGCTCACAGGTTAGCAAAGAGCCAGATGCACCCATCAAAAGAGCCACATGTGGCTCCCGCGCCATAGGTTCCCTACCCCTGAAGTAGGAGGTCATTTATTTCAGGATAACATGTTGATTCTTTCATTGACAGCGAATCCAAGGGAGGTCAGTCAGCTCATTAGTAAGGTAGATTCAGATAGGCTAACTGAAGACGGGAAGCCTGGAAAGACTGTGGAAGCTTGCATTATTAAAACACTTGCACACATCAAGAGGAGCAAAGAATCTCTGGCATAGCTGCCCTAGAAACCATTGGAACGAAAGAAATAACCTACATAATGACACACACAGACGCGTGTGTATGCAGTAGATCAATTACAAACACGAATTGATTGCAACTGACTACAAAAGCACAACCCTGGGATTGGATGGAAAACTGAAAGAAGATAGAAAGCAATGGACACTGAAACCGTGTTTGGCACTATTGTCACTCAGTCATATGTTTCTGGGTTTGAATCTCATAGTGCCAAAATATGGCAATGATGTCCATGTATCAATTTTTTGGGAAGAAATTTTGGGGGTGGATCTGACTACTACTTCAACAGTGAAACATTTTGGTTTTAATGCCATGACGTAGGTCAATTCACGGCAGTCTCATATTTTATATTTTAATAGAGTGGGAAGTGTAGACTTTTTTAGTCGACTGCATGTATCATCATCTACATAAACGTCTTCTCTACACCTCATCTCATATTGAGCTCTGTGAACTTGTGATACTAACCACATTGTAGTAGGTCTTGCTGATGATGGAAGTGTCAAATCCTTTCGGAGGACTTTTAAGCGTCCCAGACTTTGGTTTGTCTAATGGCTTATCTGCATCAAATAAGGAGAGAAATTGTCAAAGAAGAGTAACACATTTATATATACACACACATAGAGCTCATATTTCAGGAAGCACTGTTTAACGCCTGTCATAGGATTATGACCGCCAGCCTGGTAGTAAAGAACCGACATTATCCAGACCAATCCACTGCCAGTCGTTTGCAAAGGAAATACATGTTTTCCCACGTTACATTTTCAGGATGTTCTGTGTGTGTATGTGTGCGCGTGTATCCTCTTTATCCTGGAACTTCCTGGCTTTGTTTGTCAGGCAAGTTTCCTTCCTTTCCTTCCTTACTTTCATTAAAAATAACACACAACATACATTTCTTCTCATTTGAGCTTGGAAATGTGTTTCCATGTGTCATTGACTTGGACAAGTTTGAATATTCTAAGCAGAGAAGATGAGATATGATAGAGTTTTGACATGTCGGGTGTAATTCCAGCACCAACCGCTTCCTTTCAGTTCTCGCACGTAGTTACTGGGGAACCAGCCGATCTTGCCATTGAGCGATCCTTCCCACCAGCCCCCATCCTCCTGCCTGCTCACATTAATGATGTCGCCCTTGGAGAAAGACAATTCGTCCTCATTTGTCTGTTGGAAAGCGAAGCGTGCCTTGAAAAGAAAGTGGCCACACCCGCCGCCCTCAGACATGTCCTGCAACAGAGAAAATGCACATGCGGCAAAAGTGCAGTAATATGACAAAAATCTTAAATGATTAGGTTGCGGAATGTTGTTGAGGAGAGCTATTTTCCTTCTTGGTACAACTTACAAGGCTATGATACTGAGGTGGCTGCAGTTTGGAGGAACGATTTTGGCTGTTGAGAGAATCAAACGATTTAATCCTCAATGTGGCCGAGTGTGGCACAGACACAGGAACGCCAGATTCTGCAAATAATCAGCCATTTTAATTTTTAAATCAAATCTTGAAGATAAAATGAAGGCGCATTTATGCAAACATTGTTACCTTCAGTGGCTTTGTTCAGTGCAACCAAAGAGTTTAGGACCTTGTTGAAGTTCAGCCCCTGAAGGAGGTCATGGAGCTCAAATGCCTGCGAGATTTAGAAAATGGATATGTCCAATTACATTATTATATTCACATTCACCATGACAGTACAGGATCCAACAATGATATACGCCTGCCTGTGTTTCATTGTGTGGTTAATGATGCCATTCCTGCAAAAGTCTGATGCGGGATTACTCGGAGTCTGAGCTCCCCCTGGTAATCTCTCCATTACAAACTAAAGACGCGTGCACACGTGCACCCATAAGCAAAATACCTAAAGAACCTAATCTGGTGGAAAAAAAATGTGAAGGTTAATGAACACTATTAATACTATTACTACTATTATTGGTTCAAATAAACAAGTAAACCAATTAAATTCCTTGTTTAATCAGATTGGTACTTAGAAGCAGCTGCTCTTATAAACTCTTCCACCTCCACAATCTGCATTAGTCCACTTTACGTCGTATTTATTGCTATAATGTGGTATTTAATTAATCTGCATTACAACATATTCTGATGCTATTGCCATACCCATTAGCTCACTAAAGCTTCTGCTGTTACATTGACTCAAAATGAAATTTAATGGCTTCATTGATAGTAACGTGAAGGTACTCCGGGGCCTTGATTTCATTATTCAAATCATTTAACTCATGGCCAAGTTCTACAATTGCAACGTTCATCAAATAAATCACTCAGCCCCAAAAGAGTCAGAGGTCCACCATGATTGGAAAGACAGAAAATCGTCTGCATGTCAGCGGGCTGCCACTAATAGAGGCCTTGGCGTCCAGCACCATAGTTGACATCTAATCAACCTGATTGGAAAATCCACTAGCTGCATGACATGTTGCATTACATCACCCTATTACTCTCCTCTCCTTCATCCTTCTGTTCTTCACCATGGGTTTTTCCCCTCTAGTCATGGATACGGTCGTTCTCCCTGATTCCGGTACACAAATGAATCCTGTTTTACGTAATCTGATATGTTCGATTACAACTGCACTTGAATCAATAACCTGTGTGCTCTACAAGTTAGAAAATAGCAATACATTTGTTGACACATTCTTTAATATATAGCATTTGCAATAACTGGACTACCATTTGGGGAATAAAAAAGAACATGCAACAGAGAAACACCTACAAAATAAATTATAAGCTCAACAGCCTCAGGGGTCAAAACAGAAACAGTGCTCCCCTCCTGTTTCCATGACTACCACTGACAGTTTACATGAACTCAATTCAATTAACTTAATTACTCTTTCATGCACGAATTGGAATAGCTGAAATAAAGATCCTATTTTTGTGTGTTTTTAGAACCCTGCAGATGTGGTCAGAAATAATCACCTAGCTGTCCACTGTAATAGTGTCCCTAAAAGGGTAATGTGGGTTTATTTATACAATCACACACTGGTGACGAGATAAGGACCGCCCCCACCCCCTCCCACGCTAACACTAAAGTACTTATAGTTATAAGTGGATATTCCGTGTCTGCATTAAGTGTCCACACAGTGAAAAACACTATGTTATTTTTAAAAATCAAACTCTCATGCACCGTTTCCGTGTTAATGTGAACGTTTCCTGCCAAATAGTGCGCACCTGTACAGTCCGTTACGACAAGAGACACACCTGATTATCAACAGGCTCGGAAACAAGTATTTCAAAAATAGCCTGAATAATAAATATCAAAGTATGGAAGTAGAATTCCAACTTATTCAATGATTTTAACATCAATACAGGAACCCACCTCCACGCCGAAAGTCCCGACACCTTTGATGAATTCGTTTATGTTCAACTGAACCTCGCTGTCACTTCTCGGTTCCTGAAAAAACTACGGATAAAAAAGTCACTCGATTAGACCAGAATAACACTCATAATTTAAAAATATATATATATTTATAACAAGGGGCACTCAGAAATAAATTTTACACGGAAATATTTTTTGTTTTTAGCTTATCTTGTTGCATTTGTCGTATGGCTATTTACGAGCGTTACCTTCAATACCTACCTTTTTTCCGGTAAAACTTTCAGACTAAAAAACATTAGTGGTAAACAAATTGTGTTACATTATTGAATTTGTGTAGTTTATTTTAAAACGAAACATCGCAAATAATAACACAAAGAATAGGTCTTGGTTATCTACTTTTCAAGACTATTATTGCCCACAAATGTGGCTATCAGTGATGCCCCTTTATTTCGAAAGAGACATGTCTGACCTTGTTTTACAAATGAGAGGACCTCATAATTCATTTACTGTTCAATCATTTATTACCTAGCCATACTTTGCCTCCGACAACAGCCTAAAATGGTTCATTTCTCTTGCCCCAGTTGTGTATTTTATCATTTCATTTTTGCAATGACTCACTTTTTCCGTCGTTCCCGGTCTTAGTCGTTCCAGCAGCCTGCACAGGACCACCCCGTCCTGCAGAGACGTCCGGAGGAAAGCCTCCGGATCTGAGATGCTCTTTTTGGGAGACTCCAGCACCCCGAGCGTGATGAGCCACGTTACAGTCTGCTCAGCCGCGTTCATCGTAGACTCAGAAAGCTCGTGGCCGATAAAATGTCTCTTTGAAAAATGGAAGACGTGAGGAATAGTCAGTGCAGCTTCCACTTCATTGTTGAATCACAACAGCTCAGCTATTACAATGTCAAAAATGGATGCATTCTCTCTCTCTCTCTCTCTCTCTCTCTCTCTCTCTCTCTCTCTCTCTCTCTCTCTCTCTCCCCCTCTCTCTCTCCCTCTCTCCCTCTCTCTCCTTCCCTCTGTCGCTCGCTCTTCAATTACATTAGCTAAAAATTCATTTACAAGTGGCGTTTGCGTTGCAACTGTGTAAAACGGGGTAACACCACCACCTGGTGGACAAAAACTTGAGGTGGACCTAATTCGTCCATGTCAGGCCAGGCTTTATACTCACTTTGGGGCCACCAGACAAGAATACTACACCCACAGTGTGGGTCGTTCATCCAAAGGAGAACTTGAAGGGGCCAATTGGGACCCCATCATCCGAGTCCCAAAGGCTTGAAAGCACGACAAGAAAGACAAACTTGCATCATTTGGCCACTTTTTGACCTCATGAAGGCCTTATCAGATACCAGACAATAATCACAAGAATTGCAAGAGAGCCTTATTAAGCCGTATTAATGTTTCATTCTCGATAACCCTAAAACCATCAGTGCAATTTTTTGTCAAATATCTTGCAACATGCAATCGAAAACTCGGAGCAATACAGCAAATCATCTGTCAGTTTTTCTGTCAGTGGCTCTTCAACTTCCTTGTTTGTTGCTTCCTCTTTCAACAGCGTTTGGTAACGGATTTGGCAGAAAATAATTCTCGTGTGACAGACTTTCAAAAAGGAGCAGGCTATTTTTGACAACTTGGTTTTTATTTTTGCATTTTGAAGTCATCGTGTGGCACTGGTAACACTTGCACGAGATGGGTGAGTACATGAGAGAAAGTACTTCACTTGTTAGAATCCAAAACCTTGATAGAATCTTCTGTCTTTCTGCAGCACCAGTGTGTCAATTCATGGATGTTTGACAAACTTGTGGTATTTGCAATTCTGGCGATACCTGTCTAAGTATAGTTTTCATGCTGGGTGCTTGAGTGTGTGCATGTTTGTCTGAAATGTCAGGAGTTAGCAACACTTTGTCCTGGAGGAGCATGTCTCCAACTGGCCAACCAAAGACCCCAGAAATGCCCCCTCCAACTATGGGCAAGAAAGGCATCTTCCTGGTGAAGATTATCAAAGTTTGTTTCCTCAGCAACAGTTTCAACCTCGGCAAGAACTTCAAACTGGTCCGCTGTGACGAAGGAATGAGAGTTGGGGTATTTTACAATGCTAACTAACCTGAATTGTTCAGTATTTAACCTGTTTTATTCTGTTTTGTGGAGTCAGCTTGGTTGATTCAAAAGTCTTCAAAATATTTGGTATTTGGTAACTAGTATGGTGGGGAATTTTTTTTTTAAAGAAAAATTTAAAAATGAACTACGACCACCTGGTTGACTTCCTAAACCTCCCATCAGTTCATAGACAATGAACACATAACCAAAGATTGCACATGCATTTAACAAGTCTGAAATTAATTAATGTAATTATCAGTCCTGAGACGATTAAATGCTTTTTCATCTCTATATCATCAAAAATACATCCACAATTAATGAATCAGCCCTGACACAAAAAAAGAAAATATTGGACTCATGGATGGATTGATCCTGGCCCATGCTACCAAGTTTCTAGACAATAGATTTCAATGTTACTTTGCACAAAAAGAAAAAGAACAATTACTACCACTACCACTATTTGAGTGGTGACTTGGGAGGCTGTCTTCAGACAGTAAAAAACAATGAGTCAAAGAAGGCCACGGTTGGCTTAGGCTTGCCACATCCGCCTGACAGTTCTGAGGTTGGGAATTTTTTTTTAAATATTCAGAGATCCTGCTTGATGTTTATACTTGGGTTTTATCTTTCTAGTTTCCCCACACATTATACAATATATAAATAAGGTGGCACTCTGATGAGTGGCGAGCATGTCCGCCTCACAGTTCTGAGATCGAGGGTTCAATCCCCAGTGTGGAGTTTGCATGTTCTGCATTGGTTTTCTCTGGGTGCTCCGGTTTCCTCCCACGTCCCAAAAACCGTGTGCGGTCGATTGGTCGCCGGTCTTTTGGTCGCCGTCTTTTGGTCGCTGGTCTTTTGGTCGTGGTCTTTTGGTCGTGGTCTTTTGGTCGCCCGGACCGCGACAACAGGCGACCAAAAGACCGGGGACCAAAAGACCGACGATCAAAAGACCAGCGACAAAACAAGGTAAAACAACACGGTCTACGCATCAATAAAAGCCAACAATGGCCATGAGCAGTTTGACTGAGCTGACGTGTGAGTGTATAAGAGTTTGTATGTACATGCGTTGTCACTTTAAGAAGCTACGTCAGTCAGGGTCTTAACAAGTTCTCCAACAAAAAACAATAAAAGTCCGGGAAATTTGGAGCTTTTCTTTGGCCTAATAATTACTAGGGCATTAAGTATGACTAAATAGTAATTCGCAGTTTGTATTTAGGGAATTTGAGCAACGATTTAAATGGTAATTATCAATAACCTTCAGGGCGACCAAAAGACTGGCGACCAAAAGATCGGTGACCAAAAGACCGGCGACCAATCGACCGTGTACCCCCAGAAACATGCCTGGTAGGCTGGTTGCACATTTTGTGCTAGTGTGAGCATGAGTGGTCATTCGCCTCATTGCTCCCTGCCATTGGCTTGCGAGGATAAGCAGAATGGAAATTCCCAGCAATTTACTAGTGACCAAACCAGGGTGCACCCCAAATCAACCAGTATAAACCCCAGCATCCAGATTGACTCATATAGAGGCTCATATTAAGTTGCTTATTTAGTTCAATAGTGTTCATTTTACGTTGAGGGATTGACAAATACTTTGTAAACTGCACTTTCTCTCTCAGTGTCTTTGTTGCATTGAATAATTGTGCAAAATGATGATGTATTTTCAAGTATACTTAGCTTCACAGTCACAAATATCCCTGGGACCACACAATCTTCTCTCATAGGATGTCATCAGCATTGTCTTGTCCAGTGGCTGCGTGGGTCCAGGCATAAAACACAACCTCTGTTACGGACTCCTCCTCAAACACCTCAAGTCATCGGAGATACACTGGCTACATCCAGACTTGACCATGGCTGAGCTCATCCAGAGATATGAGGACCAGCACCTGGAAGCCGAGTGGAGGTCTGTACGCCTTGTTTGTTGTCATCGACAAATGAAACTGTGATATTGTGTGGCAACGCTTTCACGCTGGTGTACTCCAAGCACGTAGAATGATGTGGAACAATGTTGAATGCTTTAACTTTAGTCAAAGGATTAGAACAATGGTTGATTACTCTTTTAGGTATGACTTAAGGATCAGATACATTCCAAGAGACTTCTTAGAAAAATTCCAAGAGGACAGAGCTACAATGCTCTACTTTTACCAGCAGGTCAGTTATGTTTTTTGAAGCACTTGTGCTGTCTTTTAAAAAAAGTGAGATTGGTTGTAAGAGACATTAAATGGTAAGGTTTTTTTTACAGCTACGTAGTGATTACGTGCAGCGGTTTGCCTCCAAAGTCAGCGATGGGATGGCTCTGCAGCTTGGTTGTCTGGAGATTAGGTAGTGCATAATTTCAAGCACATGCATTTGTCTTCTGTATTAAACAAATCATTTTCAATGTGCTCACAGGAGATTCTACAAAGACATGAATCCAAATGGACTGGAGAAAAAGTCCAACTTTGAGCTTTTGGAGTAAGTCAGCGCACAGTGTTTTAATACCCTTTTAATGTTTGTATTTATTAAAGTGGCCAATGTGTGTCATGTCAGCTAAACAGAATCTATGCTGTAGAATTTTCATTCTATTTCATAAAGTGAATTTCCTCTTTAAGGAAGGATGTGGGACTGGACCTGTTCTTTCCGAAAGAACTTATCAGCAGCATGAAGGTAGATTCCATTATTATGGATTGTAAATGTGTAACTCTGACTGAAGGCTAACTTCTGACTTCCAGCCGAAGCAGCTGCGTCGCATGATTCGCCAGATATTTCAGGGCTACGGCACTCTGAACCAGGAGCAGTGCATGGCCAGGTTCTTCAGCACTCTGGCTCAGTGTTACAACTATACACAGGAGAGATTTGCCTGCCAGCTGGTGGTGAGTCTGTGCGAACTGAAGGCAGCCTCTAGCTCATTATTTGTACCTCCTAGTGCAGGGGTAGGGAACCTATGGCTCGGGGGCCATATGTGGCTCTTTCCATGGGTGCATATGGCTCTCAGGTAAAATATGAAAATCAATGGTGAGAGAGCTGAGTCCCGAACATACTAATAGGAGCATCATTGTGGCGTTGACACCACCTCTACCACCACTTTAATCATAATTTTGTTTTTTATTACACTTCTGCATGCATGATATTATTGATACTGATTTATTAGCAACGTCATAAAAATGTTGTCAAAAGAGTTCGGAGACTTTTTAGACTTAAAAGTGGTGAAAGGACAAAAAGATCACACATTTTCATGTAATTTTACTTTTCAATTCTGAGAATGGCTCTCAAGAAATAACATTAGAAAATATGAATTGTTTATGGCTCTCTTTGTCAAAAAGGTTCCCGACCCCTGTCCTAGTGGTTACCGCGTATCGTGTGAAAATAATGTATCACTAGCTTATTGTGGGAAACCTCTTAGACCACTCAAACTTTTGTGCAAAGCCTGCTTTGTGCTACAGCATATTCTCATGTGCAAGATCATTTCTACATGTGACTACGTGTTCCTCTTAAGCATGGTTGGGGTGTAACAATAGACCTCGTCATCGGATCTGAGGGTATCAGTCAGCAAACTGGAAACTCAACAGTAAGCTCACTCTCATTCAATTTAACTACCGTATTTTCACGACTATAAGGCGCACTTAAAAGTCTTACATTTTCTCCAAAATAGACAGGGCGCCTTATAATCCAGTGTGCTTTATATATGGAAAAAAATAAAATGTGTCATTCATTGAGGTTGCGCCTTATAGTCGCGAAAATACGGTAATTACTGCTTTCTAGGACATGTAAAAAAATAAATGTGTACATATTTTTACCCCCCAAGCCCATCCGCCTGGCCACATTCTCTCAAGTGAGCAGTATCTTGTGCACTGCAGAAAGCGATGGTCGTGCTCTGCTCACCGTACACATAGAGGGAACTACGCAGGTAACTTGGCCAATATGGCAGCCGTTTGAAATGTATGAATTAGACATAAAAAAAATATTTAAAAAAATCCTCAAATTTTTGGCTGCAGAAACAAAACATTTGGGTATCATATGTATCTACAAAATGTATTATTCTCTATTAACTACCATAAATGTTTGGAAAACAACCCGATGACGAGATTTTTCTCATCATCAAAAATAAAATGATACAATACAGAACCTTGATTAAAAAGGAGGACAATTTATTAGACAGTTGGGATTGGCTCCAGCACCCCCCGCGATCCTAATGAGGATAAAGCGATTCAGAAAATGAGATGAGATGAGATTTTCTCATCATCAGGTTGTTTTCTGAACATTTTTTGGTAGTTAATAGAAAATAATACATTTTGTAGATACATATGAAACCCAATTAAACTTTATTTCACAGTATTATTTTCCAATAGAGTCCAATATTGTTTTCTAAACATTTTTGGGGGGTTGATGAGAATAAAAAAATTGTAGATACCTATGAAAACAATTCAACTTAATTTCACAATAGTAATAATAATAATAACATATACTTACCATTTTAAATGTGTAAGGGTTTTGCTTAAGTATCAAGGCAATTGGCCATATTTTATACCTGGTAATCCAGTAATCCTCCTTTCTAATCATGGTTCTGGATTGTGTAATTTATGTATTTTTTTACATATACATATTCTTTGATTGCCCCAGATTACATATGACAATAATATGATTAATAGCAATAAATTCAATTATATTTAGACAAAAGACGTAATTCTTTTTTTTACATAACAAGCAATAAGAAATAATACTATTTACCCTTTTGGAAGGGTTCCTTCTCACACAGCCATGGTGCTGTGGCCTCCTTCTGGTGTAGTTGTGCATTAAATAACCTTTTGTAATCTGCAGCCTCTTTCAGTGAGTACTGAGTCTATGGCTGTAGCAGAGAACATGGCCAATTTCATCGACGGCTTCTGCCAGCTGGAATGCAGCCCTCGTGGCTCGCTCATTAGCAGGCCAAATAAAGGTATACGTTCGAAGAAGTGACCAATCATGTGACCCATTTAACAAAATATTTCTTTATTCTTCCAGTGAGACAAAAACTCCCTGAGATTCCAAAACAGTGAGTTCAACTTTTCCAAGTAACCCTGAAAAATGTACTTTGGATGTATGCTAACTCTAATTAATTGTTAAAAAATTCTATACTGTGCTTGGTTTCATTTATAAAGGCTCTTTTAACTTGGTGTCTGATATTTCGAAATTACTATATATAACTGTAATGTACTACACTTCTTAAGAAAAGCATATTAATTGCAATTTTAGTGACCTTGCTTTGAATTTTCATCTCAAAACATGATGTTTGACCTCTTTTAGCAATGATCCCACTGGACCACCGAAAGGTTTGACTAAGTTTAATACCCATCATGCACACTTGCAATAAACTTGTTTTCCCACACACTAAATATTTGTATATAAGTTTTGAACATTATTCTTTCTGTCTTCAGGTTCAGATATTTATGCTGAGATTCCTGACTCCACAATAGACCCATGTGGTGAGAGAACTAATAATACTTAAAAATAAATATGCAGCGAAAATATATACTTTTTAAACTGTGTCTGTACATTTAGAAGAGCAAAGGATCTCCCGAGTGGATGTAATTGTAGGTTCAATCCTGGGTGAAGGCTTTTTTGGAGAGGTTCATGATGGTGTGTATAAAAGTAAGGTGAGTTTATCTGCAAGTTTTGATGTCAAAGCATAGCCTGCCCACTTTGAGTAACTGACTGCAGTGACTGTGTTTTGTGTTTAAAGACAGGCACGATTCGAGTAGCCATCAAAACCTGCAAGGACTGTTCAGCAAGCGTGAAGGAAAGGTTTCTCAGTGAAGCTGGTCGGTAAATATTAATGTGAGATTTTCCTAAAATATATTAGACACGCAAGTGCCTCATGCGGCTTAAATTTCAGCTTTGATGAAAAATCTGGACCACCCGCATATCGTGCGCCTGGTTGGAGTGATTGATATTGATCCAGTCTGGATTGTCATGGAACTCTATGAATATGGAGAAGTATGCATTTTTCAATACTTGTGGTTGTCTCATGTTGTACTATATATGCTACAGAAAGACAAAAACAAGTTACCTATGGGCCATGTTGACCACATGTCATAGACATTTCCACATACACTATCATGAAAGTACATACTTTAACATACTTCTGAGGTTGTGAGCAGTGTAGAGATCAGAGCAATCTTATTGGTTGCTTTGAAAGTTATTGTGCTTTTTATTGGTGCTTTTCCATCAATTATAGCTTTAAATTACAAAAAAGGATCCATCTTACAATACTTATCCTTGTCAGGGTCAGTGGTACATTCCTTTAACCATTCCAAATCCTTTGAGTAATTTTGTTTTTGTTTGTGTTTATGGTGTCAGCTGGGGAAATATCTGATGGATCGCAGATATACACTGACAACAGCAACGTTAATCCTATACTGTCTGCAAATCTGCAAAGCATTAGCATACCTGGAGGGCCTCAACATGGTGCACAGGTATATGCAGATGATCATTTTCGTCTAAGGCTGGCAGCTTCGACTTCATTGTGCATTCTGCTGCCATTTTGTAGAGATATAGCAGTAAGAAACATCCTGGTGGCATCTCCTGAATGGGTTAAGCTTGGGGACTTTGGGCTCTCTCGCTACATCGATGACCAGGATTACTACAAAGGTAAACTGATTTTCGCATATTTTGGCTGCCAACCTTTTGAAACATCTCTCCTTACACGTGCAGCGTCTGTTTCACGATTGCCAATCAAGTGGATGGCGCCAGAATCCATCAACTTCCGACGTTTCACCATTGCCAGTGATGTCTGGATGTTTGGTTAGAAACCCTTTAATGCAACCTTTCCTATGTACTTTTAGATTAGATTAGATTAGATTAGATTAGAACTTTATTCGGGAAATTTCTTGGTGGCAGTAGCAAGACAGACACAAGACACACAACACATTGTAGACCTAGGTAAGAAACTGGAGCCACACACAGGAAGTCCACAAGGTGGGGACCTTCTGCGGACTGAGACTGAGACTCAGTAGTCTGGAGGTTTTAAAGGTTTTACTAGAGATGTCATTTTGAGATACAAATGTAACATACTGTCGTAATGTTAACTGAATTTTTACAATATTGCTTAAAAATGTAAGGAAAATTAGATAAAATAACAAGTAATAATAACACAAAATAAAATAAGATATTCTTATACAAATAAAATATCATAACTATATTTAAGAAAAATACATGGAGCAACCTAAAATATTTTTGAGGCTTGCAAATCTCAAGGAAATGACATGTGAAGTGCCTTAAAAATAATAAGACATTGGACATTGCAATCAGAAGTGTAAAATAATTTAAATAATCGCTTAGTCTCATGCAGTTGCATTCTTTTTATATTTGACTGATGCTGACAGTAAATGATCGTGTTTCATTCAGAAGTCCAATCCATTTTCAACTGGGAGGAATATAGTGGCAAACGATCGCTTCACTGTCAATAGCAGCCCAAAGGTCCACTAAAAACATGTGTGTGCATGTGTGTGACAAAACAGGTGTATGTGTTTGGGAGATTTTCTCTCCTGGCCAGCAACCATTCCTCTGGCTGGAAAACAGACAGGTTATCACTCAGCTGGAGTCCGGCGTCCGACTACCTATACCAGTGTTGTGCCCGCCTAGCGTCTACTCTCTGCTGACCAGCTGCTGGGCCTATGAGCCGCACCTCCGTCCCAGCTTCAGTCAGCTTGTCTGCTTCCTGAGGTACTTGACTTCCCACTAAATCTCCTACAAATAAAAAAACTGTATCCTTGAATTCGTGGATGTTCAAAGTGGTCCTCAAGGGCCGCAGTGGTTGCAGGTTTTCATTCCAACTGAAGAAGAGGATATATTTTTACCCGTGTTATCTTAAAAGTGTAATCAGTTGATTGTCGTCAGGTGCTGCTAGTTTAAGAAGAAACCTCATTGGTTAAAGTGACTGTGCGGGAACAGTTGGAACAAAAACCTGCACCCATTGCCGCCCTTTGTGGAATAATTTGGACACCGCATGATTTAATCAGTGGCTGGTCAATTTTCCCTTTAAATGCAAAAACATCACTTTCAATCAAATCAATCAAAAGCCTTTATTGTCATTATACAACAGCTAGGTATAACGAAATTAGGGCTGCTACTCCACAAAATGCGTGTTTCAGTAAAAACATAAATATGTAATTTAAAAAGTCACGTCTGGGCAAGGTCATTCTAAAATATTGCAGTCTAAGATATTGCACATTGTTATTGCACAGAAGGGATTGTGTAAGTCGTGTTCATATCAGTAAAAAAATCATCTTTAACAAAGTGAAAAAACTGAATTTCATTCATTTTTAATGCATAATAATGGAAAAAAATAAGTGACAGATTATATCTACATAGTTACTATCTTAACCAATCAAATGTGAGTATCTTAGAATGCCAGCCCTTCTTTAGTGTCATAAAACTGAATTATCACATGCACTTGTGTTTGAGTTTAGAAGTGTTTGTACATACTTGAAGGTACAACTGTTGTCGGAAAATGGCTGCACTCCAAAGTTCTGTCTTTTTTTTTTAAACAGGTCTAAAAATAAATTGTGTTTAGATACCTAATTAATATGAGCAACCATCTTTGACATATAGGTAATTTATACCAAGTGTTGTTATTCCCTAAAGGGACATAAACCACAATAATCATGTGTATCGCAGTAGAAAGAATCAGATTTTTTTTTAACACAAAATTTCTTTTCACTTCGATGTCATAGTGAATAAAATAAAAATCAATAAAAGCCACTCTGTGTTTCCAGAAAGTGGCTGCCCGAAATGTTGGCATATGTTATCAATCCCAGTGCTATTTTAGCCAATCGCAAATATTCCACTCCCTTCCTGATTCCATCGGTAATAGAAATTGCATCCATCATCCGAGCTGATTTCATAACATAAGCTCTTAAGCTGCATTTTTTGCTCTCTATTAAAACATTTCTACATTGTCAGGGGTCAAATACATTTTCAATTTTATACATGAATAACTTCAGCAATCCTATTTCACACGAATGATATTTATTATTAATGTTGACTCTCCCTTACTAATGAAAGGGACATTCTTCAAATGGAGGAGGAAGGCACAACACACCTCATCTCATCTATCTCGCAGATGGACACTGACCCTACTGAGCCTCCTCCAAAGGTGATAACTGGCCATAAGTTTCCTTGAAGCACTATTATAACCGGTAACACCCTGTCTTATGACCTCTTTTCAGCCTTCCAGAGTGGGCGCAACCATTCCTTGTTTCTCACACATCCAGGTGTGCTTCACACGTCTCCATGAATCGCAGAACATCTCGCACGTGTGTCAAAATCAGCTTTTGTCTTGCGTGTGTGTGTTTAGGGGACGAGCTGGAACGTTCCGAGTTGGGAGAATACACAAGAGCACATTGATGACACTCTTCGAAGACAAAGAAGAGAGATGGTGATGGATAGACAGTGGCTGGAGCAGGAGGAGCAACAACTGGTGATATCAGACACAATCACGCAAACACACGTGCGTACGATGACGGAGAGGGTGTTTGTATTGCAGGATACGGCTGTGCATCAAGCCTCAAACAACAAGGTGCCATATTTCTTCCTACTCCACCAGCTCAAACATTTGTTTTGCAACTATAGTGCCAAATGATTACGTGAAACAACCTGTTAAAACTCAAGTTCACCCTCTGTTGGTATTGTTTAACCTTTTACAACCTGACCAGACCCCCATTTTTATTTGCAGCTTCCAGACAAAAAAGCATCTGACGGTAATTTCCCTTAGCGTGGTTGACTTTGAGGTGAAACTTCCCAAATGGTAATAATGAGGCTGATGTGTAAAATAGCGCTTACTATGTTAAAGGATGTTCAGCTGTGTCTCCAGCGCCTCCTGACATCACATGGGTAAGTTTCAAGTCTTGTCTTTAGTATTCAGCTTCTCCATTTCAAGATAATAGTGGCGCTCTAGTCTTGTCCCACGGCAGTGTTGGACCGAACAGATGATCAGGTTTACTCTGGCGTCATGGCAATAGTCAGAGAGGTGGTAAAGCTGAAAAATGAAGTCAACATGTTGCCCGCCTCAGAGTATCCCAACGCTATCAAAGTAAGTGTCTCCCATTATTGGGTACTTTCACAATGGATTAAAGCACCATTCCACGCCATTCAGGCAGTTGGCGTTACTCTCCGAAGCCTTATTCAACATGTCGATGATATAATGCCTTCCCTGCACAGCTCATTTACAAACGAGGTATTGCACCTTTCTTTCAACCTCAGCTGCTTGTTTTTAGCCAAAACATTTTTTTCACTTCTATTCTTTTTCCGAATACATTTCTAATATGTTTTTTTTCATGCAGAATTCCCAAAGGGAGACACATAAGGGAATGTGTTTTGTTTTCAGATCGCAGGCACAAAAAAGCTGCTGAACAAAGATTTAGGCGAGTTGATCAATAAAATGAGACTGGCCCAGCAGAATTCAGTGACCACGCTGAAGGAGGAGTGCCAACGACAGATGTTGGCCGCCGCACACACACTGGCACTTAACTCCAAGAACCTGCTGGATGCCGTGGACCAGGCTCGAGTCAGGGCCAACCTGGCAAAGCCGAAACAAGATGACGACTGTTCGCGGGATTGAGGGGGGGCTAAGGGTCTGTTCTGTGCTCCAGAACGTGTAGTACATGTAGAGCAATAAACATTCGCCCGAAATGAACTCAAGACGTTTGCTCAAAAGTGGACCACTGCTACGTTGCCATGTAGAATTCTTATTTACATTACTGGAAAAATTTTAGGGTGCTGTTTTAATGCGCAATTGCACTCTTGGTTTGTCTACAAAACATCTTGCTGTTCCTGAAATCATTTACATCCTATTCAACCTGGTGACTCAACAACTTCATTGCAGCCAAAACTGCATATTTTAAATAAACAATAATGCCAACACTCGCCTGACTTTGCATGTTGGCTACAAAAACCTTACAGCCATAGACACCAGCATCATTCTTAAATGTGAGTGATGCATTTGCATAATTACATACACCCCCACCCCCAGTTTGCACTTCAAGTTCACTCTTTTGGAATTGTGAATAAAAAATATTTCCTCGTAGTTTTACTAAAAATCATATGTCCAGAAAGGCTATCTAAAACTTGCATGAATCTACACTTTCAAACCCATCTGGTTTTATTTCCACATCTGCACCAAGAATAAAAGCTGACTACACACATCTAATAAACTGTGCTTTGAAACTTGATACTACCAAAAGCATTATTTCATCCCCATAAGAACAAGATCGCTAACCCCGATTGTAATTCAAGTAATAAAACTAGTTTTTACTCGTAACAAAAATGTTGGCTCCTCAAGGGTAGGCGTCGCTTATTGTATAAGAACCCCAGGGTCTTTAAATAGCTGCACCGCAAGTTTGCAGCCAGAGGATCTCTTTCAGGTTTACTGGTAGCAGCAGCTGGGAGCCATCTTGCAAAAACTTCTTACCAGGTGAGAATTTCTGTCTTTAGAGTAAGTAGCAGAACGGCCTGGAGGTTAGCGCGTCGGCCTCACAGCTCTGGGGTCCTGGGCTCAAATCCAGGTAGTGTCCACCTGTGTGGAGTTTGCATGTTCTCCCCGGGCCTGCGTGGGTTTCCTCCGGGTACTCCGGTTTACTCCCACATTCCAAAAACATGCATGGTAGGCCGATTGGACACTCTAAATCGCCCCTAGGTATGAGTGTAGGCATGGATGGTTGTTTGTCTCCTTGTGCCCTGCGATTGGTTGGCCACCAATTCAGGGTGTCCTCCGCCTCTGGCCTGGAGTCAGATGGGATAGGCTCCAGGACCCCCCGCCACCCTAATGAGGATAAAGCGGTTCAGAAAATGAGATGAGATTAGAGAATAAATAGCACGTGCTTTCACTCCACTTCATCTTTTTTTACACTAATTTGTCTTTTTTTGCCTTATGTATTTCTGTCACATTTTTCCACTGACCATTCACAAATAATATGAACAAACTTGCAAGTTTGGGAGATTTAACTTGCGTTAGGGTTCATTTTTTGTTTTTGTTTTTTTGGACAGTTTTCCAATATTTTGCATGTTTTGGACCATCCTGAATCCAATTTAAAGTCCAGTTAAAAAAAGGAAAGAAATAGATTTTGTGCTTGGATACAGGATGAAAAAGAAGCTAATACTTGATGTGGACACAGGGGTGGATGATGCTCAGGCCATTTTGATGGCCTTGGCGGATCCTAATGTTGAGATACTGGGGATCACTTGTTGCCACGGCAACACCCCCCTTGAGAAAGTTCTGAAGAATACCCTTCGGGTTCTAAAGGTGTGCAACAGGTTGGACGTGAGTACTTATTTGATTCCCGATTGAACATACCATACGAATTGTACGCACTATACATGCTTTGGAGCTTTATAAGATATCACTTTTCAAAGATCCCGGTGTACGCGGGATGCTCACAGCCGCTCCTCTCCAACAAACGGAATTCCAGTGATTATCATGGGAATGACGGCCTTGGAGATGTACCAGATCCAGATGCTCCTGGGTTGGAACTGGTGCAGAAGAAAAAAGGTGTCCAGGCCTTAATTAAAATGGTCAAACAGAACCAGGGAGAGGTGAGACAATCAAAGATCGTCAGAAGGAATGAGACGGATTGGCGGTTAGGGTTAGCTACACTGAATGATGAAAGTAATGACGAGCATGCTTTTTGGAAATACCACTTAATATACAATATAAACCAAACAGTCCAAGTTGGGTGTTTGTTTGTCCATTGTCTTTAGGTGACTCTAGTGGCCACGGCACCTCTGACTAATCTCGCGGTCGCAGTGCAACTGGAACCTTCCCTTCCCAAGAAGCTTAAGGCTCTGTACATCATGGGAGGCAACATTGACTGTACAATTACACACCCTTTCTAAACATGCACTAAACATATTTTTCTCAAGGCTGGCCTGCATGACACGCTCTGTCTTGTATACAGCCAGGGGGAACACCACCACATGCGGGGAATTTAACTTTGTTGCCGACACAGAGGCTGCCTACATTGTGTTGGAACGCTACACCTGCCCCACCACTATTGCCTCTTGGGAGTTCACCTGCAGTAACAGCCTGCCATGGGTAAGCCTGAAGCCCTAAATGGCAGGCAGTTAAAGGCATTTTTTTAGAATAATATTCTCTGTCTTCTATATTCACAGTCTTTTTCTGAGCAGTTGTTCTTCATTAAGTCTGAGAAAGCCGCCTTCATGAAAAAAATTTCATCCCTTTCCAGGATGGTAAGTTTCGGCAGGCAGAGGTTTCATTGTAGCATATTATTGCAAAAGATAATTTACACTTGATGGGTGGACAAGCACAAGTCAATGTTAACAATCCTCTCTCAATGCGATGACAGAAATCGCAGTCAGTGGACTACCAGAAGGAAATCACAGCAGGAAAAGGCTTCAATTCTTGCGACACCTACGCCTTGGCCACGGCAATCAATGACTCTCTAATCACAGAGAGTGAGAATGTGAGAATGAGTCACATTTCGTTATCTTTCAAAATGAAAAAAATTCCATCTTTGACTGCCTTCACTGGGCTCTCAGGTCGCTGTGACCGTGGAGTTATTGGGGGCCAATACCCGAGGCATGATGGTATTGGACTACATGGAGCTCTTGGGGAAGAAACACAAGGTGACCATCATTAAAAATGTTGACCTGGAGATGTTCAAACAGATGCTCATCAATTCACTGCAGTAGTTTGGATTGCAGTGGCCGAGATGAGAATTTATACCTTTGTACTTTAAGTCAAATAAATCCACTTCAACATGGAAAGGCTTTTTGATGACTACATTCTTGAACAAAATTAAATAATCTTCCTCTATTGCCCGCTTCTAATGGTAGTTTAACATGCAGTTTAAAAATTCCAAAGTGTTGTAACTAAGCCAATTCCAATGCTAAAAATTGTCTGGTTTCGCATGGCGTGACGCAACTTCAGCTGGTTGTGGAATTGTGATAGTCTCTCTGCTAGTTGAGTGACATGGACAAAGAAAACAGTTATTCAGCCAACGTATTGAATGTTTTTTTTTTAAATTTATATTTACAGTAATTAGGGCAGCCCGGTGGATTGATTGTTTAGCACGTTAGCCTCACAGCTCTGGGGTCCTGGGTTCAAATCCAGGTCGGTGCACCTGTGTGAAGTTTGCATCTGGGCCCGTGTGGGTTTTCTCCGGGTACTCCGTTTTCTTCCCACATTTCCAAAAACATGCATGGTAGGCTCATTGGAATCTCTAAATTGCCTCTAGGTATGAGTGTGAGAGTGAATGGTTGTCCTTTGTCTCCTTGTGCCCTGCAATTGGCTGGCCAGCAATTCAGGGTGTTCCCTGCCTCTGGCCCGAAGTCAGCTGGGACAGGCACCCCCGCGACACTAGTGAGGATAAAGCGGTTCATAAAATGAGATGAGATGAGAAATAGATTGGATTTCTTATGTTGCTTCTGACGTAAGGTGTGGCTCTTTGACTCTAACAGTTTAATGTTTTTGCTCTTTGTGTCTACCACCCCTGGCCCCATGCATTTTTTAGAACCAGTCGTCCAAGGTCTAGTAACTAGACCTTCAGGGGTGTCAAACCGGTCCTCAAAGGGCCGCAGTGGGTGCAGGTTTTCATTCCAACTCAACAAGAGGATACCTTTGGCAAGTGTAATTAGTTAATTAAAGTCAGGTGCTACTTATTTTAGAAGACACCTGATTGGTTAAAATGTCGGCACTGGATCGGTTGGAACAAAGACCAGGACCCACTGCGGCCCTCGGCGGAATCGGTTTGAGACATGTGGTCTAGTTAGTCTAAATTGACTTCGTACATTCACGTTGGTGCATTTTGTCCTATCTTCGAACAAGACGCCAATGACTCTTTCAGATCAGTGAGACAAAACCTGGATTAGTCTCCAAACAACCTACATACAGATGAGAATGTTTCCCAATTTTCTTTCAAACAAACACAATTAAATACAATTTCCATTCCTGTGCTCTGGAAGTGCAGCACCTTCTTGACTATAGAATATGAATACTGCAGTTCTGTTGAAATGTTGTATATTGGAAACAAGCCTTTTGTGCTGATGTGGCAAGGCAAGGGGCCTTTAAGAAATGTCATACTATTCTTGCCTATGACGTCTCGCTTCCTTAAAAGCAGCAGAATGGAAGACACGTGAGGGCTCAGAAGAATAACGGCTTTGTGGCTTTATGGCGGAACAGCGCGCACAAACACATGATTAACAGATGGTCCTCACCACAATGCCAAAGTACATTAAAAAAAACATTCAGGACTTAAACAAGACTTGTTTGCTAATATACAAAGAAGGGACTGTGGTTGTGAAGAATGGGAAACAGCCTTAGCTACTACTTTTCTACTTGGCCTTGGACTAGCTTTATTTTAAGAAATAAGAATTGATGTGGGTAGAGAATGGGTGGCGTCTCAACTTCTGTAATTTTGTAAAACTTTTCTGGCTTTTTTTTCAACCTCAACATCTTTTCAGTAACCAGAAATTGTTGTTTTCTGGTGTGTGTTACATAAGTTTTCGACAGCCCCACCCCATATACAAAAAGCTGGATTCCCTAAGGGTAAGAGTTACTTCCTGACTGAGGTAACGTCAATCTATCCTACAAACTTCCCCAGCAGGTAAGTTGAACTGTTTGCTCTCCTTTTTTTTAACAAGTTCTAATTCCTTTTTTACTAATAACACATCAGCTGTCAGAATTCTCAAATGCTATTAACTTATTTGTGTGGTTATTCCTCATTAACTTTCATACTTTGTGTGGTGCTTTTTCTTCACATTCCACTACCGTCGTGTTTTGAGATGGCACGTTGCATTAAAAAGCCTGTTTCCTGCAAATGTTAGCAGAATTATAGCAACTGTGTGAGACATTTTAATGTGTTGCTGAAAATATAGCAGGAATTTTCCTCTAGTAACAAACTTAACATAAATGTGATCCAGGGGAATTATAGTATAAAGCAGCTTGAGAGATTCTCACCTGCATTATATCTCCCTTAGATGAGCTTATTTACAGCAGCTTGCATAGGTTGGATTAGTTCATAGTCACAAGTTGTTGCCATGTTTCCTCCCTCTACTTCCTCCAGATACAATGAAGAGACTGATTCTCGATGTGGACACTGGGGTGGATGATGCTCAAGCCATCATGATGGCCCTGGCAGCCCCCGATGTGGATGTAATGGCCATCACCTGCACCCACGGCAACACTCCCCTAAAGAACACACTGAAGAATACCCTACGTGTCTTGAAAATGTGCAACAGGCTAGATGTAATTTCTAACTTCAAATTATTCTAATAGTTTCTTCCCGACTTGTCAAACTTTGGAATGTCATGCATGACAGATAAAGGTGTACCCCGGCTTTGAGGAACCCTTACTGGGCAACAAAATAAATGCGGGAGACTTTCACGGGAAGGACGGACTGGGCGACGCCCCAGATCCAGATGCTCCGGGTCTGGAACTGGTGCAGAAGACAAATGCTGTGGATGCCATCATTTCCATTACCAAGCAAAATCCTGGAGAGGTGCGTGAATGGCAGAACTTAGCTTTTATACTGGCACCCAAGGAGTTAAAGAACATGAAAGGCACTATCCATTTGAATTAAAGTTGTCAATTTTGCATGAATTAAAAAAAAGGTTAAATGTACTAAGGCTTTAAAAAGGGGAGAAAAAAAGACCTGGACAGTTAGTGCTGAGACGCTGTGGGCAATGGGATTGAAGGATATAATGTATGGTACAACGTGATTATGTTTGAATATACACGCTACATGACTAGCAGTAGTGTTACAATGTAATCAGGAATTAATATTGCACCAAGATATAAGTTGTAAATGAATTGGAAGTCGCTGTAATCCAATTATAGTTAAGGGTATTTAAATCTTTACTTAAAAAAAATTGAAAAAGACAATGGTCTTGCAATATATATACTACATGATACCTGCCTGTAAGTGGCAATAAAAATAATAATGACTATTTTACCTGTGAGTTGAAATAGATTGGATGTCTTTGGGCCACCAATGCCAGCCGGTGAGTAAATAGTACTTTTGTTTAACATTACATGCCTTGCATGTGCAGGTGATCCTAGTCTCAACAGGACCCCTCACCACCCTGGCGCTCGCCGTCAAAATGGACCCTTCCTTGCCCGCCAGATTGAAGAGCCTTTACATAATGGGAGGCAACATCGAATGTAAATGGACGCTTCATCCGTATTTCATATCAAATGCTTATACTAACATGTTTGGAATGGAGCTCATATGTGTTGTGTGACCCACACAGCGAGAGGGAACACAAGTGTGTGTGGAGAGTTTAACTTTCTGGCTGATCCTGAGGCCGCCTACATCGTGTTGGAACGCTATACGTGTCCCACCACCATCGCCTCCTGGGAGTTCAGCTGCAGGAACTCCCTGCCGTGGGTGAGGAGCAAATGAATGGACACTAGACCACTAATGAGTAATCAAATATTTTGATCGTTCATTATACACTGGGACATTGTTGACCTTAAAGTTCATTATAATCCCTTCCTAAAATTAAATGCATTCCTATTAGTATTTGATTACTATTTCTCATTTTTAAATTTAAAAACCAAGCATAAAAGGGGCATATATTATTTGATTTTAAGCACGATTTATATACATTTAAAAAAAAACTCAACTAAATAGTATTCACCTTTTATGCACTTTTTCATATTTATTTTTTCAGATTTCTGTAGTACTTGGTGAAAGCATTATTGTAGTTGTATTGAATCAAAATTGAGAATTATGATTCCGCTAGGGAAAAAACAGCAAGCCAGCCTGACTTTTGCCATAGTTTCTGGTTTTAACACATATTTCTCAGTAAAATGTTTAGACTAGAATAATACAGGATGACGCAAAAAACATTGATTTTTTGAGTGCGTATTGGCAGACATGAGCAAGTGACAGCACTGCAACTTGAGCAACCTTTTTAGCATCCCCTTATGAGATATAATCACATTTTTTCTATGAGCGGATTATCCAACTACTCGCACAAGGTGATTAGTCAACTATCAAAATAATGGATTGTGGCAGCCCTAATAAACACGAGTTTCATGTCTTGTGTTTGTGTGCCATAGTCCTTCTGTGACACCTGGCTAGCCCAAAATACCCCAAAAGCCCGTTTTATGGAGTCCATCTATGCCCACACGCGAAAGGTAAAGCTTAATTAATCCACATTTCACAACACTAATCTCTACAATGTGAAAAAGTAGTCATTCTTGAGTTATTATGATACTGAAGAAACTTTTGATTTCTTTTACTTTTCCACCTTGCAGATGGTTCAAACAGATCGGTATCAGAAGGAACTGGTGTCAGGATCTGGGTTCAACACATGCGATACTTACGCTGTTGCTGCAGCCATCGCAGACAATTTGGTGACAGAAAGTGAGATGGTATGATCAAGTTTCTCTCTGATTCTCTGAAATGGCAAAGTGGGAACGAGTTTTTGGGGGAAATAGAAGATGCAAAGAAACATTTCTGTGGGGTGCTTTCACAGGTGCCCGTGACAGTGGAGTTGGAGGGAAAAAACACCAGAGGCATGATGGTCCTGGATTACATTGATGCATTGCACAAGGAGCATAAAGTCACCATCTTGAAGAAAATCGACCTTGAGATCTTCAAGCAACTGTTGATGAATGCACTGAAGTAGCAAGGGTGGAGCCATCATTTCAGAAGAGGGTGACATTTTTGGTAATATTTCTATGTTGTGGGTGGAGGTTGGCTTCCCCCCAAAAAATCTTGTATGAAATATTTTTTCTAATGTTGTGTCTGTCATTTCTACGGAAATGTTACTTCCAACTGTGGAATTGCTGCCTGGAATCTTTCTGGTTAAGATCTCAAGCTAATAAAAATAACTTTTGGGAAAATGTCCAAAGGGCTCGGAATGAACCCATTGACTAAGGTTTTTTTAAATCCTTTTTACGGGACTGTTTGTTATAACAAATGGAAATAAAAAAGTAAAGACAAATTCATGAGCACTAGAACACGCAACTGTCATTATGAAATGTGAAATGGTAAGATATAAAGCCAAGAAAACATTTTATTGAAAAATCTCTGGAATGTTGGCCTCAGGAAATAAGAGAAGGCTGTTTTCAATTCAAGTAGAATTTTCTCAGTTTGTGAAAAAATGGAACACACCCAATATTTTCTCTTGATTCTGTGTTTATATATTACAACCCAACAAAATTCTATTTACAAATTATACAAAATTGCTAAAATTTGTTCCGGCAACATCGTCGCATGCAGACAAAGCCGCACTGACTCAAACTAAAAACAAATGGAGTCATTCCAGAGTCACAATCAGTCCTGTTAAGTGATACTCCGTCACTTTGTCGCTGTGTGCAAAAGGAGCCGCATGAACCACCCCCGGCTTATATTGCAGCACTTCTACTGCACTCTGTATTTGTAAAAGCCGCAGAGACCTTGCGTAAAGTTCCAGCCCAACGAGATGGAGAGGATGTAGATGAGCGCCAGTGGGGCGAAAGGGTAGAGCAGTACCACTGTGTTCTTCAGGAACGGCAGAGCTGTTTGAAGGGGAGGATATTTTAGGTGACACATTGGCAAAATGAAAAGAAAGTCATTTGTCTTTTCTGTCATTTTCTTGGTTGGATTTGTGTCTAATATATGGTCTGCTGTCATTTCTAAAGTCACTTTCTTGAGTATTTCATCCGTTTTGGATGCAATAGTTTTGCTCAGGTAGAAATTTGTACTACAATGTTCAGATGCCTACTGCACAGGATGGTAGAAAATGGATAGAATGATGTCGCTCGCACACAGCTAAGTTAGCATTTAAGTGTCAGGTTAAATTGTTATCTTTTTATGAAATGTGAAAAGTTGGAATTTGGGATGCATGGGTTCTTCCTTCTGCCCTAACTATGATCATTCCTCAACCATTGTCATTTTTTCCCCAATACGGCATTACATAAAGCTAATCTTCGTCCGTAATTTCATGAAGTCAATCGCATTTTTTCACTTTTCAACCCTCCAATTTGTCAAGGTGCAGTCTTTTCTAGAATATTGATATGTATATTTAAAATGACAAGAGGCCTCACCGTTGTACCCCAAGAAGGTGATGTAGAGATAATAACCGATGGCTATCAACCACAAGGTGTTCCCTACAAAGTGTCCTAGGAACCAGGCAGAGTTGATGACAATCACATCTGAGGCACACAAAAAAAAATGTTCACAACTTCACCTACGTCACGCAACAAACTAGCTTAAAGTGTGAAAACTGTGTCGCTGTGAGAACGTGCAATCACAGCAATATCATACTTTAGTAGATAGTGGAAGTTTAGCAGTTTTTCTGTGAGAAAGATTCTTATTAAAAACCATCATGCCGTCGACCCACTCACGATTGATGAAAAACAACTGCAAGAAGTGCAGAATGACAAGGAGCGGGTAGAAAGCATTGAGGTGCACGTCAAACGCGTAGCCCCACTCCACGTCAAACTCGCGGCGAGGATGTTTCAGCAAGTATTTGTTGCTTATCACCCTGAAAACAAAAACGTCGTTGGCCATCTTTCTTTTGAACATTTCAATTAAAGCATCACTATACGACTCACCACATGATGGTTGAGATGAGGAGGCCTACTCCAATGCAATCAACAAAGACCACCCAGAGTAGAAGCTTCAGTGTTTCAAGAACACCCATGTCCAGCACCAGTCCGAAACCTATAGTCGAAACTAGACGTAGAAAGGTGTCAAAAAACTTACATTTCTCAACCCCGCGTCGTAATGTCATCTCGTTATCAAGCGACAGCAAACTTGCCACATAACCAGATGCTGAGCAGAACCAGGAAAGCAGGGTCATCACGGGCCCACTGGTCTTTGGTCTGTTTCCTGTAGTGGAAGTTGCGGTAGACTCTTTGTGGGGATGTGAACAAATAAAGCATCTGCCACAGGGCAAATTCAAAGTCCATCTGCCTGAAATGGAACAGCCTTCGCAGGTACTTCCAGCGTTTGGCGCCCGCCGTGTGTCGAGCGGCATCCCTCGAACCAAGGGAGCCGTTGCTGTGTTGGCTGGTGGTTGGCAACATGAACCTGAAAATATTGTTAATAGCATTATTTTTGGAGTAAGGAGGACCTTTTTGATTGGGAGGGGCTTTTGAAAGAACGTTCAGTTTCCCTCAGAAAAAAACAGAGTGAATCAACCAAAGTGTTCTACGTAAAAACAGAACATAAAACAATTATAAATTATACTATTCTTTTTTTTTTGCCATAACGATTTTATTCTTCAGTGATGTAAACAATAGCAATAAGGCTGTCGTCTTTGAAAGATCTGTCATCTTTGAAATTGCACACATAGACGGCCTGTAAAGTAATCTCTTAAATCAATGTTCATCAAATCCTCCATTGCATGACTGAAAACAAAGCAATAGATGGATACCCAATGCGATACTCCATTAGCCTGCTGATACACACTGAACATTTAGCTTCAAGCTAACTACAATAACAATCAAAAAGGCCTATTACTGGTTCTCAAAAGGAACTATAGAATGAACCACACAGAGGCTGCATTGAAAGAGTTATCATTGTTTTTCCCTGTGTAGATCTACCTTTGTTGCTATAGTCCTTTCCCGAAGCACGATAACTTTTTCCTTGCTTGTTCGTACAGATATAGTATTTACGGTGTCGTCAAACTGAACACGTACAGACTTCCGGTAATACCGCGAGGTACTGTGGGTAATGTAGTCGTGGCTGCTCTGTTCCTAAGCAAAACGGCAGCGCATATTAAATGAGAACATTTAAGCAATACACTATGAATCAAAGTTTCCGATGAAAATGTTCTCTCAGCCATAACGTTTCAAAAACGGATCGAGGTTGCAAAGGTATTTCCTGATTCATCCACTAGATGGCAAACTTACTTTTAAAGTGAATTTCCATAGCTAATTCCAAACGGAAGTAGCATATGCTACTTCCGCTAAATACGTCGTTGCTTGTGGATTACAAGAAAACAGTCACCGCTGTTCTGGTCCAGAAGGCCAAATAGCGACAGGTAAGTCATAAAAAAATGACGGATTTGTAAATATTGGAGTCGTTGCATTGTGTGACTTCAAAATATATAAACCTTTTCGATGTAATTCTCAGGAACCTTGTTACAACACCATGTCCTTGAATATTGCGCTTAGCTAATGCAACTCTCCTTTCAGCAAGGAGACATTTGGTTGCTTATGTCATTCGCTTCTTCCATAGTAATAACGATATTTGTATATATACATGCACTTTTAATATAAGCATCACAGGATATTTTTGTTTTAAATGCCTATCTGAAAGGTGGTTGTTGGGTGCGTCGATTGCACCCATTTTTTGTTGACAAAGATACACTTTTTGTTTTGTGTCAGTCTGCATCAGCGATTTCCAATCAGGGTCCTGACGAACACTATTTTGCTAAGGGAAAGTAATCATAATTTCACTCTGTTTTTACACAGAATGAGAACATTTGATAGTAAAGAGAGAAGATCATCATTATTAAAATGTCAAACTTGTGACATTTTAGTGTGGTGCTGTGAGATTTAACAAAAAATGCAAAATCAATGTCAATGGTCAATAATGAAAAACATATTTCCTTCAATGCAATCACGTCATTCCCACTTGATGAAGAATTATGTTGCGCCTGCCGAATGTTGGCCGAGCTTTGGCCGGAGCCACGAAGGGCAACCTGGCTCCATCCTACCCAGGTAAGTTAGGTTTGTTTGCATGTTTTTTTGGTCATTGTCTTTGAGTTATAGTAATTATGAATATACTTTTTTGTTTTGTTTTAGTGCGCACAAACGTGCGTGCGGCGAGCAATATGGTTGAGGTGTTTGTGGATGGGAAACCAGTAGAGGTGGAGCCTGGTACAACTGTTCTACAGGTGATACATTTAATTATGTCTTTATTGAAACAGAGTAACAATATGCTAATGTGTTGTAATTGTCCAGATTTTAAATGAACCAGGTTAAGACAAACTTGTTTAACTTGGGCAAGTCGGTGTTGTCATTAATTTCATTTTTCTGTTCTTCTTCAGGCTTGTGAGAAAGTAGGAATCCAGATCCCAAGATTCTGCTACCACGAGCGCCTCTCAGTGGCTGGGAATTGCCGCATGTGTCTAGTAGAGATTGAGAAAGCCCCAAAGGTCTGCCTGAAACCCACCCTAAATCAGAATCTTGTCAACAAAATGGCAACTCTCACTTTTCTTTCCTGCTAATAGCCTGTTGCAGCATGTGCCATGCCTGTCATGAAGGGTTGGAATATCCTCACAAATTCAGAGAAGACTCGCAAAGCCAGGTGCAAACTTCAGTTATTGCCCCCCAAAAAAATCTCCGTGCAAAAATGTCAAAGCATATTGCAATCGGATTAATAGTCAATTTGTGGTATCAGAGAGGGAGTGATGGAATTTCTGTTGGCCAACCACCCACTGGACTGCCCAATTTGTGATCAAGGCGGAGAGTGCGACTTGCAGGTAGCTTTTATTTATTTATTTTCAGAAACAAAAGGATGGGCAATTCTTTTTACTACTCGCAACATTCTGATTTTAGGACCAGTCCATGCAGTTTGGTTCTGACCGCAGTCGCTTCACAGAGCAGAAGCGAGCAGTGGAAGACAAGAACATCGGCCCGCTAATCAAAACGATCATGACACGGTGCATTCAATGCACCCGCTGTGTCCGGTACTGAGACGTTTGAAATGCTACGATCCGAGTGCCACCTCGAAATGAATCGAAGCAATCGTCTTTTCTTGCAGTTTTGCCAGTGAAATCGCTGGAGTCGAAGACTTGGGAACAACAGGAAGAGGGAACAACTTGCAAATCGGCACCTATGTGGAAAAGATGTTCATGTCGGAACTGTCAGGGAACGTTATTGATATTTGCCCAGTCGGCGCTCTCACTTCCAAGCCGTACGCCTTCACCGCAAGACCCTGGGAAACAAGGTATGTAAAAGTACATCTTAAGCGACGTGGAGGGAAAAAAGCCTGTTTAAAATGTTGACTACATCGCAGGAAAACGGAGTCAATTGACGTGCTGGATGCCGTGGGCAGCAACATTGTGGTGAGCACCAGAGGAGGTGAGGTTATGAGGGTGCTGCCTCGGCTGAATGAAGACATTAATGAAGAATGGATCTCTGACAAGACCAGGTAAGATTCCTGTTGGGTGCCATCGTACGGCGTATGCGCTTCAGCAAAAAAAAAAGAATTTTGTGCGTTTTTATAGGTTCGCTTACGATGGTCTGAAGAGGCAGCGGTTGACTCAGCCATTGGTCAAGGACGAGTCGGGTCAGCTGACCCCGGCGAGTTGGGAGGATGCCCTGACTCGTGTTGCTGGAGCTGTAAGTGCTACTGCTAGTTAACCTTCCATACATTCCAACAAAATAGAATGAGCAGCAATGAACGTGTAGTCTCTGTGAAGGTCAGTTATCATGTTCCAGTACCACTGACGGCGATCGACGTCCGATCCATTTTGACTGTCGCGGTCCATAGAAATCGAGGGGTTAAATTGCTCAACGGTCACGAGATCTTTTTTTTTTTTAGCTTCAAGGTGTTCAAGGCAGCGAAGTTGCGGCCATCGCGGGAGGCATGGCAGATGCTGAAGCTCTGGTCACCCTTAAAGATCTCCTCAACAGGTTGGATTCGGAAAGCCTCTGCACGGAGGAGGTCTTCCCTATGACCGGAGCCGGGTATGTAGCAAAGTGGACTGTAAAAAAAAAAAAAAAAAAAAGGCACGTGTTAATTTGGACACTTTTGCCTCTTCTTTACGCAGCACTGATTTGCGGTCCAATTATCTTCTGAACACACGCATTGCTGGGATTGAGGACTGTGACCTGCTTTTGCTGGTCGGGACAAATCCACGATACGAAGCCCCCTTGTTTAACGCCAGAATCCGCAAGAGGTAAAATTATATTTTTTTGGTTACTTTTTTATATATATATATATATATATATATATATATATATATATATATATATATATATATATATATATATATATATATATATATATATATATATATATATATATATATATATATATATATATATATATATATATATATATATATATATATATATATATATATATATATATATATATATATATATATATATATATATATATATATATATATATATATATATATATATATATATATATATATATATATATATATATATATATATATATATATATATATATATATATATATATATATATATATATATATATATATATATATATATATATATATATATATATATATATATATATATATATATATATATATATATATATATATATATATATATATATATATATATATATATATATATATATATATATATATATATATATATATATATATATATATATATATATATATATATATATATATATATATATATATATATATATATATATATATATATATATATATATATATATATATATATATATATATATATATATATATATATATATATATATATATATATATATATATATATATATATATATATATATATATATATATATATATATATATATATATATATATATATATATATATATATATATATATATATATATATATATATATATATATATATATATATATATATATATATATATATATATATATATATATATATATATATATATATATATATATATATATATATATATATATATATATATATATATATATATATATATATATATATATATATATATATATATATATATATATATATATATATATATATATATATATATATATATATATATATATATATATATATATATATATATATATATATATATATATATATATATATATATATATATATATATATATATATATATATATATATATATATATATATATATATATATATATATATATATATATATATATATATATATAATGAAAACTTTTTGAATAAAACATTGGAATTTCAAATGTTTTTTTCTACCTTATTCTAATTTATTTTTTTATAAAAAGTAAAATATGAATAAAAGTAAGAAAATTTTACAAAAGTATTTGGATCATTTTTATTCAACAATTTCTAAACCATCAAAAATATTGACGATTCATATGATAGTCGAGTATTTGCTGATTAATGATGGCAGCCCAAAAAGTTTGACGAAAGAAAAAACACCCGTTGTGAATGTTGCCAAACGGTTGCTTGCTCGAGAAGAACTTAGGAGAAAATAAAATGAACTTCCCCTGTAAAATATTATGGTGCTCTTTGGGGGAAAAAAACTTTTCTTACCTTAACTGTAATTAACCTGAGCAAAGGCAGGACATTTGCGCATAGCTATTTTTATTTTTGGGGGTTGTAATGCATTTTAAGAATAAAACGTATTTCTACCATGCCTTTTGCTCTCCGTCTGGTCTAGCTGGCTTCATAATGAGCTACGTGTTGCACTAGTGGGTCACGGTGTTGACCTGAATTACACTTATGACCATCTTGGAGAGGAGACCTCAGTCCTGAAGGAGCTGGCCAATGGAACGCATGCATTCTGCAAGGTAACATCTTCACCCACATGACTTTGGTGACGCAAACCTCACCGAGCTGCTGCTTTATCCAAATGCAGGTCCTGGAAACTGCTCAGTGTCCGGTGGTGGTCGTGGGCAGTAGCGCTCTACAGAGAGAAGATGGTGCCGCCATTTTAAGTTCAGTTTCCACCATCGCACAGAATGCCAGAACCAGCAGTGGAGTGGAGCAAGGCTGGAAAGTTCTCAATGTCCTGCACAGGTACGAAAGGCGGGTCATGCACGGCGTTGACAAAAAGGGAACCAACTGGCTGTCAAGTTTGAGCTTCTCTGGGTTTGAACAGAGTGGCCAGTCAAGTCGCGGCCCTGGACCTGGGTTACAAAGCAGGCGTGGACGCCATCAGGAAGAACCCACCCAAAGTCTTGTTCTTGCTCGGTGCCGATAGCGGGTGCATCACCCGTGCTGACCTTCCAAAAGATGCCCTCGTTATCTACCAGGGTAAATGCACCATCGTTGTCCAATACATCATCGAGTAAAGCCAGAGTGTACTTAGCCGGTTCCTTATCATTTCCCACAGGTCATCACGGTGACGTCGGCGCAACAATGGCAGATATCGTCCTCCCCGGCGCTGCGTACACGGAGAAAAATGCCACGTATGTCAACACGGAGGGGAGGAGCCAACACACCCGTGTAGCCGTGACCGCACCAGGAATGGCCCGAGAGGACTGGAAGATCATCCGAGCCGTGGCCGAGGTGAAGTTTCCCCGCACTCTCTATGGAATACGATGACATTTTCACAGCCACACTTAAAAGATACGCTTTGGCGCATCCAGCTGGCAGGTTTGACGCTGCCTTACGACTCACTGGACGAGGTCCGATCCAGGCTTGCTGAGGTGTCTCCAAACCTGGTGCGGTATGATGACGTGGAGGAGGCAAATTATTTTAAGCAGGCAAATGAACTTGCTAAGGTAAAAACGCTTGTATTATCCCTTCTTTTCGTATTGAAGGGTAAGATATCCAGACACATTTATTGATTTTCTTCTTTAGGGGGTAAAGCAGGACCTCATCGCCACTCCTCTCATACCACCTCAAGTTTCTGTAAAGGACTTCTACATGACAGGTACGTCTAATGCAGCCGTTCAAGAAGGCTCCGCAGAGTCGAGCTGCCCAGATCAACGCTGTCTTTTTCCCATTCCCTTTTTGTCTTTTTCAGACGCCATCAGCAGGGCATCGCAGACGATGGCCAAGTGTGTGAAAGCCAGCACAGAGGGGGCTATCGATGAACCCTCTATTTGTTAAACACCAGAACACATCCATAAACTGTTAGGTCTATTGGAACGATAAACACTCAAAACTGTTTCGCAACATTTAATTTAAATGTGTCCTCGTTGTAGCCACCTTCATTCTTTTCACTCTTGAGAGCAAGCTTTGTTGGAGTGGATGGAGCTTTGACAAATGTACAAAATGAGTAAAATATTATAATTACATTTTTGTGTGTGTGTTTTTTTTAAACTGTCATCTGTTTGAACCCTTTCAAGCACAAGTTCTGATTTCTTTCCTTCTTTTTTTTAACCCTTACAAGGATTCATTGAAGGCAGTAAACTTCCTTGTAATTTGACTAGGAAGAGCCAATAAATGTCCATCAAAGGCACTGAAAGATGAGCAATCATGGCCCAGCCCTCCCAGTTTAAATGAATTGGATGTGTATCGCTGTCAAAGGAATACTGGCACTGAAATTGTACTAGGAAAAAATGGTTCAGAGCTGAGTGTATTTGTTCTTAAGCATTTTAATTTCAATAATTTAGCTTTTGTTAACATTGTATTCATTTATCAATGTATTTTTGTTATATAAAAAGAATACAAGATGGATATATTATTTTTTAATGACCACAAATAGGTTAAAAGTATTGTAATTTATTGTCTGAATGGGTTCTTTTTCGGCAAAATTTCAAATTTGTCATAATTTTTTTATGTATTTATGATACATCCATTTTTATCACAGTCATTCATTTTCCATACCATGCATTTTCATATGGGTTGCCGGAGCCTATCCCAGCTGACTTGGGGCGAAAGGCAGACTACAATCTAGACTGGTCGCCAGTCAACTGTAGGGCGCACAGAGAGACAGACGACCATTCGCACTCACAATCATACCGCCACCAGCGGGAATCCAGCAATCCTCCACACCATCAGGTGGACATTTTATCACAATTCCTGTCAGATGTGGTCCGTTTGGTCAGATAGGGTTAAAAAATAAATCCCCCAAAATTAATTCTGAGAGGGTATGTGTATTGATATTTGTGATATAGTACTATAATTAAGTCTAGTTGAACATGGAATGTTCAAACAAAGCACAAAGCAGCCGTCTGGAAATGATGGTTTGTATTTAAGGCCCAGTGAAAGGTTTATGTGAAGGTCTGCAGTCCTCAAGCCAGCTGACTCGTGTCCCCGAGAGTCACTTTCCTCCGAGCAAGGGAGAGGAGAGAGTCTTTGGTGACTTAATCCCAGCCTTATTTGGCATTTTATCATCAAGGTAGGTGTAAAGACCCTGTTCTTTCGTAGTCTTTTGTGTCAGTCCTTGTCTGGGATGATTTTCTCTGGTCTTTCCAGGCACCTTCCCCAAGCAGCAGACAATGGTGAAACTTCTCATCCTGGGAACTCCAAACACAGGAAAGACTGGTAGACTGCCTTTGTGATGATATATTTATATTTGACATGGTTGCCAAGTAATATGACTTGACATGAAAATGTGCTCATCGCACTCAACGTGGGAACCAATGTTAATTCCTTAATTTCCTTACAGCTGTTCTATTTCTATTTCTACAGCCTTGTGTGTCCGCTTCATGACAAAGCGATTCATTGGTGAATATGACCGCAAGAAAGGTAAGATGGACCCTTTCATAAACAAATGTTCTCCTTTTTTTCTTTTACTCCTACAGGCCACACATTTAATTCATTAGCTTTCATTGATGGTGCTAGAAGTCCAATCCATTTGGACGTCTAGCGACGTCAATGGCACCAAACCTAAATGCTTGTCTTCCCACTTTAAATGAAATGGACATCTATTGCTATTGCAATAGCATCTAATGATTTCAATAATACTATGAAAAAAAAAAACTAATTTTACTTGAAGCCATAATCAGTTTTTTTTAAATTCATTTTTAATTTCATTTCTATTTCATTTTCCCTTCTAGGTGTGAAAAAATGGTAATTTTTATTGAAATTGCATTCATTTCTAAATTTACTTATAATTATTTTTAAACAAATAGTGCAAATATAATAATGATTAGTAGTTTCATTTTTTAATGAACAAAAATAGTCACTTGCCCCGTCCATAAAGGTTTAACGGCCCTAATTGTCAACTTTTAAATATCTGTCCATGGAAGTGACCATGTCTGTGAAAGGGTTAACGCAAAACCATCATCATGTGTGGGGTAACCTCAGTCTCAGTCTGCAGAAGGTCCCCACCTTGTGGACTTCCTGTGTGTGGCTCCATTTTTTACCTAGGTCTACAATGTCTTGTGTGTCTTGTGTCTGTCTTGCTAATGCAACCAAGAAATTTCCAGAATACGGAATGAAATAAAATTCTAATCTAATCTGATGTGTTCCATCACAGAGGTGACCTATAGATGCTGCCGCCTCGTGGACCAGGAAGCTGTTGACCTTGAGATTTTGGATACAGCTGGCCAGGTACATTTGTTGTACACCTACAACCCATAACCCTCCAGTGGACCACATATGGTTCTTCAGAATTGAACACCAAGAGCATGGTTTGTGATAGAAAATCTTGAATCTGAATGAAAAATTAAATATTGTATGACAGGAGAGTTGCCCACCATCCCTGGAGGCCTCCATTCGCTGGGCTGATGGCTTCCTATTGCTCTATTCCATCACGCACCGCCAAAGTTTTCTGGAGGTCGCCCGGCTCAAGAGACTTATTGACCAAACCAAACAGAATCTGGGTAAGAATGGAATTGATTCATAATTGGACCCTACTACCCCCCAGGTCACAATTGAATTTGATGAGAGATTATTAAAAAAAACGGAGTAAGAAGAAAATACAAATAGATTATGTTAAAAAAAAGATAGAAACAAAAATAAGATGAGACAAACAATGATTTAAAACCCAAAATCCCAGGAGGCAAGATCATTCAACTATTCATCATTTCTCATAACGGTCAGGTTGTATCTATTTTTCTAATATACGGCTGGATTGCACAGTTTAGAAGTTGGTAAATTTTCACTGTTGCAATTTTTGTTGTTGTCTTTTTTAATTGTTTTTTTTAAACTAAAATGTCACCATGTGAACAAAGAGCTTATTGTGCTTTGTTCTAATCACTAGTCATTTTCTTCTGATATCCCAAAATAATGAACATACGGTCTGGTTCCAACATAACATCAGTCTAGAATGAGTACATTTTTGGGCTTATTACCTAAGTATGAAAATTGTGCAACTGAAACTTTGCATTTGTCACTATAGATGAAGTATCGGGAAAAATACCATGTCATTTTTCCTTTGAAAAATGCCCTTACACGTATTTGAAGCATTGTGGCTGCATTACCCGCATTAACAATCATCAAGACTACTGACTAACCAAGCAAAAGACTAGAACCAGTTCTGTGTGATCTACCCAGGCACTGTGTTTGCTCTCTTGTGTAAGCCCTGGAAGGAGCCTGCCTATTGTCATCTTGACATCCATACACACACACATACACCAGATCTCGCCATGTTATGGAGAAATAAGCGGTGATACATCCACATTTGACTGTATTCATTAATTCTCAAGCAAAGACTTATACGTCTTCATCTGGGAAGTAACCATGGGTGTGTGATTCAGCTGTCCCAACAGTTTTGGTAGCCAATAAAGCCGACTTGGAAATTGGGAGAGAGGTGACAACGGTGGAAGGACAGAGACTGGCTCGTGATTTAAGGTTTGTCTGTAGGTACAGTGTACTATATTACATATTAATGTGCTTATTAAGAATATACGGCTTGGTGTGTGTTACTTTGCAATATTTGGAGAAAAATATTTTAACTACACTAAATCAATATTGGGGTTCATATACAATCAGGGCCCACTCCTCCCCAAAAAGACTAAAGTGATGTTTGCGTGTGTTAAGGTGTGGTTTCAGGGAGTTGTCAGTGGCTGATGCTGTGTTGGCTGTAGAAGCTGCTGTGTTTCAGCTCATCAGGTTGGTTTCTGTCATTTGAACGACCCCCTTTTTTAAAAATATGGATTTTTTTCATGCTTACAGATGTGGATTTATTTGAGGTCCTTTAGTGTTTTCTAAAAAAAAGTCTTGAAGCACTGGCTGCCATTGATTTACATTCATATGTCCAAATTCAGCATCCTCATGCTAAAAATGTGTTAATCCTTTCAGGTTAAAAAATGTTGTTTTTTCTTCTTCAACCTTTACAGGGGACTCATTAAACTTACTGACTGCCATTGACAGAGCTAGGCGTCCAATCAATTTTGATGTCTAGCTCCGTCATTGCCACTGAAACAAAAGCTGTCTTCTAATACTATGAAAAAAAATATGGTTCATATTGACAATTTATTCATCGATACATATGATAAAAATATGGAAGAAAATACAACAATGATTAAAAATTGCTAATAGTTTATTCATTTTTAATGACCAAAAATAGTCACTTGCTCTATAAAAAGTTTTGAATCATTGTCCACTATTTTTGAGCAGTTCCTTAAAGTTAATAATGCCCGCACAAGAATTTTTGGCTCCTTTCTTAAAATAGCATTGTCTTGTCCCCAACGTGTGTGTAACAGGCAGGTCCTGGACCAACAGCGGCCCTTGCCTGACCGCCGTTCTTACATGCTGACTATGCGCCACGCTCTGACTAGGAAACTGACCCGCTCGAAAACCATGCAGTGGTGACCTTTGACACCCAGCATAGCAAGGCACTTGTATAAATCAGTGTGGAAACTACAGACAGGCTTTCTCCTTGAATGGGTCAGACATGATATGGGGAATTAAACTGTGATTGTACTTCTGTTTGGTTCTTACCAATCAATTAAATTCTGCCTCTGCCAGAAAATGAGTCTTTGAATGTGCTGTTCTGAGTTTAATAAAGTTTCAAAGATGACAAGCGAAGCTTCTCCAGCCTGCAAAGCCTTTCACCTTACAGTAGATGGCAATGTCTACTCCTTCTTAAAGGCTAGGAAGCATCACATTAAATGTTCCTCACATGTTCTTGACATGTGAGTAATTTGACACTCAAGTGTCTTATGTCATTGTTATCTAGAAAATGACTGATGCAGGGCTTTGGAAGGGAGTCTCTGCTCAGTTTTCCTTGGCATGTAGGCCTTACAGCTGGCTTCCCTATAGCTTTCCGTGTTTATTATTTTAACCATCGGATGTTGATGAGGAGGATGGATGACATTGTAGTGGTCACCTAGGAAACTAAAGGTCAAAATGGCAAGTAACTCTTTTGGCTCAGAATAGACGGTGAGTCATTGTGCATCATTAGGGACTCAGCCAATCACCGTCATGCTGCTCACAAATGATAACTATAGTACTTAAAAATCACAGGAAACGTCGTCTCCATCTATTGATGCGTTATTCCATTTTTACAATCGGCTTACTGATATGGTTAATTCAAATCTGCAATAGTGAGACTGGGAATGTGTCTGTTTTGTGTGTTGTTGTGTACACAAGAACATTTTCATTCTTTAAAAGCTGTCACACAATCTTTACTACAAAAAAGATTAGTTAATCATTCTTTTGACAATGAATATTTCAGAAACGACAATCTGAAATTTAATTTTAAATTGGAAAAAGGCCTAAAAAGTCCAACAAAAATAAAGAGTTCAAAATTGTTCAAGCCTGATTACGTCACAGTGATGGGAAAGAGAAAAGATGTCTAAAATGAGATTTTTGCTCATTACAGCAACACCACCATGGTCAAATATCCATTTCATAAATAAATTGAACAATCTCCGTTGATCATACACATTGATGTAGCCCAGTGTTATAACCTTGTAAAATGATATCTAACCAGGCAGAAAAGATACAAATAATTGTATAAAGAAAGTAGGTAGATCATTAAAGAGAAGAGAGGGGAGTATTTTCAACTGATGGTAATCATCATGGGTCTTTCTGACGGGTGAGCTCTCTTTTGACTCTTTAGGAAAGGCTCGAGATATTATAAATAAATAACAAAACCAATCGCATTCTCATGCCCAGTTATGGTTCAAAATGGATTTCTTACATTGCACTTTGAGGCTTGGACCTAAATACCAGTACTTTGAGTACCTCTAACATGTATGTCAAAATTCATTCCAGGGGAAGGCCATTACCATGACATAATGATTATTAGGATTTTTTTCATGTACAGCAGCATAGAAAGGTTCATACGAAGTTTTAAATAAAGCTGACATTTTGGAAAACTACTGAATGAGTGTAATCCACAAATGCACCATATATGAGCTCTAGTAGGATGCAACACATAATGTTTAAAAGGGCAGGGATGCAAACAAAGAGTTCCACTAACAATAGGTTTGGCCTTCTCGCGCTTCTAAATTACAGTTTTGTTTGTCATATGGGAAATAAACTTTGGTCTTTATGTACAGACTAACAAAATGGAATTTTACCGATGAAGTGTCTGTTTAAAAAAAAAGCAGCACCTGACTTCAACAAAGTATTTAGTTGTAAAACACCAGATTAGTGAAAATCTCTTCTCTTGATTGGCTGCAATGAAAACCTGAACTCCGCCAAAAAAAATCACTTTATGGAATGGCTTGGACACACCTGGTCAATACATATTTAGGTTGGGAGACCTCGAGATTGTTCCATTATGTATTGAAGGATAAGTATTACTCATTGGCCGCCATTGATGGCGCCAGACGCGCAATCCATTATGCGGCACATCTTTTGCCGTCAATGGCAGATAATGAGCAATTAACCATATTTAAGTCACAGGTAACTCATGAGTCATCAACCTTTTTAGACGTGGAGACTCACGAACCAAGTCGTCATGGTAACGAAATCTGTAGGGTGACTCACTAGCATGAGATAGGGTCCACCCCGTAGACAGAATCATTTCAGCAGGAGAAGAAATAGGGTGTGATAAGTATGCAGTGATACTTGTTCCTTAGGGAGACATCGGCATTTATGCGACTGTATTGTTTAATATTGTGAGAAAATGCATTAGGTACACACCTTCTGTTGAAATAATGTTTTTTTAAAAATTCTCTAAAAAACAACAACAGAACAGACAGTGTAGAAATACAATACTATTGCGCACTTCAGTCCAAGAAATATGCAGAAAAAAATATTATATAATATTAAGAAAAGTATTGCACGTCCAGTGGACAAGTGGTTAGCACATTGGTCTCACAGTTCTCGGATCGAGGGTTCAATCCGAGATGGGTTCCGACCTTCCTGTGTGTAGTTTGCATGTTCTCCCTGTGCTTGTGTGGGGTTTCTCTGGGTACACTGATTTCCTCTGACATCCTCAAAACATGTGTGATAGGCTAGTTAAATTGCCCCAAGGCAGAGGTGGCGAACAAGTTAAACACAAAGAGCACAAATTTTAAACTATGCGAGGCAAAGAGTTTACATCAATAGCAACATTAAAAAAATCCAATCTGCCAAACTATTTTTAAAATATACTTATAATGTGTTTGTTTTTAATAGACCCTGGTGAATTTGAGTGTGTTTTAAGAGAGAATAAAATACGAGAAACATGAAACGAGGCAAAGAAACACAGCATGTACAAAATATGATAAGAAACAAGTTTGTCCGGGAGCCGCATGTGGCTCGAGAGCCGCGTGTTCGCCACCCTTAGCCCAAGGTATGACTGGTGCCCACAGTAGGCTGGGATAGGCTCCAGCACCCCGCTTGTGAATGAAAGATTGAATGAACACGAATGTACGCTTGGATCTTTCTCTGCTTGTCAAAACGGAATGGGCGGGGTTTGTATATTGTCCAGGTGTGCGTAGATCAGATGACGGCAGGAAAGGGGCGGGGCTTGGCTGCATATTCATCCGAGCGTGGGAGAAGCAGTGGTTGGATGAAGAAGACGGACGGAGCTCGGCTCTCTCATCCAGCGGATGGCGGCCGTCGAGCGTGTCACTGACCCGCGGACGATGCAGACGTTGGGAGCCTTTCTTTTTCATCCATGAGTTGTTTATCCAGACAAGACGCGACCACCATGGAGTCGATATTAGACACGCTGGCGGCGGATAAACTCTACCCGACCGGGGGCAGCAACCTGTTGGACCTGGAGGAACTCAACGAAGGAGATTTTCTCACCAATGTGGTGAGTCAAAGAGCAGCACGCATGAAAAACACTCTGCTTACAAAACGCAACAAGTGTTTGAGTTTGATAGAAATTATCATTATAATTAGTCTCAGGTGGACGTTCCACCCGGACCCGGACATCGGGTGGCAGATCCTTATTGACATCCGGTGCAATTACCTTTCCCCCTTTTGAATGTGTATGTGTTTGTGTGTGCGCGTGCGCGTGGGTGGGTGGGTGGGTGTGTGTGTGTTTCAGACACCTCTTCTTGGTGTCTTCCAAACTGTGGAAAATAACTACATTCCAAAGAGGAACTTTTCTCCTTATCAATTGGACAGTATGCATTTGTACAGGGAGGACTGCCATCGATCATTCACCTGCCAGCCCTTCTAGTGCAAGTGGATTGGACGTTTGTCGTTGTCAGTGGCAATTAAACATGCTCATTCACTGTTAGCGCTCTGGGTTGAAGTGAATTGGACATCCATTGCCGTCAGTGGCAGTGAATGCATTCATGTGGGATAGTCATTTTAGATTAAGTATAGATTAAGGATGTTCACAATATGATCCTGTCATTTTCAGAATTGGGTAAGAAAAGATAGTTATCGTTATTGAAATGTATTTATTTTGAGGTTTTACCTTGTTGGCTGCCATTGACGGCAATAGGCGTCCAATCCAACTTGATCGCTGCCACGATCTCTGTCAAAATGGATTGGATGTCTGTAGTCATCAATGGCAATGCTGACCATCCTTGTCTAAATGGATTTGATGTCTTCAGATGGCATTGGCAGTGAATGAGTTAATGGCTGCTAGCAACAAAATCAGTACTATAAGCATCCTGCAAAACAACAAGAATAGTACAGTATACGTATACAGCACATTTTATACTATATAGTAGTTAAACAAACAGATTGTCCTGCAACAGAAAAAAAGTTGAGAATATCATAACAAAGATAACTCATTTTATCACATTGAATGAGTAACTTTTTTTTATTCATTTCAAACAAAATACTTGAACGTAATGTTCTAAATTGTCCCTAGGTACGAATGTTTGCGAGAATGGATGTCTGTGTCATTCTGCCCTGCGATTGGTGGCAAACCGTTAAGGGTGTCCCCCACCTACTGCCTGTAGTTGGCTGGGATAGGCTCCAGCACCCCCACAAGCCTTGTGAGGAAACACAGTTCAGAAAATGAATGAATGAATGAATTTTTGCTACCTTATTTTTTGAGTTCTCAGTTGACGTGAAAAAACAGGGATTTGTCAATTGTCTTTTCACTTTGTTGACATGACTATCCTACTAATAACTCTTTAATATGTATTGCTATAATAGCTTTGTTCAAATTGGGTGAAAAAAATATTCAGATGTGCATTTTTTTCTCTCCACTAATGCAGTTCCAAGATATCTGTGCAGTATTGTTTATTGATCGATCCCCAAAACCAGGTGACTCGGATTTACATGCAAAAATATGTGATCGGGAAATCCCTCGTATAGATTGATGAGGAAAAATCCACATAATTAGCGGGATTGCAAACCTCATTTTAGCTACACAGTAATCTTGATACGTTCTTTCCCTTAACTAAAACTTGGCTTTTTTTAATAGGACAGAATCAGATCATTTGAAGTACTATCCAGAGTACAACCTAACACTTTTGGTATGGTGACTTGCATAGGATCAAAATCTGCCATGTTACATAAAGTGAATTTCATATTTTTTATTCTAGTACCATTTCAGCACAGTTTGAAATACAGCCAAGCACATTTTAATTTCATTGTGTTATTGTAATGTTTAAGGATGCATAATATGGATTTACAAAAATAAACAAACATGCAAACATTAGCTTATTGTGGTGGTATTGCTCTGAAGGCTTTAATATCAATATTAGCAGTTACTACCTACACTTATCTGTATTAGCCACTTTTATTTGAGTCAACTGTCACATAAAATGTGTCTCTTTGCCGGCGGCATGCATATACAATGTGGGGGGGTATCATTTTCCTCCATTGTTGTTGTTAGTGTCTCCGTCTGACTTTGTGTTAGATTGAGTCAATCAATCACAATGGACAACAGTTGACAAGCATATTCACTGAAACATTCAATGTAGTCTTTAATGCATCAAACATTCACAGCACATCTATGGTGACATTTAACCACATACACATACTGTGCAGTCAGTATTCCCTATTGATCATTATAAAAAAAAGATTCAAACGCTCAATTGAACCCAAATATTCCCTGTAAAGTGTCTTTTAAAAACACAGCTGTCCTTCAGTCACTGGCTTAATCATCTTTTTGGTTTTGGAAATCTCATCTCATTTTCTGAATCGCTTTATCCTCATTAGGCTTGTTGGGGGTGCGGGAGCCTATCCCAGCTGACTCCGGGCCAGGGGCGGGGGACACCCTGAATCGGTGGCCAGACGATCGCAGGGCACAAGGAGACAAAGGACAACCATGCACACTCACACCCATACCTAGGGGCAATTTAGAGTGTCCAATCAGCCTACCATGCATGTTTTTGGAATGTGGGAGTAAACCGGAGTACCCGGAGGAAGCCCACACAGGCTTGGGGAGAACATGTAAACTCCACACGGGTGGACGTGACCTGGATTTGAACCCAGGACCCCAGAGCTGTGAGGCCGGCACGTTAACCACTCGCACCAGCGGGCTGCCTGTTTCGTAAATGCTAAATATCATAATATTTCTGTTTTCGTATTGTCAAAATGCACTATCGCCGTCAGTGGCACCCATTGAGTTCATTTCCCGCTTTTCACTGAAGTCCATTGAGCGGTCACAAATTTAGGTGCAAACGTGAATTGAATTTCTTAATAAATAAATAAAAAATGGCCACCTTTTCCAGTAAACTTGTCGTCAAATTTTAGGAGTCAGCATAAAAACTCTGGAACGCGCCTTTTCAACACTAAACACTCCATCTGGACACTTTCATGCATCCTGCCGTTGTTAATATTTAATAGTTTTGGGTCGATTGTCATCTTTCTACTTCCCGATTGCCAAATCTAATCATTCTATGTGGCCCACTGTGAATCTTTTTCATCATGCTCCCCCAAATCTGTACCCAAATTGTCTTCAATTTAAATGATGATAACATATTGAAATGTATGTTTGTTTGTTGCCACCCCTCCTTTTTTAAGGCAATCAGTTGTAACAACCCCTTTGGAAGCGACACTATGATTACATGGTTGCTAGTGACAAAAATGATTTTGACACTCCTGCATAGTGTGTTCTCCTGTGGCTTCCATTTTTTTTCATTTTTTCCTCCTCAACTCCCCATTCAAACCCTGCACTCCAGCTGTAGAAAGACACACCCATCCTGTGTGCATCCTCACTGCTGATTGGGCACGGAGCTGCCAGAAGGAATGCGAGCAGGCACGCTGTCTGTGTGATAGACAGAGAGAGAGAGACAGAAAAGACAAATTTTGTGTGTCTTGTTTTCCTGAGAACGATGCTTGACTTTAGTCTCCACGTTAACTCCAGTGAAGCTAAATGTAGCCAAACCGCTCTAACCACATGAAATCAAATGCAGTGGAGAGCACTGCCTTCGGCGTTTAACTGCGCAGCGCAATTTCACTTTTACTTGCAAATGTCAAAACATCATCGTTGCGTGCAAGTCGTCCATCAAATGGTTGAGACTCACAATTTATGAGCATGTCATTATATTTATAGCCCTAATCTTCCCTTCCGATCACAGCCAGTAAAGTCCTAATTAATGGATGATTCTGACTGATTATCTGGGAATGTGAGATGCCTTAGAGTACTATTTCGCGAACTATTTTCACCAGCTACAATCTAAAAAAAAAATGTTGTTTAAATTCCACACCAATTATTGCTTTAGAGACCAACATTGAAATGCTGAAATATACTGCTGTTTATGGATGTATTCCACATTTTGCTATCTGCAATATACAAGTTTTTTTAATTGAAACGACTGCTGTTGTGACAAATGGCACAATTGCAGTGGTTTATTTTTACAGTTTGAGACCTAACATTCTTAATTACAAGGATAACATTACTCTTCACTTATAATTACTCCTTATATACTGTATATATCCGCCTACTAGTTGCTCTGTTTCTTCCTCACTATTAAAAAAACAAACATGGCATTGAGATGTAAGAATTTATGCGTTTTCCAACAGAATGCAGTTTTAAGTATGTGAAATGTCTTTGCCTGATCATAATTGATGGAGAATACATCATCTTAAACTGGAAGGGTTGGACGTCAATCGCCGCCAATGGCAGTGACTCAGTAAATATACTATGAATTACTAGGTTTAATCCGCAACCACAGGTGGATAGATTTCCAACATCTTCACATGCACCGGTACCCGGACGCAAACGTCCGTTCGACCAAACGTCCGGGGACGAAGTGTCCGTCGACCAAGTGTCCGTCGACCAAACGTCCGGTCACGACATGCACCCTGATGAATCTAAACTTTTTCCAGAATTGAATTCAGCGTAATTAGTGTTGAATCAATGTGATTTCATCAAATCATTGCACCATTTCCAGACCTTCAATGCAGACATGCTCAACCTCAAAGACAACCTAACATGATGTGTGATGTCATTCTGAGGTTAAAACTTTCTTTTAGAATGCTATCCAGTGCTTTATGTCTATGAATAATCCTGTTACGTCGATCGCTCTTTACAATTTCTGGATGGATGTAAAGCCTGGAATTGACTTGAAGAGGTACTTTGTGAACCATGCTGCTACAACAACAAACCACTTTTTTCCTTTTTCTTTTTAATTCACGCCTGTCAAGAGACTTCTAATGTCGTGCTATTTTTTTTAACATGAGCTCACGCTTGTTTCCTGGAATAATACATTGAAATGAGCCTTACTCCCCTCACATCAAAACCTCTCTGGATGCCCACGAAGTCCGAGCACCGCTCTGTCCCAGGCTTCCCGAACGTCTCGAGTTGGTGACTCATCCGTTCAAGACAAACATGTGTTGAATATAATGACATCATAGACGAGGTGACATTTGGGTCTTTGAAAGCTGTTGCACTCCTCTAAATGCCTTCTAATCAATTCATCATTATGCACTTTAATCAAGGTGGTTGTACTTGAAAACTTTAGCAAAGAAAAGGTTTTAGAACTTGAAGCCCATGAATAATGGGCAACTGCAGACAAACTGCAGTGATGATCGAGAAAACTGTTTTACACAAGGTGATTGAATGAATAGCGGATGTGACAAAATCTGACATTGATTAAGCATCTCAACGTTGCAAATGGAATTTTTCTTGCTACCGTATGCACGCGATCAGATCTCTATGAAACCTGTTATGTCATCACCGCTCCTGAAATTGCATTAAACATGTTAAAGCTCTCCAATGGCAAACAAAAAAGTTCAAATTCATAATCAAAAAGAACGCTATTTTTATTAAAATTGCAGGGAGACTCTGCACAGCTCCAAAACTATCACTTGAGATTGCCTAGAAATCCTGCAAATCAGCTGTCCCACCTCATTAAATCTATTTGTATCTTTTTGTTTTCCAGCCTTTCTCAGGTGACCAAATGGACGACTTCAACAGCGAGTTGTTCAGCAGTTTCTTTGATGACCACCTATTAGAGCGCCCCCCGCTGACAGACGGGCATTTCTTTCTCCACATGGACATAGACAACAGCCCAGGTCAAAATCCTAATTTTTATCTTTGGTACTTATTTAATACTGCTTACTGTACTATGAAAAATTAGGGGCGATGCTTGCCACGTCCTATTGTGGCTTTCAAGTGGGTGAAAATAGCACTATTACGTGTCAATTTTCCCGTATTTTATAGGTTTTTTTGATCATTTCAAAGTGTACGCAGTATAGCAACTTTTTTTACGGGAAAAAAGGTTTTTAAAAAAGTATGTTTTTTTTTTTAAACTGATCTCGTCTTCCCCTTTTTGGCTCTAATCCGGATCGTTTTGGTCACCGCTATCGGACGAAAATCTTTGAGTATGGTATGCATGACTTCTGCCTTTTCACTATATAAATATAACGCGTCAGCAAGCAATATACCAAGACAGTCAAACTGTCAGCGCATTTACAGAATCTTGAATTTAGTGCATGCAAACGGCGCACCGACTGATTTAAGTCCGCTCTATGTGAGTAAATATGTGCCGTGTTGTGTTTGTACGGTTTATTATCTATCACTTAATAAGGGGAATTGAAATCATTAATAGAGGGAGCAATTGGCCAAGATTGACAGGTATGATAATATCATTTTAAAATGATCTTTTTCTTCCTTGGATTCCTGTAAATTGGCTAGTTGCTTGACCTCTCAGCCAACATCTGCTCACAAATTTACCCCCAACCCTCAGTCGGGATCCAATTGGAAGCCAACTCGGCATGGAGACCAAGAGTATTGAGTTTCCCCTTAAAAATGTTCACAGTTCACCTCCTTCCTCTCTGAGAGGTCAAATTCCAAGATGCACAAGTTTATATTAGCTTCGGCTTCCAAAAATGTTCACTTTGAACAACTGAAAGTGTCAGCAAGCTGCTCCTACGAGGTGATTCCTGCCTCAAATCCTTTTGAGGCAAAAACATAATGTCACTTTCATAATTCAGTGGCACTGTAAATCAAAAAAATCTGTCTTTTGTTTGTGTTTTGGAGACCATGACTCGCACGCTCGTGAAAATTGTTAGTTGGGCTCATGTTGGCCAGAGAAAGAGATTGGTTCCATTTTTAACCGATTAATCAACAGATTCAAAATTGGATTTAAAAAAAAAGAAATTAATCTAGGCATTCTATAGATTGTGAATTGGTTAAAAAAAGACTTCAAAGGATTTAAATGAGTTTTGCTGTCACTGTACAGAGCAAAATGAAATTATTTTTCAGCAGTGGGTACTCCTAATATGTTTGATCACCTTAAAATATTTTTTCAAGCCTTTTTTCTTTTTTTTAATGGATTCTCATGACATTTACATTTACTTTTTAACTGGATGTGCTCAAAGGCATTTTATTATCGCTGTATATGGCACAGCTAAATAGTTTTCTATCTCAGTGGACAATCATTCTCTTTTTTTCAGAAAAATGCCTCAGGTCTAGTAAATGTACTCCTATAAAATGTGTGTGTTTAATGGTATTTTACATAGTAAATTATTGTGTAATTCAATGGTTGGGACATAAATGTCTCGTAACTGCATTGAATGGATAACCACATATTCTAGTAACAAACACAATATGCAAAATTGCCCTTGTAAAATATGTATGAACGTATTTATTCAGTAACCCCAAGACATGAATAACCTGACTGATTTTCACAGACATCCAAGGTGAGCACAGCTACTCTTTGAGTGGAGACTCTGCCCCCCAGAGCCCTGCCCTGTCAGTCAAGATGGACCAAGACTCTGGTGGGTGACTTCCCTTTTTTTCTTGACTCACTTTTGTCATCTCTGGAACAATAGATCATGTTGCTGCTGTTGTCGAGAACTTTCCCAGTCATTTTGTCCGTACAAATAAGCATGCACATGTTACCGATCTAAATGTAAAGTGTACGCAAGAAGTGCAGGTTCATCTTCTCGTTTTCAGTTTTGTAACTCAGTTCCTCTGTCCATGTGCTTTTTATGTTCTCCATTTATCCTGGGTATCCTTCTGCCTGTGCAATTTTCCCACTCTAACTAAGCCCTGCCCACCTACCGTGCACGTGCACACACACGCGTGTCCAGACACACCACTACTATGACAAGCATATGGTTTTGAGTGCGGTGTAGTTTAAGCCAGAAGAACATCCCTGTCTCTCTTTCTTGCAGTCTTAAACACACACACTCGGCCTTAATTCAATCAAATCCTCATTAAATTATGTGCTCTTACTAAAAATGGAGCGGAATTCACATGCAAAAACAACAACAACAACAACAAAAGAAAATAACATTTAAACGCCTATGTGGTGTGGTTTGAGCCTTTCCAGAGAATGACTACGCTAACATGCGGCACGCGACATATTGCAATCAAACGCTTAAAAAATCACAAAGACCATGCAAAGAAAAGCAGAATGCGTAATTTGAGAGTATATGCGGTCAATCAAATCAAATTGGATCCGATGTCTAGATTAGATTACATATATATTTCATCCCGTATTTGGGAAATTTCTTGGTTGCAGTAGCAAGACAGACACAAGACACACACGGCATTGTAGACCTAGGTAAAAAAAACTGGAGCCACACAAAGGAATTCCACAAGGTGGGGACCTTCTGCAGACTGAGACTGAGGTTACCGTGCAGTCCCTCAGTAGTCTGGAGGTTTTAAAGATCATCTTCCTTGCCTAGATCCTCCCAAACTGTCCTATCACCTAATCAGCAGCAGTGGAGATTGCCGTCAAAGGCAGTGTGATATGATCACTTTAAATCAGGGGTCCCCAAACTTTTTCCTGTGAGGGCCACATAACTTTTCCCTTCTCTGATGGGGGGGCAGTGTCAGTTTGTAACAGGAAAAGTGTGACGATCGTAGGGGAGCTTAAAAAATATATTGTTTTCCAGAAAGCCACACATAACCAAATAACCCTTTCCAGGTTATTTACAGAAAAAGTCAGGAAACAACTAATAACACTACTAATAAAATAAATAATAACTAAATAACCCTCTCTGAGTTCTTCACAGAAAAAACAGGAAATAAATAACACTATTTATGAAATAAATAATATCTAAATAACTCTCTCTGGGTTCTTCATAGAAAAAAAAAGCCATGGAACCTTAACTTTCTGTTGTGCCATGCACAATCTTCTCCCTTTGCCCTGATGAAGTTTATGCACGACACACAAGATTAAAACGTCCCAGTCTTCAAGGCCAAATAGGAAAAAAATCCCATAGCGTCTCTGGTATTGTTCAGAGGGACGGTCCAAATGTGCCCGCGGGCCGAATCCGGCCCGTGGGCCGTAGTTTGGTGACCCCTGCTTTAAATGGATGTCATTTCTATAATTGTCAAAGGGCGGTGAATGAGTTAAGGGCTACAATCCACAAATTAGTCTGTGGTAAACGGATGTTGAAATGTATTTATATTTCAACTACTAAAACAAACTCTGGCGGACCGGCGAATGAGTGGTTAGCGCTTCGACCTCACAGTTCTTGGATCAAGGGTTCGATCCCAGGTCGGTCCTCACTGTGTGGAGTTTGCATGTTCTCGCTGGGCTTGCGTGGGTTTTCTCTGGGTACTCTGGTTCCCTCCCACATCCCTAAAACATGCAGAGTAGGCTGGTTGAAAAGTCTAAATTGCCCCTAGGTATGAGTGTGAGCATGAGCGGTTGTCCGTCTCCTTTTGCCCTGTGATTGGCTGGCCACCGGTTCAGGGTGTCCCCCGCCTGGTGCTCGTAGTTAGCTGGGATAGGCTCCAGCAACCCCCGCGAACCTTGTGAGGATAAGTGGTTCAGAAAATGAATGAAAACAAACTGCTTGCATCTACTGCATGTGTGTCCCCTTCTTTGTTAAACCATGAACAATAACAATTAAAAGTTGACCTTATTTCATTGGAAATACTTGTCGTATTCTTTTTAGTTGGATAGTAATGTTTTTACTCCTCTTCTTCTCAATCGCCTCTTATTATTAGGCTAACCTCTATCTAGGTATTATTTTAATTCCAAGATGCCAGGAAGTAACGCAACATAAATGTTATCGGGTTGCTGTTCTTTTTTTGGAAAAATGCAGTAAATTAAAAAAAAAACTGACCCATTTGGACCAATGTGATGAATAAAACAGCAGATAAAAAGTCATTTAAACAAGGGAGAAGCTTATGTTATCTGATTTTCTTGTCAATGAAACCCTCACAGAAATTACCAGGGGAAGCATGGTATTTGAAAAAAAAAATTAGAAATGTGTGTGTAGATGTTGTGGTCGTTGGTAAAAGCGGGAAATTAATATTGAAAATCCCTATTGACAGAAATAGTGTCTTATTTAACGTATCTTTTCTTTCGCTTGTTGTCCTTTTCAATAAACGACCTGCAAATATAATTAGATACGATTGAAACATTTACCCAAAAATATTTACCTCAAGGACCAAGTCATCAAATGACTTTGGATGCAACAGGTTGTTATTATTTTTATAAGCTCACACATGGAGGCTCACATTTGTACCCCACTTGGCTTCAATTTACTGCTCTCCTTGTCGATGGGAAGCATAAGTTTTACTGCTGTCACCTGCCGTGCTGGACCAACTTTTAGTTTTTTTACAGCTTCTGTTCTGCTGAGATCACAGACCGCTCGCCATTCACCCGCTGGGATTCAAACCATTAACTTTTACATGAGTGAACAAAAGGCTGATAGTGTATAATTTGGTGGAAATATTTTCTAATTCTGTTCCGCCTTATCTCGAGGAAATGTGCTGAACTTTCAATAGTATATTATATGCAAGTTATGATACTGATGAGTTTAAACAGTCAAGCCTGTTGCACATTTCTAACCTTTTTATTTTTAACTGATATAACAAAAAAAAAATTACTATGGTTCTGTCCACCAAAAACCGAGCAATGTAAACGAGGAACAATTAAAACCGTTGACATGGTAATTAAAGTTCATGAAGTAAAAATTTATTTGGGGAAAAAAACTGTTGATCGTCTCTCTTACGCTTTCTCTTGCTTAGAATTTGAATGGAGCTTCAGTCAGGACCTGTCGACCATCTTGGTGAAACAGGAAGAGCCGGATGCGGCTCATGAGCCCGAGCCGCAGCCTGCCGAAGGCTCGCCTTTCATACTAAGCCCCGCCCCTGCAAGAAAAGGGTCACTATGGAGACACACAGTAAGCATCCCTGGAGAAAGACACATTTTATTTTCTGCTTGATGGTAGAAGCTGTATTTGCTTGGTTCAGGTGTGTCCTCCTGATGATGTTAAGCCCGTGACTATAAAAGATGAACCAGGCGAGGTGGGACAGTGCCCCTGCCGGCCTACTGGTACGCACATTACCCCCAGTTTGCCCTTTTTGATTTCTCAGTATTTATTTATTCATTTGATCTAACTTCTTTCCAAGACGAGGGCCTGCAACTTCCGCCCACTCCACCCAGCAGCAACCACGGCGACAGTGACGGCTCCCTGCCGCCCTCCTCCCCGCACCTGGCCCTTCCTCCGTCTTCCCCGCAGCCGCAACAGAGACCAACAGGCCGGGGGTCCGCTTCCTCATCCGTGGCCATCTCGTCTTCACCTCTACTCACTGCGCCACATGTCAGTAGCCTTTTTCTCCACTGGCTTCTTACCTCCCCTGATCAAAACATTCATTTAACACTCTCACTCGTCGACTTTTATTTTGACGTGGCAGAAACTACAGGGCTCCGGACCCCTTTTGCTGACCGAGGAAGAGAAACGGACCCTCGTTGCTGAGGGATACCCCGTACCTAACAAACTTCCCCTCACCAAAAGTGAAGAGAAGGCTCTCAAAAGAGTTAGACGGAAGATTAAAAACAAGGTATAATGGGTAAACCAATAATCTTCAAGATGCACTTAGGTTCTTTCTGACAGGTTTATTTATTATGCATGTTTTGTAGTATTGCTCAATCAAATTAGTGAAATATATCTAAAAAAATATCTTGACAGATCTCAGCCCAAGAGAGTCGGAGGAAGAAGAAAGAATATGTGGAATGCTTGGAGAAAAGGTGAGTTATCATTTTTCCAGCCAAAAATCCCATTGTTCTTCAAATACAACCTCTAAACCAATCGTCTCTTCCCACTTGTGTACATCATTTGACGGCATTCAATTCACATGTTAGGGATGGGGAAGTTGGAAAAACAGCTGTTTTTAATTTGAACATTTTCCCTGCTCAGTGTGTAGCCACAGTCAAAGGACAAACCAGATTCATCATAAAAGTAGAAAAGCTCTATTTTTCTTTTAATTATTTTTTTGTGTCAGGGATTATTGAATGATCACTCAGAAAGGAAACAGCAGGCATCTGACAAGAGGTGGCTGAAAGAATTCGATGTATTCAAGGCAAACAGAAGGATTATAGGGATTAGATTAGTGACATCCTATCACCTTCCATTCATTTGGAGAAGTAATGTAATGTGAATGAAGGAAGGAAGGATTGGATTGGATTAGATAACTTTATTCATCCCGTATTCGGGAAATTTCATTGTGACAGTAGCAAGAGGGTGAGAATGCAGATAGAGGAAAGGCATAGTTACACATGGTTACAAGTTAGACAGTATACAGTCGCAAAGGCCGCAGAACAACAAAGCAAAAGGGAACATCCCACTTAAATTATTACATGAACACAACAAATTCAATAATGCTTGATTAACAAAATGGAATCGTGTGTGTTGCATGCACAAATTGAGTTTATTTTTTTGAAATGTTTTTTTAATTACAATATTAAAGGCAATGGACAAAATCTTATGGCCCCCGTTACTCATACAGATTTTGTGACCACTACACCATCAGGTGGCTATGAAAAAAAATGCTAATTAAAACAAGGAGTTAAGAAAAAAAAATCTGACATTTTTCAAACCAATTGTAATACATTGTTGAAACAAGAAGGGAAGTGAAAAACATTTAATTTAAAGTGTGGTGTGTATATCGTTGCTTTGAGAAATGTATTTCTATTTTTGTTTGATTTTTATAAATCTCTGTAAAGCATAGCTTAACGCTTTGGCTGCCGTAATAGATGTCCAATCCATTTTGAGTGGGTGGGGCCAGAAGTGATTGAACGATCCCAAATATTAACTTTTGAATCAATATCCACTGCAATGACAGCTGTGCCTGAAAGAGTTTAATAGGGGATCCGCAACAAAAAAATATGCGGTAGGCCGCTTTCGAACCAGCTGTAGGCAGATGACTTATTTTGAATATGAATAAAATCTGTGGGCAATTAATGACAGTGTTAAAAGCATGTTTTAACTGGTGATTAAGAATTCCCACAGGACAAAAAAAGTAATTCAAAATGTTTTTTGGGGCACCAGGGTTGAGAATTACACGTCAGAAAACGGTGACCTATGGAGAAAAGTGGAAAACCTGGAGACAACCAATAGGTAAGGCTTTCTACACATGGTCAGCAAAATCATACAAAAAAATTGAAGAAAACAAAAAGAAATCACAAATGCAAAAAGATCAAATCATATCCCACTGTCACAGTATTATTTAGTGTGCTTTCTTTTTGAAAATTATTTATTTACTACCAAGGTATGTCTTTTTTTTTCTCCCCTACTAGTGATCCTTTTCTTGACTTGTTTTATTTAGTGATGCCGTGATTTATAAATACTCAACAAATTCTGTCATTCTTACATCTGCAAAAAAAAACAAATAAGTCATTTGGTTCCTTACTAAATCTGGCCCTCTTAGTGAAAAAGGATTGAAGACCTATCTATCACTTTGAATAACAGGCATTGAGTTAATTTTTACAACAAAGGTGCTTATTTCAAACCTATTATGTCTGGAGTTCATATAATGAATACTTCTCATCCATACACTATATTTATACGAAACAGTTATGTTGCTATAGGAATTTGAGCCTAATCTGCTATTATCTTGGAGGAAGATATGGTCGTATTGGGGCTTCTGTGTGCGGTGGTCTATAATTAAAGTTTACGTGGTGCAACGCCCACCCTCCACATCCAGCCCACCCACATTCATGAACAATCACTGGGTAAAACAGTTGCGTTGGCGCAAACCGATCTCCATGAGTCAACACACTAAGTCTATAAAACAAGTTTGTTTGTGTTCCATGTGTCTACTTCAAATGAACTCATTGCCTGCCATTAAAGGCAGTTAAAATTGGGAGGGTTGCCACTAATTGTGGTTTCGTGCCATTGTCGGTGATAGACGTCCAACCCGTTGAACAGTTCCCTCAGTTAAAATGGAAACAGCAGCCGAGTGCATTGCTGCATTTTTTTTACTTTTTTTTTTTTTTTATTCACAAGGCAAAGGCCAAACGGCCTTTTGATGGCCTGCCTGACTTGCTTGCCTTGCCAGTTGAATATCTGACTCCAATTCATTGGGTTCATTTGGCTGGTGTTTGCGTTAAAACGCCGCACAAATGTTGAGCAGTGTCTCCCCTCAGTGTTCGCATTGGACCATTACAGCGCAAACCATCAGAACCCTGTTCTCCAGGTCACAAAAAGCCACCGGATGGTAAAGTTCTTGTTTTTGCTCCAATCTGACAGCCAAAAGCGAAAAGAAAAAGTGGGTCAAAATAGCTGTTTTTACATTCACTTAACATAAAGCACCAAAAATGTCTTTGGCTGTCAATCTCTAGGAATATTATATACAATACTTCCAGGACAGTACCATAACGTAAACATCCATGTTGATATTATCCTCCATATTCATAGCACTTTATCACGTGTCTGCAGGAGTCTCCTGCACCAGCTCCAGAAAGTCCAATCGCTTATTTCAGGGAAAGTTCTGCCACGCACTTGTAAAATGGCCTCAACTCAAACAGGGACATGCCTCATGGTAAGTATTTTCACTTATAGTATTTTCCTTTTAATTGTGCACAAAGGGCTAAATGTGTTTTTCTCTCTGCACAGATGATGGCATTGTGTTTTGTCCTGGTGTTGGGCTCCTTTTCCCCTTGCTTCTCCTCCCTCTCCTTTGTCCCTCACGCTTCTTCTTCCTCCTTACATACAACTTCACCTCCATCTCACCAAGAAGCGGACCTATACACGACCAGTCAGGGTATGTTGCCGCTCCGTAATAACGGTACCCTTTCATTTGGAATTCGCTCACCCAGGAAAAGTGGTGCTTTCTTGGAACGTGGGTAGATCATTAACTACATCCAGTCCTGTACGTTTAAAGCCATCTTGAAACCAAAACAATAAAGCAGTCTGTAATAGTTTTAAAATGAATGCTATGGACACCCTATAGTTCAACACCCCTGGGGTTGGGACTCCAGAGTGCAGAAAATCCAATGGCTCCAACAATCATGATGAAAGATGTGAATATATACTACTATATTGTTTGTGGTGACAGAAGGAATTTTAGCTTTTATTCAAGTTTTTTTTTTAAACTGATAGAAATATATCACATCGAAACTTTTTAAATACCACTTTGTAGCTTGGGCGGCCTGGTGGTTTAGTGGTTAGTGCATCGGCCTCACAGCTCTGGGGTCCTGGGTTCAAATCCAGGTCGGTCCACCTGTGCGGAGTTGGCTTGTTCTCCCAGGGCGTGGCTTTTCTCTGGGAACTCCGGTTTCCTCCCACATTCCAAAGACGAGCATTGTAAGGCTGATTGGACACTCTAAATTGCCCCTAGGTATGAGTGTGAGCATGAATGGTTGTTTGTCTCCTTGTGCCCTGCGATTGGCTGGCCCAAAGTCAGCTGGAATAGGCACCAGCACCCCCCGCGAACCTGGAGAGGGTAAAGCGGTTCAGAAAATGAGATGAGACTTTGTAGCTTATCACCATGTTAACATCTTCCAAGACAAATGACAGTAAGTTTGTGCTTTTGTGCAGTTCGCTCCCGCAGCCTGCTCTTCTTCGACGAAGGGTCTCCACTAGCGGATTCCCCCGCAACATTACTAGTGGAGAGGCTCCGGTCTCGACAGCACATTCAGGCAAGCCGCCACACAGCTGATGTGCAGAGGAGCCGGACAAAAGGGCCCAAGTTGGACCACAGGTACGATTCTACCGCTACAGTAATCCCTCGAATATCGCGGATAATGTAGACCAGACATGGTTGCGATAATCGAAAAAACGTGAAGTAGGATCCCCCCTAATATTACTACCATACTATACATCATCCACAGTACCGCATGCTTCAAGCTAAAGTTTACTCTTGTCTCCTTCAGCGAAACAAAACCAAACGATGATTCAGAATCCCTCTGACAGACAGCCTGATGCCCCTCACCCCTCAACTGCAGCTGACTCTTCACAGCAGCCCTCCAAGCACCATGGCACATATTATATATTTCAATATGAATATTTCCCTTCATGACATGGAAATAATGAACTTCCCAGGCCTCAATCATTCCGTAAGCACACATTGACTTCCCCCTGTGAGCTTCTACGTCAACCGGTGTGTGCCACTGACCACTTCAGTGTTGCTGCTGACAAGTAGACGTCCTCTTATACAGGAAGCAATTCAAGTGCCTAACACTTATCATTGAATCAGTTGCCTTTATCCGAATCAGAAGTGCAAAGTGAAAACCCTACGTATGTCTCACTCGGTTTGACACCACACAAGATCAAATCATAAATGTCTGTCAGAGCTAAATACTAATTCGATTTTCAATCGGTTTTTACCTAATCAACATGAGTCCTGGCATTCATTTTGCACCCCAAAAAACTCTACAATCATGTTTTCCTTTTGAAAAATTCAGAGGAGAGTGAGAATTTTTTATTTTTTATGGAATTTAAAACAATGTGGATGTATGTGTGTATATAATATATTTGCAGCAAAAAAAAGTGCATAGTTAAATTATGCGACAAAAATATGTGTTGTTTTAATGTTGAGTGTATAGTTTTGCCTTGTTTTTTTTTTACATAATTTTCTCAAAAAGTACAAAAATGACAATATTGTTTAATAATATTCTGAGTATCAAAAAAGAGCATATTTATTTAATGCAACAAAAAAAAGAAAATGCAAAGCCGTGTTGATCATTCAAATCATGTAAAAAAATTAATATTTTGATAGTGGCGCGTAGGACATTTGTTGTCCCTTGGGCATCAACTTGGGGTGTCTTTTTGCTGTATACTGTAATTCTGTCTTGTTTCATGACGCACAAAAATCAATATTTTTTTGCTTGTTTTTTCAAATGAGCGCCACTGTGAAATCAAAGCAAACAAAGAACTTTGATTGACTCCAATTTACCACAAATTGCATTCAAAATATTTTGCCATCAAAGTAAAATATGCTTGCGTTTATGTATTTATTTCTGTCTGTAGAGCGTAAGCGTGTAAATATATGTATGGAATTACATTCCCAGATGTTAAACACCATTGCCATCTTCTAAAAGGTCTCAAAACATTTTCTTCATTCCTGTTCTGTCCATTGGAGATTTCTGTAGAATACAGTATATACAGTAGTGGCCTTGATTAGCCGCAGAGATGATATGTCTCTGTGTGTGTCTCATTTTTTTAATTTGGTTTGATTTACACCCCCCAAAAATGTCATTTTGTCAAGTTTGCCTCAATAATATCAATGCATTGGTGTACCATGTACATAGATGATATGGAGTTGTAAACACGGGACTGAAATCTGTCACATACTCCTTTTAATAAGAAAAAAAAAAAATTGTATCAAGGGTTCATTCCCTTTTTCCAGTTCTGGAAAACAATGGAACTCATTTTTTGGGGCTGAACATATTGAGAAGAAAAATCAAATTATTTCCACAGAGGTGTGTTGTTATTGTACAGTGTCTTGCATGTTCCTCCATATATGCCTATGTTAAAGTAGTGTAGTCAGTAGAGTAGCAACCAGCAAAATATTAAAAATCTGCATCAGCATCACTGTCTCTTAACTTTCTTGTTTTGAATATTCACTTCATCCTATGTTGGATTCCCTTTTGCTTGAAAATTGTCCTGCAGATTCCAGGCCCCCGTTAGCTGAAGTGCTTCAGAATGAGCTGTTTGCGCATCTCTTCAGCCTGACTGTCCCGGTCTTCGGGTCTCTGCTCGAAAGTTTCGGGCTGCTCTAAGGGGTCTGTCCTTTCCAGAGTCCAGGCGTCTAATCCTGACTGCAGAGAGGCGTTGTGGAGAACGCAACAAGCCAACATGATGGATGAGCTCCTTTCTGGTGAGTACTGTGCGGAACAGTGAAATACAACAGTGGTTAGTCAAGTGTGCACGACTATATTTATATATACATTGGTACCTCTACATACGAGCAGCTCTACCTACGAGATGCTCGAGATACGAGGAAAATTTAGAGCAAATAATTAGCTCTAGATACGAGGAAAATTTAGAGCAAATAATTCGCTCTAGATACGAGAAAAAAATTGAGATGCGAGAAAGCCAGGTGGCCATGACATGAGAGGCTGTTTATCATTGTAGCGCACTGTCTTTTTTTGCTGCATCTCTTTCGTGTATAACATATCTACGAGCACTGAACGGTTTCTTCACACGAGTTTCTCCTACACATGGACCAGAAAACGCACAACGTGCATGCGAGGGCAAAAAGAGGGCTTTCTGGGTAATGAAGTATACTCGTGCACACAACACCGATAGCCAATGGCACCCTTTCTCAGAATAAAACTTCATTACCCACAATCAATACGTGGGTAGGCTGAGCTGTTGTTTTTCCTTCCTTAGCCTGTTAGCTCCCGCGATCGCTAATTCAAGACTACTTCTCGTTGGCAAGTGGTCGTGCATTATCCTATTGTGAGGACATTTGTGTGCATCATTTTCGGAATATTTTGAAGGGAAAACAACAGCAAACAGCCCATCGATGCGAAGGTGAGGGTGGAAGCGTGGCAAACAGCTAACAGGAGAAGGTAAAAAAAAAAAATATATATTATAATTCAGTTTTGTGTAAAGTTACATTAAACGTATGTTTGAGCGTGTCTGTCTGTATATATTAATCCAAGTTAATTTAAATGTGTTTGTTCGGTTACGAGTGCGTTGTCGTGCGTTCTCAATGCAAGTAAAACTAAGATACCTGCAAATATCCTTTGGTGCCATCTAAACAGCGAAATCTAGTCTGAATGGCGCGAAATGTTCTATCCACAATCTCATGCGTAGCCGTGTGAGCAAGATTGTATCCAAACTCTGCAGGAGATCCAGGGCATTTCACCGGGGTCATCAACCACGTCTTTAAAGGATAACTGCTGTCACCTAAAAAGCAGAAACCCCATGTTCCACTATCAATAAGCTAAACTAGATGTTAACCAGCCAATCAAACAATCCTCACCCAGCAAATAGCCCTCCTCAGATTCCTGCAGTTCTTTGTAAAGGGCAGATCTTTCCAGAACATCTACAGCTTTGAAGCCACCCGGCCAATGAGTTTCCACGCTGAGTAACAACCCTCTGGCGTCACAAACGAGCTGAGAGCCGATAGAGTGAAATCCCCTCTTGTTCACGTACGTCGAGTCTTCGCTGTTGGGAGCCTTGATGGCCACTTGAACACAGTCCAGAACTCCAAGAACGCCCGTCAATCCCGCCACCCTCTGGAATTCCTGGGAGGTCTGCTCTTGAATTACTGGATTTCTGTGTGTGTTGGGGGGAACCACCATTTTTCATCTACTAACGGCAGGTAAACAACTACAACTATATCATATCGTACCTATTCAATGTGATAAACTGGGGCGCTTTCTCAACCAGAGCTTTGGTAACATTGGACACGCATCTGGACATGGACGCTTGGCTGATTCCAATAGTGTCTCCCATTGATGTTTGGAAAGAACCTGATGTGTAGAAGCCCAACGCGGCCAGGACCTGGACCTCGGGACTGATCGCTCTGGACCTCTGTGTTCTCCTGCAGAGTGACTGGAGCGCAGAAATCGACAGAAATAGTAGATTTTTCAAAATGCTTAATATGGTTGAAAGCGTGGAAGAAGGTCACCTCTCGAAGTAACTCCACCAAGTACAAGATGAACTCTCTGGGGAAGCCAAACTGTGTGATGAGGAAGTCATCGGATACCGAACCCACATCGAATCGGTCCAGTGTCTTGTGACCACGACCATGCAACAGCAAGTCACAATCCAAAACGGCGATGGATATCGCCATGCTGTGTAAATACAGTACTCTCATTATACTTGTATGATGACAATAAAAGCATTCAATTTAATAATAGTAACAAATACATACATTATACAATTTATAGTTAGAAATAATATTTATTTAACACCGTCCAGTATTTCATTTCATTGTTCGAATGAATAATTAGGAGTGTCACCCCGGTACTGCAAAAATAAAAACAATTAATTTTAATAAATAAAATTAAATAAAACATTACGTCGTAGCTTGTACCGTACAACTAAAAGCAAAAGGCTAAATCTCCAGCTCAGGATGGAGTAATTTGTCGTGCAGGAAAACAATAAAACAGAACATGCACACAACATCGTTAAATAACTGAGATGGTTACTAAATATTATGGATTATTGCGTTGTTTTCCTTTACGATAACGATTTACCTTGACTGGTATTTCAAAGCCAACGAGTCTTTCAAGGAAACGCCACTTGGGACACTTGCTACCAGATTCGCCAAACTACTTTCAAAGTTCATCTTTGTATACATGTAACATAAAAAACTCGAACATAACTCAATAATATCATATATTAACCCGTTCAAATAAAACATATACATAGATATTTTTTATTATATATTTCTTAATGTACTTCGTGCAATAGGGAAGAAAATCGCGAAAGTGCTGTCGGGAAACTACTGCTGTCTAAACACGTCGACATGGGGAAGATAAACAGAAAAGTAGCACAGCAGCTGTTAACGTTGTTTACGTCGGAATTTCTCTTGTAAAACATTAAATCGAATACCTCCATTTATTGAATTGATTTGTACATCGCTGACGCCGTGTTCCTAAAGGAAACCCTCATGTAAGCTTGCTTTTTGTGATAGCCTTCAAGTGCGACGTTCACGTCACCTGATTGTAGCCTAACCTTTTGCCAATGATTCATCGGTTCCTTTACCGAATAACCTTTAGATTTTAGACCCATTGTTGCCTTTCAAGGTTCTATCTGTGATTAAGTATATTGTTGACTGATCGGCAATGGATTGGCGTTTCCAAACATTTTTATGCATCATATCAATGAGCACTGTAAAAAACACGGAGAGGCCGTATGTGGCTTACTTTATACGCCTCTGCTTAAAGGTTTGTCTTATGACTTAATAATTGGTCATATCGACATTACCGTAACTATTTTTAAAAAGGGATTTCTTTACAGAATGCAAGAAAGGATTGTGCTTCAATTGATTATTCAAGCTAAAGTTGCACATAATTGTTCAGTGCTCTACTGTATATTATTAAAATGATGATGTGTTGAAGATTATTATTCATGATTTAAAAACAACACGATATAATCATGCATGATTGCAGGGTCGTGACAACATGGAAAGTGACCTGAGTCCCCAGGATAAAAAAGACTTGGATAAGTTCATTAAGTTCTTCGCCTTGAAGGTGAGAAGGTGTTACATCATAACAATATTATTACCCCTTTTCTCCTGCCATAGATTCAAAATATTGGTGATGTGTTTGTAGACGGTGCAGGTGATCGTCCAGGGTCGCCTGGGTGAGAAGATATGCATTCGCTCGTCTTCGTCCCCTACTGGCTCTGACTGGGTAAAATTATTTCACATTTATATTTAGTATATGAAAAGTTGGCTCTATGAAGTGCTTTCCTTTCATTTATGAAATGACACAACCTAGTAAATCTTATGTGATCCGTTCTTTTTCTTGCTGAATTCCACTTTAAGCTTGTATGTCTTTTGTTTTTTCAAAGTGAGTCTCATCTTTTTTTTAAATGTTGTATTTTTTAGTTTAATCTAGCAATCAAAGACATCCCGGAAGTAACCCATGAAGCTAAGAAAGCACTGGCTGGTCAACTTCCCGGCGTTGGGCGCTCAATGTGTGTCGAGATCTCTCTCAAGACGTCGGAGGTGAAACGTATATGATTTCAAGATTGAAAATTAGCTTATGTGCTTCCATCCTGTTTTATAATCTCTTCTAAATCCTAGATCTTACATAGCCTACCTGGAATTTTGTAATGTCACAGTTCTGAAAGGATAATGTTGTTATTTAGACATTTATCTTAGTGTCCATGCTATTTCATCATCATCTACCTTTCTTTTATCCAGGGGGACTCCATGGAGTTAGAGACTTGGTGCCTGGAGATGAATGAAAAGTAAGCTCTATTGTCACTTTAAAAATGTATATAAAAAAAACAAAAACATTTTCAATAGTTTCATATGTTCCCAAAAAACAAAACAAGACAAAGCAAATGTGCCATTTGAAATCTATACTTGAAAATAGGCAAAAAGACGAGAGATTGGCATAAACCTTTTAATGCATGAATAATTGAAAAAAATGCCAACTTTTGAATAGCTGTCCACTGTAGTGACCACTTGGGGTTCAATCAAAATCGGATCCAGTGCAGTGACATTTACTTACATTTTTCTTCCATAGGTGTGACAAGGACATCAAAGTGTCGTATACCGTCTACGACCGTCTATCCGTCCTTCTAAAATCTCTGCTGGCTGTCACCAGAGTAACGCCTGCCTACAAACTTTCCCGAAAGCAGGGACATGACTATGTGATATTGTACAGGTGTGTACAGGTGTGTCATTTTTCATCAGCTCTTCCATTTGTTCATTATTTTGGTGTCTTTCTTCTAGAATCTATTTTGGGGAAGTTCAGATGAGAGGATTAGGAGAAGGTAGTTTCTCTGTTGGAGGTGGCAACAATTTCCACCATGAGCCAATATTTTTTTTCCCCATTGACCTTGCTCATTTAAATATAGCTTTTTTTTTCTTCTCCATCCTTGAAGGTTTCCAGACGGTGCGCGTTGGCGTCGTGGGAACCCCCGTTGGCACGCTCACGCTTTCTTGTGCCTATCGCACCAATTTGGCTTTAATGTCCAACAGGTAACATGAACTGTCATATCAAATTGTTCTATGTTTTGTAACAAATTGAACTTGGTCTTGCAGACAGTTTGAGCGATCCGTCCCCATTATGGGGATCATTGTGGACCACTTTGTGGACCCTCCCGGTGGCAGTCAACGACCTGCAGCCATGGGTCAGCCCTGCAACTACAGGTAGCCCATACATACAATTGTCTGAATTGGCCCGCACTGACGAATTCTTTTGGTTTTTCTTCTCAGAGCGCCAGACGATGACGATGGGGAAACATTTGCAGGGGTTCAAGATTCACAAGAGGCTTGCACGACGTCCTTCTCTACTTCCCCTCCCTCGCAGGTAAGATGACATTTTTTTTCCAGATAGCGATCATGTTTCTCAACCGTCCCTAATCGTGTCTTTTTAAAAGGATCACCTTTGTAAATGGAGTTTGCAGACCAGTTTAATATGGGGCTACCATTTTTTCCTCTTCTAACAAATTTGCATGATGATATAGTCGATAATTCCGCATCACACAAGGCCAGAAATGTCATGTTTTGAATTCAATCTAGAACACAATTTAAAGTGTAACAAAAAAAAACTTCTTCCACAGTGTAGGCACTGAATTCAAATTATCTTAATTCTTTTCTAAATATTTTATTTCAATTTTCTCTATTCTATTTTTGTGGCTTGGTGTTTGAGCATTTTATATTGGTATTTATATGTTGGCACATTTCTGTTATTCTATTGGGTCACATTTTTTTGCCAAAATATTAGTTGAGAAACATAAATACAGTAATCCCTCGAATATCACGGTTAATGTAGACCAGATATGGCCGTGATAATCGAAAAATCGCAAAGTAAGGTCACCCCTATTATAACTACTTCTTTTTTTCTTCAGTGCTAAGTCTTAGTAGCAAGCGGAAGATAGGGAAGTGGCTTCCGCTTGCGAGTTTCAGTGTGGATTTTCACATTTTTATGAACTTTAAAAAAAAAATCTTTTAATAATTAATAGCAGAAAAAAAATCGCAAAGAAGTGAATTCGCGATAAGTGAAGTCGCAATAATCGAGGGAAGACTGGTATAAAATATTCTTGTGTTTATACTTTGGTGGTTGTGTGTGCGTGGGGAGGGTGGGCATAACATTTCTCAGTTTATCTTGAACTCCACAAAATTGGTGAAAACTCCTGTTCTTCTTTCTCTCCACTTTTCTTTTCTTTTCTTTCTATTGAACTGATTTTCAGTGCATCTGCACACTGAGTCCTTCTCCTTCTAAACTGTCCAAGGCCCTTCCCCTGGACAATCCCCAGTTTCCGCTGGTGCCTGGGCTGGTCGCTCACACTGTGAGTCTACACTAGGGAATTCCATCTACTGACACTTTTTGCCTTTTTTTCTTGTTTAACTCTTAAACTTCACACTATTTATTGACCAACTTGATGCCTTTTGGATGCAAAATATAGTCCCATTCCAGGCTAAAGCAGTCTTCTTCAGTTTTCTTTCAAACCATAGATACTTTTTGGGGCTAATTTGCACGGTACATAGAATTATATGGATTTTGTGATTACTTTTCAAATGTTTTAATTTCATGTATTAGCACCCACTTGAAATCCAAAAAAAAGCAAGAACGTAAAATATTTTTCAAATCTTAATTTCCTTTCAAATTTTGGTCTCAATGGGTCAACATGATTGACAGTAAATTTGGTGTAGATCACACATCTGTTTTCATATTTTTTGGGGGGCAAATGTGCAGCTGTACGCTTCCAGGCTCCCCTACCAGCCTCCCATCCTAGCAGGAGCTATTGAGGTTTGCCATACTGCTGTCATTCCAAACCAGGTAATAATATGCTTGTTGTAAAAAAAAAAAGGATTATTTGACTTATACAGTGAGATCTAGATTAGGGCTGCCATGATTAATTGACTATACTTGGCAACTAATCAAAGATCAAATAAGTACACAATTGATTAATAATCATTTAGAGACAGTCAACCTCTGAATTGTTCAAACACTTGATTCACTCATTGGTTTGACCATTTTAAAAAGGTTGATCTTTTTCATGAAGAAAAATGAGTCTCTTTTTAAAAATATATTTAAAATAGTGCTTTTTCAAATTAAATGATAGAAAATTGAGGAAAAAAAACAAATATTCTCTCCATTTTATCTATTTATACTCTGATTTTTTTATGTAAGAAAAGTAGGGAATACAATTCTGTATATATTCCAATTCCTGTAAGATAAACAATAATGTGATTTATATAAGAACTGATTAAGTGCCCAATGGCAAAATAATAACCATCTAGCGCCCCTGGAACTCTTCCGTGAGGTCCAAACATTGCACTTTATGCTTCTCAGGCACCGCACGCTGGCAAGGAAGACGGGCATGTGTTAATTCCAGCGCAGGCCTATCATGGCAACCATGTCCACGTGACAGCGGAGCGTCCGGCCAACACTCCCGTCGGGAGGTAATTCCACGTGAAGCCGCATGCCTTGGAGCAAATTGACGGCCCCCTGTTTCCCCAGCGGCGGGAACGACAACAATTTGTCCCAAAGTGCAGGCGGAAGGAGAAGCGCTTCTCCATCCGACCCGCTGGCATCTCTAAATGCGTTCACGAGGAAAGTCGGCGCCTTTGTCAATAAACCCAACACGCGGGTAAGTCAAACTTAATTCAATAATTTTTTCTTTCAAATGTTTTTTTATATCATTCATTTATGACAGGGTCTCAAACTAGAGGCCAATTGCAGCCCCCGTTTGATATCCAATTGTAGTATTAGTTTGCCTGCAAGTATTTTGCCATGGGCAATAAAAAACAATGCCTTTATTCATTTCAAGTCAAATGAAACATTTGGAAATATTCATTTAAATAGTAATAAATGAACATAAAAATGGAAATCATTCTAAAAAAAATATTTGACATCCATGAATAAGTTAAGCTCATACATTTCAAATGATGTGCACACCTTCCAAATAAAGTTCTGGTGATCTGCTAAGGCTTTTATTGACATTTTCATAGCCACACCTCACAATTCAAGCATTTGATTCCTTAGAACAACTTTTTTTAGTTTCCCTGGGCACAATGTAGCATAATGTACTCCTCCAAATGTCATACACTCATTCACTGCACATTCATCTTTTGACTTGATCCTTTTTCGGATGTTTTTAAGCACTCGGCTGCAATGGACCTGCCATTCGCGGCATTTGCTCCCCGAGGCCTCGACACAGAGGATAATGATCCCATGGTAAGAGCGTCCGCGGCCGGCTTGCAATGTTAACGTTGACACCGATGACTCAGAATCCCATTGCGCACTTGCGCACCGTAGGTACATCCGCCGGACTCTCCTCCTTGCGTGTCCCCTCTGCAGGCCAGCCTTCACTCTCAGGGCTCAGAGGAATCAGGACAGCAGGATGACTTTGTCATGGTCGACTTTGTACGTTCCTCGTCACAACTACGTCGAGAAGTTCAGCATTTTTCCTCCTAATGGCTCTTTTAACGTGACTTTTCAGCGGCCGGCGTTTTCGAAAGATGACTTGTTGCCAATGGATCTCGGGACGTTCTACAGAGAGTTCCAGAATCCACCGCAACTGGCCAGCCTCTCGCTTCACATCAGCTCTCAATCGATGGCTGACGATCTCGTAGTATGCTTATTCAAATCCTACCCCCCCCCTGACTTTTGTACAATTGAGTAGTTTTAACAACAAGCCATGTGTGCAGGACTCACTGCCAGAAAAGTTGGCCATCTACGAGAGAAACATCGATGAATTTGACGCCTTTGTGGATATGCTCCAATAGATGGACAAGGCTTGACAACATCCACGTTTCTTTCCTGGCAAGTTTGTACAGAACATTCATTTGTAAATACATTTGTGACAACTAGCGTACACCCAAGTAGCGAGAACGCCGATTCTGTCACGCAACTGTGCAAATGAAAGCATGTCCACTTTAATATATCAGGGACTTGATGAGATACAACTGACCTAACTTCAATGGCTTTTATCTTCAAACATAACTAGCTGCTCAGTGTGCCGTCTTAAAGGACGAGCTCCAACTCCGCAGCTGGCCTGTGGATATCAGTCAAGTACACATCATTACGCTTTCCACAGAAGTGTTGAAAAGTTAAAGCTTGGCTTGTGCTCGACGCATCTAAGAGGCAAATTTGCTTCATTTTAGTAAACACAATCCTGCAAGTAGCTTAAATTTTGCGCACGTAAAAAAAATTATAGTGAACCTCTTTGAAACTAGGCGAATTCCCTGGTTCTGAAGTTGCACGTCGAGCATTGACCAAGCCTCAACATCTCACTCGTCCAAGTTGTTCTAAGCCAGGGGTACCCAACTTCGGTTCTCAAGGGCCCCTATCCTGTCTGTTTTCCATGTTTCCCTCCACCAACACACTTGAATCAAATCATCAGGATCATTGTCAAGCTTCTGGACAGCTTGCTAAGGAGTTGATCATTCGATTCAGTGTTAGCAGAGGGAGACATGGAAAACAGACTGAATAGGGGCCCTCGGGGACCAAAGTTGGTGACCCCTGTTCTAAGCCATCTGTTTTGATTGTATTAGGTCAACGTAGTATCACATGAAAAAGAACTCATTAAAATTACAATTAGGAAATTTAAGTTTTGCGTCAAATATTCTGGTCGAGAGCTTTAATGTAAACTTTCCTTTCCCTGGATGTCCCAATAAAAGCATGCAAAATGGCTATAGTCGTGTCGTATTCTCAAGTGGAATTTTATTGTAGGTGTTTTTGACAAATGTCACCACATACCTGCAGGGCTGTAAAGTGTTACACCATGAAAGCGAAAAGTACGGTAGCGCACACGGATACTCTACAAGCATTTAGACATGAACTTAGTTGGCAGTCACCAAATACAGTTTAACCCCCCATTCCTAATGCTACCATGTGTTTTGACATTCCAAAAAAAAAAAAAAAACAGTTAACCATTTGAACAGCAATCCAAGGAAGTTATAGATGTAGGAAGTGCTGCCGAGTTGACATACTCCTTGACGAATTCTAAATTCACTATGTTCCCTAGAGTTAGCCACTCAAAACATGCCATTAATTTTGAACAACTGCTCTGAAATACATGATATGCCCAAGTGACTAGCAAAAAAAAAACCATGGGGGAATAATTCACAGCAGACAGGCGGTGATCGCCAAGTGTTCATTTTCAACTCACCCAGCTGTGCAGTCCAATAGAAAGTCCAGTCCCGTGCTACCCTCCCCTCTCAAATTAGTCCCCCTCTGATATTTTGTTAGTTAGTTTGTGTTGGGCTTCTGCAGAAACAAGTCACAATTGAGGGAATGCTTGGAAACAAACAGAGTTAAAGGAGACTCAGTCCTTGATGTCAGGGTCCTCCATTTTTGTGCCAGTCTATTGAGTGCTGGGAGATGAGGGGGGGCGGGGGTAAAGCCAGAATCCTTGCTCTGCATATCAAGAGGTCTGTCAAGAGTCAACTTTTCTTCAGGGGGCTTCACAGGTGAGAGTCTGATCAGGAAGCTCAGGCAGCAGTTAGTAAATCTTGTATAGCTTTCTGTTGGGTCTCATTTAGCGTCTCTATACACTTGGACCACAATCCGGAACCCTAGAGGTATTTTATATTAAAAAAAAAAAAACGACATAGGTCAACCGAGTTCCTGTCGTGACGAACAGAAAGCGGCGCAGCACTCACCTCCACTTGTCGGACGACGTTGGCCAGACGTTTACTGCAAGCGTCCTCTGACTTCACCGACTCGTTTGCGACCCCGTCGGCGATGATGCGGAACAAGTTGGGGAGGTTGGAGTTGTTGGGTCCGAGGACAATAGGGTTGTTACTGCACAGAGCGAAAACAAAAGGGCGGTAGACCCCAAGATGTTTGCTGCTATTGACGGCAAGGTCTGGCGCCGTCCATGGCCGTTAAATGAGATTGCCGCGCGACTCGTGAGTGTCATGCTAACCTTTCAATGAGGTCGCACAGGAAGTCAAAAGTGTGGACAGCTTCCTCTTTATCTTCATTGAGGGGTAAACATCGGAGCCAGAGAGGGAGAATTTCATTGACATTGGCGCACTCCGGCCGGAACCTCATGACCTTGCCGACGGCCGAGATGCAGTTTTCGGTGGCGTTGACGTTCTCCTTGGAGCGAGAATCGGCCGCCTTGATGACTTGGACCAGCAGGGGAATGGCCTCTGGGGGGAAACCAGCGCACATCAGAAATCATCTTCAATAGGTCGCAAGACTGGAGTACTTTTGAAAGAATATACTGTTCATATAACTTCATTATTTTGTCAACATAAGTGTTTTACTAGTGTCGCACCAATATCAGAAGAGGTGTTGATACGGCATTAAAATCGTCTAACAGTTTAAAAACAAATCAAAATGGATTGGCCATGTCAGACCACCAAGGGAATTTTTAAAAAAACATTTGCGCATGAAGTTTCAATTCCAAAACACATTTCTTAAATAAACTGGCAACATTCATAGGATAGCAAAATGTCAACAAAGTGGCCGCTTTTATGCCAATTCATTCAAATATGTAAAAAGCCAATACCTGTGCAGAAGGGTCGGTAGCTTTCCCCGCCGTATTGCGCCATGACGCCAACGCCGTAGGCGGCCGCCTGCCGAACTTCGGGGCTGGCGTCGCACAGAGACTGCAACATGGGGCGGAGGAAGTACTCGGCGTACTTGAAGGAAGACGGGCTGCAGTGCTCCACCACGTCATCAAAAATGCACAGCCCCCACTGTCTGTCCGCCCACGGCCTGTTGGGATACTGGAGGACACGATCCAATCTTTTAGCGGTCAAAGGTTCCGTTTCAAGGGTGACGAAGCAGACAAACTTACGATGAGTTGGACAATGAGCTGCAGCAGCTGTTCAAACCAAGGAAGCACTTTCTCTTTGTAACTGCTGAAAACTGAGTGCAGGACATCTGACACTTTGGTCAAGATGTACACGTCATTTTCGTCCTGGGAAAAGAGAGGCTATCCGTTAGAAACGCCTACACGCCGGCGGAGTTCACACAAGGTGAGAACTTACCTCATCTTGCAAACTTTCCTCCACTTGTTCATCATAGTCTTCATCCTGCCTTTTAGCTGGAAGCACAAGTATTGCATCAACATGGTTGACAGTGAGTCGTGTTACTCGAATTACTGGCCCGTTTATACCATCTATATATATATATTTTTTTCTTTTTATACCACATGACTGCATACTCGAATGTAAAGCAACTGTTATCATGCATTGGTCACAGCCTGTGTAACTCATTGGCTGCCATCGAAAGACTAATCTCAAAAAGCACATTGCACAGCAAGTTACTTCTTAGCACTCCCCGTCGACTTAATATTAGCGCTGCATTGGTTCAACGAACGCAACGGTGTGTGCTTGCCAAGTCTCACCTTGCCTCAACTCCTGATTTTTAAAATGTTCCTCCAGTTTGCTTTTCAAAATGCCACCCAACTCCTCAAAATGCTCATTGTTCAGACAGCCATCTCCCATAAGCTCAATGCACTAGAGGAAAAAAAAAGGGGCAAGGAGAAGCCGTCAGAATTGAACAAACTTTGCGGGTCTTTTAAGAAACGGCCGTTTCTTACCTTGGCAAAAGAATGCATGATTTCCGACAGGACGTCCGAGTCTGGCTCTGTACCGATCGCCTTAATGATGGCGTCGCACATGAAGAGCCACATTTCGGTGAGGTACTCGGGCCCCCGAACGCGAGCGCACTCCAACAGCAGGGGCATGGACTCGGCGGCCGCCACACGCACACGTAATAACGTTAAGGGCAGTGTACAGTTTATGGATGATAATGTTACTCTTGCTGGTTGATATAAAAAAAAAAAACACTACTTTTTTTGCAGGTTTCATCTTTGCCATTTGCAAATGGCTTGTGGTCAACGAATAAGAAGGATATCATCGTGGAAGTAGAACTTGAGTAAAGGCACCATCAGCTTTACCACTTGCTCAGTGTACTCCACAAAACCTTCCTTCAGCTCTTTGGCATAACACACCTTAAAGACAAATATGTAGCTCATCAATAATGACATTTTTTCTAGTTCTCACACTGATCCCCCCCCCCCCATTAGATTTGGTTTATTTTGTTTAAATTAGTTTCATTCAAGACCGAAACTAAAAACGTTTTCCCTCATTATCTTTAAAGTTAGGTTTATATACTGTCATCACACAGATTCAATTTAAACCAAAACAATTACACCGTAATAAAACTGAGCCTTAGGATTTACTTGTATCATGGTCCTTATATTCCACTCTAGTATACTTTCAAGTAGTTTTTTCTTCTTCCCACAAATATGCCATTTTGTGTCGGTATATCATATTAAAAAAAACTAATTTTATATCTTCACTTTTAGGTTTTATTAAGAAAACTACAGGTCACTATTACAAAGCAGACAGTTACCAGCATCTGGCACGCAGTAGACTTCTCCTCTAAACCAGCAGTTTTGATGCCAAAACTCTGCTGGTCTCCAAGGTTGACAAACTCCCATCCATCATCTTCCGATATGCTCTCCATATCCTGAGCTACAAGAAACATTGTTTGAATTCATCTTAACATAAAAGCCAAAAAGTGTGCGCATTAAAGTAACTTACTGTCAAGGAGGGCCACCTCAGGTTTAATGGAGGCAGTCTTCAATAAAGGCCCCATCACCACTGGCAGGTACTGCTGAAAGTCCTTTCCTAGGATCTTGCACATCCTTGCCCAGGCAGAGATCATGTATGAGATCTAAAAAAAAAAAAAGATATAAGAATAAGCTGCACCCTTAAAATTGTTGAATTTTACAATTTCTCACGTATAATCCGCCCCCCGATTCCCAATTTTCACCTCCATATTCTTGTTTTTTTTAATAGGGAGTAAAAATGTGTTACTTTTAAGGGAAAATCTTAAGAAAAATCATCACAAGTGGTATTTCTGAGATACTGCATGAATCGCATTCGCTTGCGTCATCGTATCATGCCGTCGTCAACTTGCAGTTTCGGGCATGTCGTGTTTTTATGCGCATATAAACCGAACCCTTGATTCAGTCATCATTTTTTTGTTCGACAATAGCGGCTTATATGCGAGTAAATACATGTTTTGTTTTGTTTGTTTTTAAAGGAGGCTGGGGGTCAATTTGAAAGCAGTGAAGAACTGCCAGGTCTTCTCACCTGTGGATCATCATCTTCCAGGTCATGAAAGTTGGTCTGAGTTTTCAGAAGCAGCTGCATGACCGCATAGGCGTCTGGCATGAACTATCAGGAAAGAAAGAAAAATTGCATACGGGGAACTGATCAACAACCTTCTCCAACCACACTTGGGGTACCTTTTCCTTGCCCACAGCCAGACCGATGAGGCTGATGCACTCGATGGTCTTGCCCCGAAGCAGCCGCAGCTCCTTCTGCACGGCGATTTCCACAATGTGTTTAAGCGAGGGCATGAACGATTCATAGTACGGCACAAATTTCTCCTCCGCGGTGTCCGCCACGGATGCAATGGAAGTGACCACCTGCTCCAAGACCAGTTTGGTGCCCTTCTGGAATAACTAGGGCAAATAAAAAACACACTTAGGAACTTAAAGCCCAGTAATGAATAAAACCGTTTCTTTGGTTAGACGTTTACCTCTTGTAACTTTGCCACCATAATCAGATGGAGGTGCTTCACCAAATTATCCAAATAAGGGATGAGCAACGACTTGGGACAGTCTTCTGTGAAATTAATAAGCGCAGCAGCGGCGTGCGCCTGCACTCGGGGGTTACTTTGGTCATTCATGGTCTGAAGCAGTGTATTGATCACCTGAACGGGAGAAACGCCTTAGCCTACAAATAGAACCTTTCAACCGCTACGACTCACTTCAAAATCGGCTTTACCTTCTCATGAAACTTCTTTTGGAAAGTCGGGGCGAAATCAGTGGCCATTTGTCCGATAGCGTTGCAGGCGGCGTAGCGCACCCTCGGATGCTGGGGAGGATTTTTGTTCCATAAGTTTACCCATCTTCAGTCACAGGAGGCCATTGACGCCTATGGACATCCAGCCGATTTTGACTGGGAGAGGCTGGCGGCGAATCACCGCTGCCAAACTCTCCCGGTCAAAGCCGATTGGACGTCTACCGCCATGAACAGCACTCGTCATTCAAAAGACTCTTACTGCGTCAGCGCAGAAGTGCAGTACGGAGAGGACGGTCTCATTCAGGATGGCCTCCATCTGCTGGTGGCAGCCTTCGCCGATGGCCGACAGCGCCATCAGTCCGGCGTGGCGATACTTCCAGTCGGCTGGAAGTCAAGACTGGCTTTATTTCAGCTTGAGAAAATTCCAAGGGATGCATCTACAGGTGAAATGGGCGTTTTTACTCACGGTTCTGTAACATCAGCCTGATGTGCTCTTTGATCAGTGGCAAAATAATCTTTCCTCCCAGACCACAGGCAATTCTGTCCAGAGCACTTTCTCCCGCTACCGCGTTACTGTCAAAATCATCATCCTCTAGCTCATCGGCCATGGCCCAGTCCTCTTCCTCTTCTAGGTCCACCATCATTGCGAGCATCTGGGGCACTGGAAATACAACAATTCCATGTGGCAGCTGAATAATGTTTGCTGGTGTAAAAGCATCGGTTGACCATCCAAACAGAAAAGGAACGCCATGTGTCAAATGTAGATTTTGTCTGTGAGGTATCAAAATAACCTGAAAGCCATAAAAATACTCCTTTTGGTTTAAATATCTCTCATTGTTGTGCACTTAAATGTCTATTTTCAGGTTGTTCATGTTTGCCAATGTTTTTTCATTTGGTACTTGAATATTTTCAAGTTGGCAGTATTTTAAGAATCACCTTATATAACCCCGTGGGAACGCAGGTGTTTCTTCTTGATTTCTGGTAATCATATAATCAGTTACTACTTGCAGTTTGCAAAAACAGGTTACTCACCACTCTGAGCCACAATGTTGATGTGTTTCCTTAACATGGCCGCCGCAGTCTCCGATAAGGTGACGATGACTTCCAATGCCAACTGTCTATGCATGTTGGGCAAGCTGGGATCTGCACAGAGCTGAAACCGCATGGCAAGCAAACATTGTCATCAGAACCATAATGTCAAATGCAGCACAAAATTCATGTGGCATGGTTTCACAAAGTCACCTTCAGGCTAAGTTGCAGAGTGGCCTCCAAGTTTGGTCTCAAAAATTTGGGAGCCGTGTCTGCAATTTCCACCAAAGATTTGAGGACCGAGTCGTCTCCTTGGTAGCAGGAGTCATTCACTGCCTGAGCGGAAGTATCGAAAGGTGGCGTTAGCCAGGCAAACTCAAGTCCATTTGTCGGCCAAAAACCAAAACAAAAAACAGACAACAGAGATTTATCGTCCAAGTGGAATCTACCTGCAGGATGCCTGGCAGGAGGTCAGCAAAATGCTTAAGTAGAGCCGAGTTGCTTTCATTGGACAGGACAAAAGAGGCTGCAGCCCGGGCGGCCAACATGCGGATCTGAAGGACAGCGGACGCATCAGAAACTAGTCACCAACGTGTCCAGCTTCAACTGACTGATGTGTCCCAAACTTTAGGATCATTTTACCTGAGGGTTCGCTTGATCTTGCATGCACTGAACAAGCATGCGTTTGATAACATCCATGTAGTGCTGCTGCTGATTGCCAAAGATTCCTGGGAAGTTCCTGGAAAAGGCAGAACTGAAGTCAACCAATGTTTAAAGTGTATCGTAAATTCATAAACGTTCATCATGTGACTGTTTGAGATACCCTTTAACTACTTTACTCCCATCCACTGTGGTATCTGATGTAAAGAGTGGTCAATCAATGGCTGCCTTTGAGTTCTGCAGTCCTCAATGGAAGATTGTGGACTATAGAAATTAGAATATTTGCTGTTTTTTTTGGCTTTTACAAATTAAAATATAAAAATTTAAAAAAAAAAATTAACATTGCTTTCATGTACATAAAAAAAATTAAAGAATATTTTCATGCTCGCTTTTGAGTTGATTCGAGTTTAATAAATTAACTCGCACAGCACTAGTTGGCAGGCAAAATGGTCCTCCTAAAGAAACCATAACAACAATGTGACCCACAACCATGATGAGTTTGACACAACCGCTTATGAACACATCCACACGTCAACTTTGTAACCAATACACTGAAGAGCATCTCACCAAAATATATGTAAGGCAGCTTCTCGCAAGCCGACGTTGTCCGAATTGACAGATTCAAACAAGTACTTGAGTACCTCTGGCCACTGATTGTTCCCATCATCATCTATATTAAAAGGAGACATAATTTAGATCAACTCCATATGTCTTTTTATTTATTTATTTATTTAAGGCACAAGAAAGTGTTGCAAATATTACCGATGAGGTTGCGGGAGAGCTCCGCTGCAATGTCGCAGACCTTCTTACGGATGTTCGGTGAGGTCTCTTGTTGGATGCTGGCCAGAAGTTCTGTTTTGATGGCTGTTTGCATATCAACGGTGAGCCCTGGATAGATCTCTTCAAAGGAGGATGACAGGAGCCTCCGCAGAAGCACTGCTGCCATCTGTCGGACCTGATGAATGAGAAACAAAAACTCTTGAACATTTATTTCCTCTCTTTGACATAACCAAGGCAGCCTTCTCTTCTTGGACTTCTCCCATTACAAAACTAAAAATATTAGCTTCGAAGGAGGAGGCGAGCTAGAGGCAGGGACTGAGCAGCTGGTAGACTCAGGATAAACACAACTGCCCCAATAGCAGAGCTGTGACTCATCGCAAGCAGTTGTCATGGCCCAAATAATAGAACTACAATTTGTCTCACAATTATTTAGCACATTCATGCTGAATTCTCAGATCGTACAGATGTGCACGCACCTCCTCTGCAGCGGATGGATCTCGGACAGCCTGGAGCAGGAACATGATCTTGGTTTGACCAGGGATTGAGTCATAGGTCTCCTGGAAATGCAGAAAGGACAGTGGTTGGACATGTTCAAGCGAGACTAGATCTATAATGCATGACCCATGGGACAATTCACATTTTTCTGTTGCAGCACCTCTGGCTTGTAATACGGTGCAGGATGGGGAAGAGACGGCAGTGGCGACACGCCACAAAATTGCCCATATTTGGCAGTAACCCTGAAACTACTAAAATTATCTGTAGTCTTGTGCCTTTCCCCTCCACAAATACTCATGGTTGTATTTTAAGGTAGAGTTCTTTATTTCTCAACGTGTTCTCTGCTATTGACAGCTATCTGTATAAAACCGGGGGGCTGGTAGTAGTTGTTTTTAGGAATTTAACATGCCTCTCTGGTCAAATTATTTGAGGTCTTTGCTAAAATGTGCCACCATTTGGCCATTCCACTAATTATTTTGCCCCAAAACGATTCTTAAAAAGAGACAAACATCAACAATCCCTTATTTTTCAAAGTTAAATTTCAATAAATCACTTTTTGTGTACAGTTAAAGTTTTTTTGTCCACATGGAGGAATGACAGTTTTTTTTTTCGAACCCCAATCAGTGCTATAATGACATTTAAAAAAGGTATAAACTCTGGATGAATTTTGCCTGCACAAGGAGCAGACAAAGCTTGCAATCAGTTTTGGCAGGCTGTAAGAGTAAAATGTGATAGAAAAGTGTTTGTTTGAACCACTGGAGTGCACATCACATGCAGAACCTCTTGCTCAATTTGGGCAACAAAAAAACTGAATCAGATAAAGGCATATAATCAGACTGCACATTTAATAGGAATGTAAAATCATGACTGTGAATGTTGGCAGAGTCAAATTTGTGTGCATGGTGAATCTGCCTGGAAGAAAAACGGGCTAACAAAATATAGCATTATGGAAATTCATAATGGCATTCACCCTGCCACACACGGGACATAAAATGACTGAATATTTAGTCAGGTTGAGGAAATGATTTAATTTTCTCATCAAAAACACCAGTTTGAGCAAGACATGCAATATATTTTAAAAAAACAACAAAATATTTGATGAATAAAACAAGCGACTAAAGACCCTGAAGTTGTTTGTGCAAGGTGAACAGGTTTGTGAGCCTTAATCAGCACTTTTAATTGAAATTGCATGTCATTCGCAAAATCGCAGATTGCCTGCCGTGGGGCGGACACGATGCACGGTGTTATCAATGATAACTTGCCATCACGCGTGGCACATTTTCAAGTAGAATTCGGTGACAGCGGAGAAAAAAAATTGGATGCAACACTCGTAACAAAGGTTCGGGGCTACAAGCGGGTCGTCATCGTGCGCTAAAGTGAAAGCAAACAAGCTAGTTGAGATACGATCATAAAGCTGACATCGGGATGATTTGAGAAAACTCCCGTCATTTAAACGCGCGTAACGCCGATACCGACCCACTTTTACCAAATCGGGGGTCATGCGTGCAAGCAATCATTTTGAAAATGAACTGAAATCAAAGCGTGCAAGCCTCCCATTCGCTGAATGGAGCTAATAACCAAATGCTAATTCTCCCGCTAGGCAAGTTAGCCACCGGGAAGTAGCTTTCGCGTTTCTTGGTAGTTCCATGCTACTTCCGGTACGACGCCTAGCTTCCCCCGAGCATCTCAGATTTTCCAGGCTCCGCAATCTCTGTAAAAAAAATTACAGCAAACCAAAGCGGCTGCCAACTATGCAGAGGCGTGTACGCGCGTGCAAACACGGCGAATGTCACCCGAGGCTTTGGCCGTTCCCCGGCTTAGTCGTGCCCTCTAAACTACGCAGCATGGTTTAGCATAGGAGTGTTAGCCGAGCAGTCCGCCCAGCCTCGCCTTGGCTCCCGTTTGCACGTGGGCTGACCAAAACCTGACGCGCTAGCGGGGCGGTTAGCTTGGGCTCCCCTCGAGTTGCGTTTTTCAACATGGCAGGCGACAAGCGTTCCCTCCTCACCTCGTATTGTTTCCTGACATTGTTGTCAGGGCTCATCAGGTTCCCCAGCAAGAGGTAGAATTGCTGCTGTTCCGCCATTGCCGACATCCAAAAAGACCAGCCGGGTGGAGACGCGGCGACTTGAGCCCGGCAGTTCCAGCTTAGGTCGCACAAAGTTACGCGTCGCCCATTGGTCTATTCTAGCCACTCTTCTAAACGCCCATTGGTCGCCGGCCGGCCCGTAGACGCTCGCTATTGGCTCCAATCGAGGCTTTTCGTTAATTGGACGGAGTCGGCGACGGAAAGTGAAGATCTCTTCCCATTCGCAAAGAAATGGGCCAAATAGCGGGAAAAGTGGCAAAAAGGAGGAACGATTACACACCCGTTTCGAAAACTTTATACTTAAAGACCTTTCATAGGGAAAGTGGTTAATTGTGGGTCTTTAAAAATAACTTAAATAATTATAAAAGAGGCTAAATTCATCCAATCATTTTCCGTACCGCTCACAAGGGTCTCGGGGGGTGCTGGAGCCTCTCCCAGCCAACCACGGCGGGGGGACACCCTGAATCGGCAGCCAGCCAATCGCAGGCCACAACGAGACGGACAACCATTCAATCCCAAACATATATGTAGGGACACTTTCGAGTGTTCAACTAAACTAACATTTTTTGGGGAATGTGGGAGGAAATCGGAGTACCTGGAGAAAACCCACGCAAGCCCGGGGAGAACATGCAACTCCACACAGAACACAGTCAATCAACCCTTGATCTCAGAACTGTGAGGGGGCGTGCTAACCGCTCACCTCCACTGGGCCCCTGTTTTTAATTTAAAAATACAAACTATACAAATTTCATCCAACATACAGTAGAGTTTATGACATACTATAGTATATACTACTGAGGAATGATTGGCCTGTATACTAGAATGTTTCTTTCTTTCTCCAGTAGATGGCAATCTAAATGAAAATATATTGCTCTTACTTGAAAAGCTGCTCCAGTACATACAAATGTGTTGGGCATTAGTGTAATTTTTTAAAATTTATTTTAAGTGGAACAGTTCCAATGTCTATGAGACAATGTTTCACCTTGCAAGTAAGCCGAGGACAGTATTCTAAGACTGTCAGTCATATGTATCCGTTTAAGGGGGGAAAAATCATAAATCAATTTATATCTGAATTTGCTCAAGGCTCAACAATATGTGAGTGTTTAGGTTTTGTGACATTTTTGTCATCAATAGTTGCTAGAAAGGAGTTGCAGCAACGGTGCTCATTAATAGAGGAACATAAGTCATGCTTAAGTCATTTAAATTGTGTATGTAAAGACTTTTTTATTATTCGACATCCTATTATTGCACTTGTTGTTCCTTTGTTTCATTTTGGGTGAAAACTGTTGTAGTGTGAATACATTTAAAGTTAATAAACATCCACAAATCTTTGCTATCATCTGCTTTCTGCTCCAGTGTTTCCTAACTTTAATTAAGCCAAATCAAGAAATAAACAACAATAACAAAAAGCATTACTCATAGAAATCCGGGCCTCTTAAGTTTCTATTCTGGGAGGAAGTCAAGATTGATCTCATTGTATCAAATGGCAACAGGTTAACCCCGTTTCTTATTTTTGTTTTGTCACTAAACTATAGTACATTCCCGACATACACTAGCAAGACCAGCAAAAATGTTTGCAATGAATTAGTGATAATTTATGCACACTTTTTTAAAACCTGCAGAAATTCCTGTGGCAGCCCTGATGACTTCTCAGGACACACGGCGATGCCACATCACACTGCTTGTGTATCACTGGTCAAATTCACCGTCCAGCCTCTCACATTTCTATTCCTACAGACAAGTAAACAAACACGTGACGGCTTCCCCCTGCACCCTCACGGTGGGATACTTTTCATATCTACCTATTTCCCCGAATTTCTCTCCGCTTAACCTTCCTTCATAATTTGTTTGACCATCTATTTGAGTGTGTGACCTCTCGGTGAGCAGGTAAACGTCAGTGACTGCACAGGTTTCACGCCCCAGCACTGCCAAGCTTGTTAAAGCATTTTGTTTTACAGTGCAATTTGTGTGCTTGAGGTGTTCTAAGTCAATATTTCCTGGTGACGAGCAAGTTTGTTTCACAGTGGCGAGCTCTGTGCAGGACAAGGCCGCCATTGACGGCCATGATGTGAGGCGCATGGTAAAGGAGGCACAGGACAACCGTGCACCTCTTTGGCGGGTGTTTGTGGATTCATAAAACTCTCTGGGGATTAATTAGCTCAAATTATGTAGCCACTCTTCACATTCAGCAAATGTCAATGCCATGGGAGTTGGGCACGGACAGTCTAATTACAATATAAACAGTTAGACTGTTTCCTTAAAAATATGGTCGTAAAATAGTTGGCTGGGATGGGCTCCAGCACCCCCATGACTCGAATCGGTACGGAAAAGTTATGTATTTATGCTCATATTTGCCTGACCTATCATTCAATGGCAATGTAAATATTCTACCCGTGGTCTGCATTTTGCAAAAACCCTGTTTGCTTTTTTTGCTTCCTTTAATCCCAATACGTGTGCATGAACAGTGTACAACTGCTAAAAGACATTTCTACCTTTAAATAAATCTGAGCTCAAGGCATGCCCCGGGTTTGAATTCGGTGCTTTCAGATGGTTTTAATAGGTGTGGTAATAAAAACTCTGTGGTGACCTCACAAAAACATATAAAGGCCCGAAATCCAATTCTGGATCAAAAAAATAATCTCAGCGCCCCACCTCCTGCGGTAACAGTTTAGTGTGCATAAACAGGATAACTTGAGCAGTCAAAGACCCCCCCAACACCCGTCACACTCCACTCTACTCCTTCCTCATCTCTGCACACAGGCCGGTCAGCGTGCCTGTGTGTAACAACTTGTCTCCCTCTTGTTAATCACCGCTTTCTTCACCATGTGAAGCGGGATCCGCGCCAGCTGTTACTTTGGTGACCAAGTAAGTTTATCACTTTATTCTTTGCAAATTTGTGTGTGTTCCTCATGCCATTCGAAGAACGAGGTTTGCCTGTCTGCCTACTCCGTCCAGGCTGTTTCTGTACCCCATTTAGTCCAAATTTAGTCCAAAAGTCAATGAGGCATCTGTTGAAATCTGATATTTGTCTTTGTCCTTTTAAAGTTTCTTTTCCAGGTTCGCCGACTACTCATTGCAAATTCCAATATCTTAAAGACACCCAACTGAGTCTATAGTAACTAGTGTCACTTGGATACAATTTATTAACTCCCAATACTGATTCCGATACTCAGGTGTGTGCCGATACAGTTTAAAGCTTGTTTGGAAAACCTCACTCCCTATGAACTTACTGTCCTAGACTCAGTAGTCAAGTTGCTAGACTACCGCAGAAAACTCCAGTTGGAGAAGAGGTTGGAAGAATGAGTAACGAAGAGCTGTTACAGATGTGTATTTTTTTTTTGCACTTGTAATAATTTAAATACATATACTTCTTTCCACGGCGGTTTGATATTCTGCTGTGTTTGTTAAACCTTTTACATCGCCCCCCCTTTTTAACGGCACAGTTCTAGGAAACACAGTTATCATGTTTTTTTTTTTTACTGTAAATTTAGTCTGTGTGCTTTTTTTAAACAATGTACATTATATGAATAACAATAAAATGGGGGCGGCCCGGTGGCGCGTGTGGCTAGCGCATCGGCCTCACAGTGGAGGACCTGGGTTCAAATCCAGGTCGGTACACCTGTGTGGAGTTTGCATGTTCTCCCCGGGCCTGCGTGGGTTTTCTCTGGTTACTCCGTTTTCTTCCCACATTCCAAAGACATGCATGGTAGGCTGATTGAACACTCTAAATTGCCCCCAGGTATGAGTGTGGGCGTGAATGGTTGTTTGTCTCCTTGTGCCCTGCGATTGGCTGGCCACCAATTCAGGGTGTCTCCTGCCTCTGGCCCGAAGTCAGCTGGGATAGGCTCCAGCACCCCCCGCGACCCTAGTGAGGATAAAGCGTTTCAGAAAATGAGCTGAGCTCAGCAATAAAAATGGGTCTTTCAATGCAACATTATCAGTTATTTAAATAACCATGCACCTAAAAAAATAACACCTTACTTGTTCACCAAGCTCTTGATCTCACTTCAAATAACAATTAAATACATTTAAGTCTTCATAGTTGTTATCCCTTCTTAACAACTCTGTCAACTCAACTCTCAAGCACGCTCTTCTCGTGACTGTCAGTATGAGAAGAAAAAAACTGTGTATAAATTGCAGGGAGGTAAACTAAGTTAAAAAGGGAACTTCCGGTTCAGAAAATGCTCTGTCATTGAATAGAAACAGCAGGCTGGGCTGTGAAGACCACTACCCCTACATCCGAACTTTTTCAGCAGATGACGGCGGTACAGCGATTCCGTAATGAGGCTAGTGTGATAAATACGTGAAGATTGGAGAAGTGGCGTCCAGTGCAGGTGTGCCACTTTAGGATTCCTCTTCCCCATTTCTTCACACCATCGCCAAACCGCTATCATTAGGTTGGGCAATGTACCGATTGACCGTTGTGGTGTGGCCATGGTCCGTTAGTGTTTCTTTTTAAGTGTGCCTAAACTAGTAAGTCCATTCACTTGTTTAAAAAAAAAGTGCACCCGTTGGCAGATAGTTGGCAGGTCGCACAGAGAGGCCATTCACCCCCATAGGAAGGAGCTGAGAACTGCCTTGGAAATGCTCGCCTCGGCTTGAATATTTTAATGGGGAGACTTTGGATGCCTTTACATGCTCTTATCTACATGACCTGACTTCACTACTCCCCAACTATGCCATATAAAGGAGACATTTTAAACTTGGACGAAAGCTGGCAATATTGCAAATTGATTATTTAGTTTATAGTTGTTCTTTAAGGGAATATCACTGACTTTGGTATCCTGGGAGATGGCGGGTGGATGAAGTGTGTGTGTGTGTGTGTGTTGTTCTGCCTCTTGATTATGTAGGATGCAGTCCAAGTTCTCTGGTTAGACAAGGCTCATATATACAAAGTCAGACCCTCAACACCTCTTTTATTTGGGATACCATGCGGAACGGATTAAAGGCTTTTTTTGAATGGGGACATAACAACGTGTCATCAATATCCCTCTTATAAATAGTGCCACTAAAGAGGCCTTGACTGGATTTTAATGAAGCGTTCTTCATGTGTACATTCATTGTCTCAGCATGTCCGTCTGGTCTGTGCTCAGTGCAAGTGGCTGGATCGGATGGAATAATTCCTGGTGTTTCTATGAGCTTTTGTACATCTTGGAAGAAAAATTTTCATCGTCTTTAGAGTTGGGGCCCCACTGTGTTCCTCGCATAGCGTCATAAACTCAGGAGTCAATGTTCTCTCCATGCAAGGTGAAGGCATGTATGCAATGTAAATACATTGTAGCATAGAGTACAAAAAACGTATGGACAGACCCAGGGAGGTAAAAATAGTAAAAACTCGGACTGAAAGAGTTGAGAATTTACTCAGATGGCAGCAAAGAGCTCTCGGGCTAAAATCTCTGTCAATGGTCTTTTTCTCTCATGATTTTTTTGTGGTCACATGTTTACTCAATGTATAAACTATTTGCTCCCATCCAAGTAAATACAGGACACATCTGTTCACAGCTTGTTAAGTGTTTATAAACTGTTTTTCGACAAAGGCAATTACACAAACTAGCAAATTATCTGATGCCCCTAGTTTTTGACAATTGACTCCTTTCCTTCTGTTTAACCAGTGAGAATTGGAATATTGACTATAGACCACAAGTGTCGAAGTGGCGGGCTGGGGGCCAAATGTGGCCCGCCGCATCATTTTGTGTGGCCCGGGAAAGTAAATCATGACTGCCGACTTTCTGTTTTAGGATCAAATTAAAATGAAGAGTATAGATGTATATTACATTTCCGGATTTTCCCCTTTTAAATCAATAATTGTAATTTTTTAATCAATTTCTTCTGTGTTTTTAGTTCAAAAATCATTTTGTAAAATCGAAAAATATACTTAAAAAAGCTCAAATAAACATTATTTTAGATCTATAAAAAACTGAATATTCAGGGCTTTTAATCCAGTTCTTTTAATCCATTTATTAAAAAAATCTAAATATTGTATCTAAAATGGTCCGGCCCACGTGAAATCAAGTTGATGTTAAAGCGGCCCGCAAACCAACCCGAGGCTGACACCCCTGCTATAGACTATAGCTTTGAATGTTTGTCGAGTTTTATATGGTTGGCTTGAATTGAATTGCCATCATTTTCTTTCCAGTAAAGGAGACAATGCAATCAGAAATATTTGGGGCCATCATAACATTTTAACTTTGGAGGTATTTTTTACAAATATATCAAACACCTACTACACAATTCTAGTATAAGTCGATCGCTATTAACATCTAAATATATAAACAACGGCTGCCACAATACAGAAGGTTGAAAACAAGTTATTCCATATTCCTTGGATGCAGGTCTACCTAATTTCTAGTCTTCTTTAAAAGGTCCTAATGCAAAACACAAGAATATTTGCTTAGATGGTGCAACTTGATTTTTGCTCATGGCTGATGACCCCATTTTGGGTATTTGGCAGACCTACAAAATGGGTGTGCAAACATAGCAAGGGTGTACCAACTTTAAAATATGGCCATCAGATTGAGAAATGCATGGCTAAAAATGAGCACCTGAATTCTCAAAGCACGTCTAATGCCCACCAAAGCAGACCACGGATCCAAAATGGCTTTTTTTGGATGCTGGAGCAATATTTTAAACATTTCCATGCAGGAATGTTTACAGAACACAATTCCAACATGACTCTGCACAATGTAAATGCTTACATCCCATAGTTTGGGACGGTTGAAACTGACCCCAACCCAAGAGAGTGTGGAGGAATTAGAGCGGATATCCAAACCATGCCCAACACTAAAAAAAGCACTCCTTAACTTTGTAGAAAACTATTAAAGATTCATTAGGTATTTTATAGCTGCAATAGGTACAATGACATCCAATTGAATCCTGTGGATTAAGAATGCAATGGGAAAAACCTCTAATTCGACTGAAGAAGCCATAGGATCATATTTTCTGTCTCCATTATCTTAATTTTTTTCATCACATCCTCATGTCTGAGTGTATTTCACACAAGGAAATCAGATATGAAAAGCACGCACATACAAATCTGGCACAGAGCCCAGGCTGGTCTTTGAATGGGCCAGTATGAAGTAACGAAGGACACCAATTTTAATAGACATAGCGATATAACAATAGTTCGGCCTCTTGAATTAAAATAGCCTTGACCTAATCCCACTGACATTGATGAAGGAGCTGGACAGATAGTCCACGAAGAAACAAATTTAGTCGGATGTGCCGGCAGGTGGTGAAAACTCATTTTTAATAAGTATGGACGTTCAATATGTCTGAAAAAAATATATGTTGCTAAGTTTTACATGCACCTCTTTGACATCTGCAGGATGTTTCATGGCACTCAATAAAGAACTGGATGCAGTTGTAACTATGGCCACATTAGGGTGGGGGCCATGGGCCCTTTCCCCCTGCAGTCTCGTGCTGGTCTTCTGCGTACTTGTGTGTCTGTCGCAGCCATCCGCGATCAAACCTGCAGACTGCGATCGAAAGGAGCATCCGGTCGCGGACACACAAGGTGATGTGTGAGTAAAAGGATTAAAAGCCAAGGTTGCAAATGGATTCGTTTTAGAACATGTTTACTGGCTTATTTGGTCATGAGGTAACAGATAATTTAAAAAAAAATGATGGTACGTGCTACTTCTAAATGGGGGCATATTTGCCCCTAAAATACGAGAGTTTTTCATTTAGTACTCGCACCTGTGTGACCACTATTTTTCCTGACAATTTGAAAGTTGTTTTTTTTCAACCATCAGTATTGTTACATTTTATTTTGTTGCTAAAACACTCCGAACCTGAGCCCGGTTGTTGTGATAATCTATGAATAATCTGTATTTATCATTAATATAGCGAGAGGAAATGTACATTCACTTGACAGGTGAATTGACATTGTGATACCATTAAACCCTAAATATGTACTAAGACAGTTATAGTTAACATCTTATCTCAGCCAATAGTTACGGAAAGCACAAAGGGCAACCCACTGTGTTTTTCTTGTTGTTGTTGTTGTTGTTGTCATGCTGCTTTTTACGAGAGCAACATTCACAATCAGGCGTTTCTGAATGATCACAGAATTGAAGAAATGGACGTCCGAGTTCTCCCACCCAGGAGCAAAGGACTTCTCTCAGTTGTCCTTGGACCTAAGCAGAAAGCAGCTTATTGTGGGAGCGAGGTGCTGGTAATGATACACCAAGCTGCAAATAAACAAGTAAAAATAACAACCGTGTTTATCATGTATTTTTCAGAAACTTCCTGTTCACGGTTAGTTTAAGCAACGCCTCCCTTAAACAGGTAACACGTTTTTTTATTTTCCTATGCTTCATTTTGTATTGCAAGCTTTACACGTCCTAAATCGGTATTTTCGGGGGCCCTCAGGCAACAAAATGGACACCCGATGAAGATACGATTCTTTCTTGCAAGAGCAAGGGGAAGTCAGAGGTAGTTTTTCAAATAAAAATGCATCCTCAAAACGCTTATTTATTCATTTTTATATTTATCTATTAATTTATGTATATGTTTATTTATGTATTTGTTTATTTATTTATTTATTAACTTATTCATTACCTATCTATTTATGTCTAAAATGTCTTTTCCTGTATCTGCATTCTCACCCTCTTGCTACTGTGACAATGAAATTTCCCAAATACTACGGGATGAATAAAGTTATCCAATCTAATCCAAAATGTAGTTGACTACACTGGCTTACATTATGTTTGTATGCAGGAAGAGTGTCAAAACTATATTCGGGTTTTATTGCTCAGCGGAAGGACCCTCGTCACATGTGGGACCAACGCTTTTACCCCTGTCTGTATGACCAGACAGGTTGGTGCTAGCTTAATGTTTCACCAATCAATGCAAGTCACTACACTCAAAGCGCGGTTAAAAGCGCCTTTCATATCCTCTGTGTAATATTTTCTTCTTTTATTTTCTGCCAGATTGATAATATCAGTCAGGTGTTGGAGACGGTGAACGGTGTCGCGCGATGTCCCTACGACCCCCTCCACAACTCGACCGCCATGATTTCGGAGAAGGGCGAGCTGTACGCCGCCACGGTGATTGACTTTTCTGGACGCGACCCTGTGATCTACAGGAGCCTGGGCAACATGCACCCTCTGCGCACGGTTCAATACAACTCTAAATGGCTCAATGGTAAAAAGAAAAAGAGACAGGCGGTATTCTCCTCTTTTGTTCTATTTATCACTTCGCTTGAACGCTTCTCCTTAGAACCTCAGTTTGTGTCTGCTTATGACATTGGCCTATTCGCCTACTTCTTCCTGAGGGAAACTGCTGTTGAAAATCACTGCGGAAAGATGGTTTTCTCCCGCGTTGCCCGCGTATGTCAAAACGACATGGGCGGTCGTTTCCTTTTAGAGGACACCTGGACCACCTTTATGAAGGCTCGACTAAATTGCTCACGCTCAGGAGAAATCCCCTTTCATTACAACGAACTACAGAGCACCTTCTACTTACCTGAGCAAGACTTGATCTACGGAATTTTCACCACTAACGTGTGAGTGATCGCCAAGTGGGATGGGATCATAAAGCAAAGGTTTTTCAGCCACTTGTTGATCCACAAATCCATTCCACTTACAGGAACAGCATGTCAGCTACTGCAGTTTGCGCCTTCAACCTGACTGCCATCACGCAGGCTTTCAACGGACCTTTCCGCTACCAGGAGAACCCCCGCACCGCTTGGCTTTCTGCTCCGAATCCCATACCCAATTTTCAGGTAAGCTGTTTAAGCCGCTGAGCTTTTCTAACGAGCCCCAATAAGCATCCCATTTTCTGTAATATCAGTGTGGCACGCTAAATGAAGGTGGCACAAGTGGGAACCTGACCGAACGCAACCTCCAGGATGCTCAGCGGCTCTTTTTGATGCACGATGTAGTGCAGCCGGTGACGGTAAACCCTTTGCTCGCCCAAGACAACGTGCGTTTCTCCAAGCTGGTGGTGGACGTCGTGCGCGGCCGCGATGCCACTTACCACGTCATGTATATCGGCACAGGTGAGACAGGAATAACGCCGACTGGTTATAATCAGAATCCACGTGGGGGCTTATACTTTTTCTGTTGGCCCATCAGAGCATGGCACTATCTTAAAGACTCTGGCCACGACGAATACCGATCTTCACGGCTGCTACCTGGAGGAGCTCCGGATTCTTCCCGATAAGCAAATTGGCTCAATCAAGAGCATGCAGATCCTCCACACTGACAGATCTTTGTTTGTGGGGTTTGATGACAGGCTGGTGAAGATCCCGTTGGAACGATGCTCTAGCCATCCAACGGAGCAGTATGGGAATTTTCAGTAAAATGATCTATGCATGTCAATAGGAATTTAACACAAGCACATTTTCTAATTAGACGTTGTCTGGAAGCTCGGGACCCATATTGCGGCTGGGATCCCAAACAGGGGCGTTGCACAACCAGTAAAGAGAGCGCCGACATGAATCAGTGGACTCAGAATATTACCCAGTGTCCAGTAAGTCACATACAGTAATCCCTCGATTATCGCGACTTCACTTATCGCGAATTCACTACTTTGCGATTTTTTTTCGGCTATTAAATATTAAAATGTTATTTTATTTTTTACTTCAGTGCTGAGTCCTGGTAGCAAAAGTGGCTTCCGCTTACGAGTTTCAGCCTGGATTTTCCCATTTTTATGAATTTAAACAAAACAACATCAAAAATTTAAACTTCATAAAAATATGAAAATCCACGCTGAAACTCATAAGGACTCACTGGGAGTCATCACTGAAGTTATATATATATATATATATATATATATATATATATATATATATATATATATATATATATATATTTCTAATAGGGGTGACCCTACTTCGCGATTTTTCGATTATCGCGGCCGTGTCTGGTCTACATTAACCGCGATATTCGAGGGATTACTGTACTCCACTTTCTTTCTTTCTCTCCCTTCCACGCTAGCATTAACACATTTGTTCTTCTTGTGAAGGTGAGGAATCTGAAACAGGATGGCAGGTTTGGCCCGTGGGAACCCTGGCAACCCTGTAGCCACAATGACGGCGAAGGTGCCACCAGCAGTTGTATTTGCCGCTCCCGCTCGTGTGACGAACCTGTGGCCCGATGCGGGGGGATCGACTGTAGAGGCCCAACCATTCAGGTGGCAAACTGCTCTAGGTAAGTTTCATGATGTAGATTTTTCCTTCTAGGCACTACCGTGTGCATCATTTCATGAGTGACTTCAAAGGAAGTCACATGATTCATCAGCTATGCAATACATCAACAAACTCATCTGGTTGGCTTGAGATGGAGAGATGTAAATTGCTGGCCATTTTAAAGCTCTAAAATGACCTAATCCACCTGTCTCAATCCAAACGCGTACATGCAAATAGGATGTAATGTACATATATTATGATAATATATATGAAGTAATACTATATACTATATATACTATATATATAATATATAAAACAATGTCTGACTCAGAAATGGTGGCTGGACTCCTTGGTCTTCATGGGGCCATTGCAGCAGCAGTTGTGGTATCGGTTTTGAAGTGAGGCAGCGGTCCTGCAACAACCCCTCGCCTCGTTACGGAGGTCGAATCTGTGTTGGCCAAGGTCAGGAGGAGAGGTGAGAATAGTAATTCATAGCTGAAGGGAGTATAGTATTTTTTTAAATTCAGAGAATATTAGCTTCCATTGAGGCAATAGACCAGTCCATTCCAGATCATTTGAATTGGCAAGGCTGGCAGTGAATAGTCACCGCCAGCTCCCCGCAGCCTAAAAGGATTGGACGTCGATTGCTGTCTGTGGCTGCGATTGTGTCAACCTTGCAATCGACAGTAGAGCAGACATCACGACAAAAACCTGTAAAATCACTTGCACTGAATGAATTGACTGACAGGTTGTGCGGGCTGAGAAGGAATGTTGTGTCTCCAGGCTGTGCAATGAAAAGAAAAGGTGCCCATTACCAGTGGTTTGGACTGGATGGGGGTCCTGGGCTCAATGCAGTGCTGAATGTGGAGGCGGAATACACGCCAGGACCAGAACTTGTGAGAATGGAAACACCTGCCCCGGATGCGCCATGGTATGGAGTTCCAACTTGTGCTTTGAACCACTTGAACCGTAACAGAGGAGCTCTCAATTTTCCTGTACAGGAGTACGAGACTTGCAATCTGGAGGCCTGTCCGGAGGTGCGTCGCAACACCCCGTGGACTCCCTGGATACCAGTCAACATCAGCCAAGATGGATCACGTCAAGAGCAAAGATTCAGATACGTGTGCCGAGCCTTACTGGAGGATGTCCAGCTGCTACAATTGGGAAAGAAGAAAATAGAGACCAGGTTTTGTCCAAATGATGGTTCTGGAAGCTGCCAGACCGACTGTAGGACATGAGACTCTATGATATTTAGGAGGAGGATCGGGATGTTCTAGACCTAATTTGCTATATTAGATTGTATCTTTTCATTCCAGCTCTGGTTGATAATTTGGTGAAGTCAAGTGGCTGGATCGTGTCACTGCCTAAAGATACGCACTGGGGATCTTGGGAAAATTGGTCCCCCTGTTCCCAGCCATGTTCCAGAGGCTTTCGAACCCGGAGACGTGCTTGCTCAGTGGCAGAGGTTAGGACCAATCCGAGCGCGTGTGTCGGATCCCCGGTGGATTATCAGGATTGCAACATGCAGCCATGCCCAGGTAAAATGCTTGTGATATATTTTCTCTCCGTGGTCAGAGGAGGCCATGCTCAAAACCAAAGATGCAGAAAGACATTTTTACATTTTAGGCGGCTTAAAATGTTCCACACTGTAGGCAAACTGCCTTCCTAATAACTCCGCCGCCAGCCATGTTGATTGTGTTTGTACCCCAGTGACCGGAGCCTGGTCGTGCTGGTCTTCATGGTCCCAATGTTCCGCAAGCTGCGGTGGGGGCCACTTTCAGCGCACCAGGTCGTGTGACCACCCACCCCCTGCCAATGGAGGTGGGATCTGTATTGGTCTACACACTGAAGAGGCACTTTGCAATACACACACTTGTGAAGGTAAATCAATCAACAAGTTTATTCTGTGTGGTTTGCTTGTACATCTTCATAGTACTGATAATCATACCAACTCAAGCGTGTAGATATTTGAAGGGTTTTTATTTCACTGACCATCAGGTTGGGGTTTGTGGTCAGACTGGGGCGACTGCGATGAGAAGGGCCTACAGCATCGTTCCCGCTACTGCGATGGAAACCAGGAAGCCAATTTGTGTCCGGGTAACACAAGCCAGACCAGACCCTGCCAGACACACGAAGTGGCAGGTAAACACAAACGATGTAATGAATGGAATTTTGCCTACATTATGCTATGTCTAACCCTATTGAATTTCCATTTTTGCCAATTTAGTCATTTTGCCTGAACAAGAAGTGAACAACTGTGGAAGTGAGTGAAAGAAAGCATTCCCTCTCAATTCCTAGGAATTGTTATTGTTATTAATTCACCGGACGTTTTCGTTTTTCACAGGTTTCACATTGTTCCAGCTGATCGCTGTAGGCATTGCCAGTTTTTTTGCAGCTGCCTTGTTGTCTGCACTGGCATTTGCCTATTGCCACCATTTGAGCCGACCGTCCGCAGAGTCGGCGGTCATTCACCCCAGTAGGCACAACCACCTGACCTATAACAAACAGGACAATGCCACGCCAAAGAATGAGAAGTACATACCAATGGAAGTTGTGGTGGGTTCTCGTCAAATCTGTAAATTTCTTCCCGTTCTTCCACTTGAAACTTTTTTTTTTCATCACGCAATGCTAACTTTAACCCTGCAGATGCTACACAAAAACAACCTCCACGTAAACGACGACACCAGCCGCCATTTTCCTTCCACCAGCAACATGTTCAGCACCACTTATTATCCCCCCAACCTGAGCAAGTACGACTTTCCACCAGAAGCTTCCTGCAGGGCTTACGTGCACAGCTAGCAGCATGCCAGTTTAAAGCGAATCACCAAAATCACAATCATCCAAATGGTCTTCTGTTTTTCGGGGGCGGGCATCACACCTTGTCAATAGCTTAACAACCGAGCTTTGAAATTTGTCACTTTCTGAAAATTCGGAGAAAAGCTCTGAATTACTAAAAACAATATAAACTATTTATGTTTCATTTTATGGAGAGAAAAAAAAGTGCTACATTGCTCACGGGATGGGATGCTGTCATTTTGAATTGTAATACCTGGATATTTTCTTCTTGCAAAAATGGCTCTTGAACTAAATAATAGAGCTGAAATATGCATGAAAACAGATACCATTTATGTTGGGAAGCAATCTTTTAAGAACAGAGACACAAACTGAGTGGTACCAAAAAAAATACTCATTTTTTTGCAAAGTCAGCAAGCATGATTAAACAATTCTGAAGAAAACAATGATAGAGAGGTAAGTTTTGCTTCCCTAATACATAATGATCATCATTTAAAGAAACTTAATTTTGTTTTCTCTCCCTCTACAACCTATACAAAAGACTTACCTGGAGAACACCTGCTCACTGGAATCTTTGACTTCAGAGAGACACAACTATATCATAGTTTCAACACTCTGAACTGTGTATATTCAATATATTTTTGTATGATGTACTGTTCTAGATAAATAAACTTGTTGTCTGGTAGTATAGCTGATGAGAAGCTTGCAAATCTTTCTCTTTAAAAATGCTTCGGACAGTCCAAGAGCATGTAACGACTACTGTATATCTATTACTTGCTTTGTTCACATTTCCCAATGTGTAGTAGCATTGATAATATGATGATGAACGCTGAAATACTATATATAGTAGCACTAATTTAAAAGCATTCAGCAGATAACTTTTTGGGAGGATGACAATTGTGAAAAAAAGGATGTAGGGGAAATTAATTTTTGACTGTTTTCTGCAGAAAAAAAGTGTATTCTTTCCTTTTCTAATGCTGCCATCTAGTGAAAATAATTTCTAGGGTTAATATATATATATATATATATATATATATATATATATATATATATATATATATATATATATATATATATATATATATATGCATATTAATATAGACCATAAAGAAATTCGATGAGATAGACAGATGATAAACCTTTGACACCCTATACCAGGGGTAGGGAACCTGTGGCTCGGGAGCCACATATGGCTCTTTTGATGGGTGCATATGGCTCTCCGCTAACCTGTGGGGTAAGATATGGAAACTATGGAATAGTTTTTTTCATTACACTCTTCTGCATGGATATTCTCATTGATACTCATTGATTAGCAACAATGTAACAATGTTGTCAAAAGAATTCAGAGACTTTTTGTACTTTAAAATTGGTGAAGTGACTAAAAAAGGCACACATTTTCATGTATGTTGACTTTTAAATTCGGAGCATGGCTCTCAAGGATTAACATTTAAAAATATGAATTGTTTATGGCTCTTTCCATCAAAAAGGTTCCCGACCCCTGCCCTATACAAAAGACTGACCAGGAGAGATGTGTGTATGTATTGTGCAGAAGGTGTAATGTTATTAACAATAACCATGATATGGTGATTTCGATATTTACCATAGATTATACATTATATTAACTAGGGGTGTGTATTGCTTCATATATGTGCCAATACGATTCATATCACAATTAGATTCGATCCCGATTAATTTCTGTACTAGACTTTATGACAATTATTGCGGTTTCTGTATCTCATTTTGGGGAAAAACGAATCAAATGGACATAGCAGTACATGTAGTATATCAGTTTGTTTCTGAAACCTCACTCAGCACTAAAGTAATCATGCTTTTCTTTTAGCTTTAAACAACCTATGGCCTTCATCGTAACATTTTCTCAATTTTTAGTGGAGACCTGCAAAGGTTAGAATTTACTGATTAATTTTCTGAACCCTTTTTCCTTCTGTTCCTCTGAGTTATTCTTAACCAATGTGAAATTTTACACATAACCTTCTACATAAATCAGAATGAAGCCTTTTAAATAGCCATCAATTATGCCTAAATAAAGACCCCCCTCCCTCATCCATCACTCATTTCCATCTGCTGACGAGCCGGCGATCGTCACCATCTTCACCATCATTATCATCATCGTTCTTATCATCCTCCTCCTCCTCCTCATCATCATCATCAAGAGGCTCCCAGCTAAAAAGAGTAGAAGCAGGAGAGCCTTAAACAGCGAGCCCCCACGCCCTGCTGCGTGGTGTGAAGCTGGAGCACGTATCCCGCAAGCCGCCACCCCTCCGCTGGGCCGCACCGGAGCAACCGGCGGTCTGGACCGATGTCCTGGCTGAAATGTCCCGGCACATCTACATCCGGAACAAGATTGGTGAGGGCATCCAAGCACCCATATTCCAGGTATCTCCCCTGCTTGGCTTTATACGTCACATTGTTGTATGCAAACTTTTTGCAAAGCATGCCAATATGTCAATGTTTTGTGATTTTTTTTACAAATGTGTTCATTTTAATTCAACTGTTACCATTCTAGAAGCTTTAGAAAATTATACAGTTCTTGCAAGTGAATATATTGTCGGACTGCTGTAAAAGAAAGAAAAAAGGTATATTTGAAAAGAAATTCATGTTATTATGAAATGAGGATATTTAAAGAATCCTCTCTTTATAGCTATTCTTAGCATACATATGGCAACAGCAGGAGAGAGAGATGGTGACCCAAATGAATGGCCTTGTTTTTAGACAATGAAAAAAGTGGGTCCTGACGTCTCTGACATTGCCATTCACTCTGGAGACATGGGCAGAAATGGGACAAATGACTAGCAGATAATGAATTTAGCCCTCTAGAGTGTAGGTCAGTTGCTATATATGGCATTTATGGAGGTGAGACCAAGAGAAGACGCGTCAAGTGTGACACAGAATTCTAAAGCAAAAGATAGCTGCAACTTAGGGTTTTGTATTTTGACTCCATTTGAATTTGCATGTGGGTTTTTGCGCCTTTGTAGCTAAACCTACAAGACTCTATTCTCATTTCCCCACCTTTGGGCTGTGGGACACACTGGAGGAATCGTTAGTCTTCTAACTGCCAGTGTAATATTCTTGAATTTGTAAGCCTAAATTGTCCACTGCTTGGCCCATCTTTATTCAGATTCAGAAATGACAATACTATACATATAACAGGGAATCAGCCATAATAAGTTCTGTGTAACTTCATTTATGGGTTCTCGAGTCGGGAATCACCAACAAGAGCTTTTTGTTTCTTTCCTTGTTTGCATGTTTGTCTGTTTTAAATATAAACGACAAGCTAAAATCAATACTGGCTAATTTTGGGCAACCAACGGGGTACACAGATGTAATCCTAAATATTTTAAGGATTTGGGAGAAAGTTATAAAGAAGAAACCTGCAGTACACAACATGATAACACTAGCAACATACAGAACATTTCGTATAACAGAACTGTTTGTTCATTAATTTCGGGCACCATCACTCTCAAATCTACTTCAATAAATGACGTTTTGTTGGGTTTCATGAATACTATTGCCATGCTATAATAAGTGTATTTAAATTGCTGTAAGTGAATTGCTGTCTGTTGCATTTTCAACTCTGATGGATAGTTTGAGTCTTCGAAAATAAAATAAACATGAACAGTGAGTTCATAATGATACAGCATTTTCTCTTTTGCCACTTATGATTGGTCTAGGTAAATCGGGGGACTTACGCTCGGAGAAGCCGCCTGAAGAGGTCAGATGGCAGCACCACTTCAACCAGCTTCATCCTCAGACAGGTGCTAACCAATGAGAACCGCAAACGCTTGTAAAAAATGGCCTGTGTTATGTACTATGTACATGTCTTGCCATGTGCATAGATGAGCAAATTTGAAATGCAGTAGTTGCAGGATCATGCTGTGGGGTTGTTTGCCTTCAACAGGAACTGGTGCATTTTGCAAAATGGATGGCATCATGTAAGGAAAAAACAATATTTGGAAAAATAGCAACACATCAAGACATCAGCCAGGGAACACGAGTCTGTCAAAGGGACAATGAGCCTATATACTGCGTACATACTGCAAAATTGGATAAAAAGTGGTTTAACGTCTACAAAGTCAACGTTTCGGAGTAGCCATCACAAAATCATGATCTTAATCAAGACTGAAACTTTTGGGGCAATGACATGAATGATAAAGGTGGTCTAAAAACTCGAATCAGTTCTTTCAGGAGAAATGGGACAAAAATTCCTCACTAATATTGGAGAAGCTTTGGTATGTACTTCAAAATTTTTGACCCAAATCTTACAGTTAAAAGCAAATTTCCCAAAAGGTTTTCCCTCATACTAGCTTTTAGCCAATTGAAATATTTTGGCATAATAGCCGTGTTAATTTACTCGCAACGGGAAAAGTTGAGATTTACTTTATATCAGAAAGCATGGGAAAAAGGTGTTGTGAATATAAGTCTACAAATTTAACTGATTATTATAACATAGAGGGTTATTTATATGATGAAAACCTGATTATGAATAGAAATGATCAACCAAAGTTACCAATTTAACCGCAATAGTGCAGCACAGTGAGCGGTTAGCACGTCTGTCTCACAATTCTGAGATTGGGGGTTCAATCCCTGGTGGCTTCTGACCCCCTTAATTTGCATGTTCTACCGTTCCTGCGTGGGTTTTCTACAGACACTCCCGTTTCCTCTCACATCCCCAAAAACATGCATGGTAGGCTGAATTATCACTTTCTTATTATCCTTAGGTATGCGTGTGTGTATCTAGGGTTGTCTGTATCATTTTGCCTTGTGATTGGCTGTTAACCAATTCAAGTTGTACCCCACCTCCAGACCTTGGTTAGCTGGCACAGGCTCCAGCACCCCTGCTGCTCCTCAAGAGGATAAGATAAATGAATGAATATGACTGCAGTACATTAAAACTAACTTTGATTTATTTAGTGAGAACCCTTAACTTGAATCATGAAAGCACCTACCGTTGTGGTCAAAAGTTTACATACACTTGTGAAGAACATAATGTCATGGCTCTCTTGAGTTTCCAGTTATTTTTACAACTCTGATTTTTCTCTGATAGAGTGATTGGAACAGATACTTCTTTGTCACAAAAAAAACATTCATGAAGTTTGGTTCTTTTATGACTTTATTATGGGTGAACAGAAAAAAGTGATAAAATCTGCTGGGTCAAAAATATACATACAGCAGCGCTAATATTTGGTAACATGTCCCTTGGCCATTTTCACTTCAATTAGGCGCTTTTGGTAGCCATCCACAAGCTTCTGGTTGAATCTTTGACCACTCCTCTTGACAGAATTGATGCAGTTCAGTTAAATTTGATGGCTTTCTGACATGGACTTGTTTCTTCAGCATTGTCCACAAGTTCTCAATGGGGTTTAAGTCAGGACAAGGTCACCAAAATTGCTAATTCGTGTTGCTGTATGTATATTTTTGACCCAGCAGATTTGATCACTTTTTCTGTTAACCCATAATAAAGTCATAAGAACCAAACTTCATCAATGTTTTTTGTGACAAAGAAGTATCTGTATCAGAGAAAAATCAGAGTTGTAGAAATAACTGGAAACTCAAGAGAGCCATGACATTATGTTCTTCACAAGTGTATGTAAACGTTTGACCACAACTGTATATGCCCCCATTTGTTCATAAAGTCTATTCCTATGATAATAACACTTAATAATAACATTTTTTTACAAGATCTTTGCACTGCAAACGCTTTATAAACTGAGGTCTCCTGTGAAAAAAAGGCTGCGAATGGAAATAGACGATGCTGCCCCACCCTCCTCCCCCGCTGGTCTCTGCTCCCTCTGAGCTGACTGGCCGGCGACCTAGCCAATCACATTGATGCACATTTGCTCAGTCATCAGGCTTGGATATTGAGGCAGGATCTACTGCCTGCTGCTGCTGTTTCGCTCTTTGCCCGTGATGAAATGAAATGCCCGGATCGGGCTACTTCTAGGGAGAGCCGCTCCATCCTATAATGTAAGGCACCCAGCAGCTCTGTGAAACCAAGGAGACGCTGCATCTATCCAGCATCCAGAGGACCGGCCGTCGTCATCCATCAGGGAGGAGAGAGATCTCTCTTTTTTTTTCTTTCTTTTTTTTTTAGAAAAACAGCCTTCTGTGCAGTGAAGAGAGGGGATTGTCGTCATCCTCTCCATCCTTTTCCCCCCTTCTCCGGCGCCCCCTCCTTCCTCCTCCGCCTCTACGCTTGTTCTCCCCCCTCATTCTGTGCCAGAAAAGCGCGTTGGAATAGCAAACCTCCATGTATGACAATTTGTACCTGCATGGATTTGAAGACTCGGAGGCGGTGAGTGGACGTGCGCTGCTGTCTTTGTGCTCACGCGTAGCATGCGCGAAAGGCCTTTGAGCCCACAACATACTGTAGCGAGAGGGTGGGCTCTGCTATCGCTACGAGGGGGTAGGAAGTCAGTGTGTTCAAGAGAGAGAAACAGGGTGGGGGTGCACATTTACCAGATGGCCTCTTCCGTCAATTTGATTTCTGTCCCCACCATGTGTCTGCGTGATGTGTGACTGCAGTCCAACTCCAGTTAGTGTCAACGCGCCCAGAAAATGTAGCTTTTCCGACCGAGCACCAGGAAGAAGACATAAAGACGTTGATGGTGACATGGATTTAGCAATTTCCGCTCCACCTGAGGCGGGCCCTTGCGTAGGCTCTAGCCCGGGCTGAGAGAATCACGCATCGTGATGTCATTAAGTGGATTGTGATGTTGATGAGTCACATGCTGGAGCTACTCCATTGGAGGAGGGCTCGGATGCTGCAACGCATCCACAGATGAGAAGATGCTTTGCTTAGTGATTGGACACGGAGGGTAAAAAATGGTGCGAGGGCACATGCAATGATTGGCTTACCTGTGAAAATGAACGGCATTTGCTGCAACTTCACCCTACTCCACGCAATAGCCTATCTTTGGAAAAATGCTACTCAAGCTGAAGTAACTGTTTTGACTCCCCAAGCTGGATAAGAAAAGGCCATTACACAGATGACTTCCTCAGCTGAGGAGAGTATGCCGTGTTGAACTGATTTTGCCGCATAGAATCAGCAGCTGGTGCCTTTTTATTTAATAATACCAACACGGAAGCGGCCAAGCAGTGGTTTCTGTTTCCCACAATTGTAAGGATATGTAAATGACATATCCTTCTTTCAACAAGCGTATTGACCGAGCAATACTACAATCCAGCAGTCAGCTTGCAAAAGACCTTTTAGTTAGCTATCAATCTTTACCCACAATCCCGAATGCTGTTGAACCTTCCAAACGTCCCTAAAATGCTGGTCCCTAGTTTCTGATTTAAAAAAAAAATGCTTAAATGCATGATGAAATAGAGCAACTGTGGTTTCCAGACTTTTTCCTTAAAATAATAGGAAAAAGATCAACTACATGTTAACGGTATAGTGTTTCAATGTAAATTTTATGCTAAGTATCAGTAGATATTTTTTAACTGACAATCATTCTAGAAACTATTTCATATTGTAATTCCTTTTGATACTGTGATCCATTTGTAACCAATCGTGACAAAATGACTGCGGTCCTTTTCTCAACCCCCACTCCTCTCGAACCAGGATTCATACCCACATTGTGGCAGTCGAGCGTGCTGACTACTGATCTATTGTCGTTAATTGGACGATAATCTTGACATGATTTTTAAGATTTCGGCAGCCAGAATCTGTCTATTTAGGTAAAGAAAGGCTTTTCTTCTGTACGCGACTTGTTCGCAGGGCTCAGCTGATTCGTATACTAGTAGACCATCAGACTCAGATGTCTCTCTGGAGGAAGAGCGTGACGTGCCGGCCCAGGTCCAGAGCCAGAGCCCAAGCCAGAGCCAGGGACCGGGACAGAGCCGACAGGAGCGCGAGCAGCAGGCCACCATCCAGCTGGAGAGAGCCAAGGTAAGTGCGCTCACTTGCATATCCACATTGTTATTAGGAATCGCCATACTTTTCTAGTCCCAAAGGATAAACCCGCATTTGCCTCCAGACCAAGCCCGTTGCGTTTGCTGTGAGGACCAACGTCAGCTACTGCGGCGCTCTCGATGAGGATGTTCCAGTTCCAGCCACTGCCATCTCCTTCGATGCCAAGGACTTCCTCCACATAAAAGAGGTTCATTTGGACTTTGTGATTTGCAAATTGAATCAACGTTACTCAAAACCTGCGGTGTGAATTCGGAGATGTTGTGTCCTGTGTTCCGACGCTAGAAGTTCAACAACGACTGGTGGATCGGACGCTTGGTGAAAGAAGGCTGTGAGATCGGCTTCATTCCCAGCCCCCTGAAGCTTGAGAACATCAGACTCCAGCAGGAACAGAAAAGAGGACGAGTCCAAGGGTAAGTAGCAGAAGGCCATCCTGTACATTGTTGCTGAACCGTGGTGGGAATTTGGATTTCTGCCATCCTTCACCCACGGACGGTTCTTTTAGTTGACTAATCCAGAGAGTATCCCAATCAAACTATGTGCGAGATTTGCCCAATATTAGGAAGGCGACTTTTAAATCACTTTCGTCTGGCTGAAAATGTAGGCAAGTGCTTTGATTTGACTAGACGCAGTAGCGGTGGAGTAAACGACTTACAAGGGCCGCCAAGTCTTGCATTCTCGACAGACTTTTGCTGACAGCGCTATTGTTTTATTGGTAGTATTTATTTAGCTTATTGTTTTCACTTCCAATATTTCTATCGATTTTTGGTCCAAGCTAAAGTCAAGTGATAGTCCAATCTTGGACACGACAAATCTGTCTATGACTTATCCCTTTTACTCCCACGGTCACTTTCATCGGCCCCAATAGGAGCTCCCATTAACTTTGTGTGTGTTTTCTCGCGTGCGTATAATGTGTCTTGAAGGTTATGTCGAGCGGAATTTGTACTCAAAGTTGGCTTTAACGCTAATCTCTTTGGACCCGACTGCTCCGGCGAGCTTGGTGACTGCCACCAAAGCGTCTCACACAAGCGGACATGTTCAAATTCACTGAGTTCCTGGACTGATCCCTTGACGTTTGGTCGGGCTTCCTCCCGTTTTCTGCATTAATGCCACGCTGTGTTTCTGTCTCTCTTTATCCCCCTCTTGTGTTTTCCAGTAAGTCTGGAGGGAACTCCTCTTCCAGTGTAGAGGATGAGGTGTCCGCCTCTATCCGACCCCTCATATCCTCCGCAGGTGAGCGCATCAGACAGGGGGAAAGGGCCCTAAGTAGCCAGCCACCTGCTTAGAGATGAGCCTCCTGAAGCGCAACAGCCTAGAATAAGAGCCTAAAGCCTTCCCGTGTCTCTGCTTAGAGCCTAAGTTGTTGGTATATTTTCCCATGATGCTCCTCTTCCTCCAGTTGAGGACTGCAGGCGTTCTGAGAGTGGGACTTACCACAGTGTGAATCCAACGACAAGACTAAGAAACCCCCAGTCCCCTGAACAGCACTCTGTGATTTGTGTGACTATCATAGGAACATAGAAACACATTTGCTCACATACTACTATTTCTTGATCCTAGTTGATAGTTGCTAGGTTTTCTTTGCTCACGGCAAGCACGGTTTTTGATCGCCAGTCTTTTGCCTAGCAGCCACTGACGACTCTGTCGCTGTTTTCTCTCCCCTCCCGCAGGAAAGCAGAAACAGAAAGTGGTAAGTTGGTGACACCCACTCACGAAGCATCCACTTAGTTCTCGTGGCCTCCATCGCAGAATGACAGGAGCTTGTGGCACTGCAGCAAGTTGCCACTTATCACCCGGAGCGCAATACTTCAGGCTCGCTGAAGTATCAAAGTTGTCTTTTTATACATCTTTCCAAACACGACCTCGAATCGATTGCTTTAAATGTCTGTTGTCAGACAACGTTGGCATGTTGCTCCTCATCCTTTCATTCTCTCGTTACATTGAAGCCTTGTTTGCATCAACCATTACCGTCGGATTAAACAGAGTTTGCCATGAAAATGACCAAGATCCTAGGTTTGCTGTCACACTGCAGTCAATCATTCCTTCCAAAATCAAGAAAGATAGAATGGCAAGAGCAAAATATACATTTCTGAAACATGTTTCAAAGCTAAAACATACAGACGATAAAAGAACATGTTAAAGAAACGCACGTTTTTTTTGTCTTCATTACTCACGTAGCTCGTCTTTGTTGAATCTATTCCATATGCAGCAAATGGCTAGGACGGCACGCTATTGTATGTCTGGCTGACGCAGCTAACGCCATCCAACAATTTTCCCATGGAAACACGCGGCACTTAAGGATGTGCTGTGTCTTGCTGAGTTCAACTGAACTGTACTGCTTGGTGGAAACATGGCTTCAGCCAGTTTGCGTTACGCCAGAGCAGCTTGTCATTTGAACAACTGATTGTAATCCACATTCATCCGCTGTCCATTGGAGCTGTCTGATTGTGTTTTGTTGGCGACATTGTCTCCCTCGCATTCAACAACCAACCGCTGACTAAATGTTTGAATTGCCAGACGGAGCACATCCCCCCATATGACGTGGTCCCTTCCATGAGACCGGTGGTGTTGGTGGGACCCTCGCTGAAGGGATATGAGGTGAGCTTGACAACACAACAAAAGGCCTGAAGCAGAAACTACAGAGACTACAATCATCTCATCTCATTTTCTGAACCTGCTTTCATCCTCATTAGGGTTGTGGGGGGTGCTGGAGCCTATCCCAGCTGACTCCGGGCCAGAGGCGGGGGACACCCTGAATCGGTGGCCAAGGAGACGGACAACCATGCACACTCACACCCATACCTAGGGGCAAATTTGAATGTCCAATCAGCCTTGCATGCATGTTTTTGGAATGTGGGAGGAAACCGGAGTACCCGGGGGAAACCCACGCAGGCCAGGGGAGAACATGCAAACTCCACACTGGTGGACGTGACCTGGATTTGAACCCAGGAGCCCAGAGCTGTGAGGCTCTAACCACTCGCGCCACTGGGCCGCCAGACTACAATCATTGGTTGATTTTTACATCTGAGAATGCGCGTTTACAAACTTTTTTTTCTGAGGGGCACTCAAATGATGGACAGGTCAACTTGAAATCGTTTTACTTTTATTTGTTAAAAAAGAGTTTTTTTTGGATGTGTTAAATCATTGGCTACCATCGACAGCGAAAGACGTGCAATCCATTTCTACTGAGAGGGTTGGCAGCGATTCTTTTATATATTCCTTCCTGTTCCATACCGCTTATCCTCATAAGGGTTGCGGGTGGTTGGAGCCAATCCCAGTCAACAAGCAGGTAGTGACACTTCAGCGTTCAATCAGCCTGCCATGCATGGTTTTGAGATGTGGGAGGAAATCGGATTACCTAGAGAAAAGCCACTCAAGCATGGGGAGAACACGCAAACTCCAGACATGATGGCCAGCAGCCATCTGAGATTGAACCCTTGATCTCGGAACTTTGAGACAGATGTGCTACCCACTTTCAACCGTGCCGCCCATATACATTTATACAGAGGATGTGATAGAGATTGATGGATGGGTTAAAAAGATGACACCAATTACTCCTTTTTATCAAATGACATTACAAAATATGCATCTTTGCAGGTCACTGATATGATGCAGAAAGCACTCTTTGACTTTCTCAAGCACAGATTTGATGGCAGGTAAGACCCATTTAACCTCTTTTCTCATTTTTGGATTTTCCCCGTCCGGTGGAACTACAGAATATTTGCTCACTCTTGCAGGATTTCAATCACTCGAGTCACTGCAGATATATCTTTAGCCAAAAGATCTGTCCTCAACAATCCCAGCAAGAGGGCCATTATAGAGCGGTCCAACACCCGCTCCAGTTTAGGTAAGACATGAAACCGTAGGAACTGCCGAATGGAGAACTAGATGTTCCACGAATGAAGCTCTTTCCTCACTCATGTTTTGTGTCAACAGCTGAAGTGCAAAGCGAGATTGAGAGGATCTTTGAGTTGGCTCGCTCACTTCAGCTGGTAGTGCTGGATGCCGACACCATCAACCACCCGGCCCAGCTCCTCAAGACCTCCCTGGCGCCCATCATTGTTCATGTCAAAGTGTCTTCTCCGAAGGTAAGTTCTAACAAGACCAGTTCAATGGAACTCACTTTCATTAGGATAAAACAAAGCTTGGTTTAACCAAGTGTGTGAATGCAAATTTAACCAATGCAAATTGAGTAGGGACAAACAAAAGCGAGATTCTAATCAAGAATTCTACAAAATTAGGCTGCTACAACGGCGGGCGTCAAAAGACGAGTTTGACAACTCTGTAGTAGAGACCCCCAAAAAGCCGTGCTAGCATCGTGAGGGATTTGCCTTTCTATTTCCTCCAGGTGTTGCAGAGGCTTGTCAAGTCCAGAGGGAAGTCCCAGAGCAAACACCTGAATGTCCAACTCGTGGCTGCGGACAAACTTGCTCAATGTCCTCCAGTAAGTGGCAATCCTTATAGCATAGTGGCTTGTATTTATTGCTATGGCATGTGATAATGGTGAACGAGTGGTTAGAGCATCGACCTCACAGTTCTGGGGTCGAAGGTTCGATCCCAGGTCTGTCCTCACTGTGTGGAGTCTGCATGGGTTTTCTCCGGGTACTCGAGCTTCCTCCCACACCCCCAAAACATGCAGGGTAGGCTGGGTTGAACACTCTAAATTGCCCCTAGGCATGAGTGTGAGCGTGAATGGTTGTCTCCTTGTGCCCTCTGATTGGCTGGCCACCGATTCAAGGTGTCCCCTGCCTGGTGCCCATCGTTGGCTAGGATAGGCTCCAGCACCTCCCTTGTGACGATAAGCGTGTCAGAAAATGAATGAATGTAATAACAGTCTAGCATGTTGCTGCCAACAGGAAATGTTTGACATCATCCTGGACGAGAACCAGCTTGAGGACGCCTGCGAGCATCTAGCAGAATACCTTGAGGCCTATTGGAAAGCAACGCATACCTCCATGGCGACGCCCCTAAACCCATTGCTGGGACGCAACCTAGGCCCCAGCACACTCACGACATACCCTACCAACATCTCTGGACTGCAGGTACGTATGCCATGCCTCGTTCCAGTTCTTGCTGGGTTCACACAAGAGACAATTTGTGAGTTATTTCCGAATTGGAGGCCATCTGTGGGAATGGATTGGAATAAAAGAGTGCAAATGTTTTATTTCATTTTTTGGAGTCTAATTTCTTCCATTGCTGTCTCATACAAATTATCCTTAACAGCAGAGCCAAAGAATGCAACAGAGCAACCACGCGGGCGACCATTCTACCGCCAACGAACGCCGCAACCTGATGACATCTGACGAAAACTACCACAACGAACGGGCGCACAAGGGACGTAACCGAATGTCTTCGGGCTCGCAGCACAGCCGGGAGACGCAGGACCCCTACCAGGACTACCAGGACCCCTATCAGGATGCATACAAGCCACACCGCAACCGCAGCTCCCCAGGCAGCTACAGCCATGACTCCCGGCACCGGCTCTGAACGCACTTTTGTCATCGCACAGATGTCCCAAATCCCACCCAAAAGTGATCGCTGCCACAGAGCCGAGCTCGTCTCAACTTTTCCCTATTTTCAGGGGGGTTATTTATGTGTCACGTCACCGAGACATTCCCCAAAAAGATTTTCGTTTCGTGATGCCCAGCTAAACAACGGGATCTTTGCGCTCAGAAGACACCCAGTGCTGATGTGAAGTCGCACCAGGTAGGACAGAGGACAGAGACCCCTCGCCCGACCATGTACAAACCCTCTCACCGTTTAGCTTTTTGCATGCTAATAGATGATGAACGTCTGCATCCTTCCTTGAATTTGTTTTGTTTTGTTTTTTTCCCCTTTCTATCCCATTAGTCTGATTTTCTTCATCACTAGTTCGTAGACGTGGTTTGGCGGTTTCCAAAAGGGGGGTATTGGCAATTTTCTAGCGTGCTGCTAGTTGAAAAATTGGTGCTTCACGTTCTTGAACTATTTTGGTGATTGAACATTCGTTCTTAAATGGCATAGCTCTCTCTTTCTCTCGTAGTTCATTGCTGCAAACAGGTCCGATTGATAATGGGAAAACAGTGCTTCTCTTCTGTAGCCCAAATGCTAGATTGATACTATTTGGAGAACCTCTGCTTGATAAGTTTCAATTTGATAGCATTTTAAGAAGAGTTGCTCTTTTGCTTTTGGCTTTTAGTGTCGTTTTAGTGAATTATTTCCTGTGATTGGTTTCTCCTGGCTCTCCTCAGGTCCTTCCCAGTCCCTCCCACTTCCTGCTTGCTCACCTGTGTCCTGTTGCATAGTCAAATCTCTTGCATTTAGCAGCTCCTGATTTCTTGGCTGCACCTTTCTCATACATTTGCGCATATTTGTACATTTGTTGACGAGTTGTATTCAGTTTCACCTCCATCTATTCATTCTAAAAATCAACTATAATATTGAGAACTTTATGGAAACGTCTGTGTGGTAAGGTTATGTGGCCCTCTTAACTTGCTAAGTTAAGAAATTGTTTGCGGTTGCATGACAGTCTGATTGAACATACTGAAGACGAAAGTGCAAATGTAGCTACTAAGGCACCTTATGTTGTGGATTTATTTCAAAAGTTCGTATTAATTTGGGGGAAGGTTTGTGCTAGATGTCTATCATTTCCTGCCAATATTGTTGAGCCAACAATTTGACAGTATCAAATGAATTGAACTGTGTGAATGAAAAGTTTGGGATAATAAAAGGTTTATTTCACTTAACATGAAAATGATCAATAGTAAGCTATATATATATATGTATGTACTATATATGGCACACAAAAGCGAGGGCTGGTTTGTGAAATGCAATACATTGTTGATGTTCACTTTTTTGGCAGTTTGGTTTACTTGCGCCAATTCAACTTCGGTTAAAGTAGTTTGTTAGGAATGATCCGCCAGCCAGTAGAACTGGAACAAAATCCTCTGCAAGATGCTCACCATAACAAAATCAGATTTGCCATATGATGGCTATAGTCAGATTAAAAGCAATTTCCATTTTAAATGGTCTCCCCAAGCAAAAAAAAAAATTTCAAGTACGCTGCTGGAGAACAGGAAAGATTTTACACCATTAATAACCCTATGATAAACTTACACGGTTCTTTTTGTTAACCATATTAGATGTAATATTGAACTAAGCTGATGGAAAGTCGACGAAAAAGAACACGTATTCCAGCCTAAAAGTAACAGATGAGCATTTCTGGTGAATATTTTTCTAATATATGTACATAGAAGTCTTTTGAGAAATGCTCTAAAGAAAAGGACAAAGGCAAGGTTTCTGTCACGTGTGATTCAAAGCAGCATGCTTTGCATTTAATGAGGATCTTCATGTACTATGCAACCACAAACTCCATCCCGTGGCCCCTACACCCCCCCCCCATTTTTCCACACAGCTTCTTCTGGACCATTGAGGAAATCTTGTGTTTATTGTGGATATGTCTGTGGAAGGTGAAAATCCTCAGCGGCTAATGCGGTATTGCATGCAGAATATATCATTCTAATTTACAAGGAACACTTAAAGAAAACAAAATGACTTTGGAGGCAGCTGTGTTCAAGGCAGAGCTTCCAAGAGACTACAATATTTCTTTTGCAAAAATAAAAGAGCCGTTATGATATTGAGTGCTGTATTTTATTTTTACATTGTTAGAGTCAAAAACAAAACTGTTGGTAACAATACTGGTGTTGAATAATAATGAATTCACTGCATATAGTATGGTATGTAGAGTAATAATAGGGGTGATCCTACTTAGCGTTTTTTCAATTATCGGGACCGTGTCTGGCCAACATTATCCACGATATTCGAGGGATTGCTGAATATATAAAGAAAAAAGAAGTAAAACGCACGTGTGTCTCAAATCATTAGAATTATTTCAAAAATTCAAACTGTTTCGATAAAATCTTTACACCGAGTCAAACATTAGGATATTTATGTCTTATATGGTAATAAAAGAAAAAAATGAATATCTAAGAAATTTCAATATAATAGTAAACCAATCATGAAAGGCACCGTGGATTAGCACTGTAAATAGTGTTTTTGTGTGTTTATATACATTATTTTCAGGGATCTAAGAAACTCGCGATTTGCATACTTCAATATTTCAAACAACCTTATTGTTTGTTGTCTTTTCCTTTAACATGTTTCAAGGACAACATTGAGCCATGGGGAGCTGCCATAAGCTCTGGTTTGTCAATATTAAAGAGAAAATGACGACTATTTTAAGCTATTTCTGTTCCATTCCATTTGCAAAAGAACTTGATAAAAAGACTTACAATGCTGTGAATGCAATGCCTTAAAAAACACCAGATTGATTCAAATATGGATGTCGCTCATCGTCCGTGGCGGCTTTGCCTTGAAAATAAAATAATCAGTCTGAAACAGAGAAGGCAAATGAGTAAAATAGTTTTATTGTATCAGTAAAGATTAACGCAAGGCACATGTACAGCAAAGTGAAGGCCAATATTCTCCTGCAGTGATTCCACCACAAAACGTCGAATCTCCAAATAAGGGCATTGCACCACCATTAACACGATAAAAGAAACTGTGCAACACATCTTTTTTTGCAAAAATATATTCGTATACAGAATAATCATACCGCATCTCTACACACTGAAGCGACTGGACTATACAAAATGCAAGAAAGTGGACACATTGAAAACAATTGGACCAAATCCTCATGCTTAATTAATATCATCAATGTGGCAGTGAATCAAAAATAGGTGCTAAACATTTGTCATAAACAGTTCTACTGAAAAGCATACAAGTTCGTATAATGAGGAAAAAATATTAGCTGTCAAACACAAAGATTATAAGAAGACAAGGACGTCTGAAAAACATGTCAGCGTCCCTTTTAGGCAGGTTTAGTAGCTGCATGGCTTCGAAAGACAGTTTTTGGTTCAATCATAGCACTCCCCCTTCAAAACATTTGGATGTCTGTTTTGAAGTAAATGTATGATTTGATCCTGCACATCATGTGTCTTATTTGATTGTTGGCTGCAAAATTAGGACAGAAACGTCACAGGGATTATGTGGGCCGAAGCATACTGCATCCAAAATTGACGGAAAAACACTGGCAGCTGTGGTTACCAGCATTTCACTCTTAACGTAAAAGCCATTCGAGGTTAAAATTAATAACAAACTACAGAGTAAAAAAATGTTGGTTTATAGAAAACATCTTTAAAAAATGACAGTATAGTCTAACACACGTGTCAAAGTGGCGGCCCGGGGGCCAAATCTGGCCTGCTGCATCATTTTGTGTGGCCCGGGAAAGTAAATCATGAGTGCCAACTTTCTGTTTTAGGATCAAATTAAAATGAAGAGTATAGATGTACATTAAATTTCCTGATTTCCCCCCTTTTAAATCAATAATTGTAATTTTTTAATCCTTTTTTTCTGTGTTTTTAGTTCAAAAATCATTTTGTAAAATCTAAAAATATATTTCAAAAAAAGCTAAAATAAACATTGTTTTAGATCTATAAAAAACTGAATATTCAGGGCTTTTAATCCATTTATTTAAAAAAATTGAAATATTATATCGAAAATGGTCCGGCCCACATGAAATCGAGTTGACGTTAACGCGGCCCGCGAACCAACCCGAGTCTGACACCCCTGACTCTAACAGGTCTGATGGTGGTGATGTCACTGCACTCCATTTCTTGCTCCATGTTCTTGAATTCACACCGTGGCAGTCAAGCGTGCTGACTCTTGAGCTTGTAGCCCAATCTAGATTTGACTGCCAGCATGCTCTTTAAATTCTCCGGGAATATGTTTTCCTAACTTTCTACATTGCTATAAAAAAATAACAATGTTAAATATTTTCCCCAATTATGGTGTTTTTCATTTTTAAAAATTCCCAAAAAATCTACCATAAAATTTAGAGTTATAGAAGCACTGTACTGTTTTTTTCTATCTATATTTTACATTTTATTTAAACGGCAAAATACTGAAAACCACAGTTGCCAGTTGTTTTTGTTTAAGGTATAGATTTAAGAGTCAACATTCCAACATGGCCATCATAAAACCTGTGATCTAGTAAAGGCAGTTTTCAGGAAAGGCCAGCCCCTGAATACACTGCTCACCCACGTCCCCCAAGTACGGACCTTCCTCCTCGGACGGAGGCAGTGTTAGGATCTCGTCCTCGGCCGGAAGCGGACGGGAATCCGGGTCGGGCTTCAGACTGGGCCTGTGTTTTTCTGGGAATGCCAAACAGAAGAGGGCCTCTGGGTTGCAGACAAACTTGTAGACGTATCTCTCCCCGGCGACCTGACGGGACAACCAATCGCAGGAGAGATGAGCACTCATCTGCGACATACGAAGGTTCACTTCAACTTTACCTTCTGCATGATGCCCTTCTCATAGTAGTACCTCAGCGAACGGCTCAGCTTGTCGTAGTTCATGGCAGGCCGGTTCTTCTGGATGCCCCAGAGCCGGGCCACCTGGATTGCCAGAAGAAGAAAAAACACCCAACTAGGTTAGGGGTGCTCAATACGTTGATTGCGAGCTACCAGTCGATCGGTAAGGTACTCTTGGTAGATCGCATGAGAGTAAGATTTGAGCCAAGGATTGGATTTGTAGTCAAATTCTATATGGGACTTGAGCTGGGAAACAGCGCCATCGCGAGTCCAAGTACCTGCTGACCAATGTTCCCTCTAATTTTTTGTTTGTCTGGGCAGAAAGACAACCTCCCTGAGCACACTGAGTAACGTTGTGAGCAACATCAGCATTGCTCGCTATGGGCACACCAGTATCACACCTGCCATAAGCAGGTGCATGTCTACTACACATAAATGATTTAGTAATAATAAAATGTGATGATTAATATCTATGAATGGGCGGCCCGGCGGATGAGTGGTTCGCGCGTCGGCCTCACAGCTAAAAAAATAAAATAAAATAAAAATTGGGATTTTATTTTGTGCGCTCCATATGATTTGCTGTGCGCAGAGAAGACGAGAGTAGTGCGCAATTGCGCACGCACGCAGTTTAGAGGGAACATTGCTGCTGACACTATTTTGGATTATCATCAGCATACATAACTGCTAAGCTTTGTCATGGGCACGGGAAAAAAGGGTAGATGGCGCAAAGTTGGCTCCTTGAATAGTACATCTTGGAGTAAAAAAGTTTGAATTAACAATTCAGCGACACGTACCTCTTCAGAGTCTATGAGTTTGAACTCCATATTGCGCCCCGTCCACACGATCAGATGCGCATTGGCCGGGTTGTCCAATAGTGTTAGCAGGAACTGCCACAATTGCAGGGAGCCACGACGCTGGTATGGCAAAGCGTCCGGCTTTGCTTTACCTGAACGGGAGAAAAAAAAATGACGCACCCATGCTTCTGTCTGATTAACGACTCAGGTGACGAGTCCTCGCTTCTTACCCTCCAGTCTGTCCGGCACGACGCAAGCGTCATCGTAGTAAAACTGTGCGTCTGCGTCACGGGGAAATCCTGAAATGGGATAAGAAGGTGAACAACCACTTCACACGTGACCGAAAAGTCCAAAAGTCGCGCAATCACCTGTTCCGCCGTGCTGGTACGAGACAGATTTTTTGCCAAACGGGGATGACCGGCAGGTTTGAACTTCTTCAAGACACAAAAAAGTTAAATGTGACGTTTTAAGGGGAAATCGTCAAAGCGCACTGGGGCTGCAGCTTCGGGTTATTCACTCAAAACACACCTGCGTCAAAGCCGAAGTCTCTCGGCTCTTGTTTGATAGTGACCCGGTTGAAGGGCGCCATGCTAGAAGAGCATCCCGCCACCTCCCGATCACGCGGATCCACGCTCTCCTGTTTGCAAACGACCGCACTGCCGCCCGAAAGGAGCGGCTCCGACAGGTGCCTCTGATAAGACGGGCGGCTCGATGGCGAGAAGTGAATGTTGGTTGCTTTCTTTGCCGGTAGAAAGGGCAAATATGGGTCTGACATCTGCCGCTGAAACCTTAGAAGAGATATACATACTGCTAGATACAGTGGAATTTCTTTTCACTTGCATTAGAAACAGCCATGTTCTTTATTAAAGTATGTCGGAAACATTTTAGAAAGAAACCTGACAATGGGAAACTGGGACCATCCTTTCCTATTTTTAGCCAGTGTATCTCTTTTTCATAGCATCTCCAATTTATATAAGAATATTGGATATCTGTTTTATTACAGTATGTATCCCTTGTTTGTTCTTTCTCTTTTTCTTTTGACCTTCACTTTTCGCAAGGTTCACTGTACCTAATTTATTTACTTTTTCTGTCCAGCTGCACTTTTAACCCTTCCAGGGACATTTTGGCAATTTAAAAACTTAGATACTATCAATTATGATCATTTAAAAAAATGAAGAATCATCATTTGAATATTTTATATTGTTTGTATATCATTATAAATACTAGTATACATTAATATGTGTTGATTAAAGCTAAATTAATGAAATTAAAAGGAAAAAACTGAAATACACACTGTAACTGTACACAAGTAACAATCCAAAGCTTTTCCCCCCCAATAGTATTTAACTTATTGTCTGCCATTGACAGCATTAATTTAAACTGGGAGGACTGGTCATAAATGCTTATATTTGAATGCCATTGACGGCGCTAGATGTCTGATCCATGAAGAGAGAAAAAAAACTCTGACACGCTAGACTATTAGGCCATTTAAAATGACTAAGTTGCACCATTCAGTATTTTTTTTTAAACAACTCCTGTTTTGCAAAGGTGAAAAGGACTAAGGAAACATATTTTTCACCCACCTCTGCTCTGAAGCAAATTCTGCAGCGAGACAGCCAATGGGAGGGTGTGGCAATGCAAATGAAAGGCTCTGATTGCCCTGCGGCATGCGCTGCTGATGGGTGGGGCCGCTAGACACCTGCCACGTGGGACTGTTAGCCAGACGCTGCTGCGAATTGGGTGCGGTGAACTCCGCCGTTTTGTCATCACAGGCACTGTGCAGAAGAAGAAAAGGAACATTTACTCACTATGTTCCTAACGTGAACCCGAGGTCTTGTTCCCCATCAGGTGTCCTGCCTGTTGCTGTAGAGGCAGATGTCCGTGTGACGCGTCCTGCATGAAGACAGATCTTTGGATGGGCTGGACTCTCGCTTCACTTTGCCAACTTGTGGCGTTTGAAAGGTGGCTGCAAAGACAAAGTACTAGTTAGAAAACACAATGTAACAACACATTTGCTTCCATTTCATTTTTGACTGGCGAGGAGGCTTTTCTCTCTTCTCTATACTAAGTTTGATCCGCTCATCAGAACTGCTGCGCGATATGGAAAAAAAAAGGCTTTTACGATGCCATTTATGTCATGATATTGATATGCCACCATATAATAAATTTTTAATTATTTGCTGAAAAATTATACACAATTAATTACGAGTGCTTTCCCCTGCTCACTTTATCTTTGAATTGAGATTAAACTAATCTGCCACAAATGTATCAAAGTAGTGCTGCAACCTAAATCTATCCAATGTTAACAGAGGAGGCACAGTATCATAAGGACGTTTGCTCAAATCTGAAAATATCAAATGATTTACTAATAGACCAACACGTACATTGTGCTTTTGCTTTGTTGTTCTGCGGCCTTTGCGACTGTATTGTCTAACTTGTAACTATGTGTAACTATGCCTTTCCAGTGTCTGCATTCTCACCCTCTTGCTACTGTCACAATGAAATTTCCCGAATACGGGATGAATAAAGTTATCCAATCCAATATCATTATGTACTGTCTTGCATGCATTACTTATGTACAGTTGGCAGGGGGCGCAAATTGGCAAACTACCAAACGGATTTGAGGACAGCAATTATAGGCCGATTGGTGGTGTAACTACGGCATTTAGAATCTTATGGTGATAGTGACGACAGTCATGTAAAATGTCAATAGAAAGTTATAAATGGTTTTGGCGATATACATTGTCATATTGAACAGTACTACTTACCAGTACTGTACTGGAAATCAGGTACAAACTGCTCATCATCAGGAGCCTGAGCTGTGAAGACAAGGAATGGCAAACGTCAGACGATAAACACATCAGCAGGAAGTCAGTTCTTCCATGTCCCAGAATGCCTGGTGCACTACCTTCGGCTATCCAGATCTCCTGAAGCTGGCTGAGATCTTGGAAAAGTTCTGTCAAGCAGAAATAAAAAAAATCCGTTACACTTGCACACACAAATAAAAACGATGTTTTTCATTTTTCAGAGATTTTAGATAAATTATAGACATACCCTCTGTGTCTTGATCCAAGCCAGCATGTACAAACTTCCTCTTCCTGTTGTTGAGGCATCGCTCCGTTGCCTCTGAGTGGCATTCCTATGCCCAAAAGTCTAAATTTAAGCAACAGCGACCACACCTGAATTGATTTGAAGCGAACATAACTCACGTTATCTGGTACCATGAAGGGAACCTGTTGGTCATAAAAGCAATCCATGTTGCTGAAGGCTTCACCCTGGAAAATGACATATGGGAGAGGTTATAAGTAACATATTTGAAAATAGATATTACTGCTTCATCATACTGGCCCACTTTGTTTTTCTGTCGCTGATTTCAAATCTGCCATCCCGTTTTTCTTTATACTTTAGTTTTCATCCAATTGACATTTTTGTTGTTGTTGTTGTTTTTATATTAGCGTATATTGTGTATTATTTGTCCTATACACTTTTCAGTCCTTCACAGAGTTCTGAATGTATTTTTCTGAATCGTTGTCACCATTTGCATGTTATATTTGCCAGATTTACCCATATTAGTGCACTTTAGAGCAATGCAGTATAGAAAAACACATTGTTGTTATTGTTGGTCTCCTGTGTTCTATTATATTGTATATTACATTATAACAACAAGGCAGATTTTGATTCAGCCCCCCAAAACCACATAATCCATAAATGCAACATTTTTTCCAGTGTTAGTTTGGGGACTGGAAACCTTAAAATGATCATGTTTCAGTGCCATTGACGACAATAGACATTAAATACGTTTTAAGTAGTAACCTTCCAGCCCAAATAAATTTGACGTCTATTGCCGTCAATTGCAATTAACGTGTTAAAAGACTGGCTGTGCGGATGCTGTTTATCCTCACGAGTCAAACTCGAGCCGGTGATTGGTTTCACTTAGTAAAAAAATAAAAAAAAATAAAAAAATAAAAAAAAATACGATTTGAAGATGACAAGGCGCCGGATGGAGGATTTTCCTTTTTCTTTTTAAAGTGAAACTTGATCCTAGCAGGAGATCATTTTGGGGGTGGCAGCTCACCAATATCACGTTACTCATTTAACCCAAACGCTTAAAAAAACAATCCCAAACGCATTCGTCCTGCGGTGACAGAAATAGAAAAAAAATGGACGCACTGTTGCCTCTCCGTCAGAAAATGGCGAACGACTTTACACGTATCTTCTTCAGATAGCTGAGCCACGATTGCATAATAAAAGCACATGAGTAACGAAAAAAAGAAAACACTCACGCACGTCTCACCGGGCAAACGACGTTTCTCGACAGTCTGAAAGTGCAACTCGATCAAGGTTTTCCAATTTGCATCCCTACATTCTTCGCTTTAATACCGGACTGCGGATTTTTCTCAATGGAGAACCCTCAGCGTTCGACGTTAGCAGATCTCAGCGCTGCCTTCCTATTGGCTAAAAAATGTGTCAATCAAAGTCAACCAATCGCCTTGTTGAGCGCTGTTTATATCGTCCTTTCTGTAATTTTATGAATGGCCGTGCTTCATTCCCCTATCCAAGGTTCTCTTAAAGGGCCAGGCGTGCAATTACGTAATCAATGACCTACTCATTTTGAAGAACAATTCGAAAGTGGACACATTTAACCCTTTATTGTGCACGTGACTATTTTTGGGCCATTTAACAAACGACATTCAAATAATTTAAACTAGGAGAACTTCTTTCAGGGCTGTTGATGGCGTCAGACGTACGATCCAATTTGGTAGGGAGCGAATGAGCATATTAACATCATTTGCGTTGAGTTAAATGAGTGCCCTGTAAGTATAGTAATAATAATAAAGTTATAATTCGTGCGTGAAAGGAGATATTGTATGGGAAATTCAAGAGTGGTCAAAGCCTGGAAAATAAAATAAAAAAAGTTAAAAAAAAAACAGGTAGGTTGGTAATCAAGTCAGTTTATTTTTAAACATATATTCAAATCAAGTGCTGTACATAAGATAAAAGCAATTAAAAACAACAAATGACGAATCAAATGCAATACATCAAGACCAAGGGAATAAACATTTTAAGTCTCCATATATCCAAGTATGCTTTATTGTGAAATGGCACACAAAAGAGGTGAGATTTCAAAGAGGTTTTGAATGGCCTCTAGTCTAGGGTCGTCACTGAGATGGTCTTGAGCCTAGTTTTGGGACCCCCAACTGCATCTGATCAGAAGACCTAAGAGATCTGGTTGAACAGTAGCTCCAATTTAAAAAAAAGAGCAAGACCATGAATAACTTTAAGATTTTTTTAATTGAAATTCATGCAGAACAGTAATTTGTGATCATGTGTCTGCAGGACACTGATGAAAAAACGGAGGCAGGTAAAAAAAAAAACCTTGAGCCTGTAGTCAACCGTATTCATTTTGAAAGTAAATTATGCAACAATGTTTCCTAATTATTGGCAATCACCACACAAATGTAGTCAATGATTATATGCAAAATTTGCTACATTTAATTTGTTAAATATAGGCTATATTATTGTCAATTCACTTTGCCGACTTTAGGAGATATTGTAAGACAATACAAGTCCAGTTTGTGGCTGTAGAGGTTAACAAAAACGATAAGCCTTCTAGTCATTTTTCGTCTTTAACTGCATGCGCATTATAGGTTTGGAGTAGATAGAGTGCGTCATGTCTTGTTAAAACACATTTGGTCGGCCATTTAAGTCGCAAACAACATGACAATGAGCTAATTCTGTTAGCATAGTTAGCTATAGTAAGGCAATATATACCTAAATTTTAACGCTTTAGTTGTGGATAGATCAGAATCGCTTCTTTACTCATTGTCCGTTGTGAGATCTGGAAAGTAACCAAACTCACTCCGAACTAGTATATCTGATCAATTCATCATTTCTGACCACACTTCCAAAGCGTGGAGGCCCTGAAAATCGCACTCGTGCTTTTAGCCCATCGCCGCTGAGGCTAAGCAAGCGTTTGTTCCTATCATTTCCGGTCACGGTCGAGCCACAACTATGACCGGATCAAATAAGATCGGTGTGTAGATTTAGGATTAAAATCTCAAAACATTCAGCATTCATACACATTCGCACTCGCAAACACGCACGGACACACACACCATGCATTCACACTCACACGCCATTCGAACTGTGCCGTGTATTTGTCACTTCCGGTGAGGGAAATATGAGCTGCGTTGCATCATGGGAATATAAACCGGCTTTTAATTTTTTTAAAGAGACATTACCAAAATGATAGGAGCTTTTATTATTATTATTTATACGAAGAAATACAACATCTAAATAAACTTTATGACGCGTAAACAGAATAAATAAAAGGTTTTTAAACATTTCCTCAAAGATGTTATCATAGCTCATCCACGTCACCTGACCCTCGGTAGCCATGGTGATAGTTCAACAAAAGGATGATTGGCCGTGTATTAACTTAATCTTGAAATGTCGGAAGTCGGAGTCAAACAATGCAAAATAGCTGCTGAAAAAAAACATACTAGACTTTAACCAGGAAAGGACACCATATTTAGAATAAAGGCTTGTATTAAGCAGTCTCCCGCGACGACCTCCAAGTCTGCTTTCCGGTTTCAATTCGGATTTAAGGTTGGTTTGCACGTAAAACGGAATTGGACGTCTGTCACCGTCAATGCATACTTCCAGGGTTTTGCCCTGTCTACATTTTTTAGCATATCCTATATTAATACTGTCATGAAAACTAAAATGAGAAAACAGATTTAAAAACACTCTTATTTTTTTGTTTTTAAAGAACTATAAGTAATTTGAAAAGGAATCCAATGTTCATCATTTCTGACCACACTTCCACAATATAAAGGAAATTAATGAAATTGTGATGAATAAAAACAGAATTATACACTGATTGTTGTTGTAGGTGCACTTCCCTACTTATTTATGTTGTTGACTACTTATTTATGTATTAATTCTTTATTGATTATTATATATTGGTTATATATTTGCCTGTTTGTTGTTGTTATTTGTGCACTTGGTGGGAAGCTTTAAATTTTATTATGCTTGTTTAATGACGATAAAAGCATTCAATTCAAATCAAGTCACACTGTAAAGTTGACGACAATAGTATTGGACTTATGACATGCCATTGCACGTTCAATTCAAAGACAAGTTGTACTAAATACTCGTGTTTGCTCCATGCGGACGACATCCAATGAGTTATAGGAGTTGGCTTGTCAAATAACTTTCAATTTGGAAAAACATAGACCAGGACTGCATCTGCACATTCACATACGTAGACTGTGATTTTAAGGCTAAAAGTAGTCCACATTGAGACTGTTCTAAGAGGCAATTGATTACATATATGGGTGTACAATTAGAAGTGATTTATCCATCTTATGTACAGTGACAGGAAATACATTGGAGGAAACCTGTGGTGCTGTGATTAACAGCAGGCAATGCCGGAAGGATTCGTGGATCTCCCTGTACTTGTGCACCCGGTCTGGACAAAACTATAGACATGTACACACACTGCTGCATTGTTCGGTGTCATTGAATGCAGCCATAATGCTGAGGGACTCCAAGTCCCATTGGAGGACAACTACCTCAATGTCAAAGGTGGGCATCGTCCGTCTCTGCCTTCAGTGCAACTCCCTGATTTCTAGTGTAACTTTGACGTCCAACCTCTATTAAAGATTTTTCACACGTGATTGTTTTTCTGCAAATTGTTTGAGTTCCTCGCCCGACATTATAGGACTCTTAAGAAAATACAGTGCACTGTTAATAGTGGGCTGCTATATTGGATTTAAGCTGCTTTTGCGTCCAAGCCCATTACCTAATCCAGTATCCTTTACCACATGGGGGCTGGTGAGGTCATCGTGAATGGCGTAATCAGATTGGAGCGTCTACTACAAGGTGACACTAACTGTAAGTCCCACGTCGACAACAATACAGCAGAGTCCACGCATTGTGAACAATCAGATGGCAGAGACGATGTTAGGAGGCGGCGTTGTCTTGTCTGTTTTTTCCCCCCAACAATGGACTAATAAATAAGACGTGGGACAGAGAGAAACAAGCTCCGCCCTCTATACCATGGAGGACTCCCATGCAAGCAAAGTGAGTGGTTGAAATTTGCGGCTCACGGGTTTGAGCGGTGGTCATCAACTAATCCCAAATGACTAACTTTACCGGTTTATAGTAAAGATTCTTCATTTTTTCTCAAATATTCGATTAGAGTCATTGACAATAGCGATAGATGGACGCGAGAGTAGTTTGACCTACGTTGGTCATGTGAACTAAAAATGCGTTGAACTCAATTCTGCATGTGTTTTGCATTACATTCAAAAATATTATGTCAATGGACAAAAGTCAACAAGAGACAGAGACAAGGTGATAATAGGAAGTAAACATTATTCTTTCAAAGTCATTGTTCTAGTGTGTCAGATGAAAATGAAGACTATTGTTCTTGTGGATGACTAACAGTCATGGTTGCTTCTGTTCTGTTAATATTTTGTATTGTGTTTAATTTTGCGGGGTTCTGCTTGCTATTTTTATTACATTACATTGCCGGTGACACGAGAAAACAGGGACAATGTAAAGAGCAGCGTTACAGTATGACCTCCCTGTACTATAGATTATGTACCAATCATTTCACTCTATCATTTAGGAAGAGGTTATTTGCATTGAAGATGTTGTTGTTGTGGTCTCTACCCTCAGATTGACTGGTAAATTAAGACTTTCGTATATTACCGTAGCCCATTAACGGCCGGCTCAAAGTTGCGAATGTTTTGTCATTATTTTCTTTTCATTCAAGGGTGCTTAGAGTAGTGCTTTATGAGTGATGAATCGCTCATTGACTATGCTAAGCTATGCGCTGAAGTTCTTACTCCATGATAACACATACAGCAACTATTTGTAATTTTTTAGACAACATTGGTGGGGGGGAAAGCTGGTGGTTTTCAACAATTTCAGGCACAATGGTCACTATAGTGCACCACAATTCAAGAACTTTAATCCTAAATAGAGCAAGTGACCATTTTTGTCATTAAAAAACGCAACTAGTATCATATGAGTTTTTTTTAATGATTAACCATTGTTTTTAATGCTTATTAAATGCTAAGAAATAGAAATACATTAATAAGTATTGCAATGCTAATGGTAACTAATTAGATGAATATAATATAATACAATTGTTATGGCTCCACGTAACACTAAAATTATTTTTACACATTGCCTGCCGTCAATGCCCACCAATGAGTTCAATAGGTGACTTGTACGGGTTTAATATATAAAATCATAAAACCATGAAACAATTTAGCTTGAGCAGCTGTTTTGAACAAATCTATGGCTCTGAAATCCTAAACTAATGCCAGCTTTTCTCAAAATAAATAAACGAGAATTCAAATGAAAGTCTACACAGAACTTCATCAATTAAATCCAACTCAATAATCCAATTTTATACTAGTTTCTGCCTATTTACAAATATAGTCAGTACTGTAAAACCACTAACGTCTTGGTTGTGGGTAATATTTACTACATGAGTGACCAGTATAACATTTCAGAAGATGTAGTATTCTGTATTTTAACATAAGTTGTACTTGAATGTAGGTCGCAGGGTAAACCAAAATATGAAGAAAAAAAATGCTATTTATCATCCAGAAAATACAAGATTCATTTCACAGTCATTTTGTGCCATTACACTTTGTCACGCCAAAATAAAATGCTGATTCACTTGGAGTACTCATCACCTCGTCCGGCTTATCCAACATTTAATATACTTTTGTAAATTAGATTAAACCTAAATCAAATAACCAAACTACAAATTGGGTCTTTGTGTGGTTTTGGGCACACTCAGTGCAAAAAAACGACTATTTTCATGTCTTATCCTTGCTAGATGAGTTGTGAGATTGTTGCACCATGTGATTACCACTCTGAGCCTTCTGACTAACCAGCAGAGATGTTACATCACTCTTGTTTTGCATGCGAGTATTCTAGCCTACATGTTCACATGTCATTAACACGGTAAATCCAATCAGCCATGTTTTTTCTTCTGCTCAGAAAGATGAACATTTCTATCATTCTAACGTTTTTTTCTGTCCTGATGTGCTGCCAGAAAGCAGGATATGGACAAGAAAAAGGTAATAACACACAAATACTGTATTCAGTCGTCTTAAAGCTGTATATAATATTACGAGCGTTTTTGCCAAACAAGATACTAAACACAATACAGTAATCCCTCGAATATCGCGGATAATGTAGCCCAGACATGGCCGCCATAATCGAAAAACCACAAAGTAGGATCATTATAGCCATAAAATGCAAAATTTCTAGTAATGTAAACTTGGTTGAACAAGTTCAATCTAGTACAATTCTTTGCCACAATAATTAGAAGAACTGTTATCATGTAAATTTTGTTTATAAAATAGGAATATATTTTGCATTTTTTTTAAATTGTCAATTTATTGCTTTTATTTGAACAAATATATTTTAGGAATAATAATCCATTTTGTGTGGTCACGCTATCCATAAAGGTCAAATGTGTTTGGATTTTTTCAGATAAGGTAAGCGCGGCGGACAGCAGCAGCGACACTCAGCCCCGGAAACTCAACGGCTCTTCTGCCGAGGTACCGAGCTACCAGAACTTGCATCGAGAATTGCTGCTCAGCCATAAGCGGTAGGTCGACGACGACGACGCCCCGCGCCGCCGTCCTCCCAAATGGTTCGTGCCGACTCTTCCACGTTATCCGCAGGGGCCTTGTGCTGGAGGAGAAGCCGGAGCTGAAGCGAGTGCTGGAGCAGCGGCGGCTGGAGCTGCACAGAGAGCGGGAGATGGCTCAGCAGGGGCCTTCTGACCTGGAGACGGAGCTCCGCAAGAGACAGCAGAAGCTACGAGAGGTCAGCAGAGCTTTGCAGACCACTCCTTGCAAGGAACTCAAAGCACATTGACAATATTCAAATCACATTTTAGCTGGAAGAGCTTCCAGTATTCATTTACTGCCAATCCCCTTATTTTGTGGACTGGGGCCTTCTATAAGAACGTCATCCTGAGAGTCTAGAGCAGGGGTCACCAACTCCAGTCCTCGGGGGCACTTATCCAGTATGTTTTTCATGCCTCCCTCCTCCAACGCACCAGAATCCAATAATCAGGCTCCTTATCAGGCTCCTGAACAGCTTGCTGATGAGTTGATCATTTAATTCCAATGTGTTGGAAGAGGGACACAATAGGAAATAAACTAGATAGGTCCCATCCAGGACCGGAGTTGCTGACATCTACATTAAGATGGATATGCATGTGATTAATCGTAATTTTTAATTGCTTGACACCAGTAATATATATTATTTACACAACTTTTCAGGGAAAAGAGAACATGTGCAGTGATTGCAACTATAAAGCCAAAAAAAGCACAACCAAAATATGTCTTTATACATTTATTTTTTAATTCAATTTATTCATGTGAAACAAAATACTGAAATCTTACACAATTTCCTACATTGATTGAAAATAAATGAAAAGCACTTTTAAGTGACAGACAACCTCCATCTAGTGTTAAACCTTGGAAATGCAACAGAATGTATGCTGGTTTTAAGATTCTTTTCAGGGCCATATTTAATGATATTTTCATAACTTTCTGCGGTATGTAAGTTTGGACACCCCTGTTTAATGTCATGGTCCTGTTACTGATAAAGAGTGACTGGAGCTGTCTTTGAACCTTTGCAGTACGAGCAAGAGGAGATCAGACAGAAGGAGAACCAGCAGAAGATACCCGAGTTTGTTCGTGTGAAGGACAACCTGAGACGCACGCAAATGTTCGAATAATGACCTCCACTGTTGCATGTCATACGCCGACTTTCAAATTGTGTCTTGTATGTTCAATTTTGACCGATAACTCACCTATGCCAGAAAAGACAAATCTCTATAGTTCATGCAAGTATTCTTTATATTTGTCTTTGTGTGTACTGAGTGAGTGTTGCTGCTGTATTGAATTTTTTCTACTGTCATTTTTTTCCTAACTCATGCAATTACATTTACTCCTAAGCAACAATGGCAAGCAGACATTTTCAGACTGATTTGAGATAATATGTCTAACAAGAATGACTCATGAAAGGTGTCTGTCACAATTTCTGCTGTTCCCAGAGTGCAGTGAAATAAAGCCTACGCCTCACACATTGGCGCGTGTTTTATTGGACACCATTCAAATGGTTTGGCCATGGATTTGCATGCAGCTCTTCTCCCCGAGGACCCGTGCCTCTTTCACATGGATATGACTCTTTGTTTAATGAGCCCGTCTTTTTCATTCCTTCGCCGACCGAGAGGAGAAAGCTGACCATCTGGACCAATCTTTTCAGGGAAACACAAGCCAGGAATACACAAGGGTCTAGTTCAGGCCCCCGAGACTTTTGGCAAACTGTGGGCAAGCCACTCGCTTCCATTAGTGGCTATCGTCTAAAACTGCAAAGGCCGAAAACGCCTGAAGATTCTTTGTAATGGCAGGATAGCTTCAGTTTTAAGAATGCCATTGGGTCATAAAAATACTATTGGATAGTTGACGGCAATTTGCAGCATTTATAAATGTCAACAATTTACTATGCCTTTATTTTTTGCTTACAGGTCTGACAATTCCATGGCAATGTGGCTTTCAAATTTCAAGGACTGAACTGCAGATTTAACCACACTCAACTTTTTTTTCATTCATTTTCTGTTCCGCTTACTGTTACAAGGGTTGCGGGGGTGTTGGAGCATATCCCAGCCAATTTTCGGCAGGAGGCGGACCACACCCTGAACTGATTACCAGCCAATCATAGGGCACAATGAGACAAACAACCATTCGTCTACAGTCTACACACAGATACTTAAGGACAATTTAGAGTGTTCAACAAGCCTATATCGCATGCAGGAGGAAACTGGTATACCCACAGAAAACCCACACAGGCAACAGGGGAACAGGAGAAACTCCACACAGGAACGGCGGAGCCTTTTGAGGATTGAACCCTCGATCTTCGAACAGCGTGGCGGTTGCTCTAATCAATCTACCTGTGCTAGATGTCCAATATATGTACGTATACAATTTTGAATAATATTAGAAGTAATATTATAATAATATAAGAAGTATATTCCGTTTTGTTTTGCTTCATTGTAATTAATTTGTTGTTGTTCAGGGATAATTTTCATTTTCCGAAATGAATTAGATTTCAAGTGCATTCGTATTTTGTTTAATGTTTCAAAGAATTGTAGAGGAGGAAAGGGGCGTTGTTTGTTAGCTAAATCAAATGAGAAAATCTACAAAAAGACGAAGCAGTGTGTCTAATATCAATGTAACACCAATTCAACAAGTCGCGTGCGTGCTGGCCGAGTTAGAAATCATCCAAGACAGACCGAACCATTCAACAAACTAAAGGGGTGCTGGCACTCTCCATAAATAATTCCGGAGACGGTTCTGTTGTCAAAAACACACACATATGAAAACAACCACTTTGTTATAGACGTGTATTATTTTATCATGTGAAAGATGAGGAAAAAGGAGGTGGCAAGTGTGAGTTCAACGTTTTGGTGGATGTAATTAAACGCTCCACCCCCATGAAGGGGAAATTTGGAATGGACTGGAACAGATATCCTAAACGGCTCAGCTGGCTCTTTGGAGAAAGTTGAATACTACGCACAGCAGCTGTTCCACAGCAATGCGCGACTGAACACTAATACAACATGTAAGTAAACTTGCATTTTTAATTCGAAACCAACTATTCTTAGTCTAGTTGTTGCATGTACAATTAGTTTTTTTTTTTTAAGCAGAAAAGCATATTTTGAAATAAGTGATGTTCAGTAGTTGTAATCCCTGATCAAGCCAAATTTCCTTTAAACAAAGACACTACTATGTAAGAGGAAACGAGCAAAAGGTTCTTTTATTCTTAATTGGGTTACCATTGACAACGACAGACGTCCAATTTATATGACCTGGGAGGATTAGCTATGAATGAACATGTTTCATCGCTGTTGAGGTCATAAAACATCACTTACGACGGATGGGGAGAACATGTGGCTCTCGAGCTACATGCGGCTCCCAGCCAAAAGGAATGCGGCTCTTTGCCTCATATCATATTTTGTATATACTGTGGCTCTTGGTCTCGTTTCATCTTTCCTTTCTCTTATTTTTATTCTCCCTTAAAATACAACAATTCATCAGGACCCACTAAAAACAAATAATACATTATATTTCAAAAAACCTATTTGGCAGATTGGATCTTGTATGATGCTTCTGACGTAAAGTCTGGCTCTTTGACTCTCACCGTTGAACATTTTGGCTCTTTGTGTCTAACTTGTTCGCCACCCCTGCCTCATGACTACCTTTATTCCATTAGAGAAATGTCTCCAAGATCTCCCATTCCCGGCTTGTGACCCCTAAGAATGGCCAAGTTGGGCTAATGTATTGCAAATAAGAGTCTTTTCCGAGGGTGACCCAAGTGGTTTGGGCCATGGCGGCAGAATCAACATCCCAGTCCACATGTGGACAGACTTGCGGTGCTAAAGACAACATGTCCCTGGAGTGTGTGTTCCCCACCCCCAATGGGATTGAAAAGTTGCGACTGCATCCTGTCGGTCCTTCTGAAAGGATGACTCAATGAGATGAGTTGCGGAGAACAATGGAGCATCTCTTCTCCATGTGGCCCGGTCTGCTCAGCATATGGCTTGCAGACACTTCAGGTGGTGCTCTTTGCCTTTTCCATTGTCCCTGTTGGTAAACAAATCCATCGCGTGACCAAATTGAAGCCATCTCTCTTGCCGGCCGCTCCCCGGCGTTGATGTTCCATCTTCTCCCTTTCTTTTAACTCCGGCAGGCTGAAAAGTCATTTGGTTTTCTTCCACCGCATCAGCATTCCGTGGAGCATTTTAATTGCCACTTTCCCGCAGGCTTCGGCCTCATTTCAGGCATCCATCCGTCCTTCGCCGTTTTTGTTTGGTGAACCGACACCGGCCCAAGTCGGTAATTCCAGGGCCGACCGCAGTGGTAACGAGTGCGGCGGTGGCGGCGTTCCAGGGGTTTGCAGCTCCCCAGGCTCTAGGGAAAGGGCGGAGGGGGAATCTGTGAGACAGTGAATCCCCGTTTATAATCTCTTGCCATAAACACTCATTTCCATCTATCTAACATTTTTATGTGTGGGTGGGCGCCGAGGATGGGTGGGACGCTCATCACCATCAGTCTTGCTATTTTGGGGACAATTTGGAGGTCTCGCCCGCAAATTAAATGAAAAAACTCAAACCGGCGGTAAATGGTTCGCATGATAGTGCTGGTTGACATGGAATTGAATAGAATTATTTTATTGTCATTATTGTATAATGAGATTTAAAGCTTCACCACGAAGTGCACAAATGACAACAAGAAACAAATAAATGGTCAATAAATAATAATAAATAAAATGAATACTAAATCAATCAATCAATAAATGAGTGATAAGTAGACAACAGCATAAATAAGTAGGGAAGTGGACATATAACAACAAACAAACAAACAGATAAATAATCAATACATAATAATAAATAAACAATAAATAAGTAATACATAAATAAGTAGTCAACATAATAAATAAGTAGTAGTCAACATAGATAAGGATTCAACATAATGAATATGTAGTAGTCAACATGGCTAAGTAGTCTACATAATAAATAAGTAGTCAATATATAGATAAGTAGTCAACATAAATAAGTGGTCACATAAATAAGTAGGTACAAAAAGTGACTAAAGTGGTTACGTATCGCCTTAAATTCCATCTATTGACACTATTGTCATTCATAATAACGCATCATACAAATACACTGAAAATTATTTTAGATCGATCTCAGTGATCAGCCGTTGTTTTTAATTGACCATGTGCAGATGTCCGTGTCTGGTTACCGATCCCCCAAAACAGTCCCCCAAAAAGAGTCTAATATTGATGGTTTTCATGTGGTTTATTATACTTTAGATGAGGTATAGTGTAACTTGGTATCGGCACCCGATGTGGCTATTTTTGCTCGGTGACGACTTCTCACGAGAAACTGGTGATAGTGACAGCATTTTGTAATATTTCTAAAAAGAATATTTCATCTTAAAGTGCATGTAGGGTTTAGTTATATAACTAAAAATGTTTTGCACTCTCCTGGTTGCAGAATTTTTACCAGTCAACAAATATGATTACTGCATCAGCGTTGGATTGGTGTTAGATTGGAATTGGCAAATTCTAACTTGAAAAAAATCTAATCAGCTGTCAAAAAAATCAGCATCAAGGACACTCATTAGTGGATTTTTTTTTGGGGGGGGGGGGGGGGGGGGGGGGTCGGTTGAAAGCCATTATCAGCCTTTGAAGGTATGATTCATTCATTCCCAAGGCCGCAATGGCGTCTTTACTGACAGAAACTGTCTGAAAAGAGCGAATGCAGCACGTAAGCTCCAAACAAGTCAGTTGCCCCCCTCTTCCCCCTCCTCAACATCCACCCACTCATTCCAAACATAACCACAGCAAGAGTTATGGGGTGCAAGCGGGTAAGTCCCACATTACTCTGTCTCCCAATCTGGGCTCCCGCCTGTGTTGTCAGCACATATCGCGGCCTCAGCAGGATATTGAAGCCACTGGGTGGATACAAGACCTTTTGTTGGACTGTTGTTTTACTGAGTCAGGCTGCCCGCCACTCATTGTGCGAGCGCCGGCTACTCAGTGCACATGAGCTGCCTTGTTAAAAACTCCATCATATCCCAATACATATGCTGTGTCCTGTTGATCCTAACAAGATAGCCATCTCCAAACACAGCAGAGGAAGGAAGCATCTGCCTTTTCTCTTGTTGCTGCTATTTACTTCCTCTTTTTTTTCTTGTTATGATACTATCACAAGGAAGAGGCCAGCTAAGCACATCCTTTAATCATGTTAGTTCCTGTAATGTCAGCCCTTGTGATCAGCCTTTTTCAAGGGCACGGGGGCAGGCATGTGAGATGCTGAATTCATGAATTGACCTAAAAATGACTAAGGGATAAAGGCGCTCTTTTGTAATGCTTTGCCTTCGTTTTGTGTTTTTTTTTTTACTAATGCTTAAAGGGCAACCATTTTTTTTGCGTGTGGGCAGAGCATTGTTTTTTAGGGTTTGTTGTGTTGCATCTCCATAACGCTCAAGGTGTAAATCACTCGTTTCAAGGGGCTCCAAAAAATTGAATACGAAATTATGTAAACATTCACCACAATCAATGACATTTCACCTACAGATGATGTCATACCTGGAATGAGCTGCAGATTTTTGCAAAGGCTTTGTGGTGTCTTGTCAGCATCTGACCGTACTGTCATTCTGTCATCATGTACTAGCTAGCCTAGCACCAAAAAGCTAGCCATGATGTCACAACCAGAATTGCTAGGGGGGAAACTGGGCGTTCCCAGATGCATTGTTTTGGGAGAAATAACTATGAAATGGTAAAATGTCAGGTGTCAGGCTCTTTAACAAAAGAAAGGGCCGAATGTTAAGACCAACAGTATGTATACATGAACATCTGTGTATGTATGTATATGTATATTTATATATATATATTTCAGCAACACGCTTATTTTATTTATTTATTTATGTCTAAAATGTCTTTTCCTGTGTCTGTATTCTCACCCTCTTGCCACTGTGACTGACATTTCCCGAATACGGGAAGAATAAAGTTATCTAATCTAATCTAAAATACAGGAAGGCCCACATTTCTACATGTCAAATTACATTAGTTTAGTCATTTTCATTTTTTAACATTCTAACCTTTTCATAGCAATTTTAAGGGTCTTTAAGTCTCACCTTTTGAATAGCTCTCCATTGTAGTAACCATTGTCCTGAAAGGGTTAAGGTGGTACTTGCTGTCAAATATTTGAGAACCACTGATTTGGGGGATCCCGTTCTCAGTTCTCGTTTTTTTGTTGTTGTTTTTTTTAAAAAATCTATATAAGAGTTTTGTTTGTGGGCCGTAAATGAACGCCACTAGCCCGCTTGTGTCACACGAGTCCTCATTGTGTTGTGATGCAGCCAGCATGGGCAAGCCCACTTTTAGACATTCTTCCACTTCAAAGCCCCCCTAGAGGCTTTTGGTGGACACTGGTTGAATGGGCCGCGGGGGTGTGTTCGCAGGGAGAACAGGTGCAGAGCACGAGAGAAGGTGGGGTGGGGTCATTCCTCCAGCCATCTGCTTTCTTTTTGGAGGTCTGAAAACTTGAAACAACCCGGTGACACCGCCTCATGGCGACACGCTCCTTTGGACGACCGTGTGCCGTCACCATGGCACCTCGGCGCGGATTAACCCCGCACATGTGCCGAGTCACCCCGTGGGGCTCCCCTCTTTTGTGATGGAGCGTGGGAGGGAGTAAGAGGGTGGAAGGGGGTCCGAGGATGATTGTGTGGAAAGACACGCCGGGCTTACTTTTGTTAAGTGAAACAGCAGGCTAGCACCAATGAAGACGTTGAGTGCCGTGGGGAAGAAAGAACGATACGGCATATTTAATCAGGAGCCTGTTTACATTTGCTCTTGAAAGAATTAGTGGGAGTCAGTTGTAATACATATTTCAATAATCTTACAGAGACATCCCGAGTCAAAATGACGGCCATTGAGAGCAAAGAAGAGATCAGCGACACAGACAGCGGGATCATTTTGCACTCTGGTGAGGATCCACGTGTGTTCATTTTTACTGGATGACACAAATTCCAAAGACCATTCCAACTCGGAATGTAATTTGGCACGTGGCGCGGATGTGAATGAACGTTTGCTCGCTGGACAGGTCCAGAAAGCCCCACGTCGCCTGTCAAGGACTCCAGCACGCATACCAGAGCCCTCAAAGTCAAGCATCAATCTTTGGAGGGACGTCTGGAGCTTTGCCTGTTGGAGCTCAGGAAACTGTGCATTCGGGAAGCTGTGAGTAATACCAACACAAGAGTCTTAACAGCATGTAGTTACTCTTCAAGGCATTTATTAGCATCGGTTGTCTTGAATGTAAATTGCATACCTGTCCAGTTATACGTCTTTCCCGTATTTTATACGTTTTTTTAATCATTTCAAATTGTGTATGCCGTACAACAACTTTTATATGGGATTTTAGTTTTTAAGTACTTTTTTTTTGTCAAACCGATCTCGTTTGACCCATTTCGGCTCTAATCCGGATCGTCTCGGTCACTGGTGGCAGACGAAAATATTGTCATGCTTTAAGCATGACATGAGCTCAAGCATTCCCCTTTCACACGTCCTCCTTTTCACTATATAAATATAGCGCGTCAGCAAGCAATGTACCCAGACAGTCAAGCTGTCAGCGTCATACAGCGACATCTACAGAATCTTGAATATAGTGCAGACAAAAGGCGCGCCGACTGATTGGGCACTATGTCCACTTTGGTGAAAATTTTAGACTTAAGTGCACCCTATGTGAGTAATAAGTGCTGTGTTGCCTTTTTACGGTTTATTATCACTTAATAAGGGGAAAAGCAATCATTAATAAGGGAAGCAATTGGCCGAGGTTGACAGGTATGAAATTGTTTCTTTATGGATCATTGTTGGATCGATTTACACATATAACATGTGTTACAGGGGTCCTACTGCTAATCATTATGTGTTGTAAAGATTGTCAATGAATAGATTTGGCTTTTCCTCCCCAGGAGCTGACTGGTAAATTGCCATCAGACTATCCTCTCATGCCTGATGAGATTCCACCGCAGGTTAGAAGGAGGATTGGCGCTTCCTTCAAGATTGACGAAGGTTTAATCTATTTGGAGAAAGAGGTATGAAAGGAACGGGTGGAGTGGACCAAATAGGCACGAATTTCAATTTAGGATAACATTTCCATTTAATGATGTCAAAAAAAAGATTTCACAAAATTTCTTGGCATTTTAATTTTAAAAAGAGGTCAACTGAAGAACTGAATTGATCTCCAAACAATTATCTGCAGATGCTTAAATAAGGGAGGACTCTAAATGAACATAAAACCAAAATTACATATGAACAAGCAGCAAAATGTAATATATTGACATCAAACCGTAAGTGAAATCACCCAGATCTAAAAGATGGTATGTTCCAGGTCTTCCAAATCCTAATTGACCAGCTGTGTTCTCAAAACAAATATTGTAAATATAAAGACAAACATTAATTAAGTGTACACCCCTGAGAAAATGTGTTCAAACCCTCTCTATGTACTATTAGTTAACTCCCAAAGGCAGATAGTGCTTCCTAGTGGCTAGTGAAATACACTCCAATTGTAACTATCCCCCCATATCACGTTTGTATTATTGTTCCTACACTGTAAACCAGGGGTCAGGAAACTTTTTGACAGAGAGAGCCATTCATATTTTCAAATGGTTTTCTTTGAGTGCCATACTCCGAATTTAAAAGTAAAATGACATCAACATGTGGGCATTTTTTTAGTCATTTCACCACTTTTAAAGTACAAAAAAGTCTCTGAATTCTTTTGACAACAAAGTTACGCTGCTGCTAACAGTGCTGACGTGACACTCTTATTGGTGCCAGAGGTTTACATGTTTTAGATTAGATTAGTATTTTATTTCAACCCATATTCAGGAAATTTCTTGGAGGCAGTAGCACGACAGACACAAGACACACAAGACATTGTAGACCTAGGTAAGAAACTGGAGCCACACACAGGAAGTCCACAAGGTGGGGACCTTCTGCAGACTGAGACTGAGGTTATCACACAGTCCCTCAGTAGTCTGGAGGTTTTAAAGATCATTTTCCTTGCCTAGATCTTCCTAAATTGTCCTATCCCCTAATCAACATTTTACCACACAGGTTAGCGGAGAGCCAAATGCACCCATCAAAAGAGCTACATACGGCTCCTGAGCCATAGTTTCCCTATCCCTGCTATAAACAATTCATATATATTTGGCGGTTCCATGCCGCGATGTGGTGAATTCCTGAAGTGATCAGGTGTTACTGTATATATACAATACTACGATTGAATGGTGGTGGCAGAGGTATCCACCACGAGATGTCATGAGATATTTTGGGACATTTTAGGACTCCGAGTTGAACGGCCTGGAGACGGAGCTCGCTCTCCAGCGGCAGATCTTCGAGGCGGCGCGTAAGCTCTCGCTGGAGGACAAGCTGAGCAAGCCTCAGAAGAAGAGCCGGGCGCAGCAGTGCAAGCATCAGGAGAAGAAGGTTCGGCAGCTGCAGGAGGCCGTCTTCCAGTGTCGCATCAGAAGCCAGTGCAGCTCGCCGACAGTCGGCGATGCCGGGCCGAAAATCAAAGGCGAGTGGCCAATGGTGGACTGCGCTATAATCGGAAGGATTTAATTTTTTTTTCTGTGCAGATTTAAACATATCAGATGACAGCTCGCTATCTGATGTGGTGGCCATGGATGAAGGTAGGCGGAGCTTGTGTTTCGTTTTGGTGGTGTCGCTTGGACGTTCAGTTCATTTTGAGTGGGAGTTCATTATCATTCATTTAAATTTCATGAATCATTGTTTTCCTTGTAATATTTTTACGGTTATAAAGAAATGTATAAAACAATACAATTGAAGTTAGTTAAACCAAAATTAACAACAGCACAAATACACAAAGTATACGGCCCCAAGAGCTGATTTTTTTATTTTCATAGTATTTAACTCATCAGCTGCCAGTGCTCGACGTCCAATCCATTTTCAAAAAACAGTTTTTCCCCCCAAGACTCTTAATTCCAAACACATTTTGGCACACTGTGATACAAGGATGAGTATCGTGTCTTAGTGGTAGACCTGGCGACCTCACACTTGAACCAGAACTGAATCGGCATACCATATGTCAAAGAATCCATATCGTCCTGTAATTGGTGATTTTCCGCCCACGATTCCACATCTCGAACTATTCTGTCTCGTCCTCCTACAGACGTAGATCTCCTGCTCTCTGCTTCCGTAACGTCCCTGGCCGAATGCGAGCGCTCGCCCATCCAGAATTCTCCCTGGAAGGAGTCCAGTCTGGACCAGCCTTATCACAAGCCCGTAAAACCCCAACCTGTTGGCGGCGGCAAAAGCTCCGGGTGAGACAGAGTCTCGCTAGATGACAACCTAAGGCGAAATCACTCCGTATCAATATTCCTTTGGTCTCCCGCTCTCAGCGGCACGGTGGTAACGCAAGTCCCGGCGGACGCCGACAGAATTCCCCTCTCCCACTTTATTAAGAACTCAGCGCTGCGGCAAAGTCATTCCGCCAGCGCCCCCTCCACGCCGGAGGTCCACGTGCGCCGGCAATTCTCGCAGTCCTTCAGGTAGACGCGCCAAAACGGCGCAAACGCAAAATTGATAAAAGCGCGCCAATGCGTTCAAAACGGTCTCCATCTTTATTTGCTATCTTTTGACGTCTTCCCAGATTTGCCAAGAGGAGGCCGTGCGTGGACAAAGAGGGCCTCAGCTCAGAGTCGCTCAGGACGCGAACCCGCCTACCGCAACGACGCTGCGCCGCCGACTTCCTGTCTCTCTCCCCGGAGAGTGTCGGCGGCTGCGAGCGCTCCGCCCTCTCCTTGGTGCCCACGGAGATTCCCAAGCTCTGCCCGCCGCCGTACGGCTTCCGGTCGCCGACGCCCCAAAAAGCCAAGGTCCCGCCCCCTTACACCAGGGTGGCGCGGACGCCGTCGTTGAACGAGTACCCCCAGCGCGCCATGCCCCGCAGGGACGTCGTGTCGGAGGAGCTCAAGTCGTGGCACCAGCGCAGTCAGAGCCACGACTCGGCGTCGGGCCCTGCCGAACTGCAAGGCACCCTGGGAGTCAAGAGCCCCACTTTGCCGCCATTTCATCAGGTTGGTCAAACGGCTTCGATTTAGTTGATGGCCATTAGGTCAACACACTTATTTTTAACTCTTACTGTGTATTTTTTTTTAAATTATTTAATTTAAATTATTTACTTTTACTACAACACTGTAAAAAAATGTAACCCTATCAGGGACAGCTATTCAAAAGATGCTTTTTGATCAAAACACTATGTATAACCTGACTATTTTTGGTCATTTAAAAAAAACTTGAGATCCTAATCTTACATTTCGGTCATGGAGGCCTCAGTACGTACTAACATTTGGTTCCGTCATGATCCAAATTGGGAGGTCCACAAATGTGGACGAAATGTCTTGATTATTTGATCTGAGTATTTGATTTACTCAATAAGAAACAGCACATATTAATGTACATATTCATGTTAATGAACATGTATATATGTAAGATTGGAGCCGAAGGCTAATTTCCATCTTTAGTTCCTTGAGTAGGTTGAAGATAAACGATGACACATACTAGACTTACATGCTTTATTAATATTGCATACAAACTTGCAATGTTGATAATCCTTTTTATTTATTTGAGTTATCTGAACCAATATTAAATGATCTTAAACACAGACAAAAGCGAATACATTTTCCTAAAACAGGTTGTAACTCCGAAACTGAAATGGAGCCCAGCAAAAATGTCTAATTGAACTCAAAAAAAGGAAATTATAGGGGACATTCAATTACAAAAAGGGGTAAGTATTTGTGAAATCTCAGTGCAGATAGTCACACAATTTAAAATATCAAAAAGAACACTTTATGCTACAACTACCGTGATGTCTTTCCACAGCAAAGGTGCCACTGAAAACTAACATAAAGGCATTATTTTGTTATTGTTTTGTGGCAGGGTTCGGGGAACGTGGTTCTCCAGAGAGCTGACGACGGGACTCCGGTCCAGTGGTTTGTTGCAGAGGACCATGAAATTGTCAGCCAGGTCTAGTTTGCCATTGAACAATTTCAACAAAGGAAAATCATCATTTTAAATGTCTGGTACAGCTAAATGAATATTTCTTTGTAATAATGTCATAATGACAACAAAAAACCTCAAGAGGGCTGACTTTTTTCCCTCAATGAATTTTTTTTAAATATTATTTTCAGGCTTTTTTTGTCACGTTACACATCTTTTAATCTCAATCAACTTTTGAAATGAACAAAAAAAACTGAAGGAAACAATGTTGATTTACATGACGTGTTGACTTACGCATTTCTATCATTTTTATTTAAGGTTGTATTTATTGAAGTTTTCAGACGATTCAGATCGTAGGCAGAAATTGTGCACCACCAGTCCAGCATAGATTTCCCCTCATTTTTAATTTAATACTTAATGTAAAATATATTTATTTGTTTTTAGACAGACGCTTCTCCAATTTGGAGCTCACGGTCTTTTATGCAGAACTCATACATTTTGCACATGAAACTTCACTTTGCATTCCTAATATAATTTGTTTATTTATCAAGTGAATGTTGTTATAGGTAACATACTGTAGACTACTAAAAAAGTTTGATGTGAAGATGTTGCTTGTTTTGTTAAAATTTAACATGAGGTACATTGATTTGAAAAATGAATTCTTTACTGATGCCTTTTTTAGAGCGTTGAAAATGTTACTAACATGACGATTGTATTTTTTCTATATTTATAGTAAAGAATGTACAATTCACCGTTGTGGACTTTTTCTGCTTTAAAGCGCCAATGGTGGCATCTATCACCGTCAATGGCAGTGGGTGAGTTGGTAAAAGTTCTGCAGCGTTTGGTAGCCAAACTACGGTGGCTTTATCTGCTCTGATAGCCTAACAAAAGATGGACATTTTAGTTATTTGATGACGCATTTTTGGGCAGGCACACCAATTCACTAGCGTTTTCGTACAAACATTGCAAAATTATATGCCCATTTTGTTTCCCCACAATGTGTGCCTTTATATTATCAATCCACTAAAATAACAATCCAAGTAATGAAGGAGAGAAAGATAAAGATGCACATGAGCAGCCAACGGCAGCGAGGCAGGGATTGCCGTCTACGCAGCGCACCGTCTCTAAAGAAGACAACATCATGAAAATGCCAATTATTATTTTCCCTTTCTTCTTGAAACATAAGACTTACGTAGAGCTACGGCGGAAGATGGTTGTTCTCTTTTTCTCTTTGTCCGCCTTTTTCTTTGCCGATAAAGTTTTATTCTTGTGCCTCGGCCGCGTTGCGTCTGCCGTGGAACTGAAAGAGGGCCCACTTTGAAGGAGCCAAAAGAAATGCACTTTAATTATACTCATTAAATGGTTTTGACACTTTTGTAGAAATGAACAAAACGCAAGATTTTCCCATTTTGAAACTTGATCGTCAGTTGTAAAAGTTGTTTTAACTCAGGGTTTACAACAGATGTCCTGCCCTCCACCAATATCAAATCTGTCAACTTATACATTTTTCCCATATTTTATACATTTTTTGATCATTTCAAATTGTATAGAGCAACTTTTGTACAGGATTTTGGACTTTTAAGTGCGCCCTATTTGAGTACTAAATATGTGCCGCGTTGCATTTTTACGTTTTTATTCATCGCTTAATAAGGGGAATTGCAATCATTAATAGGGGGAGCAATTGGCTGAGGTGGACAGGAATTCAATCGGCCAATTACGAAACTATTTTTGTGTCTGCGTCCGGGTTGCCAGAGCTCAGTCATCTGTAGGCTACTTTAAGCAAGGCTGTTACAAAACAGTCGGAATTAACAATGTCGTCTACCACTAGAGCAGGGGTCTCCAACTCCGGTCCTCTATCCCGTCTGTTTTCCAGATCTCCCTCCTCTACCACACCTGAATCAAATGATCAACTAATCAGCTAGCTGTCCAGAAGCTTCATACCGATCCCGATTATTTGATTCAGGTGTGTCGGTGGTGGGAGATATGGAAAACGGACCGGAGAGAGGCTCTCGAGGACCGGAGTTGGCCACCCCTGCACTAGAGCAAGGGTCTCCAACTCTGGTCCTCAAGGGCCCCTATCCCATCTGTTTTCCATATCTCCCCCTACCACACCTGAATCAAATGATCAACTAATCAGCAAGCTGTCCAGGAGCTTGATCACGATCCTGATGATTTGATTCAGGTGTGTTGGTGAAGGGAGACATGGAAAACAGTCTGCATAGGGACTGGAGTTGGAGACCTCTGCTTTAACATAAAAATAAAATGGAAGAAATGAAAAAAATTGCACCACCTTTTCAAAGGCCCCTTTCCACCGGTAGTCAATTTGCACGGGACGGGGGGCTCTGGCACGGCGGGAGGAAGAGCTGGTTCTGAGTCAAGCACAGGGGCAGACACTCCATCTGGATCAAGTGTCCTGGAAGAGGAATGGAATACGTTCCAAGATGAGGTGGAAAGGGGTCGACGGCGGAATGAAGTGGCACCTGTCGTCCACGGAAACGCTATCTTCCTTGTTGAGGCCGCTGCAGCTGGATGTCGAGCTCAGGGTGGGAGAGGGGCAGGTGGGGAAGGATTTACTTCGCGAGACAGCTGGCCCGCGAGCCGCCCGCCTCTTCGACTCTCGCTTTGTCTTCTGGAGAGGCTGGTGGGCGCACGTTGGAAATTAAGGACGCTACACAACCGAGCAGGACAAAGCTTGCACTAAAAATGACGACTCACCAGCACGTCGCTTGGAATCAACGTCACGCTGACTCTACGACGACTGCCATTCTAGCAGAGAGGAGAAGGCGAGTGTGAGACCGCTGCGGCCGTCTGGGTGCAAAGGTCACGGCTTCGTACCTGCTGAAAGCTTTTCCTCCAGCTGTCACTCTCATCTGGATCTAGGAGGCAAACAATAAACTGGGTAGGTATGTCATAGATATTAGGAAAGGCGAGAAAAGCTCGCCAGCCAAAGACGAGAGACCGAAAGGTTCGTCGATAGTCCGACAGGAATTCTGCTGCTGGATCATCTTCTTGGCCTCCTCCAGCTCGGCCTCGTGTCGCTCCAGACGTCTCCTCACGTTCTCCACGTGAGACACCGTGAGCTCCACTGCGCGGCTAACGCGAGCCTCCTGGTGTGCCATGGACATGTGAACAGAATTTCTTATAAAAACTCATCTCAATGTGATTTCTTTTGTTAATTGTAGCCGAATAATTTTCCCTATCTTTTTGAGTGTTAAAAATGAGGAAACAGAAATGTGGAAAATTATTCCACTACCTGCTTTTTGTTTTTAATTAAAGCCCATACAAATAAAACTTCAAGTAACAACTTTTAAAATAATATTTTGAACAAATTGTATTCTTAAATTAACATTTTTGACACTTCCCCCTTTAGAATAAGAATCACTTAGTGTTGGCACATTTCATGTTAAAACAATAGAATTGATTTCAAAAATTAGATAACAGATTTTTTTTGCTCAAATGATCAAAGCTTTATTAAAGATTCATTCCATTTCTGGACCGTTATTCCCCCCAAGGGTCGCGGAGGGTGCTGGAGCCTATCCCAGTCAACTATGGAAACCAGGCAAGGGACACCCTGAATTGATGGCCCATAAAATCTCAGATTTATTTGATTTTCTTAATATTTTTCTTAGGTGATTTTTGCTTATTATATGCAAAAGGTTACTTTGATCACAAATTTAAAGTAACATTTTGAAATAAGTCTGTTAAGCACATTGCAGCTTTAAAAGACTGGAAGACGGGTGGCCCGGTGGCTGAGTGGTTAGCACATTGGTCACACAGTGGGGGTTCTGGGTTCAAATCCAGGTCAGTAGACTTGTGCATGTTCTCTCCGGGCCTGCGTGGGTTTTCTCCGGGTACTCCGGTTCACATTCCAAAGACACGCATGGTAGACTGATTGGACATTCTAAATTGCCCCTGGGTATGAGTGTGAGAGTGAATGGTTGTTTGTCTCCTTGTGCCCTGCGATTGACTGGCCACCAATTCAGGGTGTCGCCCGCTTGGTGCCTGAAGTCAGCTGGGATAGGCTAACGCACCCCCTGCGACCTTGGTGAGGATAAAGCGGTTCAGAAAATGAAATGACTGGAAGACAATTTCAAATATTTCTAATAAATTTACACTGAAATCAATGGAATTTCACTCCTCTTAAGTAGGTGTGTTTTTGCAGTGAAGTGCTCTTAAGATGGGGAATTGAGCATCAGTTCACCTGGTGCACTGCTCCGAGGACCTCGGCCGTGTTGGAGATGCGTTCCACGGTGCCAGTGAGGATGTCCAGCGACAACTCCAGCTTCTGCACGATCTTACTGCGCTTACTATCCAGGCACAGGCCCTTTAGTGTCTGGAAGAGCGGAAGACGGAGCTTCAAATCAGTCACGTGTTGAAAATTGTTCAACGCAACAAAAACCTCAAGTGTCTCTCTGCATCTGGACAGCTCCAGCAGGACATTCTCCTCAGCCAGGTTGCGGGCGTGTTCTTCTGCCTGGAGCCTCTGCTTCAGCGTGTACTGGTCACAGCGGAAGGCCAGGGAAATCTGAGTGAAGGCCTTCTGAAAGAGGGTTCCAAAGAAAGTTATTGTGATTTTTCAATGCATCGTTGGACAAAGTAGATACCAAAGAGCATGTATTCAATATAAATATAAAAAAAACACTTACTTCCAAATCCATCTCTGACATCTCTGGACTGTCAGACAGCAAGAAAAAAAGGCTCACTTAGAAAAAAAAGGTTGCATTTATTGATATTTACAATGAAAACATTTTGTGTGGAGACCTGTTGAGGCCCACACGCTCTATGATGGAAAGCTCGTTCCAATTAGTTGCTGGTGGCTCTTCCTCGCTGCTTTCTGTAAATTAAATCATAGTTTTAACATGGTGGATATGGGTGAAAAATTCAAATAACATCTGAGCTGAAGAAGCATCAGATAGTTTTGTTCATTAGCAAGGCGTCACATCCTGTTCACGCTAGCGTTACCCTGTATCGTAAATAAAGATTGCAAACACCATTTCACACGCAGAACCGGCCTTTTCTAAACAAACTGAAAAAAAAGCTTTTGAGGAAAATAAGTGTAAAACAACAGAACAGAATGTCCCTTTAGTGGGAAAAATTGATTGTCAGTTACTGGGACTTGTGGTCCAACCGCCACTTTGGAGTTTTAAGCTCCTCGGTTTCACTTAACATTTCAATACTGACCATGAATACATACATACATAGTCTACAACTTGTTCAGGTGTTCATGAAACTCCGAAACGCACCATCGTCACTGTCATCAGCGTCACGAGTCGAGTCTTGATAGGCACGAGTCGGAGTCTCCGACTGAAAGACAGCTCAACTTCATGCATGCCAATCTTTTTAGGTTGTCTATGGATTCTACTCACCCAACGATGCATGACCACAAACACACAGGTTCCATCTAAACAGAAGGGTTTCTCACTGGTACAGCAGTTTCAATGTTACTCACCTGAGGATGCGTGACCACACACACAGGTTCCATCTAAACGGAAGGGTTTCTCACTGGTAAAGCAGTTTCAATGCTACCTCAGCGCATTTTAGCAGCGACTACTTTGGAGACAGTGCTGAGAATAGATAATCCCATTAGGAGATCCGCAGTCAACAACAAACAAGTAGCTTTTAGCTTGCTGCTGGTCATGTTTATCTTGAACAAAGAATGTGACACCACAACGGGCTTGGACACCTAAACGAACATCACGGCTCGAGCAGCATTTGTTTCAGCTCCTACATTAAAATAAACACTTTGACACCACGTCATGGTTGGGAAGTCCACATTTTATTTTTTTTAGAAAAGACGTTGGGGCTTTCCCATGGTGCTCTTGATATAGAGGGCACGCACATTCTGCCAGTTCTTCTTGAGCAGCGACACCAGAAAGTTGACAGCCAGGTGGATGTTGTACACCAGCTCGTCCTCGGTCATCTTCACGTGTCCCACGGCCACGGCCAGGCATAAAACCTGAAGCGCACGAGGAAAAAAAAATCAGGATGAAGCGTAGGAAGGAGCCATGGTGGCGTGTCGCCGGGAGCTCATTTTACCTTCTTCATCTGGAACTTGATGGTGGATTTGACCTCGTCCACTTTAGCATTCAAGTTCTCGTTGTGGGTGAGCAGCGAGGGGAACTTGCCGGCTTTGTTAAGCCCGGGGCCCAGGATACGAGGAATCTGCTTGATCAGAGACTCTGAGGCCAGGAAAGCATCATACTTCTTGGCTGAGGGGGAAAAAAATTGCCATTGGTGCACGTCCCGAGGCACCGCGGAATCTGGCGACGTGACGTGCCCTCCTCACCGAGCTTCTTGACCATCTTCTTGTTCTTGTTGAGCTTTTTGAGCGCCTCCACGTCCATGTGTGGGAGGTTGGCGGCTTTGGCCTCGTCGCAATGCTGTTGGTCTCCCAGAAGGCACACAGAGAATTTAGGCCTGGGTAGAGTCCTCAGCCTACACAAGGGAGACACCCCCGCAAATAAATCACGGTTTGAAACCTGCCCCGCCGTTTGCTTAGGTCTAAAAAAAAAAAAGCTTATTCCATCTCTTCATGGGTATGGAATTAAAATCACAGCAACTGAACACTGCAATGGCCTTCCTCAACATGATCAATAATCAAACTTGGACATTCTTAGAAATGCCTCCACGTGACCAAGTATAATGTTCTACTCAAAGCTGAACATAAATGAGGCAGAGGATTTTAATTGTCGAGTCTTACCCATACCGCAACAAAGGCGGGGGTCCAGCTGACTTCATTCATAACACAGTGAACACTTGGCGGCCCGAGGCGACGAGCTACAAAAAGCTCCGCCTCTAAAAGCCTCCCCTCATGTTTTAAGACCCAGGGTAGGGGTCCGCCTGCCGGGGCCGGATCAGCCTTGGCAGACTACCCAGAGTACTTTTCCTGTGCCTGCGCCTGGCCCGTCCAAACTGCGCTATGCCCCTAAAGTTGCAGTTCGACCGCTGAAGCGACAATTTATTTAGGCGGTGCCAGGCGCAAACTCGGAAAAGGATGGGTGAGGCAGAAAGTGGTCCAACCTGACTGTGCCGGAGAAACGCTTGTCCTTCTGGGGATCATAATTTTTCAGGCTGATCTGCAGCTCCACAGTCTCCACAAACCTAACACAAAAGTCAGAGACGTTAACAACCAGGACCGTCAAGAGCAATTATGTCAACAGTCACTTAACTCACAACTAATTTTGCCATAAGTTGCCTAAACAGCCGATATATCACGATTCCACTGTGGGGGTGGGCAATACAACCAAAAACTGATTTATTCAATCAAAATGTGATTCGACTTGTGCTTTAACTGAGAATGTTAGTGGGTTCTTGTGTGAAAAAGTGACTTTTTCATTTTATATAAATCTTAATAAATTAATACAATACAGACTGTTTAGCCTTTCCTTTCTTGTTAAAATAAAATGTTTAAAATTTTAAGTAATGTACATATTTGTATATTGACTATATTTGTCTTTTCATCAGTTTTACTGTGTATATATATAGGTTTATTTCGTGTAACAGGCTAATTTATTTATTATTTATTCTATTATGTCTACATTGTATTTTCCTATGTCAGTGTTTTCACCTTCTTAGACATTTGGACAGTTTTTATGTCTACCACATATAAACAACCGAATATTTAAAAAGTGGCAATAGTGTTAGAAACATAAGAACTGTCATGGGCAAAACCTGGGGCTATTTGGAATACTTACTTCCTTCTCTTCTTTTTGGAGCCTGACAAGACTTCCCTCACAGCCTCAAACAACGTGTCTCTGGAAACCTTACTGTAATGCAAATAAATTAGGGATTAATGACAAAACATGGACACAGGTTTATTCTACCTCCTGCCATTTTAAGGAAGAGTATTAAATTATTCTGCCTTTATATGAAAGACATCAGAAAACTACTTAATTACTTCTAGCTAAATTTGAAATTGCTCGCCAATTCTCACTTGCTGATTTCTTAAGTAGTCCATGCACTTCTTTGTCAATGTCTTAAGTTTACGTAAAAAAAGACTTTTTTTAAATTAACCTAAACTGTAATAGAAATTGTCTTGTTCTCGAACGGAATTGTATTTTAGAAAAGAAAATGCTACTATGCTAGCTTGGCCACCATCGAAAGATACATCTATACATAAAAGTTCATCAATACAGCCAATATTGTTGTATTCACTAACTGATTCATGCAGTAGATGCCAAAAAGTAACCCTAAATATGTAATGTAATAACGGATGCGATTTGATTGTAGCTCGCCACGAAACGCGGTGGCCCGTGCCGGTAATCTACGAAGTGGTGAGAAAACAGCTGACAGGGTAAAATGATAAAACACCGGTCTCGTATATAACTGACCATTGCTTTGCGATTAAATAAATTGACTGGAGGCATAACCAGCATTAAAGTTAACATGTTTGCAAAAATATTTTCTTTAAATGAGTCTACCTCATTTTAGTAGCTCTTCCCTCTCGAGCTGCTACGCTAGAAAGGAAGTACTGTGGGAAATTACGTCAAATAAAGGCCGCCTGATTGCAACGTCATAAAAAACCGCCGGAATTTTTTTTTTCCTTACTTTTTTTTTTAACAGTAAATTGTTTTTAAATCAGATTCTCCTCAGTCTGTCGCTATTTTGTCACATTACTCATATTTTTCCCCACAGCGACTTCAAAGACGGTTTGGATGGAAATTCACAGTATATACATTGTTATTTTATTTTTTTTACCTTTCACTTGCTAGCATTGCTAAAAACGACCCGCCCCCTTTAATATTTTCAAATAAAATATTGAAGAACGTCGATGTATATATATTAGTATCTTATTAAAAATAACTACATTTCTAAAATATTTGTTATTGCCGTTTTACTGAATGGTAATTACAGCATTTCTAAGGAAAACAGATTGCAAATTGCTTGGAAAATGACAGCAGGAATAAAAAATAAAAGTAATATTAATGTCACATGAAAACTGCTTTAAAAATTTATATATAACTGAGCCAATTACAGGTAGTTCTTCCAAGAGTGAACTAATCACAAATTGCTGAGAATAACTTTAAAAAAAAAATCATATTCTAGTGAAAAATATATTTTTTTGCATATTAATGCAATAAATATTTGTTTTACAAATGTTTGGTATTTTCAGAAGTAGATGTTGAACAAAATTGAGGCCACTGAAACAGCTTTTGCCACATATCTATTTTGTGTTTTCTTTTATTTGTGCAAAATACATGAAACTTTACACAAAAAATATCACACACACAAAACATAGAAATTCAGCAAGACTACTTAGTAAAGCAATTGCAATAGTAATCATTAATATACTGCAATTTTTTGAACTTTTGAAAAGTCAACATACAGCACATTGACCACCATAAGAAAAAAATGCATATCTAATTATAATAGTCCTTTGTCGAGCAGCGTAATACATATGAAATATATTTTTATATGTTTGGGATTCTTTTCAATAAAGCTTGAAGAGACTTTTTTAGGAATGTCTCATTTAGCATCAGGCACCCAGAAAGGGATTGTTTCTGCAATGCACTCACCTGTGGGGGAAAAATGCAGTTTAATTTAAAAAAAATTAAAATAAGTCTGTTTTTTTAATCAATTTATTAACTTACAAGGCTGGCATATTTGGTGAGCACAGTCAACAACATTTTTGCAAAGTTGACAGATTTTTCGAACAAAGGAGCCTGGCTAATTAGATGTTCAATCAGCTGTGTGAAAAGTTCTTCATTCATGTCGGGCTGTGAAAAAAGACAGACATGTCACCAATGTCTTGCTATTCCAATATATAGACTTGCTATTACAATACATAGTAATATATTATGCTCCGCATAAACATCGACTAACCTTAGCCTCTAGCAAGCTATGTATAAAAGAAAGCAGCGTCTCACTCCACGATATTTTGAAAGTCATCCTGAAAGGGAAAGGAAGGTGTTAGAAGCAACTGCACAATAAAGCCTTGACATCTTTTGTCTTACTGAAGCACCAGCAGCTTGTAGTGAGAATCCAGACAGCCATCTATCAGTTTGTTCAGGAGCTCAACTTGGGCACTCCCTAAAATAATGACTCAAATTAAGGATGCTTCCACATGTAACCACCTTAATTAAGCCTGACTCTTCCCTTACCCAAGTTCTCTCGCTCTAGAAGCGGTTCAATCAAGGCGTGGCACATGGATCTGGTGTAGCGGCCGCCGAGTGATATAACAGCACTCACCAGGCATCTGGAGGCAGGCTCGGCGAGGGCTACAACCTGCACGCAGCGGCAACCTCCGTGAAATCCCGCACCATTGGAAGACAGCCCCGCATGAACGTACCCTCTGCAAGAGCAAACTCTTGATGAGTGTTGCTGCCGTACTAAAACTGAGGTCGGGGGACAGAGCCAAGATGCTGCTGCAAAGCTGGAGCAGCGTGTGCTCGGCTAAATCGGATAAACTCAGCTCGCAGCACAGTATTTCCACCTTTGAAAAAAGAGAGCAATATGTGTCATAAAAAGCTCCAAAAATAGAGCCTGAGATGATAATGCATACTAGATAATATATTATAAATTCAGGCAAGTGTTTGTCTTTTACTTACTTGACTAGCGTTACAGTCATTCAGCACTTTAAACACATCAAGTGAGGGGTCCCACTATAAAAGGATACAAAACAGAGTCAAATAAAATGAAATAGTGCAGTATAGAAGCGGGGTGTCCAGACTACGGCAGCCTGCAGTAAATTATAAAAATATCACTTAATATGGCCTGCAGAAGAAGCGTCAACTCTATGTTCTGTTGCAATTCTCAGTTTTAAGATGGTTAGATAGAGCTAGTAAAGAAGAAAAACATTTAATCTTATACATATTACCTCTGTCTGATGTTGAAATAATTCCTTTATCTGAAGAACTGAGACCTGAGTGAGCATGAAAATGACAACATATGCTTACTCAATAGAAACTGGTGTTAAGAAAATGAACTCAGTTGTTAGCGGTGTGCTAACGAGTGTGTTCAATAGTTCTTTTTTGACATTTGCAGAGAAATGCAAAAATTGTTGAGAATTTAAGCATTCATCTTTACCTTTATGTGTTCGGGCAGAGGATCAAGGGTGTTTTCTTTTCCTGGTGCATCTGTTTTTAATTTTTCTGCCGTCTATGAACAAACATCACATTTAGGACAAAAATGATTGATGAAAAAACATGAATAATTGAATGAATTATCATGTTTCAGTGGCAATAGACGTCCAATCTATTCGAACTAGGAGGGCTGAGCAGTCATCAGTTTAAAGGGAATGGACATCGATCGCCATCAATGAGGTGAAAAAGTGCCAAAAAAATCTTCGCCAAAGGGTAATCATATTTCACTTAGCTCACATGCACATTATACTTGAATATTGATTAATTGAAGTTATAGTTAGAGAACATTTAATTATAAAATATTGAATAGCTGCAATCCTAAACAATAACGGAATATTTCCTATAGTGACAACATGCATGTCTAATCACAAATTTCTTAATTTGCATAATAGTCACCATCTCTACCTCAGTTTGTTTAGGCAGAGGATCTTGGGAGTTCTGACGTGAAGCAACACTGTCCAAATCCTCAGCAATCTAAGAAGAAATGTTACAACCTCAATTCCCTTAATTGTGGCATTGTACATTATTTTTTTCACCTAATCCCCCCAAAATGTTGGTAAAATAATCATAACGCACAAAACTGTCTTGCTTATATTTACCTCGATATGTTCTGAGAGTGGATCGTGACCAAGGCCTTGTGTGCTGATACTCTCATTTATTTTTAATTTCTTGCTGAGATGCTGGATTTGCACATCATCGTCAATAAATACATCAAAATCCCCCTTCCTTTTCTTCTGTACTCCCGATTCCGACACGCGAGACACAGTGTGGGGTTCTTGCACCTGAACTCCTGAGCGCTCGGACCATCCTCCGGTCTCGCCACCCATTCGCCGCGACAACGCCGCTAGTCGCTCAGCGCACACTGAGCTGTAAAGGGGGTCTTCCACTGAGGAGTTCATGTTTCTTTCCAGTTGCTTCAACATTGCGGTGACCCAGGGGCTTGGACACGGCTCCTGAGCCAGACACTGGACTAGACGGAGAATGGCGGATTTGGGTAACCGCGATTGGCTCAGGTAGATGAATGTCAGCAAGTTTTGCTTGAACGCCGCTGGAAAGAGCCACACCAGGGGTTTACTAGATGTGTGAGAGAAAACAAAAGTGAGAGGTGGAAATCACAGTGACGGACAGAGCAGAGGTGGACACAAAATGCAGTAGTTTGGTGACAACCTGGGCGCTAATTATTTCAAGTATTCTCTATGGAAAATGTTACTCATGTAGTACACTAAAACCGAGTCATCCCAGAATTATATGACGCTTCAAATCCACGTACGATCGCTTCCAGCTTTTCCGAGTTAAAATAGAATGGACGTCTATTGCCGTCAACGGCAGCCAAAGAGTTGAGTGATGTGACATTTACAAAACAACATTTAATATATTTTCTCCCTTAGTTTTAATACTTTCAAATCATTTTAGTTAGTTCTTTTTAAATGACTGATTTAGGAGTGGGCAACACTGATATTACAATTGGATGTCAAATGGTGGCCGCAAAATATTGGCCCGTGGCCCGCATGTTTAAGACCACTGCCCTATAATACACCATGAATGTCGCGAAAACGTTTTAGAAAAACAAAACTCGTAATTCAAGGGTTCAAAAGCGAACTTAATACGTATTTGAGTTGTGATCAGCAACTTGGTCTTTCTTACACGGCCAGGGTCTGCTCATCCTTCCCCGTGCAGGTGACGTCGTCTCGACAGAGTGTTTCGATGAAGTCGGACAGTGATTTCTCCGGATTGGCCCTCTGCTGCCGTCTAAAAACTTCCAGTGCTCGGTGGGCACCAGAAACCCCGGAGAAGAGCAACCGGGCCAAAAGCTTCCACTGTCCGCTAAGGCGACTCAGCAAATGTCCGGCGTTCATCGCCTCAAGTGAATCGGACAACGGTGTCCATTAGCCTCACTTCATACGGAAATCCTTTCGCCGCCGCTCATACTGCGCATGTGTATATAGCTGAGTCGCCACCTAGCGGACGTTGTGTGAATAGTCACTGTTGGAGTTGTAACACGTACAATATAATACGTACACGCTACGGTACTATTGGAGTACTATGATTAGTGTGTGTTTTTAATAGGAATGCTCTCATATTGGCATAAATTGAAATATGTGAAAAATAGTGATGCCTTAAATGACCTAAATGAACCCTCAGTTTTAAAATAATGAGTGAGGCATTTTAATGAAGTTAATATATCTTTAAAAGATTGAACTAGTGACAGGGTCGGTTGATTTGACAAGCCACAAACTGAAATCAAACATGACTTATTTGACTGCGTCATTAAATTTTTTAAATGTGCTTCCTTCCTGTTGATCCCCCCCCCCCCCCCCCCCCCCAAGTAGGAATAGAAGAGTACAAACGTCCTTTATAGTGAGACAAAGTTTATTTTCAATGTAAGAGTACAATTTTTTCCTTTATTTTTTTTAAAAGAAATGGTTAAAAAAAAAAAGACATTTCAACAATTGTCAAAATGAGGTTAGAGTTTCATCAAGGTATATTGAGGCAGGAATATTAAGAACATCAACCAGAGACAGTAAACTTTTTAAATTTTCTCGATAAAAGGCCCAACCAAACGACACTTAAAATATTCATTTTCTGTCACTCTTTTGAACAGTTAAATCCAACTGGAGAGGCATAGAGAAATACACAAGATGCCACGAATGTTTGAATAGCTAGAGCTGCGGAGGGAAAAAAAGGAGACTGTGAAACATAGCCTTCAAATTTGTTTGAATCATCTTGTCAAACAGTTTACAGCTAGAACACTGTCATTTGAGCAATGTTTTATTTCTAGCTGTCCACTGCAGCAGGTCAATTCAGTCGTTTCTCTCTGGTTGAGGAATAGCAGGTCCGTCGCGTGACCTACTAAAAGGGCCGAGCCTTGCCAACTCCAAAATTATACCTGTTGATCCAAGCGGGACAGTCGCATCATAACACAGCCACAATGTCTTGTGGAGACAACTCACTCTGCCCTGTCAAAATTGCACGGGAGGTCTAACGGGGCTCAGAAGCCATACTCTGCTAATAAAAAAGGAAGGTATTTGTCATTGTCGTCGTCATCATCATCCTCGTCGGAATGAAGAAGAGTCATGGCTATGAAGAAATTTAGCAGACCGTCATAATCTTCGTCCTCATCGTCGTCGTCCTCGTCGTCATCCTCGTCCTCGTCATCCTCTTCTTCTTCCTCCTCTTCCTCCTCGTCCTCGTCTGTATTACACTGGTGGGCGAGACCACGAGTAAAAGCCAAGTCCAAAAGTGGGTGAAGAATTGAGCAAATCCTACTACGTACCAGGAATGATCTGCGGCGCGTGGACCTGACGTGTCGGTAGAGGCAATCCGCCTCAAAGGGGCAGCATTTGTATTGCGCATAGTAACTGCAGCTTCGCTTGCTATAGGACAGAAAGCAAGGAAAACTAACATTATACAGAATCAAGGAGGGCATACCACATGGTCATCAAGCCAAGTTTCTATGGGCTGTGTGTGCTACAATATATTTCACGTTAGGCCATTTCAGCACTCTTGAAGAAAATATGGGAGTAAGCTGCCCTGCCCATCAGTATATTTCAGTGTTGCTCATTATCTGAAAGTGGCCTATGGACACTGTACTAGGAAGAGTAGCTCAATAATTATACTTCCAACCTTAATTAAAATTTAGCTTTGGAGAGTGTCAGAAATTCATGGATCAATGGCAACATTATTTCAAAAGCCCACCTGAATTTTTCTTTGAAGTCTGCTATTAGACGCTCCTTTGCTTGACCTTCCACCCAGTACTTGTTGGGCACATAGAAGGCTGATCTCACCCTGCACTGTGGGCAGGTCCTGTGCATAGGAGTACAGTTGTGAGCTCACAAAGACGATTAGACATGTTCACATCTCGAATTTGAAACCTACTTGACGACATCGGACCCGAGGTTTCTGGTTTTCCTCCAAGTCATGATGCACTCTAGGCAGAAGGCATGAGTGCAGTTTGGCAAAATTCCAAACACCCGGTTTCTGCGATCCATCTTCTCATACACCTTGTCCATGCATATGCCACAGATAACATCGCGACTCTGGAGAATGGCCTCCGTCTCCTCGGCGCACGAGGCGGCTGCAGAAGCACCGGCTGCTTCCGTGCCACTCGGAATGCTTACCTGCCCAAAAATGATTAAATCAGCTTGATTATTGGTTTTGCACAAATGTAATAAAATAAATAAAAAATAAGCCCAATACAAACCTCTTTATCACATGCACCTACACAAAACTGTTCAGAGCTCTTAACAGACACTCGCGAAACAGCACCTGTTTAAAAATAAAAAAGGGGTCATTCATGCCACTGCATTTCAATGACAATTAAGTTTCAATAAACTGATGTAAGACTTCCAAGTTTACCCATCCAATTTGGTTTATTTTTTATTATTTTTTGAGGAAAGCCAAGTTTATCTAGAGGTTGGCTTTCTCACTTCCCTAGTGAAGTCACTGCTGTGCTCTTGGGGTCTTTTTTGTATTTCGGACACCCCTAGGAAGGTTCACCTATGGGTCCTCGTTTTCTTCATTTGTGGATAAAGATTCAAAACGGAGTTGTAGGATTTAGAAAAGCTGTTCTTTCCAGACTGACAAATATCAGAATTTCTTGTGGAGATGTTTCGATTTCCCCAAACCACCATTTAAAAACTGCATTTTGGGTTAAGGTTATCTTTGCCTGAAATCAGTTTGAGGACAAACGCGAGTAAACTACTTGTTCATGGGAAAGCTATTTTTGCAACCAGGACTGATTTGAAATCTTCTGTGAATATATATTATTTTTACATGAACATGACAACTTGTCAAGGAAGACCTGTGTTGCTGCTACAGCAGAAACTTTTAAGGCACTCACCTTGTAACCGTTTCGCAGAATTACGGGTCCTGCCTTCTGTGACAGATGAAGAGATGACCGAGGGGTTTGAAATGGCACTTTGCAGTCTTGGCGACTCATTTGCTTGTATGAAAGCAAAAGTGTCAGAAGCCCTTTGGTCAGCTGGGCCTTCAGCCACAATGGATGCGGAGGAAGAAGTGGCAGAGTAGGATGAGGAGGAGGATGTGGAGGGCGAGGCTGCTGGTACAGGCATTCTTCGACCACCAATATTTGGACCACCTTCAGGTTGGCGGAGATGGATGTACCTAGTTGGCAAAAACAACTACTGAGCAATCTAATGTCCATTTTTGGCATGGGACTAAAAAGCATGTTACCTGCAGCGGTCACCATACCAGCATGCACCTTTCTGGAAGTAGCGACATATTTGGGGTGGTGGTGTAGTAGGCAACTCGTGTCGATAATGGCATCTGGAGCCATACCTGCATGAGCCATTCAAATAATGCCTGCAAGAAAGGAATTTGCTTGGCTATTCATGCACCATTTTGACATCCCATTTTGCATGTGAATCTGCATACATGTTATTTCCTTAGCTAGCCAATAACTATTGCATAAATTAAGTGACCCAAAGACCCATTGTCTATTGTATATAACCAGGAAATATGTTTAGTAGCAAATCAATTAGGTCAGTGGCAAATACACCAGTGTTTTTGCTACCGAAACTCTTAGCACGTTGTGTTTTTGCTGCTTTTCTGTCTTAATGATTTGGTGATTCTTAATGATCCCATTGACTTTGATTTGCTTTGTACTTTGTGCTTTTTGCTTTTGCTTTGTTATTCTGCAGCCTTTGACTGTACTGTCTAACTTATAACTATGCCTTTTCTTGCTACTGTCACAATGAAATTTCCCGAATACGGGATGAATAAAGTTATCCAATCCAATAGTTTACGGCAAGATACTGCAACGGTGATGCAGCGCAATGAGTATCATAGGAATTGGTCAGTTTTCAGCTTGTACTAGCACATTGCTGCTCATTTCCTTCAGTCGGCCATTAATAATAGTAATGTAAACCATGATCAGATCGGATGCAATTACTTTAATGAGTGAGGATTAAATACTGTTAAATCAGAACAAAGATTAGATCTTTGAGCGTGAAGAGTGAAAACAGTTGATATTCACTTCCATGTTAGTCCAATGGTCCATGAGGGTCAATAATGGAAACAGGCACTTTAATAAACAGCGCTGTGTGACTGTCAATGGATACAAACAATGGCTGTTATCACATTGAGGGTCCCAGATTGGGAGAGAGGCAAACTTTATATGGAGGAGGATAAGGGGTATTTTCATACACACCCCCTCCCCTCTAAGCGCTATCGACAATGACAAACCTCCAATCATGCGGCATCTTTAATCTTTCTAGTGTACCTTTAAAATAAATGGTCACTAATCCAATCTATTTGAACTGGCAGCGAATGAAAAATTCACTTGCTCCCATCTCTCCTAGCTCAAATAAGTAGGACGCCTGTCTACGTCAATGAAAGCCAATGAGCTAAGCAAAAACAATGACGTCTCGCCAACTCTAGTACATAAACAGATTTGTTGAGGAAACTGGAATGAAAACAAAAATTTAATTTTAAACAAATCAAGAACGGCGGCCCTGTGGAACAAGTGGTAGCGGGTTGGCCTTAGAGCTGTGGGGTCCTGGGTTCAAATCCAGGTCACATCCACCTGTGTATAGTTTGCATGGGGGCCTGTGCGGGTTTGCTCCGGGTACACCGGTTTCCTCCCACATTCCAAAAACATGCATGGTAGGCTCATTGGACAGTCTAAATTGGCCCTAGGTATGGGTGCGAGTGTGTATGGTTGTGCCCTGCGATCGGCTGGCCACCGATTCAGGGTGACCCCCGCCTCTGGCCCGGAGTCAGCTGGGATAGGCTCCAACACCCCCGCGACCCTATTGAGGATAAAGCAGTTCAGAAAACGAGACAAATCAAGAAACATTCTAATCCCAAATGACCCCAACCTTTATGACAAGCCAATGCGTCACATTCAAGGTCGACCAACCCACGTTGCCACTACGATTTTGCCAGACGTGTACAAGTAAAAAAAAAAAAAAAAAAGATAAAAACTATCACTCGGTTCTTAACCCATGTGGAAAGTCTACGATTCACCACGTATTTCACTTGTGCCTTGAAATGTTGCAGTTACGTGTTGGCTCTTGACCGCCAAAATAACAAAAACAAGATTTTCTGAGGAAATACAAACTCAAAACAGGCAAACACAATGGCTAGCTTGCTTTGTTTATGTACCGTGGACTTCACCCCACGCGTCTAGCACTTCCTCCATAGTTGCCTATCCTAAAGATTCAGCCAAAAGAAAAGTTATTGTGTTCAGGCTACTGAAAACCAAACAACGTTGTTGTGCATTCAAATGGAAAAAACCTAAACAACCACCGAGACTTTAGCTAGCCCTCTTGACAACAAAGTATCAAGTCCCCAAACTTTTTGGCTTCCGCCTTCATTCGAGACGGAACAATGTCCTTTTATTCTGCGTCGGCGGTTGTCGACTCGTGAAAGTTAACGACACCGCCGTGACATTTGTACAATGTTGTCTTACCTACAGATACCGCCATTGCGGGCTGAATAGGAGCGGTCCATGTCCGCTGCCGCCCGACGTGCTTATGCTTGGTCGTGTGTGTGCTGCTAATGCTGTAAATGCGGAACCGTTACACGTCCGACCTCTTAATATTACAATAACCGACAGCCGGTCTCTCTTCGCCAATTAACGGAGCGACGAGCCAATAAAAACGTGACGTCAACCCTTGATCGTCACCCTTCTCAATCTCAACTCTCTACTGTGTATTACTACCTTTTATCTCTAAAAATAGCACAGGTAACTTTTTTTCTCGGTTGCATGATTTGTAATTTATTTCAGTTTTGTTTTCCACGCAATCTGGATTTTAAAAAAAATATTGGTATTTTATAGATTATTAGAATATTTTCATCGACAATTCGTTTAACTTCTCAGTCAGTCCCTTCTAAAGTTGTATTTTTTTAAAAATCATTGTCATTATGTGTATTTGATTAGATTTCGTTAGTAACTGGCGGCCATCTTAAAGCAGTATGTATAAACTTCTGTCACCACTAAAACACATTCTATATATATGATAACCTGTATCTTCAGTTGCCTAAATCATGCCGGGTACTATTTTGCTACATTATTTTATATTTGCCAGTCATATGTTAAAAAAATATCGCTCTGCAATAATTCTGCATTACATTAAACCGTGATTTACAACAACAAAAATACTAAAGCTTACAGAAAACAGGCTGAAAGCAAACTACGACCGCTCAGTTTTGCTTCTGAAATGTCCCATCATCCCAGAACTGCAACAACAATTAAATGCCTCAAACATTCCAACCAAATTTCATTCTGATCTTACCACACATAACAGAGATATTGCATTGGTTACATTATGATCAATTCTGGTAAAACTTTTTGGCACGTTAGAGACAGGCAGAGGTAGATCACAATAACTTCCCGGGCACTTTTTTTTCTTCCTCCAAACATGTCAAGCACACCTTAGTTCACCTGTTTGACCACCATTGAAATGCATTTTTAAGGTTTAAGGCAAAAGTGCTGCCACTAGACAGCGGAATCTTATCCTGAAATAGAGGTAGAATAAATGAACGATGTCAGGAAAAGGAAATGACAACTGAGAAGAAATTACTAATTACTACAAGAAAACTGCCTTCTAAAAAAAAAAGTAGAATAATACCCGCTGTACTCTTTTCGTAAAAGTATGAGCATATTCTAGCACGGAAGGAAAAGTTGGTTATTAGTTGATGGCATGTTTCATTAATGAAGCAGAAAGGTAAGAAATAACTAAAGCCTGATACATACAATGACGTAACAAAGTTCATGTTTGACAATCATGATCAACAATTACAAATAATTAGACATAACAAGAAAGAACTAGATACTAAGAACATTATGTGTCCAGGTCAGATTTTTGATGTATTGCATAATATGGCTAAATGGCCTGGCTGTCTTTATAGCCTATGATTTTTATTGCACAGGCACCTGCGCTGTGTGGGATCCACACAGCAACATGTTGAAAGTGAAGGTCACTCACTAGAGATAAGGATGTAAACAAAAAGTAACCTGCACGTCGTCCTCTTTGTCCAATTGCTTTACTCTGAAACACTGTTGTCTTAATGCACCATGCCCACACTGATGGCTCTTCTCCACAGCACCACACAAGTATGTGTACATGTAACAAGAAATGTTTCCCCTATTTACCAGGGAGCAGCTTCAGCAATATTCATAAACTTCTCTTATATGATTTGACCTTGGTGGAAAAGAGAGGATCTATTCTGCACCCGACATACACCTAGCTGCTACACAACCATGACCTCAATCGGAACAGTGTTTCACTGAACCCAGTGTATTTGTTGTGAATTCCGTGTGTAACAGTATTCTGAGCCATTTAATACATGTCTTTGTAGATCTCCTGCAGAAGAGGGTGAAGCGAGGTCTCTGACTCTGTCTTTTTAATCTTCTGAACAAGCTGAACATTCTCCGTGACCAACTGGCGAAGGTCAGCCATCTTCTGCAGCAGCTTGGGGAAGAGGTAGACTGAGTCTGAGTGGTTCGCCTGCAGGTGGAGGTCCAAGGCCTGCAGAATGTTGTCCTGGCTCTGCTCTACCTGCTTCACATTCATCAAGCCAGGGCGATCTGGAGAAACAAAAGTGTCAGTCACATTTGAGCAGGGAGCACAGAGATGTTTCTTCGTACCTCCACACAGGATGATGGCGGCCACGAAGAGAGCCAGGTCACTGTCGTCCAATTCCAGAGCATTGAACTTGACCGCAAACTCAAACTTGGGTTCCATAATCTCACTAAATGGCTTCCTCAAGCTGCGAAGAAATTCCCGGGTCACAAAGCCTTTACCGTTGGCTACCAGGAGTCCATCTTTGTTCATGAGAGATGGCAACATTGCAAAAATAGCCTCGTGCACGCCATATTTCAACAACGTCACCTACAGGTAAAAGACAGACAAACCCACACCCATGACATCCTTCATTCCACATCCGCACATCGCCGATCGTGATAAAACCAAGCAGAGACCGACCTGGTCGTTCAGGAAGAGGTCGACAAACCCTGGAATGCTCTTGGCAAACTCGGTCAGCTCGCGCACCGTCTCCACTGTGGTGCACTGACAGCGGTAGAAAACGTGCACCCCGATCTCTTTGGTCAGGGGAGCGCCTGGAAGCAATTGGCTCCACACCAAACCACTCTCGGCCTTCCAGAGGGTGTCCACGTCGTATATCACAAATGGCTGACATTGAGACGAGAGACAAGTGTCAAGACAATCGGGATGCAGTACCTTGAAAATTACACAATATTCTCACAGAATTAGTAGGTGGGAAAAATACACCAAAGCTTTAACTAGTATTTTAGGAGTTAGAGCCAGCATTGTGCATGTAATATCTATGGCAGACACAAGACCTAATTATAGCTAAAATCAAACAGACTTGTGTGGCAGATTACGCTTTGTGTGTCTTGTGTGCATGCATGGCTAATAACTATGTGCTCTAAAATTGCCACATCTGGTTCATTAGAGATGCACTTTCAAGGTGCAGTCATAGCGAGCCAACTCCAAGTAAAACCTGCATTGGCTAACTAACCACCAATGCAAACAACGACTCAAATTGTGATGTCACCCCATTGCAAATCCAGATACTGCTGACTTTTTCTTTATCACTTCCCCTTGAGCTTCATCATACCTGAAGTTGCAATTCAAATACCATTATCTTGAGTTAAGAGCCATCAGACCAACAAAAAGGTTAGCCGGCTCTTGACTCAAGTTACCTCAGTGTAGGAACTGTTTGGAAAGTCAAATGGATGTTGAACTAGTATCACACACTGGCTCCAGTTGTCCAGTCACAAGGCACTACATACAAACTAGGTACGTCCGATTGATACATAGAAAAGAATATTACTGAAGTGCTGCTGGTTTTGCCCATCAGGATGCTGCGGGCCCTCTTCTTCGTCATACTGAGGTTCTTCAAGTAGGCTGTGTTGACTTGCTTAGCCAAAGTCTTCAAGTCGAAGCCACCCGGTTTGCTGAGGTTAAGCTCCTCTGCAAGCAGGCCCGCCACTAACTTCTTTCTTTCTGCCTCAGGCATGCGGCCATATCTAATTGCTGTTAAAAAAAAGACACGTTCTAACATGACTTGACACTTATAAGTTGAGTTATAAAATCTTAACACATGCTAGTGGGCAAAGGTGAAAGACAAAAGGTTGCAGGGCAGGTTTTAGGATGCTGTTACTATTCATTTTGAAGGTCTTGCTTTTCATGAGCCTTTTTTTAAATAAAATGATGGCGGCATATGCACGGAAAGTAAGGTGAAATTAGCACACACACTGCAAACGATACTGACTGCCACATTGAGATGATGGCAAGTGTTCACATGAATGACTGAGGACAAAATAATGTTGCTTTTGTCAACTCAATGTCACAATGTTTGTTTTGCTCAGGTTGTACTTCCTATTTTGCTTACCTAGCCATTGGCTTGACATGGCTGTCAGTTGATATCGTGTTGTGTTTAACATTACTTTTGGTAGGTTGCTCCTTCCCGCATTCCAGACCCTTGAGCCAACGTCTAATACGTAGTTTTTTGTAGCTAACTGGCTACACTGAGCTAGCAGTAGCATGTCGACATGACAACTGCAGTATCTCCTCTAACTGAAGTTCCAATGTTAAAGGAGTTATAAATGTACCTTAATCAAAAAGGAATTAGTCCATTATCAAATAACTCGGACAACCTGCTCACTCACTCACCATCGTGAGACATTCCCAAAGAAAGGCACTTCTGGAAACGACAATACTGGCACTTGTTGCGATTCTTCTTTTGAATCTTGCAAGAACGTTCGCAGCGCTCGTATTCCAATTTCATGCGCACGGTTCTTCTAAAAAAGCCCTGAGTTGGGATGGGGAAAGAAAAACAAACTCACTAAATAGTGCTTTGATTTTTTTTTCGAGAGGCCGACACACACAGGGCGGTGCGTTACCTTACAACCCTCACAAGCGTGTACTCCGTAATGGAAGCCTGATGCCTTGTCCCCGCAAACTTTACACTCCACGCTGATACCAGATGTTGCGCTGTCTTCTCGGCCCAGACGCAGCTGCTCGGACAGCGAGGGCGACGGCGTGTGGGAAAGGTCTGCTCAGGGAAAAGCACCAATAGTACGGCACTTCGGCCGCTGCGAACGTAACGGGAGTTGAAGGAGGGGACGTCTCACCGGTGTAGCTTGATGCTGCACTGCTGTGATTGTTTTCTTCCGCACTCTTTCTTCTCTCCCGCTCACCTCGCTCACCGGACGCGTTCTCTAGCTCGTTGTCCTCGCCGTTGCTCTCGGGGCCTTTAGATTCATCAAGATCGGCGTGTTCCGACACGCTTGTGCCCTCGCAGCTGTCCGAGCCGTGGGATTCACTCCGGGATGTTGACCACCTGACATCGGTCGTATCCGGTGGTGAACCTGGCTGGCGGTAGCCGTTTACCCTGTTCAGCTCAGGAGAAGTTTCCTGCAAGTCCTCCATGGTTATTTTTGAAGCGCACTGAGTGGGCCTCCCTCTTGTCACGTTGCTGTCATGGCCCGCTAGGTGAGAAGTTGATAATGTAGATTACATTCAGATCCATATTCCCTTCAAATACTATACAACACCCATCTATTTAGCAGGCCAAAATACTATATAAAAATACTTTAGTATGGCCACTTTACATAAGCAATGAATTGGGCAGGAATACTTTTTTCCTCTGCATTGGAGCATTTTCCAAACCAACGGTACACAGTAAGAAATGTCCATTTGTAGAGTGATGTGCTCAAATGTGACATTATGGACAACATCAAGCCAATATGAGAATTTATTTCAAACAAGCCAGAGCAATAGCTGTTGATTGAATCTTTATTTGCTGAAAGTGGGGGTATGCTAAAGAAAAGATTTATGTTCCACCACTTTAATCAAATATCGACTTGAAGGAATAAACAACTGCAACATGGTAAAAAATGGTCAAACAAGCAAATCGACTTGAAGTTACAGTCAAGACATGTCCAATTCTGTATTGTTTTTCATTTTTGGGATTTTAAAAAAACTTTTTCAGTGTACTTTTAAATGACTTATTTTGGATTGAGCTATTTTATAGTTTTCATTTGTTGCAGCGTGGCTCTATTATTTCATTTAAAGTCAATTGACTGCGGTAGAGAAGTTCTGAACAAACTATCAAATGAAATTTCTCAATTTGAAATCATTTGAGAATTGAACTCCACATTTCCAAGAAAAAGGCAGCAGGTGCACTGTGGGTGGGAAGTTCAGTATGTCCCCTGCTATCTTTAAACCTTGTGCACTTGTGTTTTTCTGGAGCCACCTATATTGTTTGCTTGGCTTTCATGCAAGGGTGAACCGTGTACAAAGGGACATGGTGCATGCACTGTGTACACACAGTGAGCTGCTGTGTTGATCTCAGGACCGAGTGTAAGTTTGGGGTCTTTTGGTGGTTGGGGGTGGGGGAGTTGACTGCCCTCTAGTGGAAAAAACCTCTGAAACCTTACGTTGCCTATTGGTGATAAGATAAACCTTAAGTATACGCTTACTGGAAGTGACTTGCTTATTACGATAGTAACGTGTTGTTCCCACAAAACACATTTGCCCACTATCGAATTGATGAACAATCCGGTGGCGATACGGCGATATATTCGGATAATCGTTACATCCCTGCTAGGCAACTAGCGATTTGCTGCATTTAGGGAAAATCAAGCGAATAAACTAAACAAACGCTGTAGTTAATTCGGAGTTTCGGGACTCGGGTCGACATGCTAACTTAGCAAGTTAGCTTCTAACCTTGATAGGCACTAGTGTGTTAGCGTGGTTGACCCACTTCCCGTGGGTGCCTTTAAACGCCGACATGCCAATAATCACTTACCTCTTTTCAAAGTGCTGCTGCTTCACTGGCTGACGCCGCAGCGACCAAGCTGTACAGCGGGCGCGTGTAGAAGACAGTTCCGATTTAAGCTCGGGAAATCGATCGACTCGGATGTTGACAAGTTGTTTGAAGCCAGCAGCAGCCGCAGCAGGAGTTATACTCACTAGCCGCACAAGCTAACGTCAATCGTCGATCCCAAAACCCGGGCCTTCCATCTTCATTGGAGAAGCGGCCACAATGACCCGATGAGTGGTGTCCGAAAGGCTAAGAAAAGCACACGAACACCTTGACGGGCAACCATATCACCGGCCCGTGTCGGTCAAGTTAGGCGATAATCCCCCACTGACTGTCTCCTTGTTGTTCCCAGTTTTACTTTGCTCTACCCTCTCATACAGGGGTGCGTTTGAAAAAGTAGTCCGTCACACTCCGGACCGTTCATAGACGCGAAGGGCTATTGGAATGGAATAAGCTTCTATTGAGGAGAGTTGAGCCAGACTTCATTTTCGAACGCTCCCGAGTACCGCCCACTACCTGACGTCACATGCCAGGAAGCCGCTGTCCCTAAACAACAACAATCCAAAAAAAATATCCATGAAACACACTCTTATTTGAACCCTTACAAGGACGGTGGTCACTACAGTGGCTAGGTATTCAAAAGTTGACAGATAAGAGCTTTATTAAACAAGTGACTATTTTGGTCATTAAAAAACCCTGGAATATTCATTCATTCATTTTCTGTACCGCTTTATCTTCATTAGGTTCGCGGGGGGTGCTGGAGCCTATCCCAGCTGACTCCGGGCCAGAGGCGGGGGACACCCTGAATCGGTGTCTAGCCAATGGCAGGGCACGAGGAGACGGACAACCATTCACTCTCACACCCCAAAAAAATCAATGAAGTTCATCAGTTTTAAATTTAAATATCTTGTTTTTGTAGTGTGTTTGATGGAATATATGTTGAAAAATATGCAAATCTCATTAGGTTCTTATACGTTTTCCATTCGGTGTTAGACCTACCTCATCAGGGACCATCACCAAAGGGTACTTGTCCTCCGACAGAAAGTTAAAAAGGCACCAAAGCCGAAATGCATCCTGCTCAGCCAAAACTGTGATTGAATCCCTCTTAGGCTTGTAGTTTTTCTTGGCCGTAAGGGTCCAACACAGCTCATCCACATCTTCCTTGTTGAATGAACCTTCAACTACCTACAAAAATACATACTGCTATCACCAAAATATATGTGATGGAGTTACTGCTGTGACCAGAATGTCAAGCAAGATAATAGTCGAATGATTTGCTGCCAAAACACAACTTTCATTTCAGAAAATCTCATTCAATTAGGTATCTTATAAGAGCTTTATTAAACAAGTGACTATTTTGGTCATTAAAAAACCCTGGAATATTCATTCATTCATTTTCTGTACCGCTTTATCTTCATTAGGTTTGCGGGGGGTGCTGGAGCCTATCCCAGCTGACTCCGGGCCAGAGGCGGGGGACACCCTAAATCGGTGGCCAGCCAATTGCAGGACACAAGGAGACAAACAACCATTCACGCTCACACTCGTACCTAGGGGCAATGTAGAGTGTCCAATCAGCCTACCTTGCATGTTTTTGGAATGTGGGAGGAAACCACAGTACCCGGAGAAAACCAATGCAGGCCCGGGGAGAACATGCAAACTCATACCTGTCAACCTCTGCCGATAACTGCCCTTATAAATGATTATGATTACCCTTACAACCCCCCCCAAAAAACCTTACAAACACCGTACGACTCGTACGGTGTTTGTAAGGTTTTTTGGGGGTTTGTAAGGGGAATCATAATCATGGGCAGTTATCGGCAGAGGTTGACAGGTATGCAAACTCCACACAGGGGGACTGACCTGGATTTGAACCCAGGACCCTAGAGCTGTGAGGCCGACGTGCTAACCAAGCCACCAGGCTTGAATATATAATATATAATATAATATATTACTACTAAAGTCAGTAAAATACTGCAGTGTGCAGAGTACTCTGTAGGCAGTAGCTGACTCGGCACATCTGGAGAGTTCACAACCTCTATTTGCCAGCAATGTGTCAGACTTAATAGTTATTAGTTAAACCCAAGACAAGATATTAAGATTCAATGTATTAAATGACAGATTATTCTAAAATGTGTTGATTGGATGATATTCATGAAAGAATGAAAAATCTGACAAGGAACATACTCTCCAACACAGCATTGTTGGGAGATTATTTTCAAATTTTGGAACCCAAATGCGCCGTCAGTGGCGTAACCTTGAACAATGACACCAAATACTCGCCTCTTCAAACTAATGCATTTTGAAAGTACCTACTAGAAATTATAGTGTATAACTTTATTCTTATTCTGAATAGAAATGTGTGACAGTATTTCACTCTTACTTTAACCCAGTGCTTCTCATCAATTTTCTCTTCAAAAGAATAAATAATTCAAAGATTTGGTGACCCCCGAACTCTGTGATGCCACTTTAACTCGTATATTTTTTTAAAATTCCAAGTACACTTTTACATAAAATTGTACCCTTGTTAAAATGAACAACACTGACAGTGAGCACGCCTCTGCTATCCACTGAGTGAATGTGCTATTACATTTTATTCTAGTAAAAAAATATGTCAGATGCTCCCAGGCTCATTCAAAAATCTTAGTGTTAACACATTAATTAGTACTTTAGAAAATCCTTTATTTTGCATTTATTCTCGTTGTACTCTGAGAATACACATTTGAGCCCACAACAGATACATTGTGGTCCTAAATACATTTTTTTTAAAAACAAGTGAACAAATGAAGAGTATTAAAACTAAAAACAGCAATGAACGGGCCAGTTTTAAAAGCCAATCCTTCGAACCATCATTTGATAATGACGTGCGCAGGCTGCAAAAAAAAGTGACTTCCCTTCTTACTGGGGTTCCTGTGACTAAACCAGTAAAACTGGTGTTGTGTCAATTTTCACAGTTTTATTTTTCTATATTTAATTTCCATTTTTTGATGGAATTGTGGGCTATTGCAATTTTTACCTTGCAATATAGTACATAGTTGGCTGCAAGGATTGATGAGTTATTAGTCATGTTATGTACCAACAAGAATAACTCTAAACTTGGAAATGTATTACTTTATGTACACTGGTCGCCATCATCAATCTTTTGTTTCTTTATGCACTTTCTTATTCACACATTTAGCTGCTATCATTACTGTTATGTCGCTTGAAATATGATCTATCTTCACAGACTGAAAAAACAGCCAATGAGGATATAGTCAGTCCTTGTGATCTCATTTAAGGTTTGTTTCTTCCTCATCATTTTGTCAAGTGTATTGCATATTGCCTGATATTAAAATCATCTTGTTTGAAACAAACAACTAATTTGTATGTTGTATGTAATATTCAGAGCTCAGTGGATAATAATGCAGATGCAATGTATCATTGAAACATCAACAAAACTGAAACAAAACAAAAAAAGTTGTTTCGTTCAGAGTTCATTATTCTGTATTTAACATCTGATGAACACTCACATACTGCCGCATAGTTTTAAATTCCCACTCCTCCAGTCAAAAAAAATGATTGGGTAGACATGAACCATCTATGACTCATCGTTTTAGGGGAAGTTCAGGTCTCCATTAGAAGTGTGTGAATCTGTATCGCGCCCATGGTCATCGTCCAGATTTTCTTTACATTCCTCGTTTTCTTCCTCAGATCCCGATATTCTTTTGAGATGCAGTCCAGGATCTCTTTGGGTCGGAATTTGGAAGGATGGCATCGAGCTTCTTGACAAAGGTCTTTTGTCTGGACACAATGCATTCATAGAACAGAAACAGTTGCATTAAAACATGTTTTTCAGGGAAAAAAATGCCAGTACAGTGGTACCTCGACATACGATCATAATCCGTTCCGAGACTGATATCGTATGACGAGATTCTCGTAACTCGAGCGGACGTTTCCCATTGAAATGAATGGAAAACAAATTAATTCGTTCCAACCCTCTGAAAAAACACCAAAAGCAGGATATTGTATTGGAAAAAATGTTGTATTTCTTCTAATTCGCCATATATTGACAAATTAATAAATAACGAGTGGTTTAATAGTAATACAATGTGTTTAATAGAAGTAAAATTAGACGCATTTCGCGGAGGGGAAAGCAACGACACACATGGAGGCGGGGGGAGTTGTTGGGGGGGACTTTATCCACGGCAACGACGCACTCGTGTAAAACATGTTTTATTTCTTCTAATTCGCCATGTATTGACAAAGTAATAAATAACGAGTGGTTTAATAGTAATAAATGTGTTTAATAGAAGTAAAATTAGACGCATTTCGCGGAGGGGAAAGCAACGGCACACACGGATGCGGGGGAGGTTTTGGGGGGACTTTATCCACGGCAACGACGCACTCATGTAAAACATGTTTTATTTCTTCTAATTTGCCATATATTGACAAAGTAATAAATAACGAGTGGTTTAATAGTAATAAAATGTGTTTAATAGAAGTAAAATTAGACGCATTTCGCCGGGGATATAGACAGCAACATACACACGGAGGCGGGGGTAGGTGTTCGGGGGGGGGACTTTATCCACAGCACTCGTAAACGAACAAAACAAGAGTTGTTTGGGACTTGCCGCTTCCCCGTGTCTGATTACCGAGTGTATATTCCAGATCTTTTCTTTGAAAAACTCTGCCGATCCATTGTTGTTTACCTGGTATATAAATGTAGACCAAAGTGGGGGGAAAAACGGGTGTGGAAATGCAAAGTCCGCCCAGTGCTCATAGACATATTTTATACACGAAAGAGATGCAAAAAAGACAGTGCCATGGCCACCTGGCTTGGTGGCATCACGAAATTTTGACCGCATCACGGGCGAATTATTCGATCGAAATTTCCGTCGTAAGACGAGAATATTGTATGATGAGCGGTCGTATGACGAGGTACCACTGTACTTGTGGTTGATCCAGTTAACATGCATTATATTCAGTGATTAAAAAAAATATCAAAGCAATTCCTTCTAATTTTTGCATTGAATGCACATACAACACAAATCTATATTTTGTTCCATATTCACTGTTCATCTGCAATGTCAGCAATGCGTGCAACTCACCGCCAGGTCCAATGGGTCGCATCAGTCTGTTCATCTGAACATTCCAGTGTTTGACGTTGGTGCTTGCTTGGCGCAGCTTCTTCTGAGCTGCCTACATTTAAAAACAGAGCAGTCAACATTTCAAACCTTCAAGTTCATCAAGATCAATATTGAAGTCCAATTAAACTCAAGCGTGTGTTTTTGTTCTCAAGTGTCAAGAAGAGCAGAATTAAGAAAGTGTTCGCTCAATACGCCGAAGCACACAATAAAATATCACGTGTGTCCTTTTGTTTCTTACCACCACATCCTGGTCAACTCTGTGCCGATTGGCTCGGACCTCTTCCAGCTGCCTCTGAGCCTCGTCCAATTCCCGGGACTTGGTTTCCATCTCCTGCTGTAGCTCCTCCTTCTCCCGCTGCGTCTTCAGTATATACTCTTCCTGTTCCTCCTGGAGGTTCATTAGCGCCTTCATTTTCTCCTCTTCCTCAGCAAGTAACCTGCAACCAGCCCACATCACCCGCCAAAAAGTCAAGCCCCATAGAATGAATGGTTGAGACAAATGACAACTAGTGGAAGGAGAGAAAGTTCAGTTTAGTGACGTCTGAATTTTGATGCACGATTGAGCCAGAGTGGAAACATCACAAAATTTGCAAATGATGGCAACATCCTCTGGAAGACATCACCACTTGAACTTTTTTTTTACTTTGCAATGTGTGCTCCTCGGCTACACATCACAAAGATGACTATTATTTAAAATACTTGAACTATGTATTGATTCAATTCATTTTAGCACTTCTAGTCCACCATAGGAAAGGAAACGTTACCCTGCTTGAGCGTAACGGAAGGTCTCCTCATCAAGCCTGGCTCGAATCTCCTGCTGAAGCGCCTCCTCCAGTCGCTTCTGCAACTCCTCCAGCTCTCGGATCCTCTTCCTGTGCCTTTCTGCTTCCTCCTCTTTCAGAGCCATCTCTGCCTGCATGCTGATTCGTACCTTGATACCACCCCCCAACCCCCAACACACACAGGCAGGCAAAGAGCAGGAAGGAAGTCAATGAAAGGCAGCCGTTTTGCAAACCTCGTGTCACTCAAAGCTACGCTGACCTCCTCCGCCTCCCGCAGCTGGACCTCCAAGGTCTGCTGAAGTTGCTCATGTTGTTGTCGCCTCCTCTCTTCATCCTGCTCCAGGAGAACTTGGGCCTGTTTCTGCGCTTCTCTCAAGAGTTCCAGGTCCGCCATCTTACGCTCCTGTTCTTCTTGGAGATCCCGCCACCTCTGCAGCTCCTCCTCTTTGGCCCCCTGCCTCTTTTCACGCTGCTCACGCTGCTCCTGCCGCTTCAGCTTCAAGTCCTTGTGTAGGGACGTCTTCCCTTCTACGTGCAGCCTTATGGCTGTCTGAATGGCTGTCGGCGGATGACAAATGAGCGTCCGTGTGATGAAAGAGGGTCTTTGGAGTTAACTTTCCTCTCACCTGTTGTCCATTCTTGTCTTTGTTTGGTGTCCGACGAGCTCATCTCGTAAGATTTAGACAGCGTTTTTAGACAAAACATGCACCTTTTACCATCTCGGTCTGGCAGCACCTTGAAACAAGACCATACAAAAAATGACGGCATGCTAATCCAATCTCATTCATTCATTTTCTATGACGCTTATAATGTTTATTCTCACAAGGGTCACGGAGGGTGCCGGAGCCTATCCCACCTGACTCCACCCTGAATTGGTGCCAGTAATTACAGTAGTAACAATAACAATTTTCTCATTAGATTACATTACATACTGTTCCTATACTTCAATTTACCAGCATAAGTTACTAGTTGTTTTTCCCCAGTAGTTGTTTTGTCAAGAATAAATTGACACATTATTTCTTCTATTTATTATAGACTACGCAACAAACCATAATTGTTGTGGATCTCAAAAGGTTAACTGCACTGTTATTAGTCTTTGCAAGTGATATCTTCAATAACTTTAAATGTAACACAATAAATCAAAGTTTTGCTATGCCACCCTAAAATCACATACCCATCCCGTGAAAAATGCTGTCAACAAACATGGATGGAGTAGTATTTTTTTTTTTACCTCGACACAGCAGTTGCCATCCAAAGCAATGCTGCCCTGGCACTCCTTGCGATCCTCCCCGGTGTAATAAAACAAGGTGCCTGGCTTCAGAGTAAACCAACGCTCTTTCCAATTTCTCCTGAGTTGGCCTTTCTTCCACAAATATCCCTGCAAACCGAACCCCCCATTGCAAAAAAACCCACACAAGTATTGTCATAACACAAAGCAGAGCCACATCAGCAAGCATACGCGTGGCTCTACCTACCTCTTTGAGGACATCACCAACAATCTCCCTGTATACTTCCTCTATAGCCATACCAATGACACTCCTATTAATGCCTACGGCCAACTTTCCTGCGTCCATCATCTCCAAGAAAACCCAAACAGTGAGACCTTTCTGCTGCACTGCATCTTGTGAGCGTAAGTCCTCCAGTTCAACACAATTTTGCTCGACGCTCATTGCTGCGCATATCTTCTTGAGGAGGTATTCCACCTTTTGTGGGGAGGCATACACAGTATAGAGATATTACGCCCGTGACTATATAAACATGCTTAAGTTCTTCATCCTCCAATGTTTTTTTATTGTGAATAATGGCACAGACAGCACCTAGTAAAGATGGTTTATCAATGTATTTATGCAAAGGATGAATTTTTTAGGCCTATGATAATGTAGAAAATAATGTTTAAATAAAAAAATGTCACCAGTTACAAGCCATTTTGTGACACCTGTTATACCTATGCACATATGCACTGATAATATTAATGTTGACATGCTAACCTTTGAATGGCTAAAATGGTACCAGCATTGATCAAATCTGAGTTTGTGCTAAGAGCGACTATATTGTCTCTTATTTTATGTTAATCTACAGAAAAAAATAATTCTTTATTTTTTTTTCATTTTATTAAGATATTTTTTCTTCTGGGATGCACATGATATAGTTGTTATTCGTCCCTTTAAACAAAGCAAGGTTCTATTAAAAGCATGCCAATTTCTTAACACACAGAGCAGTTGGGAAAGCATGAGGTGGATAGTGTTACATGGTGCTCAACATGGAAAAAAAATCTAATCTGCTCACTAAATGTAAGCATTCTTCTTTGAAGCGTCAGTGACAAATAAATTACAGGAAACCAAAACACGAGTTTGAAAGTGAGACAGCAGCCCGAATGGCAGCATAAAAAGAAGCTGTATGTTGCAGTATACAAGGAACAAGATTTCAGTCAGTCTGCACTTGGAGTTTGTAATTGTTTTTGGACATGTTTGTTTTACTACACATTGCAGCCTTGTCATTGAAATGAACAAGACAGCAATGTAATCCTGAACAACCACACAGTTACATTTTTTTCTCAGCCAACAACCGATTTTTTTTTCAAAGAACGGCATTCATTTTCTGACCCAGTTACTGGCATTTATGGAAAATGAGTGATTCATTGGCTAGTGGAGTGATTATGGATAAGAAATACATCTTGTGACTAAATTATGCAATCACCCATAAATGAGATAAAATAACTGAAAAGTGAGATTTAACAATAGCAACAATCAAATAAATGTTAGAGCATGACTTTTTTGTGACACTGGTTGAACTAATATTTTTTTATCAACTCTTTCAAGGGAAATTCACCCATTGAGAAATGTTATGTCATTAATTCCAGAGTTAAAACTGTCATGGAAATAAGTGCTCATTGTTGAGCAACGAAAAATTGTACGACAAGCAAGAATTTCATGTACAACGCTTCAACACTTCATGCCCTCATTTCTCAAAATACTGTTGTTTAAAGGAACCAAATGGTAAACGTTGATACATGTTGCAGAAATTCATTAATTCATTTTCTGAACCGCCTTATCCTCATTAGGGTCGCGGGGGGTGCTGGAGCCTATCCCTGCTGACTTCGGGCCAGAGGCGGGGGACACCCTGAATCGGTGGCTAGCCAATGGCAGGGCACGAGGAGACGGACAACCATTCACTCTCACACCCCAAAAAAATCAATGAAGTTCATCAGTTTTAAATTTAAATATCTTGTTTTTGTAGTGTGTTTGATGGAATATATGTTGAAAAATATGCAAATCTCATTAGGTTCTTATAAGTTTTCCATTCGGTGTTAGACCAACCTCATCAGGGACCATCACCAAAGGGTACTTGTCCTCCGACAGAAAGTTAAAAAGGCACCAAAGCCGAAATGCATCCTGCTCAGCCAAAACGGTGGTTGAATCCCTCTTAGGCTTGTAGTTTTTCTTGGCCGTAAGGGTCCAACACAGCTCATCCACATCTTCCTTGTTGAATGAACCTTCAACTACCTACAAAAATACATACTGCCATCACCAAAATATATGCGATGGAGTTACTGCTGTGACTAGAGTTACTAGTGTCAAGCAAGATAATAGTCGAATGATTTGCTGCCAAAACACAACTTTCATTTCAGAAAATCTCATTCAATTAGGTCAAATTAGTACCATTGTATGCATATGAACCGTGTTATGTGTAGTACAAAGTAGTGTTTTTTGCACCTGTTTTTGTCTCAAATTAAAAAAAAAAATGTAACATACAACCTCAAGGGGTTCTGGTAAATACAAGATACCGCACATACAGTGTCTGAGTATATAAATAAAGTTTAAATGTAACTTACTTAATTACAGATACCTACTTACTTACTTACTCATTTACCTACTGTGTAATACCTATCCCTGGTAAACTAGTTTTTTTTTCAAGCAGGCCAAACTCCACGTAGGGAAGGTCAGGGATTGAACCCTCGAGTTCAGAAATGTGAGGCCGATGCATTAACCACCCCCATATTGGGGATCCCACCTATAAAATGTACGTACAGCAGTGGTGTGCCGTCAGGGCCTTCAAGGCCTTCTCTGCTGGCCTAAGAAATATCTGAATCATATATTATATTTTGTCCATCAATACTTATTAAATAATTCCAAATTGTCTGTTAGATTCCTTTCATTGCTCTCCCCCTGGTTGCACTGCTTCCAGATGTGTGTTTTCATATTGAAGCATTTAACCAATCACATTTCAGCCATTATTTGTTGCCAGGGTCGGAAATCTGCCCCAAGGCCTTCACAATCAGTTCTGCAGGCTCTGCTGCATTAAACAAGCGTTGATAAGACTGTTGCTTTAACCAATCAGAATTCAATTTGGTGACACCAAGGCCTTCTCGCAGGCGTAGGGTTACGTACGTCATTGCCTTCTCGCAGGTGTAGGGATACGTCATCGCTTTCACCAACTATGATTGGCTAGTGATAGAGTGGACTAGCCAGAGCTACCAAACTGTATCTGGAGCGAGCTGCACAAGCAAATATATTGTTGTGTTGATTTAATAGCGGTTTTGTCAACCCGCAATGGCTGAATGAGGAGAAGAAATGGATTTGTTTGCAGATTTACTGTCAAAGACATTTTCAAGACGGACTTTTCAAGAAAAAAAAGCTTGACATCATTAAGAAAGGTCAGACAACTCCAAAGCAAGCAAGCCTGTCACAACCGGGAACGAACATTTTCAGCACTAAATCGAATAAAAACGTATGCCAGAAATACGACAGGACAGGCTCGACTTTCAGCATTAGCTTCGATGGCGATAGAAAAGGAGGAGGAAAGAAAGGAGGATGGATAATGTGTACAGTTAAAAGGCATTTTTGATGAGTAAAATATGGCTATATTCCTAAATAATATTTCAATTGTATGAGGTTATTATTGATGATTTTTTTTATGTGTCGCAGCTGTAGATGCAGTAGAGGTTTTATAGCCATAAAATAGTTTTTGAGGGTTAGATTGATTCCGATAGCTGAAGGCGTCACTAGAAAATTGACGGACCGCCACTGACGTACAGTATAGTTGTAATGAAATCACCTTATCCAGGATGTATTTGTTGAGGTAGGGCATGTAACCCTGACTGGAGACTGGGCCGTCGTCATCATCCCGGAAATGCTCCTCTAAAGCAACTGGGTCATGTGGAATGCACAACACTGTGCAGAGGTTGTGAGACAATACCTGCAAATACACATGTTTGGTGTCTTTTAAAAAAGTAGCTAAAGATACAAATACATTTGCATATCAGCAAAGTGCAGTCAAGTAAAAAATTTAAACACCAAAATATGCATACCATATGAGCACAAAATGTGAATTGACTTTTTCATTCTAAGTGCGCCAACTCCTCCGAAATAATATACGACAAAGTGGTAATGATATGACAAGCAAAAGAAAAGTATCAGAGAAACATCCATTCCTTTTCCATGCTCCGTATCCTCACAAGGGTCGCGGGGGGTGCTTTAGCCTTTGCCACCCAACTATATAGGCACTAGATGTGGGATACCCTGAATTTGTGGCCAGGCAATCGCAGTAGGGGGAAACAATTTACTCAATTTGTAATATAATTCTACAGATGTCATTTTACTGGTGCTGAATATCAGCTGTTATTTTCTCTCAGGGAAAAATAGGATTTTGTTCTACGTACTTTTAACAGGTGATAGTCTACCTATTGTTACAGTCTTATCTCATTGTCATTTTCTGAATCGCTTTATCCTTACTAGGGTCGTGCGGGGTGCTGGAACCTATCCCAGCTGACTCCGGGCAAGAGGCGGGGGACACCCTGAATCGGTGGCCAGCCGATCGCAGGGCACAACCATACATGCTCGCACCCATACCTAGGGCCAATTTAGACTGTCCAATCAGCCTACCTTGCATGTTTTTGGGATGTGTGAGGAAACCGGAGTAGCCGGAGGAAACCCACGCAAACCCGGGGAGAACATGCAAACTCCACACAGATGGACGTGACCTGGATTTAAACCCATGACCCCAGAGCTGTGAGGCCGACGCTCTAACCACTCGCTCCACCAGGCCACCTTATTGTTACAGTAATTGCAGCATATTTTTACCATGAGTGTCAATGTTCTCCCTAATGTATAGTGAGACATACTTCTAACGAAAGATTCAAACACCCCAACCACATCCTGTCTTAAGTCTTCACTCGAGAAAAAACATCTCTTGCTACTGAGGCCATGCAGAGGCGGAATACACTGTATTATTTATGTTTATGAAATCTACTCTTGAATACAAACCAGGGCCTTCTTTCATACAATATCATGTTAATAATTCTGACCCAATACAATGCAAATGTCCCAACATTTCAGCACCAATTTAAATTGCACAAATTCCAAAGCACAAAAACAGAATACATATATAGAATAAATTAAAAAAAAAAAAAAAAAAACATTAACTATCTGAATTCAGACTGTACCAAATGTTTCCAATTACTTTCACCTTATTACACATGGCATTAAATTGTGTTCTGGATGATTGGAATGAACCTATAACTTGCAAAATCATCAAATACAAAGTTTTTTTTACCGTAAGAACGTTTTTTTTTGTTTCATCATTTGCAGTGACACAGCAGGCACTCTACACCACTAACTGGACGTAGAAATGAGGGAAAATAATCTAAACAGTTGATAATAAAATTGGGTAAACTATGGAGGCAAGATTCTCATGCACCCCAAATAGATCGGCCCTGGGTATTGGCCCACATTGCCTTTTGCAAAAACTGGGTGTACTGCTTTTGTGAGCAAAACATGCACTGTACCCTGGTGCTCATTGGCTGAATGCATGTGGGGGATAAGCCTTGTCATGGGGTTGAAAAGCATGGAGGTGGCTGGAATGAAGTGTGAGCTGTAGTGACATAATCACCATGAGGTCAAGCCAATGCACAGAGGCTGCATTGAACACAGAGACAACAATGACCAACACGGCAGAGCGTTGTCTAAGCTCTCACTCTAACAATGTTCTTTTGACACACACATATGCATATGTGACATGTTGAATTGGTGCAACACATACACGCACACACAGGAGGGTTTGTGTTGTTCACATTCAATTCAACATGCTCTGATCGGGCCCAGTGTCAAAGAAACCTCAAATGCCTTCGAATAATGTAACTGTCCGAGTGACGCTGAACACATTAGCTGCCATTGACAGCGCTAGACGTCCAATCCAAGTTGACTGGGAGTCTGTAAAAATGATTGGACGTCTATCGCTGTCAATGGCAGCTGATTTGTTAATATGGCGGCGATGGTTGAAACTAGTTGGGAGCATGCCTTATTTAAATTGGTGGTGTGAGTTTGAAGGAGGAAGTAAAGGGCAGTTTTGTACTTTTTTTAAATGAGGAAAAAAAATGAATTTTAGGGGTATACTAACAGCTAAACACTCACCTTCAGCTGAGACTTGGAGACCTTTCCACTCCTCTCCAGATCCAATGCCGTGAAGCCATACCAGATTGACTTCAGGAGCTCAGAGCGCAGGTCCATGACTGCACAAGCGTCACGATTTCCTCTATCTGTGGTCCGTGGACGGTCTTCTTCCTTCCTCTGCCTCTGGTGACAAGCACACGCTCAGGCGAACACTCGCGTGCACGCTCTGTGTAGCGCTGCGGTCAAGCCGTCGCAGCAGGATGCGCTACCTCGTGCCGGCAGCGACATCTGCTGGACAAAGTTGGTCCTTGAGGGAGATTTTACACCCAAACGGCTTGAGTTGTATATACCTATAATACAGTGCCAAAAGCGTTTTGCCGTGTCTCACTTATAAACATAAGTGACATTTTGTAAGGTTACATATTGATGTTGGGATAAGAACGGTTTATTCTCAGTTTCTGATATAGCAAAAACGTTCAGTCGTGATTTTACATGCCAGATAAATTCATCTATGAAGTAAATATAAATCTGCAGTTCATCATTAACTGTTCATGTGCTTATAGATTTTGCATTGGTGTAGTTAGAAGGGGCTATCTCAAAACTGTTCTCATTAATTTGTAGGCGCACGGAATTGTTGAAAATTATGGATTAAACATTTAGTTATATACTACATAGTTTATAGATTCTGAACGGACCATTTTTAAATAACTTGCGACATTGTTTAGTGTTGTTTATGCAACTCAGTCGCTCATTGGGCCCCGCAAAAAGATGCAGCCAAATGGCACGTGTGACGATTGGCTAATAGGTTACAATTTCAGCCAATAGAAAAGTGCGGTAACTTCCAAACGGTTGTGAATCCAGGAAGTTGACACAGTGAAGAGTGAATGCGCAGTCGCAGCTGAAAGTTTAAAATCCCCATCGTTTTGCTGCTAGGAATAGCAGTCTAACGACCGCTTATGCTTTTTTTAAAAAAAACAACTTTCTTTTGTTTCTTAATTTGTTGTTGTAACACCACTTTGACTAACTCACACACCCGCACTAAAACGGGTTGTTCTCATAAATTGTTTTCCTGTCCTGTCTCTTGCTTTTCACAACATTGATAAAAATGGATGGATCTCCGGTTCTTCGTGCTCAAGGACAGAATGAAATCCGCGATTACATTCGGAGGTAAGAGACCAATTTGGAGGTAGAAAAATTACCTCGACGTTTAACTTCAAATATACGTATTACTTTTACTTGCATGTTGAAGGCAGTGTTTCCCAAACCTCTTGAACAAGTACCACTTAAAAAAATATTCGGCAAATACTTATATCATTGCGAAGACGGCTTATCTTGTTTCCTTTCTAATCGACTGTGCATCAAAAAGCAAAATGATAATTCGTTTTCATGCGACCACTGAGTCAATTTGACATTTTTAATGCGCTGTCATTGATCTGCTTCTTCAAAATTAATCTTCAAGCTGCCTGTTTCCCTGGTCAACGGGAATTCATTATTTGAATCATCATTTCCACCAAACTGTCACAACGAAACCTTATCTGTTCATTCAATAATTCACGGACTCATTATGGTTATAATTTTTTGTTCCTGATACTAATCTATGAATGGCTTGTCTTTCTAAGTGTGCAATGTTGTTAAGTTTGTCTCATTCACTCCCTGGTTTGAAACATAACAGTTTCTCGTAATGGTCTTTCTGCCCAGGGTTAAAAACGACAACAACCGGATGCCACAGGATCCCCGAAACTCAAAACTTGTGCACACGCAGTCCCACTCTAGCCACAATTCTGAGAACCAAGATCCTGAAAAGCAGCCGCCCCTGCGGCAAAGTAGACTTCCAGTGCTTGTCAAGTCTAAACAAACTTTTCATGCTTCTCAGTGGGAAGAGAATCTCTTGCCTGTGAGTTTGTCATTCCCATCATTTCAGCAGTGTACATTTAACTTTTCTTTTTAGATAATGTACTATCTCTTAACTGCAGGGGAAAGCCAAGAAGAGAAAGTCGTACACCAGGCCTGTGCCTTTCAACAAGTCTTACACACAAAAACTCAAGGGTTTGAAATCCCAGGTTGTACCACAGCCCAAAAGTGGTGCTCATTTTACCCGGCCTCCAAATAGTAAACCCCCTAAATGTCTGGCGGTGACAGCTAAGGATAAATGTAGGTCTCATGGGACACTTTCAGGGAATTCTGACCCTAAAAATGTTACACAGCATAGGGATGCCTTCTCCTCGTCTTCCTCTGCCTGTTTGGATGGCCTGACCCATCTCAGTCTCAAAGATCCGACTGAAAGTTCCTGCCCAAATAAAAACGTGCAAGACAAGCTCTCAAGCGGCCCATATGGTAAGATCACTGCACAAATTAGCATGCTACTCGTGGATGTGTTTGACAGTGTTGAGCACGTCCTAACTTCGGCAAGGTGCTGTTTGGTTTGTAAATGATATATTTCTCAGATTTAACCTCCTAATAACTAAACTTTTGCAAGGCATGCATTTTTATTTTCTCTTTGATATTTAGGCTATAATTATGCTTCAAATAAGTGTAAAAACAAATAATTATCTTTTTACATGATGTAGTTTCTGAGAAAAATTATATCCACGTCATAAGTGGACGCCAGGCCCTCGTAGTCCAAAATATAACACTGTAGTCTTGACAACCAAAAATGTGATGTCCACACATGTGGATGCCAGGTCATAGGAGGTTACATCAGGTATTCAGTGTATAATTTGTTTTTGAAGAAAATGCTCAATGATAAATGTATTTTGTTTATGATTTAAATGAAATACAGTTTCATAATAATTTTAGTTTATGAACCTTGGCTTGATTGGAATGTAAAGCCCAATGTTTAAAATGTTTGTATTCCTTCACTGATAGGTTCAGTTGCATAAAGAAAATGTGTTTCAGATGAAGCTGAAAGATTCCGGCCCATTAATGCTGCTTTGCCAAGTATCCTGGGTAACAAAGGCGCGCGTGTCTCCTGCCAGCCATTTCCAACTCCAAACTCACAATCTCGTGGCATGTTTGTAAGTTGTTATTGCTATTGATGTTACTCTAGTTGTATCTAGCCCTCCCTGTATTATAATGTATGTTGCTTCTTCAGCCGCAATCTGGATCAAAGAGTCAAAAAGCTGCTCCCAAGACTGAATGCCATATTCATACCTCACTTCAAAACTCTACAGGAAAAGGCACTTTTCCACAGACGGTATGTCTTTACAGCAGATGAAAATTCTATTCACTTCCTGTTCAGTTTTCTGTGATGTTTAAAGAAAATAAGACCAACATAAATTATTTAAAAACTTTTCCCATCGAACTTTTACAATATTAAAAGATTGCATTGTTCAAAGTGTTCAGTTTGGAATGGTGTACAAAAAAAATCATTTCTAAGGCATTATTTACTTGTTGATAAGCTTTGGCATTTTTGAACTGTGGAACAGTGGAGATAGCAAAGAAGTGGAGAAAATGTTGGGTATTTTTGGGGGGAGGGGGGCATAGTTTTTTAATCTGTCTACAACAAAAAGAAAACTGGTCAAGAATCGAACGGTGGTTCTAACAGAAACTTTGGTAAGAGATTCTCTTAAGAGCATGTGACAACGTTCCTCATATATTTTTTGGATATACAGTGTGCAAGACCAAAGGCTTGTATATTGCAAAGAAAATAAAACATGTGAAACTCACAAAACCCATGTGTAAATGTGGCTAGGTTGCCGCATTGGCCTAACATGTTAAAAAGCTGTGAGTTCAAATCCGACTACCACACAAGAAAGATCCTGTATGGTATTTCCATGTTCTGCTGGTGCCTTTGCACATTGTCCCCATTTACTAATTTCTGTCATTGTCCTCCCACATTCCAAAAACAAGCATGGTGGGGTAATTGTTTGGTTCCTGCAAAGGTTGTACAATGTACAACTATTGCCAATAATTTTCATTTGTATTTTCTGACATTTTTCCATGCAGCCACAAAGAGTTCCAATTAAGAAGAATCTGACAGTGACAGGTAAGATATTTTAAAATACTGTATGTTGTCCATCTATTTGAGAAAGGTTTATTGGAACTTTGGGCTTTCACTCTAAAACAACTTTCAACCTTCAGAAATTCTTGCAGTATGAACACAAATCATGCTACAAAGCCTCACATGCCTACAGTATAATGTCAATTTGGCCATATTCCATGGCTCAAGAGACAGATGCCACACTTGTACTAAAGCCTGCTGAGATCGGTAATGCTAAAAGTACCGATAAGTCATACCCGTATGGATTTTAGTGCTCCATAGTCCTGCAAATGGATCGTTAATGGAAATGATAATCGAGTGACATTTAACTTTGTGATGTTTTTCAGATAAAGCTGTGCACTTTCAGCCAGATTCTGCCTCTTTGCTAAGTATCCTGCGTAATGAGGGCGTGCACGTCTCCAGCCAATCCAGCTCCCAAAGTTATTCCATGTTTGTGAGTATGCAGGGTCTGGGCGAGTCTTATTATTAGTAACACAATGGATAAAGATTTCCAATTTGTTCTTTATTTTTGTTGTTGGTGGTATTATTTAACTATAATTGTAATAGAAGTGCATGAGCCTGTACAGTTTCATGTTTTGAAGTAAACCTGTCATCCTTGATTTCTGCAGCCCCAAAGAATGTCTGTTGCAAAGAGTCATGAAAAAGCTGCGTCCAGACAGAAAATGTGGGCTGCAGGCCCGATGCGTGCCACCCCTCGAGATCCAGTGGCCAGAGAGGCTTATCTTGACACAGTATGAATACACTTCTATTTCCATTGCAGTTAATTCTGTACATTTTTTTTTCAATAAGATGTGCAATGAGCATGTACAGTTTCATGTTTTGAAGTAAACCTGTCATCCTTTATATCTGCAGCCCCAAAGAGTTTCTGTTACAAAGAGTCATCAAAAATCTGCGTCCAGACAGAAAACGTGGACTGCAGGCCCGATGCGTGCCACCCCTCGAGATTCAGTGGCCAGAGAGGCTTATCTTGACACAGTATGAATACACTTCTATTTCCATTGCTGTTAATTCAGTGGATTTTTTCCAATCAATGAGCTTCTTATTTATTTTTGTTAAAAAGAGGTTTTGTTTTATTCTCCAATGCAGCCACAGAGAGTTCCAGTTAAAAAGAATCTGTCTGTAGCAGGTAAGATACTATATGCATACTTCTTGCCTGAACAATTGTTAGTATAAATAATAGTTACTACTTACAGTTCCAATTAGAAGTACTGCTTTTTTTTCTACAAGTAGGTGTGTAAAGACCCTCAGTTTTCATGATGTACTTCTGTGAGTAAGATTTTTGTGAGTCCCCCCCTTCAGGTTCAACACACAAAAAGACTAAGAACTTCCAGTCATTGCCGAAACCTTCATCTCCCAGTCCTGCAATGGTGTGTATTATATGTGGGGCTTTTTTGGATTATGACAAAACTTTAATACAAGGAGACTATATTCATGATTGGACCACAATATTTTTAATTAGGGAATCAGAAAAGTCATGTCACATCTCAAGTAGGGTGAGGTCTAGGAATAAAGTGCAAGCACTAAGAATAAATACTTTTGCAAGGAGAACATTTAAATGAAGAACAAGGTTGTTAGGAGGAAAAAGTGAAGTCTCTCTCTGAAAGCTTGATGATGTGACCCTTACGTCTTGATAGGAACAAAGGAATTTGTTTGGGATTTGCACAATATAAATGCCCCTTCTGCAGTTCTGCATTGAAGTTAACCCACTACTGGCGTTTTCTTTTTCTTGTGGTGGCAGAAAGTTGTCCAGACATTATTTGTTCACCAGGAAGATGGAGAGACCCCCAACAAAGAAAAGGAAGTGCACCCTCAACTTCAAGCCACACCTGTAAGAAGTCCACACTAGGAACACAAAGGAACATTTTATTGTTTAATTGAATCTTTCTTATCTCTAATAGATTAAAGACAAAGTAAAAACAACCACTATCTCGGGTGATGAAGACGAGCATGGAAATTATGAAGCACAGCCGCCCAGAGAGTCTGTTATATTTTTCTCCACGGGCAAAAAACAATTACGGTTTGAGAGGCAGGAGAATTCTGCCCATCGGGTGCTACCTGATAAGGAGCCATCCGAACTGGTACAAGTGGACCAGCCTGTAAGTCGTGTTGACCCAGCCGGTCGTGCGCTCCACAGAGGTAAAGCGATAGCTAGTCCTCTGCCATATTTCACCGTGGTCTGTTACATGAATGAGTTCTGACTTCTGTTTTCCAGAAAAGAAAACCTGTGTTACTGACACCACGCTTACCATGTTATCAAAGCTTCGTACTGACGTAGAGGACCAACGTTTGGACCAGGAGGTTGCTTTCTACATCTCTCGTTCTCTCTCTGGTGCTCCTGTGTCTCAACACTCGCAAGCCCGCTGTAGAGACCCGGTGGCATCCTTGCTGCACTTTGAAGAGTCCATTGTGAGTACCCAACGTTGAACATGAACAACAACGAGCGGTGCTACCTTAAACTTGCAACACAGCACTTTTCATACCGGTTGGGCAAATCTTAACACCGCCACAGATGCTATGGAGGAATGTTAATGTTGATTGTTGAGTCAATAATAATAATAATAATCGGACATAGACCCTGTCGTCATCAACAACAAAAGCCTACTTGTCATCACACCCAGAAACTGCGCATGACGAAATTGGTAGTGCTTCTCCATAAGGTGCGTTTACTTGGCAAAAGACCTAAATAAGTGATAGTTACGGACTCGTAATTTGGCATTCTGCTGTTATGGATACCTCGCGTCACCCGCTGAGCAGGTCACTTACCTCTCACTGTCTTTCACTTACCTTCATTCAGCTAGTAGGAGGCAGATCACCACCCAAACATCTTTTCATATTACCTCAGAAGGGAGTGTGTGTTGTGTTACCGCAAATTTAGAGTTCTGATGGATGTGGGGGAAAAACTGTCCTTAAGTCTATTTGTCCGTACTTTGTGGGACCGATAGCGTCTGCCAGAGGGCAGCAGCTGGAACAGATTGTGACCAGGGTGGTATGGGTCCCCTATGATGTTCCTGGCTCTGCTGAGGTAACGAGGGCTGGCAATGTCTTCCAGTGAGGGCAGAGAGCAGCCGACGATCCTCTGGGCAGTGTTAATCACTTTCTGCATGGCCTTTTTGTCTGCCACCGTGCTTCCAGCGTACCACACTGTGATGCAGTATGCCAGGATGCTCTCTACAGTGGTTCTATAGAAGGTTATCAGAAGCTTGGTGTCCAAGTTGTTCCTCCTAAGTACCCTGAGGAAATGGAGTCGTTTCTGAGCCTTCTTCACTACTGCCTTGATGTTTGTAGACCATGAGAGCTTATCCGTGACGTGGACCCCCAGGAATTTAAAGGACTGGACCCTGTCTACACATACTCCATTTATGAGGAGTGGGGCCAGATCTGTGCCGTGTTTGCAAAAGTCCAGGATTATTTCTTTAGTTTTTGTGGTGTTCAGTGTGAGATTGTTCACCGAGCACCACGAAGACAGTTTGTTGACCTCATCTCTGTAGGCCGACTCATCCCCTCCTGAGATGAGTCCGACCACAGTGGTGTCGTCAGCGAATTTGATGATGTGTACAGGGAGTACAGAAGAGGACTCGGTACACAGCCTTGAGGGGAGCCAGTGCTCAGTGTAATGGAGGAAGAAAGGTGGGGACCAAGTCTAACAGTTTGTGGTCGGTTGGTCAAGAAGTTCTTTATCCAGCAGTAGATGGAAGAGGATAGTCCAAGGTGGGAGAGTTTGTTAGTCAGAATGTCTGCAAATAGCAAACATTATGGCTAGAATTTTGTTGTAAACATAATGTTGTTGTTTTTTTCTTTTCACAAAGTGTAGTTCTGGGTTCACAGCCGTTAAACTCAAAATTCAAATTTCCAATGCTTGAATTTTCATGTAATGTGACACGTTTGTTTTATTTTTCCAGAAATTTATTCCATTGTGCTTGGAAGCACCCTCTCCATCGTCATCGCCACTTAAAGAATGAAGTATGGTGCCTTTTTCATGGAAAAATAATACAGATTAAATCCATAAATATTGTGAGCTCAATGAATGCAAACACTGAAACTTGTTTTTCTGTTATAATTTTAATTTTAAATTCATATGTAGGTTGAGTATGTATTAATTAATATCTTTGTATCCTAAGGATTACATTCTTCTTCCAAAAAGACTAAGGATAAATGTCTGAGCTTCAAATGGCTATGCGTTCAGATAAACACCTAAAGGGGTTCTTTTTTTCTTATTTTTGTTGTGTGTGGACTGGCACCTTTTGTAATGTATATGTTTCAGTTTGTTTCTTACTTTTGGAAATAAAATTTTGTATGTAAAGAATAATATGACTGTGGATGTCTTGAATGAATGACTTTATTAACCACTCAGATGGTGCAATTTGTTTTTCCAGGTTAATCCCCACTGAGATAGTTACAACATCCCATATAGTACAGTCAGTTTTCATGTCACTTATCAATAGGATCTGTACTTGCATTTTCTTTTTGTTCTCTGTCCTGTGAAACCACCAGACTACAGGGAATTGTGTGCCCATTTAACACGGTGGGTGAGTTACAACATTGTCTTTTTACACTTTCGCCTTCTATTCATTTTCCTTTTTTTGTAGGAGAAATTAGCTGTTACCCAGAGAGTTTTGTATGGATGGACGAGGATTATTTGCTTTGTGTTGTCATGTCCAGAGCAGGTGCTTGAATGTATATTTAGTTGGCTGAGTGGTGGGGGGAGGGTGTTGGTGGGAGTGGACTTGGGAAACCTGTAAACTATAAAGGCTGTGCACTTCCAGGAGTTCAGCAGCCTCTCTTGCTGGTGCTTTCCTCTTCTCTTCATCGTGTCCTTCGCCAATTTTTTGGGGCAACATGTCAGAGAACCTCCACCCAATCGTTGACCCCACCAAGATGGGACTAGGGCGTTCCATTGCTGTGCTGACGTCCGGAGGAGACGCTCAGGGTAAGCAAAGAGAAGTTCTCTGTCACAAATGCACCAAAAAAATTAACATTCATTGAGATTATGTGATGGATTGAAATCAGAAAAATGCAGTCTTTCCCCTTTTTATGATTGCAACTGAGAGAAGTGCCATCCTCATGGAGGGTTGGGTGCTCTCTCCACCTACAGTGGATATGACGTCATTGATTTCTTTAAATGTTCTCACGGTACCTACGCCTACCATTTCTATAATTTGGGTCTTTGGGCTAATTTTAGTGACGGTGACCTTCCTGTGGCACGGTGTTGAGGCACTGCTGCATACAGCAGCTGCTTTCCATTGAAACAAGAGCTGCTGCCTGCCAACTTGTCACAACACAAACACATGGTGTGGCATTTGACGTTAAAGGGTATTCAGCTGTAAACCATAGGGCGGACTATTAACATGCCCTGTCCTTTTCTCGCTGCCTATTCTGGACTGGTCTGCTGACGGTGTAATGAGTTCAGCAAAGGCTGAAGTATTAGTTGAGTCTTATATCTATACAGCTTTATCATCACTACGTGTGCACTAATTCTTTTCTCACAACAAAAGGAGCTGAATACTACTGGTTACTATAAACTGGATCTCTAAAGTTGAGTGCCTTAACGTCAGACCTTTTAGTCTAATATTTATAAACAAAATCAAATTTTCCAATCAGAGTATGTTATACTACTTTTTTGTTGTTCTTATGTAGCTTATATACCACATTCATTTTTTTTACTTAAATCTAAAGATAAAACATTTTAGATAGTGCCTTGGGCATCTTTTTGTTCTTGAAAATTCATCTTTGTCGTAAAGTTATATACTCTAAATCTTATTTTTTGGGAAAGACTGAATTCATTACTGCCACTACCACTACTACAGTGCTACAAATATACTGCTATGACTCCTAGAAGAGTACGATTAGTATAGCAATGAAGACAAGTGCTAATACCAATACAGCTGCTTCTATTACTACAGCTATTGTATTAGTCACAGTAGTACAACTATTTACTATAATTTGATGTAAGTCATAAAATACAGAAAAATCTCTTTTGTTCTGTTTCAGGAATGAATGCTGCTGTCAGGGCCACAGTCCGAGTAGGTCTCTATACTGGAGCTAAAGTCTACTTTGTTCATGAGGTAGGAAACAAAATGTACCAAATAGACAGGAAGACTGGAATGCAAACGATTCCAAACTGTGCTCCAGGGCTACCAGGGCCTCGTGGATGGAGGACAAAACATTCAGCCTGCTACCTGGGAGAGTGTTTCTATGATGCTTCAGCTGGTGAGTTGATGACACACTTGAACTCATTCATTCATTATCCGAGCCGCTTATCCTCACAGGGGTCGCAGGGATGCTACAGTCTATCCCAGCCAACAAGGGGCAGTAGGCAGGGCACATGAAGACTAACAACCACACACATACACTCATACCTACAGACAATCTGGAGCGTTATGAGCCTACCATGTATGTTTTAGAAATGTAATGGGAAGGGGGTGAGGGGTTTGGGTTTGAACTCTCCACCTCAGAACTCTTCCATCATCTTTATACACTAACTCTTGACATGAAAAAGAAGCTTTGTGACTGGCAGTGGATATTACTACATTGTATGGTGGCCCTCATGGCACATAAGACATTGATGAGTTGCATGAGTGCTCAACAGCTTTTGTTTCCTTTGGTGTGTCATCAGGGGGGAACGGTCATCGGCAGTGCACGCTGTAAAGATTTTAGAGCCAGGGAGGGCCGCATGAAAGCGGCCTGTAACCTGGTGAAGCTCGGAATCACCAATCTGTGTGTTATCGGAGGGGATGGCAGCTTGACTGGAGCCAATCAGTTCAGAGCAGAGTGGAGTGGACTGCTCGCTGACCTTCTCCAAACTGGTAAGGAGACGTGTTTTTTCCTCTTATACTCCAGCAATATTTTTTTTTGTTTTTGTTTTTAATGAACGCTCTACCTTGCTGTGAATTATGGGGGAAAAAAAATAATTCAGTATGTCGTACACTGTGCACAGCCATGAAAAATCTTTCAAAATGTCCTTTTTTATCACAAATGTTCCAGAACAAACCATGTTTTCTTCACCAAAATAATCAGGAATATTATATTAGATTATATTTATAATATATTAATTTTAATGTACATCATTATGAAACATCTGCAGGTAAGATTACAGATGAAGAAGCCAAAAAGTCATCCCACCTCAACATCGTGGGCATGGTGGGATCCATCGATAATGACTTCTGCGGTACCGACATGACCATTGGCACGGACTCTGCCCTTCACCGCATTATCGAGGTGGTTGACGCCATCACCACTACTGCTCAAAGGTCAGCCAGTCAGGTCTATTGCTATTATTTTCATTTTATTTAAACTTTAGTTATCCAGGTAAAATCCCAGGGAGACCTGTTCAAGCAGCAGCAATGCACAGATACATTAAAGAAAAATAAAGACACAAAGGAAAACGGATATTTTTGCTGTTTTGGGGATACTACATTTGTAGTATTACACTGCAGTTATTGTTTCCATGTGTATTCGCAGCCACCAGAGGACATTCATCCTGGAAGTGATGGGCAGGCATTGTGGGTCAGTATATAAAATGTATATTTATTACTATTGTTTATACTTGCATCAGGAGATCTGGGTGCAGCAGGCAAGTTGCTGACAAATACAGAAGTTTGTGGTTACATGTAAAATTTAGTTTTTCATGATTTTTTTTGCAGGCCTAACGCCTGTTAAGGCTAGACAACTAGTTTTTTTTCTTGTGAAATCTGCAACAGTTGTTTTTTTTAAAGAGAAAAAAAATGTTTTCATGAAAGAAAAATGTTTAATATCTTAAAGATTACAAACATCATGAAACTAAATGGGGAAAAAGTGTTACAGGATTAAATAAATCTAAGAATTGTGATGGGAAGAAACAAAATCAGAGAATGAAGTTGCGTCATCATTTAAAAAAAAAACTATCACTTTTCAATGTTTTATTTTTCTTAGAGGGATATAAAACATGATAATTTTCATTTAATAAAAAATAAATAAAACGAAGTATTGCCTTTGTCTGACCCCTGACCACTAGGTACTTGGCACTGGTGTCGGCCCTGGCCTGCGGCGCAGACTGGGTGTTGATTCCAGAGATGCCACCAGATGACGGTTGGGAGGAACACTTGTTCAGGAGGCTGGCAGATGTACGAGTGTTCCCGCATCATCCTTGCATCATACATGACAGTAACAGTAGTTTGTGTTTTCAGCAACGGGCCAGAGGTTCTCGTCTAAATGTGATCATTGTTGCTGAGGGTGCCATGTCCAGAGATGGGAAACCAATTTCATCGGACCACATTAAGAAGGCAAGGCCCGTGTGGGAAATGTACTTCATTGTGTTCCATATGCTAACGTTCATTTATTGTGTACAGTTTGATGCTACACTAGTTGCCGCAGAAGACAATAGTAATAAAAAAAGAAAAGAGTGGTATTTTGAAAAGAAATATTACGGGCGTTATTTTAAAAAAATAACATATCTTTTAATAGGTAAATTATATTTAGTTTGGTTCATTTTAAATGTTAGTAAAGTTATTTTTTCCTTTTTTTTTAAACTTTGGATGCGATTTTACCATGTGTCCACAAATATTTGCATTGAAAATGCCCTAGGATTATGTTTTTTGGAAGGTGTGGGTTTTATGAATGAATTTGACTTGACTAATTGGGCTTAGATGGCAATTTAGTTACGATTCTGTGTCACACTATGGACAGGCAAAACATTCATTGTTTTTTATGATTTTTTTCCCCAGTACAATACTGGTAGCACTAATAGATGTATTTATGGTTCTCTAGCTAGTAACTGACAGACTTGGTTTTGATACCCGCACCACCGTCCTTGGACATGTGCAGAGGGGAGGCACACCATCTGCCTTTGACAGAATCTTGGTCAGTACCTCAATCAAACTATTTTATTTTATGTGTTGCTAAAGTATAAATGCAAATAACATACTTATATGTTGAATTTTCACATTTTTCTTCTGTGAATGGAAAAGAATAAAGTCAAACAAAACTAAAATGAATCCCACAACATATTAAGGATTATTATGGAAACATAACTGATAATCTGACTGTGTGGATTGGTATGTTTGTCCCCTCCAGGGCAGCAGAATGGGCGTTGAGGCGGTGATGGCTCTGTTGGAGGCCACACCAGACACCCCGGCCTGCGTGGTCAGCCTGTCTGGCAACCAGGCAGTGAGGCTACCATTAATGGAGTGTGTTCAAGTGGTATGTTTGCCCATTTATCCTTTACCAGAAAAGAAATTAAGACAGCAGACTACCAAGCTGTTGTCATTTAATACAAAAATCATTGTCAAACAACTGCACAAGAAAGTGAAACACTACATCATAAAATTGGAATAAAGTTAATTTATTCACCCTGTAAGAGAACTGATACATCCAAGTGGTAAGTTGGAATGTGAAACTGTTAAAAGTGCTGTGAGATATGACTCTTAACTTTTTTTTGCCATTTGTACTATTCAGACCAAAGATGTGACTGCAGCCATGGCTGAAGGTAGATTTGATGACGCTATCAAGCTTAGAGGAAAGTAAGATGTACACACCAAAATCAATTTTAATGTTACTGTGCCTGTTCTCATTAAATATTAACAATGTAGAATCAGAGTTAGCCCAAAGAATATTTTTCACTTAACTGCAGGAGCTTTGAAAACAACTGGAACACATACAAGCTGTTGGCCCACATTAACCCGCCAGATGTTAAAGTAAGGACCTAAACTGACCAATGTCTAAAAGCTTTTTTACCGAGAGCAAAATTACCACGCAAATGCATTCATTCGCCTCATCTGGCAACACTGTTCATTAGCTCCTGTATATGTAACTGCATTCAAGTCAAGTGAACCATGCTTCCCTTCTATCAGAGCAACATCAACGTAGCCATAATAAATGTTGGCGCCCCATGTGCTGGCATGAATGCAGCTGTGCGTGCAGCCGTCCGAATGGGCATCATCCAGGGTCACAACATGCTGGCTGTCCACGACGGCTTTGATGGCCTTGCTCATGGACAGGTGACTGCGCTCACTTAATGGCATACACACAGAGTACGACTTAAAGAATGACATTTGCTAACCAAAATCGAAGACCTATATTTCACCAAGAGTTTGCAGAGCTCTATGATGTATTCCTACTGTTCATCAAATATTGCAAGAAGTAACTGGAAAGAAACATTTGGTAACTACACCAATTTGAAGGTATTACAGAAACAAGTTAAAAATATATCTTTTGCATTGAAAAAGATGTGTGTTATAAATCATAATGTTGCCATCGTTCATGTCTAAATTTTCTTTATGTTGTTATTACATCCATATTTTCAAACCCTTATCTGCAAAAATGCAAGTATGAGCTCAAGTACTGTTTTATTTGTGTTCATGTCCTCTTTCTTACTTCAGGTTGAGCCTATAAACTGGACTTCAGTGAGCGGCTGGACTGGTTTGGGGGGCTCAATGTTGGGCACTAAGAGGTGACGACGCACAAATTAGCTTTCAAAGTAGAAGCTTTAAAAAAACAGTTATTCACCAATTGGAAGTTTTTTTTTCTTTATCTGTCATAACGCATAGCATGCTGCTGTATTCTGTTCATCTACCCAAAAAGAACACTTCCAGGTAAACTGATGGAGGAAATCAGCAAGAACATTGCAAAATTGAACATTCACGCTTTGGTTATCATCGGAGGATTTGAGGTAAGTTTTTGCTATTGTTTTCACATCATTCTCTAGAGAGGAAGAACCAGAGCAGATGACAACAATAAGAAGAGCAGCATAGCATGTTGGTGTGGAGTTAGTTTATATTTAGTAAAGGATAGCTCTTCAAAAGTATAGAAGTGATTTGAAAAGGAGTATCAAAAGAAAAAGGATGAATTAGAAATTGTTATTTAAAATGGGTCTTCACTGTGTTATGTGTTCTCACAGGCCTACGTGGGAGGCTTGGAGATGGTTCAGGCCCGAGAGAAGTACGAGGAAATGTGCATCCCCATGGTCGTAATCCCCGCCACAGTCTCCAACAATGTCCCTGGGTCTGACTTCAGCATTGGGGCGGACACAGCTCTCAACACTATCACCTCTGTTAGTAGCTGGACTGGCACCGTGCACATAGAAAACTATGCTCATACGATTGACTTCTTCCAATGCAGACATGCGACAGAATCAAGCAGTCAGCAGCAGGGACCAAACGTCGTGTGTTCCTTGTTGAGACTATGGGCGGCTACTGTGGCTACTTAGCCACCATGGCCGGACTAGCAGCCGGGGCAGATGCTGCATACATATTTGAGGAGAAATTTAACATTAAAGACTTAGAGGTGAGCATGTGATGGTGTAGAAAACCTACATTAATTGGATTGGGGATGATTAAATATCCTCTTTGTCCCCAGAGTAATGTTGAGCATCTTTTGGAGAAGATGAAGACAACGGTCAAGAGAGGCTTAATTCTCAGGTAGAACAGATAGGAAGTGGAAAGAATCATTTTTATATTGATGAACTCCAGTGACCTAACCTTATTTAAAACGAATTGGTTACACTTTTTTTCATGCAAACACTAAACATGGTCTAATATTTAATGATGCAATCCAATTGATTGTGCTATTTTTTCCCTAATATACCTGCCTTATGGTCTTTCCTACTGCAGGAATGAGAACTCAAATGCAAACTACACCACGGACTTCATCTTCAACTTATACTCTGAGGAGGGTAAAGGCGTCTTTGACTGTCGCAAGAATGTGCTTGGACACATGCAACAGGTAGGTTGGATGGGTCCGAGTGTCCACTGACTTTCATCCAAACGGACCTGACAACCTTTCTGTCTCACTGAAGGGTGGCACTCCAACACCTTTTGATAGAAATTTTGGCACAAAGATGGGGGCCAAGTCTGTCCTGTGGCTGACTGAGAAGCTAAAAGAATGCTACAGACACGGTGAGGTTGTCTTATTTGAATCAAGCACGAGTGTGCTACAGCACGCTTAAGCTCAAAGCTGTGGCTAAGAGGGAACATGCTCTCTACTGGCTAATTTGTGACCTACAGGAAAATATATGTCAGCAATTAATTAATCAGCTGACACAAAAATACATACCTGTCAACTTATCCGTTTTTCCCCATATTTTCTACGTTTTTTTTATCATTTCTAATTGTGTACGCCGCATAACAACTTTTATACGAGATTTTAGTTTTTAAGTACGTTTTTTGTAAAACCGATCTCGTTTTACCCAATTTCAGCTCTAATCCGGTTCGCCTCAGTCACTGGTAGGAGACGAAAACGTAATCGCCGACTGCTAATAGTATTTTCATTCTTTAAGCATGATATGCGCAGGCGCATTCCCCTTTTACCCGTCCGCCTTTTCACTATAGTATAAATATAGTGCGTCAGAAAGCTGTCTACTTTGGATATTTTTTTAGATATTTACGTGCACCCTATGTGAGTAAATATGTTTTGTTTTGTTTTGTTTGCTTAATAAGGGGAATTGCAATCATTAATAAGGGGAGCAATTGGCTGAGGTTGACAGGTATGAAAATACAAAATATCGGGCTCCCAGGAAATAATAGATTCTAGTTTATGCTAGCAACCTACCAAGTTTCACGCAGCACAGACAAAATGTGTAAAAGAACAGATCAAACAAGAAAATTTATGAGAACACGATCATATTCACAACACTAATTCTACTGGTTAATTGCTACCCTACATGCAACAATAGGTCCGCATTTAATCAGGCCTAAAACGAAAAATCTTTAATCGGGCCCCCCAAGATCAATGCGCACACATGCCTTGAATATACCTACCAAATTTCATAGTGACCTGTCCATGATTAAATGGAGTAGCAGTTTGAAATTCACGATTAATAAACATAATGAATCCATCCTTAGTCAAAAAGAAAAAACAATCCGGCTGTGTACACATGCCGAGAAAATACTGTCCAAAATTGATTCTCATTCATCTATAAATACAGGAGAAGTGTAGCAATTTAAGTTGGTGTCTTACCCAAGAAGCCACAACTAGGAAAACAGTAGGCGAGTACACATTGGTGTCATGGTACCTAGTTTGAGATTGTTGCTTTTGGTCCTGGGTTTCCTGTGGTGCATTTCCCTCACAACTTAACAATTCTGGGGTTTCCCATAGGTCGCATCTTTGCCAATACACCCAACTCTGCCTGCGTGCTAGGAATGAGAAAGAGGGCACTCACCTTCCAGCCACTCGCTGAACTTAAACAAGACACAGACTTTGAGTATGACGTGCACGCTGACAATGCAACGTGTGTATGAGAGCCTTGTGGAGTATTCAAGGCTAAATTCTCCAACCTTCCCACCCCTATTTGTTTCAGGCACCGAATTCCAAAGACGCAGTGGTGGTTGAAGATACGGCCCATCATGAAGATCCTGGCCAAGTACGACATCAAACTGGATACAACGGAACATGCCGACATGGAGCATGTTATCAAGAAGAGAGGGCTTGTTAGCAACTAATGGATGAATGAGCACATGTTCATGTATATTATGTTCAGAAGCAGTCCTAAGAAAATATAAAGGAAAAGATTAAAGCATTGTCTTAAGTGTGGTTATTTTCTAAAATGTTGTACTGGTCCAATGTGCAAATATTTGCTTAGGTTAATTAAGCATTCTCTGCAGGAAAAATACGCGGTTTCTATTAATGGAATCATGTCTTTCTGTGGTGATTTTGGGCACCATCTGAATTGGAGAATTGGTTTAACACGGGTCGGAAACCATAGGTTCTTGGGGCCGCATATGGCCCTCTATATCGCTGCCCTAGTATCTCCGTGGAGATTAAAAAAAAAAATGAAAGTGGGGGAAATCTATTTTTGTTTTAATATGGTTTCTGTAGAGGACAAACTCAACACAAATATTCTGTAAGAATGTGCAGAACAAAAATAAAATTTCAACATTTCTGTCAACAAAGATTTGTGTCATACACGTTTCTAACAGCAGGACCGGATGCTAAGCAGGTTCCTGCTGTAAACAAACCGGTGACTGACCATGGATCCCAAGTTTGGTTTGTCTTTTTTGTCTTTATTTGTTTTCTCTAAATAGGTTTGTCATGGTCAATTAATATGCTTTAATTGCTTGTCAACACTTGCACAAGTCTTCAAAAATCGACAGACTATTCCCATGCCCCCACTGGTTCTTTGAATTATTTTTTTCTAAGAATGCAGAGAAACATATTGCCCAAGTTGATATGCAGAGGTCGTTCGCCAATAGGTAAAGTTGCAAAAGTGAAACCGGAAACGGAAGTGTCTTTCGCAGAGGTCACCGAGAACTCGCGGTGGTTGCCGGGACGTCGGCGGACTGTGTGCCTGCGCCGAGCGAAGGTTCGTGTCCCCAGTGTCCGCTCTGGTGGCCCGGTCAGGAATGCGCGGTTGAGCGGCGTGTCGTGTGACAAAGTGACCGAGGACGCTGCGCCGCGCGAGGAGTCATGATTGCACTTTGTGGCTTTTATTAGTTTAGCATCGCCGTACGGCTCCGTGTTTGACTCGTCGAGCTAGCTGACGGTAGCCCTCTTCATTGATTCGCAGCACGCTAGGTGCCGAGCATACCGGCTATTAGCTAGCCTGCTAAGTAAGCTATTTTCCGAGCGCCGAGCATTTGGGACCGACTACCCGGCGGACCGACCGGGGAACACGACCGGCAGAGGAGGCGGGCGCCAGGCAGGCCGGCCGGCGGGGTCGGGAGAACGCGACGGGGTGGAAGTGTGTCAGGAGCGGCTGATGAGTTCAGACCAGAGCGGAGAGCCGCCGCTGCTGCAGGAGGAGGCTGACCCCGGACCGAAGACCGGTGGGGAGGACGAGCCACCGCCGACGGACGACGACGCAGGCTCCGGCGGCATGGTGAGTAAGGCCCGATAGCCAATCGCGTATCGCCCGCCCTATTATTGATCCAAATCAGAATCCTATCTATGTTCATACCGAGCACACTTTATTCCACAATATCACTACGTAGTTTCACATTGCAGCCCCATCGCGACGGACAGCTAGCTTAACGTTAGCTGCCCACCGGGAAGCTCATTAAGTCGATTGCTGACTAATCATGAGCTAATACGTTAGGAAGCTGCCGTGCCTAGGTGAGAAATGCTTTTATTTGGGGTCATGGATCCTCAGTCCAGAGCTTTCCCTCTCTGTGCGTCTCCCCCATCGTATCATTTTCATGTCAATCGAGTGAAGTTTGACGTTCATTCCCCGCGACCGTTAGCCGAATTGGTTGTCCTGCGGCTAAAGCTAGGCTAGCTCGCCGCTGTGACATGCGACGCGAGGAGCCGGCCTGCTGCCTGCGCAGCAGTCAGCTGACTCCACTCGGATGCCCCCGACACAGAGACACGCTTTGTCACTCGCCGTAGTGTTTGGGGGGGACTACATTGATAATGTGGCGAAATGGCGTCCAGCGAAGGGAGTTGGTTTCTTGCAACCAGCTGTTCATGTCAGGCTGGGAGGGCGGCGGGGGGCAAGGACCTCTGTTTGCAGGTGGTGACTGGCAATGTCATGAGAAAAATGACAGTGCGAGACATTTTCTTTTTCATTAACTCTATTTCGGGGTCATTTATTTCCAGGTGAACTGTTTCTGTTTTTTTGGGATATGATCATCAGGATTTTTGCATGAATTGAAAGTATAGAACCTTACACTTAGGACTGTGCTGGAATCCACGTATGTCCTGGAAATTCTGGACCGGATTTTCGCCTAATTGTTTCACATTAGTCCGGAGAAAAAACACCAGACACGCACAATAGTAATCAATAGTACTGTAAATGCTGGAGTTGTCCCTTCATTGACGTGGTCAGGCTGATTCGTCAATAAAGCGATCTCGCCTAAAAATGGTTATCCCAGAATGTGCTGAAGCGCTTACAACTGATGCTTCATTGAGTTTTCGGGGTGAATTTAGTGCTGACATAATTTTTATATTCACGTCTATTAAATAACATTCAATTTTCAGCCTTAGCTTTAACTCATCGCCTGCCATTACCAAGCTGGAAGGACACACTTTGCAGCGCTAGCAGATGTAGAGCATTTTGAGTTATCTTTCAAGGCCTTCGGAATTTTGTTTTATCACTGTTTGACTATGTAAACACAAGGTTGCCAAACGAAAGATTAGATTCTTTCATCGGGACACAAGTTTGTCTCTCTACCTTATTGTGGTTTTTAGTAAACTATCTTAACACCGGTTGCTCTCACCCAAAACATAGCCAAAATTATTTAGGAAATTGTTCACAATATTGAGAAAACAAGTTATACAAATATTGTTGCAGTAACTGAATACAAATAATCTGTTTAACATCACTGACTCCAGATCTGAAACAAGTGCAGTTATCACATACGTAACTCTGCTGAGACTAGGTCCTTACTGCAATATTCCTCCTCTCCAATTATTACTGTGATTCCTTCTATCACCATGATTCAGCAGTGTGTGCTTGCTTGTTATTGTGGCAGCTCAATGAATCCTTAACTATGTGCTCACTCACTTGTGGCTGTCTGACTACTGGTTGACAAAGTCCTTGATCAGATAATGCAGTGGCAGCACATTTAAATGACGAACATGGTTACTGAACCATCGCGGCCAAAACCGTGATTACGATGGGCCACCAAAGACTTGAAATACCTTTTTCAAATAAAACGTTGAATTGTTCTTCTAAAGACCCTAAATAACACTCTTTGTCCTGTTTTAAATGTGTAAATGTTTAATGTGTATATCTTTCAGATAATGCTGAGGGGCAAAAATTGGAAACTAGCATTAGCTATAAATGCTGTGAGGCTGCTCACTAGAAATATTTTCCTCGATTGTCCTTTTAGTAGCATCAGACCCATTCATATAAACCTGAAATGAAAATAAAACAGAATAACCTGAAATCACAGGCCCTTTAAAAACTAATTTCATTCGATTCCCTCCAAAAGTGAGTTTTATACTCTTTACATAGACACACTACATTTTTTTCTACTTTAAAGGTCACCTCGAAGGGCACGAGTTTGAATCCGAACGCTAAGGTGTGGCAGGAGATGCCTGTGACCCCCAGTGAGGCGGTGGCCAACAGTCCCCAATGGCCCCCTTCGGACCTTGGCGATGGTGAGTTTATGATTCTTGGGAAGCAAAATGAGCTCATAAATCTTCATGTAACTTCCCGCCATTGTTTCCAAATAAATCGATGGCAGCCAATGCCTTCCAAACTGATCCCCTGATCGACATTAATGTTTTGTTAGGGAATTTTCAGTGTAAAAGCTAATGGCTTCTTATGTTGAAGTGTTTTTGCGCAGTGTCACAGTCGAGTTGAGGCTTCAATCACAGTTGCCTGTCTGCACCTAACGCTTTCCAGGGTATGAAGAGCCGTCAAGTGCTAGTTACAAGCCCTACACCGTGGGATTCCCAGGCTCAGATGAAAGCAGCAGCCCAGCAAAAGCCGAGACAGCTGTCAATGGAATGGACCCTGCAGAATTGGCCTATTCACCTGCCAAGCTCCCCAATGTAGAGACCTCAGGTTTGATCTACGCCGCAACACACAGATCTAAGATAAAGTGGTAATGGAGGAATTTGTTTCATAACTGCTCCCTAAGATCTGTAAGTCTCACATAACCAGTTGTGTAAACGGGAGCACTGATTCATGGTATTTGTAAAATTGCAATATGAATATTTATTCATATGAATATTGTTCAGTTGCTGATGGTACACTTACTTGACTTTGGCGCAGGTGGCGTGGGATTGATTCCCGCTCAGAGGTGGTGTGATTGTTGTGCAAATGGTTGTGTATCTCTTTGTCCTCAATGACCTACTGGCAACCGGTAAAGCGTGTAGGGCACCTTTCATCTGAAGACCACTGGGACGGGCTCCGACAGCCTGCGACCATGACGAGAATGAGAATTGTCTTTCAGTCCCGTTGATAGCGCTGGACGTCCAGTCCATTTTTATCCGTAAAAGTTTGCAAAAAGGCATTTTTCCCCCACTACTTCTTGAGCCGTGGTTAAAATTAGGCCTTTTTAATGTAATTGGCTGAGAATTACCCTTTGGGAGTGATTAAATATTTGTAATTTGGAGATTTTATGCTGATACTTAGCTTTTTATCACCAACTAGATTTTATATGCAGTCTGAGATAACATTAGATTACAAAAATATCCATAAGATCTTTACTAACTCTACCTCTTCATTATTGGTCGGATTCTTTTTGCATTACTATTTTAGATGCCAAATCAGAAGATCAACCACTTTCAACGGAGAATCTACGAGAGACTCTAAAAAAGGAGCTTGAGTTTTATTTTTCGCGGTAAGAGTTTGCTAATTACAAAAGTGTGTCCAGTATGAAAATTGATAAACTCATTTTTTAAAAATTCTTTATTTTACATTTAGAGAGAATCTCTCGAAGGATCTGTATCTGATGTCCCAGATGGACAGTGACCAGTTTGTCCCTATTTGGACCATTGCCAGCATGGATGGCATCAAGGCTCTCACCAGTGACATGGACCTCATTTTGGATGTGTTAAAATGTAGGTGATGCATTTCAAACATATCACGCTAAATTGTTTGTTTAAGAAAATCTGAATTGACAATGTATCCCTCCAGCATCGCCGATGGTCCAAGTGGACGAGAAGGGAGAGAAAGTGCGCCCCAACCACAAACGGTGTATTATCATTCTGCGGGAGGTCCCTGAGACCACACCCGTTGAGGTAAATGTAATTCACAATAGAAGAAAAGATCGACTGGAAGCTTGTGAGCTAAGAAACTTAGTTTTTGCTGGACTAGAATAGTGTCATTACACATTCCCTTGGTGGATAGCTGTGGCACGCAACTGAAAATAATTTGCAATAATAAATAATTGAGAAGCACTGATCCAATCTAATAACAAAATACATTGCCGTTTTTGTCAAAATATAAAAATGTCGGGCTGAGATGAGTTGCAATCACAATTTTTAAAAAAAATGTGTGTATATATATCAACACTATATATATATATATATATATATATATATATATATATGTGTGTGTGTGTGTATATATATACAAATATATATATATATATATATACAAATATATATATATATATATACAAATATATATATATATATATATATATATATACAAATATATATATATATATATATATATATATATATATATATATATATATATATATATATATATATATATATATATATATATATATATATATATATATATATAAAAATATATATATAAATATAAATATAAATATAAATATAAAATCAACACTTCTCTGTGACTCAATTTTTAAAGGAAGTGGAGTCTCTGTTCCTCAACGGCAACTGTCCGAAGGTGATAAGTGTTGAGTTTGCACACAACAACAACTGGTACATCACATTCCAGTCGGACACTGATGCACAGCAGGTAAATTAATATTTTTGTTGTCTTTTTGTTCTATCGACAATCTCCTCTGCAATATGGATGACATTGTGTATCATATAATTTCATTTGTTTTAACAGGAATTTTATGTTAATTATCTCCCATGATTTTGACATTTCTTTATAAGACAGCCAATTGCATAAACGGGGAGTATAAATAAAAGGGGAGCACTCAGAGCAGACCTCAAATTCAGAGCATAGCCATATTTGGCAAAGTGGTTATCACAAAATTGCTTTTCTTACCTTTTTTTATCTTTTCCGTTTTATATTAAAAACAATCCTGCAAGTTTGATGATAATCCCTTTTTTTCATTCTCGAGTTATTCTGAAAAACAAGAATACAAACAAACAGAGGCGAATACATAACCTGGACGGTTGACTTTTTGGCTGCGACATTACATCACGAATATCAAAAGCCTATTAAAAAGATCTGATTGTACAACCAGTTTGCAAGGAATGTAGACACTGTTTTGTGCGTTGTTAGTGTACGTACCTTCATACTGATATAAACTACAAAATATTTGGATATTGATATACCTATGTGTACTAGACACGTGTATGTGTGTATTTCTGGATGGTGTAAACAAGCGACAGCCAAGTAGTACAGTTGCTGTAGTCACATTCACCTTCATACACTATTTATACCTTGTATAGCTACAGAAGTGTAGGGTGACTCAAGTCACTGTGGTTGAAGACAAAAACGTGCAAATTCATTTGCTCCTCATATGTGCGTCCACCACACAGACGCAATTTATTAAAAATTAAAAGGCCAATATCACAAGTAACAAAAAAAATATCAGCAATAGAAGTTTTATTTCATAGTATAGACATAGAGCCATAATCTTAATGACAGCACTTGTTAAAAAAGAGGAGTGGGGATCATTTAAGTTCTGCTCTATCCCCAGGCTTATGAGTACTTGCGAGAGGAAGTTAAAACATTTCAGGGAAAACCCATTATGGTGAGTAAAAACTATTGTCTTTTACTGTTTTTCTCTTTGAAGCTTTGTTTGATGGTTTTTCCCCCTTTCCTTTCTGTTTCCTCTCCCTTTTATTTATATTTTTTTTCAATGAACCCGCCATGACATGTTCATAGGCCAGGATAAAAGCCATCAATACATTCTTTGCAAAGAATGGCTACCGTAGCATGGAGAGCAGCCTTTACTCCCAGCAGACCCAGAGCCATTCCCAGTACAGCTCCCCTCTCTACATGCAGCATGTCTACCCCCAGCAACAGTACCCCGTCTATGGCATTGTGCCCCCTACCTGGGCCCCCTCACCCACGCCGTACTTTGAGACCCCTTTGGTGAGACACACTGCCTTCACGGTACCACACGCACAAACGCACAATCTACTCCCAGGATAATTCAAATTTTATCACTTCAGTTACAACATTCACATAGAAAAAGTAAGGCTTTACTGTCCCCTGTGAAAATCTTGATAGATTATATTGTTCAAATGCAGATAAAAGAATAAATGATGGGTCAACCCTATAAAAGGGACATTTTAGTTTCAATGTTTCAGTTAGACCCTGTGATGAGATCATGACGCATGGAGGGTGTTTGGTTGTGAAGTAACTGACTTTGGTCTCTATTTTGTTCTTTAAATATATATATATTTTTAAACTGTCTAATTCTAATCACGCTTTTCTTTCAAAGTCAGGCACTTCACTTCCTTCCCAATGACCCATGAGATTATGAGATCTGAGGGTCAAACTTGCATGATGTTTAGGACGCCCAAAAAGGGGGGACGGGAGTTGCACGATGGCCATTGCGCCATTGGCTCCTGAGCTATATACTTAAGTGTCAAAGGATATCCCATTTTTTTTAACCTTACCTAAGTCTAATCCAATTCAGGGGTTTCAATCAATTATTTCATGATATCCTTTGGACAATGATGTAAGCCAAAGTTACAAAGTCTGTCACCATTTGATTCGATTAAAGGGTCTTCAATTGAGTTAATGCAATATTATATACACATAACACAATCAGTTGCATTTCACCTTCACTAAAGAGCAAATACGACAATTTCGTTTCCAAAATTCCTATAGTTTAAACATTATTTTGTTGTTGTTGATATTTTTAATATATGGCTCTATCCCTACAGGCACCATTTCCCAACAGTAGTTTTGTGAATGGATATGGGTCTGGACACTACAAAACGGGATCTGGTTCTCTTACAATCACCAGGCCTTTCCACAGAAATCGGTAAGGCTTGTGTTTGACTTGTCTTACAAATAAGTGCAGTCGATCATGTTGAACATTACATCATCTGCAATGACCACGAGATACATTGATCCCACCAGGGAACTGTATCTTACTCCCTGTCTTCTTGATATCCCCACAGTGTCCCCCTCTATTCAAGAAAGAATGTTATAAATGCCTTCAGGTACCGATATTATATTTCACAATAAGCTTCATTGCAACCTCTCATCCTCCCATTCTACTCCTTATTATATGAATAGGTGTCATGTAGCGGTAAATGGTACTCAATCAGTTAAGTCGTGATAAAATAAGACCTAAAAACTAGCTTTCCCAGTTATTACCCCAATGCAGCGTCTTATGTTTTCCCTTTCATCTTAATTACTATACCATCCGTTTTGTTTTTCCATCATTCTTTTTTTTCCCCCCAAAGCGGTTTACCTGATCAGCAATTGTTAATGAGCACTTGTATAATCTGCTGTGAAATGCTGTAACAGTTGCAAATGGAATGTTGCTGTATATCAAGATAAAAACATTGAACAGGGTTATTAATATTTTCATGATAGTACTGAAAGTATCATCAACCAAACAACCACTTAAAAACATTTTTCGTAGTAAAAGGAAAAAAAGGCAACCTGTTTGCCTTTTTTTTTGTGTGAAAAGTGCGGATGGAAGGACAAGTCTCATTTCAGATTTTTTTCATTTAATTGTTTGCATTTTCCTTCAGGTTTTATAACTTAAATTTATAAAAGATATAGTAGCTTAAGTTAGATCCCTGTTGACGTGCAGATAAAACATTCATGAGACACTTGTTTTATGCAGCCTTTTTTCAGTATGTGGGGTAAAATAAACAAAAAATGCCAGGTTCTGGCATTTTAAAAATATCACATAAGTCTACTCCACAGCCAGACCCGATGATGAAATCATGACGCATAGAGGGAGACGGAGGTGGGAGGTAACTTGCTTTGTCTTTCTTTCTCTCTATCTCACTCTCACTTACTCACTCTTTTCTTCTTTGACAAAGTGGGACACTTCCCTCCATCCATCCCAATGAGCATTAAGATTATGAGATCTGAGGGTCAGAGAATGCTGAGTAGACCAGTGCATGCTTTTGCAGTTTTTTTGTCATCTGCATTGAAAGTGTAATTTTTAATGTGCTCTTGACAAATGTATAAATGTGGTCTTCTGTGTGTAATTGGTTCCTGCCTCTACCAATAACAATCAGGTTTGTTTAGGAAAAAAACCCTCTGTGTTGTGGGTTGCCATTTTTTCCAATAAAATGTAAACTTGCTAGTTAGCTTTTGCCAGACAGTTCCTCAAGTGGTGTGCAAGCATATTTTAATTTATAGACATTTACCTTCAAATTGGCTAAACACCCTGCATATCGACATTGCAACCTGAAGTGTTGTCAGATTTCTGTCATGCTAATTAAATTACTGTTTGAAATAAATAGCTTGTAGATTATTTGATTTAAAAAATGCCACAATGTTTAGTGGATGAGTTACTTTTTAAAAAGGCATCCAAATTGGAGGTGTACATGCAGATGCGGGGGAAAATTAGGTATAAAATTTAGTAACAAGCTCATGCTATATTAAATCCTGATACAAGGCTTGGCTCTGAGTTAAAATTTAAATTTGTGAATGGTGACCTGGATATGTGTGGGATAACTCTCACAAATATTGTGTTAAAATGGTAAATGGAGTTACAATTCTGACACCGTTCCACCTTCAAGGAACTCAAAGCTCTTTAACATCTCTTCTCTTTTATGGTGTTCACTATCATGCTGAAGCATATTTAGACAAGGTCACCAGTTTGGGGAATGGAACCCATGTTTATTTCCACCAAAAACACACTTAACGAACCTTTCAGATGGATTTTTGAATCCTCACTCGGGTTGTGCAGCATAATTTTGCGATTATATCAAAGAATCGATTTTTTTAACACCCCTAGAAAAAATATACATAGAAAATGCAGGGTTGCGCTTTTTTGTGCTTTACCAAGTCATTCCATCGCCCATTTTTGTAATTTTAAAAAAATATCTATTTTTTTTTATTTTTTGCAACTTTAAGTTGTTGTTAACAAGGTGAAGCTGAAACATTGGTTGAAAACTAACCACCACATATGTAGAAAGTGCCTTGTCTGCGACTGATGTGCTCATTTTCCATAGAAACCACGTGAAACCACCGGTGAGGATGGACGAGTTGGCTCCCACATCCATCACACCGGTCCCACTGGAGGGTCTGAGCGGTCTGCGTAGTCCACAGTCTCTTGTCCCCTCCAATCCTGCACAGGCTGCCTCTGACCTGAGCGCCATGTTCTCACACTTATCTTCCTCATCCTCCTCCTTGGATCCAAATGATGACAGTAACATGGCTGGACGTGGAAGGTATTCCATTTAAACGGGGAGAGCCGCAACTAATTATAATGTTTTAGTGCTACTGACATCATGTTATCCAATTAGTTAATAAAGGGGTTGAAAACAAACAGTTCTTGTTATGCAAATACGAACCCTCACCGAGTTACTCTTTATTTTCATTTTAGACGGACTACTTTTTACAGAGGAACACGTAGAAGACGAGAAGATGACAGAATGACGGTATACATTCATTCTAATATTGGACACTCACCGAGTATGCCATTTTACTGATGGCATCGATTTGGCCACATTTCCCCGCAGAGGCCTGTACCGCTTGCCGAGGTTAAGGTTTCACCTCCCAAGTTTGACTTGGCTACTACCAATTTTCCACCTCTTCCCGGCTGCGTGGTCAGTACTCAAGAAGAGCCCGTGCTTGAGAACCGAATGTCGGATGTTGTTCGCGGTTTGTACAGGGACAAGGTAAGAACAAAAGGTACATCGTCAGTGGCGCCTCCAAGTTTGAACGCAGTCCACTCTGTGACTTCTACAACTACACTTACAATTGCCATCCATTAGTTTTGTAGGAATACTTCCTTTTTGAGCCCAAACTGTAATAAAACTTTTAAAAGAAGCTTATTGTGCATTAAAAACCTCTGGCGCCATCAGTGGCAGCCATATAAGGGACAGTTTAGTTTTGATGTTTCAGTTAGACCCTGTGATGACATCATGACGCATGGAGGGTGTTTGGTTGTGAAGTAACTGGCTTTGGTCTCTATTTTGTTCTTTAAATATATATATGTTTTAAACTGTCTAATTCTAATCACTTTTTTCTTTCAAAGTCAGGCACTTCGCTCCCTTCCCAATGACCCATGAGATTATGAGATCTGAGGGTCAAACTTGCATGATGTTTCCGATGCCCAAAAAGGGGCGACGGGAGTTGCACGATGGCCATTCAACATTGGCTCCGGAGCTCTATACTTAAGTGTCAAGGGATATCCCTTTTTTAACCTAACCTAAATCTAATCCAATTCAGTGGTTTCAATCAATGATTTCATGATATCCTTTGGACAATGAAATGGTATAAGCCAAAATTACAAAGTCTGTCACAATTAAAAACCTCTAATGAGGGTCGAAAGTCTGTATTCTTTGAAATCTGTTGAGTATCTCATTAAGTGGCATTTTTTTTTCCTTCTATGCGGCATTCAATCTTCAAGGCACCACTTCACAACACTGGTTGTGTGGGAATTAGAGGGTTAAACATCCCTACTTTTAATTTTACAGATAGAAGCAGTAAGTAAAGAAAGCAATACAAGTCCAGCTGTGGTCACAGAGGATGCTTCAGCATGCTCAAATCCAAATCCGACCGCTGCCAAGTTTGTCGCGCAACCACTTGCACCACTGGGCCCAAGGTAAGTAATGTACACTGAGTCCAGTAGCGTAGACAGCTACCTCAGCATTGCTGGAGGTGTAACAGGCTTTTGTCTGGACACGACAGCAGGATTCGGGAGAAGAAGGTCGAGCAACCGGAACCGGTTGTCCCTAAAGTGATCGCCAGTGTGCCTCCTGAAAGCCCCGTGAGCCCCGCCTCGTCCACACAAGCCTTGCCTAGCTGGAAGCCTCTGGCGCCGCCTGCTGCCTCCACCCCATTGAAACCCAGCACACCCCCGCCTCTTCCTGCTGCTGTTCCTGCGCCGGCACAGGTTAGTTTCTGGAAGCGCTTACTGGCAGCCCAAAAAAAAAAAAAAATTCAAAAGGAATGAGGAATTGGCTGCCACCTGCAATGATGGATATCCAATCCATTTTAATTTGCACAATGAGTTACCCCTGGTTTACTCTGAAGCCACAAATTGATCAACCACAAAAAATGTTTCCGGGTAAAAGTGCTATCTACATAGTCTTGTATTAACAATGACGGTAATCCCTCGAATATCGGGGATAATGTAGACCAGACATGGCCGCAATAATCGAAAAATCGCGAAATAGAGTCCCCCCTATTATAACTTTTTTTTCCCCTTCAGTGCTGAGTCCTAGTTGCAAGATTGGCTTCCGCTTGCGAGTTTCAGCATGTATTTTCACATTTTTATGAACAAAAATAATAATAATAATTAATAGCGGGAAAAAATCGCAAACTAATGAATTCGCGATAGGTGTAGACGCAATAATCGAGGGATTAGTGTAGTGGTAGACAGCCAAAGTTGCTTTCAAAAATCAAACTGGTTTTATCACACAGTATCGTTTGCATATTACCACTTACAACCACTGTCATGTTCCATTCCCCTCGTTTAGGAGCCTCGTAAACTCAGCTACGCCGAGGTGTGCCAACGGCCCGCAGCCCCGGCCCCTGCCCCGGTCCCGACCCCCTGCAGCGCGGCAGCCGGCCAGCCTTTGCGTGAGTTGCGCGTGAATAAGTCGGAGGAGCCCGGCACGGGCGGCGCGCCCGGGGACAAGCCGGAGCGAAGCCAAGACAGAGAGACGGCGCGAGAGTGGAAAGACGGCCGCTTCGCGCGCGACCCCAAGGGCCACTTCCGCAGCAATGGGCCCCGGGGCACCGGGGGCCTGAAGTTCCGAGAGCAGAGGCGGCCGCCTCTTGCTCGACGCCACTCTCCGCAGGGAGCTTACAGGCACGCCGGCAAAGAGCAGAATATCCCGCCAGTATCGCCAAAGTAAAGGATAAGAAAACTATGAATAGAAAAAGATGTATGAAAATCTACATGGATATGTCTAATTATATACAAACGAATAACATAAAAGCAACAACATCATGGTAGCTACCTTCCCCCTGGAACTTGTCCGCACGGCGGCACATGGTGCGTGGGTTAATGACACCCGACGAACTGAAACGAATGGACGTACTTTTGGAAGGCGTCGTGCTCGAAAGAATAGACTTTCCGTGGAGGTCGTCTTATTTGTGCTCGCCTTGGGAGAGGTAGGGTTCTGGCGCCCTGTACGTGGGCCTCTACCACCTTTTGATTTTAAGAACAATATGCACTAAAAGAAGAGATCATGCATATGTCATGTACATAAACAAAGATATCACTAACAATGAGCTGTGCTTTGGTTTGCAAGTATGACTGAGAAAGGGTTGACTGTTTTTGCATTGATTGTTCTAGAAAGAAAGCGATTGACGTGTTTAACGAGACAGAGACAGAGAGAAATGTCCTCAGAATGGAAGCTGTAGTCAATGACACAGTTGTCTGATTTCAATTCACTTTCGGCTTGCTTAAAAGATGCGTCGGTCAAATATCAAGGTAGCCATTCTGAGTTTTGCTCGTCGGTCCAGATCTCCGTTTACACGATTGTTCAAATGTGCGGCGAACTGCCAACCATGTGAAACTGCTCGCGGTGAGGGGGTGCGTGATCTGCGCTTTAGCTGGTGTGCACAGCACCAAAGTTGGCTGGGCCTCAGCTTATGTTTGGATGTATATTAGTCATTGTCAGCGGCCGGAGATCACGGCGCTCTCATACGTCGTTAAGTGGACGTTTCAACCCAGGGTTAGGGTGATCAAAAGTTGATTTTGATGAAATGATAGAGGTATAGTTGGCTGCGCTGTTAGTTCTTACAAACCTTCACTAGATGTGTGGGAGATTTTATTAGCTTGTACTGCGGTTCTGACAGCAGGGATCCACCTGATTGTGCTTTTTAGGGTGAGTTTGCTTCTTTTTTTGTTTTTCATTTTGAAAAAAAAAAGTTAACTTTAGAATGTTGAGGTTTGAGCTCACTGTATGTATTGCTTTTTAAATATTTATTATCCTTTTGTTGCGCAAGGCTTTTCTCAAGAGCTTGGTAGGGTGGTTTCCCCAAAGTTGTCAAATCACAATGACAAAACCAAATGGAATCGTGCTGCGTAATGATGATGAACCAGTCAACATGCCAGCGAAAGGGATGTACGTACGTGATATTTGACGCTTGGGGTGTATAGGCGCAGTATAAGAGTAATCAATCACTGGAGCTGCCATTTGGTTTTCACCAATGAGTTGAATTAACAAAAATTGCACTAACGTCCAAATACATCTGCTCGTGGAAAATGTGAATTTTTTTTTAATAGTGTTTGCTTGACAGCCAGAAAAAGACTACCACAACCCCGTCCTTATGTTTGGCTTACTTTGTTGATTTTGTTTTTGGGGTTGGGATTGTAAAAGGAAATATACTTAACTGATCAAATGTGTTTGAGACACAATCCTAGAACTGTAAGAAATGTCACCCAAAAAAAAAATATTTTGATTTGGCTTCACTGTGTTCTTTCTTTGTCTTTTGGTTAAATGATTACTGTCACAATAAAATGGATGGTAACTCAATATTTTGTTCATATGAATTCTGAATGGAAAAAAAATGACTAAGGCACGGGCTATGTTCAGGACCGTAAACTTCATCACATGATGACCTCTAGTTTTGGGATATTAAGGAACAGGATGAACCCACAAACAATAAACGAATATAATCGTGGAAATGTGTATTGTTGTAGGAGTACAGTTGGCTTGGATGTTGGAAGTTGATTAATAATAGTCTTAAAAACTAGAGGACCACTCCGAGAGAGCAAAGTAGTGCCTCAGCAGACAAATTCTTTGTAGAGTCATCACTCTCCTTTGCCCCAAAATGTTATCACAATTTATTTTCTCGTTAAATAAGCATTTGAGAAAATGGCTCATCTGCCATCAAGCTATCACATTACTTTCTGACGCCAGATATATTTGACCTTGTAACCCCTAAATTTAATCACCTCTTCCGTTTGATATTACAAACATATTCTACAAGTTTTATTATAACCCCTTAGCTCGATCTTGAGTTATCTAGGACAAAACACTGACAAATAAACAGCCATAGGAAGCAACCATCAGAGGACCACTATTGCTGTCAAAGGCACAACCATTAAGATATTTTAAAAAATATATATCATTGTCTAGTGTTTAGTTATTGTCTATTGTCAAAGGCACAACCCTTTAAAAAAGAATACAAATAAAATGTAATTACGTATATTTTTCAAAATGTGCAGTTCAGTAATGATCCAATCCGAGCTGAGCAGCGGAGGAACATGGGGCGTGGTAACACGTGACGTTGACGTCATGTTTTTCCTCTGTCAACCCGAGTAGCAAACAAACGGTGCACCGAGCAGACAGCTTTCCAAACGCGTCCATTCACTCTTCCCGAAAGGTACGTTTTCTCATTAAAACGTTGTCTTGTTTCTAGCCGAAGACAGGTGTGTCGCTAGTGTTCCGAATGAATGTCATTCGGATTTTCTTCCCCCCCCCCCAGTGACGGCTTCTACATGCTACCAACGAGAGCTAGTTAGTTAGCTAGCTTGCGAGCTAGCGATGTGTAGGGTCCGGAATTGCAAAAATAGCCGAGACTAGTTTCAAAATGAGCATGTCAATTCGTGCTTTCACCGTGGGTGCTATGTGAAAATCAAACGCCCTTGCTAGATAGGAGCTAGCCATGTTTTTTTTAATTAATGAGCCAACCCAAAGTCAATATCAAGTGGATGGGCATCGCCCCTGTCACATTGGGCTTGACGCTGCGTGTTTCCAAATTACTATTACTCTCTATATTTTACTCATTTAAATCCATCGACGTTGAATAAATGATATCTTATAAGTGAATGAGTCAACTACTAGCGTTTGAACTGGGCGGATCCAGCGGCAATGAATGAGTTAAATTAAAAATGAAGGCTTGGTTTATTTTCCATATTTAAAGTGGCCCTTGAGCATTGAAGTTGTTGACACAGCCTTTGCCGTCTTTTTACCCCTGTAACTGTTGCAAATCTTTCTGCATGTTTTCCGCAGTGTCACCCTTGCACGGGTGCGATGGTCTTCAGTAACACATGAGCTCTACTATGTGGTACATCATGCAAAGCATTCAAAGTAAATACTCCCTGTCTGAGCGGCTCATCCGCACCATCGCCGCCATCCGTTCCTTCCCGCATGACAACGTGGAAGATCTCATCCGCAAGGTAGCCCGCCCGTGTTTCTGTTCCATCAATTCCAAATGTGTTTTTTTTCTCTCTTGTTGACGGATGTTGTTCATATATGACGTTAAGGGCGCCGATGTGAACCGAATGCACGGCACGCTCAAGCCCCTGCACTGCGCCTGCATGGTTGCTGATGCCGAATGTGTGGAGCTGCTGTTGGAGAAGGGGGCAGAGGTATGTGTGGCACACATGACAGTACACCTAGATGGGTAGGCAGGCCCCCCAGAGACCCAACCGCTCTTCACATCCGGTTCGTTCTGACGTCACCGACGGTTTGGTTTGTCGAGGTATTTTTGTTCAAATTGCTTGACAATAAAGTAAATTTAATTTCACCTTTACATGTATATTTATATATTTTTTCCAATTCATTATCCGAGCTGCGCATCTTCACAAGGGTCGCAGGGGTGTGGCAGCTCTCAAAATTATATTAATGAGAGAGAGAGAGTTTAATATCTAAATATCTACTGTTGAAACCAGCTCTCAAAATTATATTCACCCGGGCGACCAAACGTCCGGGCGACCAAACGTCCGGGCGACCAAACGTCCGGGCACGACGTTCAGGCAACACCCTTTAGGAATATGCAATCCAGCAGACGATCCTTTCGATTTATACCTGTCAAGTTGTTGTCCCAGCCAAAAACAGGAAGTAGGCAGGGTACACACTGAATTGGTTGTCAGGCAGTCTTCCATATATTTCTATCATTTATTAAATATTAACTAGTTAGAACAAATTGCAAACCGGTTGTGGTCTGAGATACATTGCCGGTGCTGCACTTTCAATCCCTTTATAGAACAATAGGTAACAAAAGAGGGTGGCTAATGGACAGCCATTTAAGAGCCAGAAGTTTTCCGACACTTCCCGCAAGGCAGGCTTGTCATTTAAAGTCACACATTTTAAAGGAAAAGGAAGGGATGGACGTCCGATCCATTTGAACGGAGTGTGAATGATAACTACCAGTTTAAGTCCTTAACGTTACGTTTTAATCGCGTATATTACCGTATTTTCTCGCCGTATTTGCTGCTCAAAAGAATGATGACTGAATCGAGGGTATGTCTTATATGCGCACAAATTAGACTTGACATGCACAAGACAATGCGGCCGATACGGTCATTTATTTTAAAATCGAGAAAAGATAAACAGATAAAATGCTTGACAAAATTTATTATGATGTCTATGAATGAAATTCAAGAAAATAAAATATAGCGTATCTTGCATGAAAAACTCACTTGTGCCTGCCATTGCTCGCTCAGGGCGCCGTCATCTTACCTAGGGATGACAAATGAGACCGCTGCAAACACACTGTGGTTGTACTGCTCACGTGACTTCCTTTTTTAATTTGCCTACGTGCATTGTTTTTTTTTTTTCTGCCCCCTGTTGGTCTGGAGGGGGCAGACGTATCTTCCGCTTAGTTGACTTGACAATACCGTATCTCTGAAATACCACGTGCGATGATTTTTCTCAAGATTTTCCCTTCAAAGTAACACATTTGTACTCCCTATTAAAACCATGAACGTGGAGGTGAAAATTGTGAATCGGGGCGCCTTACACGAGAGAAATTGTAAAATTCAACAATTTCAGAGCAATTTTAAGGGTACGGCTTATACGCGGAGGCAGCTAATATGCAATAAAATACGGTAATCCAAAGGATCACACTACCCTACTTGAAAGGAATGTGGAAAGTGCCTTAAACTGCAACGTGACACATGCCATACTCTGGAAAAAGGCAGTTGTGATTTAAAATCCTCCCCTTGTGTACCCCTCCCTCATCTGTCAGGTGAACGCCTTAGATGGCTACAACCGGACGGCGCTCCATTATGCTGCAGAGAAGGACGAGAGCTGCGTGGAGATCCTCTTAGAGTACGGGGCCCAGCCCAACGCTCTGGACGGCAACAAAGACACGCCGCTCCACTGGGCCGCCTTCAAAGACAACCCGGAGTGCGTGAGAGCGCTGCTCGATAGCGGGGCTTGCCCCAACGCCCGTGACTACAACAGTGACACGCCGCTCAGCTGGGCCGCCATGAAGGGCAACCTGGAAAGCGTCAAAGTGCTTTTGGACTACGGCGCGCGGGTGCACGTGACCAACCTGAAGGGCCAGACGCCCATCTCGCGACTCGTGGCGCTCTTGGCGCGCGGCCTGGGCACCGAGCAGGAGGAGGAGTGCCTGGACCTGTTGTGCCGAGCGGCCGGGCGCTTCCAGATCCGCCGGGCCGACGGCACGCTTCCCAAGGAGCTCAGCAAGGATCCACAGCTGCTGGCCAGGCTGACCGGCATGGCGGCCCAAGCGCCCTCGCTGCGCTCTCTGGCGCGCTGTGCCGTCAGGCGGAGTCTGGGCGTGCGCTTCCTGCCCGCCGCCGTCAAAGAGCTTCCATTACCAGAGACCATCAAGGAGTATCTACTCCTCAGAGACTAAGAAGTTATTGGTTGGCGTTGGCGGTGACGGCAACGGCAACGCTCGTCTCCTCGCTTTTAAAGAGACACGACCGTCTCTCATGCCCCTTTTCACACTGTTCCATACTATGGAGCGTAGGTGGAATGATTGTTCTTTTTTTCATGAATTAGTTGAAATCAGTATAACAAGAGTAAATCACATCTGGGAAGGTGGAACTTATATTTTTTAATATAAAAAAAGTCATTACCTCAAATAAAGGTTACGTTTTAACCCTAACGAAACATAATTGGACATTTTATAGACCAAAAAAAAGTCGGCACAGTGGAAAAGGGGTATGACACAGGCATTTGTCATGTCAAGTCGCTTTTAGTGGTGTGTTGTCACAAGCAGTAAAGTTCATTTGTGTTATAAGAATGGCACGCTGCACCAGTAAAAACATTGATATTATAGTTCACGTATGCGCCACCAGAATTCCGAGCACTTGAAAAGAATGAGGAGAGGGTTTCACGTTGTCCCATGGAACTACACTATTACTATGGAAAGAAACAAATGGGAACAGTTGTAATTGGTTGGTTTTTGTTTTTTCTTTTTATCTTTTTTTTGTCAATTGGAACGGGCACATAAGTCTGACGTGATGTAACATGACAACATGCCTGCTGTTCTGTGCGCTTTTCAAAGTGGAGCAAAGTTGTCCTGGAGCAACTGTTTTTGTGACACGCTGTTCACGATGTCTGTTAGTGTTTTTTTTTTATCTAAGACTTTTTTATTTTTGTTTAACTTTAACTTTTAACAATGTAACAAATTTCAGTTACAGATTTTTTTTAAAAATTCACATAATATGCTTTGTAAAATGTATCCAGGTTGAAAATGGAGGATTTTGTGTTGTGGTGCTGCAGATGTATAATCCAGTTAAAATTGCATCTTGTTTACGCTTGCAAAAGTGCTTCTTTCTGGGGTTGGGCTCTTTGAACATATTTTGTTATTTTACGCTCATCGTTCATTGTATGTCCTCCAAAAAAAGTCTTAAAAACTATTCTTCAAATGTTTTGGTTAGATTACAAATAGATTAACAATTTATTAATAATCATATAGTAGCTCCTTCACTTCCCTGCTGGAAAGCAGGTTGTGGGACCTTCCAATACATGGAGACATCCTGGAAATATTTACTTAGTAATAAATAGTGGAAAATTGATTTTAAAAAATGTATTTTTAAACCCTATTACTGCTATTGATGGAAATATCCATTTTAATTGGGGCTCTTCCAGTTGAAATGAATTTGACATCTATCGTCGTCAATGATACTGAAATATGATCAATCATTCACAATGAGCCAACAGCACTAACGTAATTCGCCAAACTGGAAGAGCGTGAAATCGGCTGCAGTTGTGACGTCAAACTGCGATAGTTCGTAAAAATGTATTACCATCAAGTTATTTCTAACAAAATACATCAGTGATACACATGAAACGTTCACTTTAAAGTAGGTATACCTTGTTTGGTTTGGGTCACACTTTACTGTCAAGAAACTTGACCGGAAGTGAACGTCACATTAAAAACAACAGCATACACTATTACGTATACTTGTTAAATCTCGTTTTATGGTCGAAGTAAGGGATAGGTGAGGGGGAAAAAGTACAAAGCGGTTTAAAACAAAAACAAAACTACCCTAACAATTGTTTGGAATAAACTCGTAGCATCAGCAGCTCACGCATCATTTAGACTTTAAGAGGTCATTTTAGTGTGGCTGCGGTTATAATGTGAACGTGCTGCACGTGCGTGGAAGACATTGTAAGGGGACTTTAGGGGTGCCTTGATGTGGACTAAGCCTCGGACGAATCAAATCAAATGATGTAAGGTTTACATCAACAAGATGGAGTTAGGTCACACTCAACGTGCGCGCGCTCTTAGTTACTTCTCGAGTTGCCTTTTAAGCCTTTGGCGTCCCGTTAAAAAGCCTATATAGTACAGACCGATTGACTCAAAGCAGCAAATGATGTAAGGTTTACATCAACAAGATGGAGTTAGGTCACACTCAACGTGCGCGCGCTCTTAGTTACTTCTCGAGTTGCCTTTTAAGCCTTTGGCGTCCCGTTAAAAAGCCTATATAGTACAGACCGACTGACTCAAAGCAACCCGGGACGCGATTTATCGGATTGACCCCGCCCTCTTTACATTGCCACTTTTTTTCACTTTGTGTGTGTGTGTGTGTTTGATGTTTTTTTCTTTTTGGGGGGATAAATAAATGAAGTATAGATCAAAAGATTGCAGCAAACGTCACAATAGACCTCGGGAGCCGCACCCGCAGCTTCGGCGTCACACAGACAAAAGCAGAATCCAGCTTGGAAGAGCGAAAATGTTGAGGGCAGCAATCTACAAAACATTTTCTTCCAACCCACTGTGAAAATAACTCGCGTGTCGGGACACACTCCACAGGTAAATAGAAGTGGCGGCTAGTTTTATCTATTTATTTTTCTCATTAGTTACATAGATCATCACTTGAAGTTGATTGTTATTCCCAGTCGCAATTGGCTCAACACGCGCACAAACACGCACGCGCGCGCGCAGATATTTGTACAATTCGCCATTCATTTCAAAATAAACTCTTGTGTTGCTATTGAAAGCGAAAAAATACTATTTGATGCAAAACTAATTAGATTTACTTCTTGGCAATGAGGCATCGCTGCCTTGTTACTGATAATAAAAAAGAAATGATTTGAAACAACTCAACTTTTTCTGCCATTTTTTTTAAATCAAAGACATGTTTCCAATGCGTTATCTGTAATCAAATGGCATGGATTTTTAAGTTCATTTGACACCCCAAGCATCACGTTTTGGATAATGTCACAAAAATGGACTGTCATACTAAAGTAATTTATAAACTATCAATATATCATTATATATCTCAGTATGATTATGATACCTTTGCCCGAGTTACTACTCTGGTTTCTAATGTAATAAATAAATTGGAACAGACCGAATGTTTTTATTACATTTCTATAGCATAGGGGTCTCAACCTTTCAACCCAGGGAACAATATTGCCACTTGCTATCCACACTAACTTGAGAAGACCTATAAAAACAATGAAATTATTTGATATTAAATTAATAAATTAATTGAAACATGCATTTGGGGAAAAAGATATGAAAACGAATAAAATGCTTATAAAACCTGAGTGATAAAATATAAATAACATTGGAAAAAATCAAGTAATACATTAAAAAAAAGAAACATATTCAAATAGGTGGGGCTGTATTTAACTTCTATTGGCCAAAAATATCAATTTCCATCTTTTACTAACTACCACAACAAGTGAATGAGTTAGTGAACTAATGATAACTTTTCAATAGATGCCCTTGAAATGTTTAACATTGCGTTCTTGTTTTTCTTTCGGTGAATACTGTATTTCTATCTGATATATATGTAAAATGACGATAAAACATTAAAAAGAGCGCTTTTCGGTAGAATATTAGTGTTGTCAATTTGTGCGTATGACTTGAGATCTCGCGATAACTCGTCGTCGAGGGGAGTGTCAAATTCCAGAAGAGGAAAGGAGAGAGAGCCCGAAAGAGTGAGTTTGCAAACACTTTATAAACATTTAAATTTAACGTAAACGTGCCCTCGGTGTTACCCCGTGCTAATGTAGCATTCTGCACGCTTGTTTTATGCCGTGTCGATGTTTTTAAAGTTTACGGCAAGCGCCGTGACTGCTCCAACCTCTCAATCGCACTTGCTTTGAACTCAAGTGTCAGTCTGCTAACAGTCTCCTGCTATGTTATTTTCCCTGACTTTGTTCAATCTGATGGCCTGTAAAGTGTGTCTTATAAATCGGCGACGTGTCCATTAGCGTTTGTTAAACTTCGGGCTCATGTGAGAAATGGATAATAACGGTGTTATTCGCCGCGACGTGCGTGCGCTCGGCCTGTCGTTAACGATAGCACAGCAGTTAGCCATTACTTGTGTTTTTTTTCTTTTTTTGTCTCGTGGATACAAAAATGGATTTCGGGGCTTTTAGCCAATGAGATTCTTCAAAAGGAGGCGAGTGACAGCATCGCCGGCTTTGATTGCTTTACATGTTATTGATTGACGTGCGCTCAAGCCAATCCAAGAGGATCTTAGTTGCCGTCTTACGGTAAAAGGCGGGGCAAGTTTTGCCTGAAATTGATGGAGGCAGAAACTATTCGGCGCGGTTGCCACAAGATTTTATTATGCATGATTCGGTTTCCTGAGCGTATACAATGTCAGAAAATATGTTTTCGTCTTTGCTGTTATTTCGTGAATATGATGGTTTGCAAGTACGGACCCGCAACTCGCCTCGCGTAATGATAAGTTTAGTATTGATACCTGAGCTGCCGAATGCCTCGGGATTCAAAGCATATATGTATTTCAACGCCTTCACTTGAATGTAGGTCATGTGTCCGGCACACCTTTTTTTAATTCCAGAGATGGGTAATACATTTACTCTCCATAAAGTGACATTTTAACTACTCATGCACGATTTTTCCCCCTCAAGGAGTACTTACTATTGATGGAGCTAGACGTCCATTTCATTTTGACTTGGAGGGGCGTATGAACGTTTGTCAATGGCATTGAACGATGTGCATTCACTGCCAGTCCTTCATGTTTTGGTGAATTGGACGTCTATTGCCGTCAATTTAATGCAATTAGTTAAATATTATAAAAAATAACCCTACCCCTATTTCGGAGTATTTCTGTATTTATTCCTTTAGATTTCATTAAATTAGCTTTTATTAAAATTGTGTTATTGTATTCATGTATTTATAATTACATAACATAATATAAAAATAGGGGCAGCCCACTGGAGCGAGTGGTTAGCGCGTCAGCCTCACAGCTCTGGGGTCCTGGGTTCAAATCCAGGTCAGTCCACTTGTGTGGAGTTTGCATGTTCTCCCTGGGCCTGTGTGGGTTTCCTCCGGGTACTCCGGCTTCCGTCTCCTTGTGCCTTGTGATCGGGTGGCCACCGATTCAGGTTGTCCCCCGACTCTGGCCTGGAGTCAGCTGGGATAGGCTCCTGCATCCCCCCCACCCCCCGCGACCCTAAAGCGGTATAGAAAATGAGATGTGATGAGAATATAAAAATAACGAAATACTGAAAAATTATATACATAATGCTTGCTAAAATGGCGACACGATGGTGGAGTCTTAAAGACGTATGGCCCACAGTGCTCATATTGGGAGTTAAACTTCGGTGGGTTCAGGCTTTTCTGCGTTGTGTTTGGGGCCTGCATGGGTTTTCTCTGGGTACACCAGTTTCCTCCCATATCCCAAAAATGTGCATAGAAGGCTGGTCCATTCATGAATTCAACCATTTACAATTTTTTTTATGGGTGTACCAAACTATAGGAATTACCAGGGTACATTCATCAATACTTGTAGATTTCATATTGGAAAAATAACCTGTTGCTTTATTTGTATTGCACTGCCTGATGGGATCACATAGTGTGAATGTAACATATAGAACAGTTAGGTATTGGATTTCATTTGTTCCAATGACTAAATTTCAGGTCTGCTTGTTACAAAAATACATGTACACACCCAGCTGAGAAGGTCATAACCCACATTAACAGCACCTCAGGACCCAACAGTGGATCTATAGTCGACTTTTGTTCTTCCAACCATCTCGTCCTCATCCTTTTCTTTTTGTCAGCCCCAGCCCCCCCCCCCCCCCCCCCCCCCCTATCCGCTGGCAATCAGAGCCTCCGATTCCAACGTCATGGCCGCAGCATGATCTATTAATACAGTTTGTTTAGTCAGTTTCCTAGCAAGCCACATCAAACACTGGGTGGCTGTGGCTGCTTATAGCTGAGACTTGTTCCCTTACACCTGCTGAGTTGGAGAAACCCAAGTTCAACGGCGGGAGCTTGGCTGCAGCTCAGTCGGAAGGAGAAAAAAATTGCTCCCTCAAGATTTCCATGTCACCTTGAAGATGAAAATAGGAACACTTGAAATTCAATATTCAAATCTCATCTCATCTTCTCAACCGCTTCATCCTCATTAGGGTCGCGGGGGGTGCTGGAGCCTATCCCAGCTGACTCCGGGCCACCCTGAATTGGTGGCCAGCCAATCACAGGGCACAAGGAGACGGACCACCATGCACACTCACACCCATACCTTGGGGCAATTTAGAGTCTTCAATCAGCGTGACGTGACCTGGATTTGAACCCAGGACCCCAGAGCTGTGAGGCCGACACGCTAACCACTCGCGCCACCAGTCCGCCCACAATATTAAAATAAATATGATTAATAAAGGGCTACAGTAGACCCTTTAAGCAATTTCAACACAATTCCTTCTTGTTAGTCACGCACACCCACACACTGCCAAAATGCATCTAAACATGCGTGCATGTAAACATCAGGTAACTCTGCTTGGTGGTATACAGTAATTTGTTTCTTAGCTTATACCGCAGCATGAGACTGCGCTGTTTCTTGTTTGATGGTTTTTAAATTGGTATTTTCTATTGTCTGCTTATGAGCTCTATTTTTGTAAACTACACAACTGCATTCTGGTGGATACGTATTTATTTTCCAAGCGCCTTTGTCAGTTTGTCAGACTTCTTTGCACCAAACTGCTCATTCCGACGCAGCAATTGTGTGTTCTTAAAGATACAGATAACGGAACCCTTATTCTGAAGTCTGGTCCACTCTGCTGGTCACTTAATGTTCATCCTTAATTTTTAGGCCACCCAAAGGGAGGGCTCAAGGTCTCACCTGTTTTGTTCTTTTTGTTTTTGGTAAGGACACTAACTAAAACTGTTACTCCTCATTTATTCGTGCATGGGTCAAAATGAAAAAAGTTGTATCAGGCCTGATTCTCATTGTTGCTTGGAAGTTCCTACTTGGCCAGTAGAGGGCATGCCCACTCTTTGGATTTGCGAATTTATTCTTGCTTGTAGTTTCTCTTTAGCCAATAGAGAACATATCTGAGCTAATGAGGCTTTAAGGGAGCGAGACGGGTGGTCGTAGTTCATTTAATCTTGCTTTACAAAAGTACATAAATATGTAACAAACAGTCCCCATTCAAATAGATTGGATATCTATGTATGTATACCAATGGTAGTCAATGGATTTAATGAATGGTACAGCAGCTACTAGATCTAAATATTCTTTTTTACTCTGTCCTTTTAGGCCTTCATTTTGGACGTGCCCCGAAAACTCAAATGTGACATTTCATGTCAGTGCTAGCCCAGTTCGTGTCTTCTCCTTCCAAAATTTAAATGTGTTGACTCCCACACGCGGTGCACACCCTCGGTCTAACGAGCACGACATAGTCCCGTGTGCACACTGCTTACTGCCCAAATAGATTCAGCCGATTGGAAGAGCTTTGTGAGGGCCCTGACACCAATATGCCGTAGAAACAAGACTCACTTGTTGCAAAGCAAAACTGCGGGGGAGGGGGGATTTTGGGGGTAGTTGGGGATGAGTTCAGGAGGGTTTCTGTGCGCCATCAAAACTGACATATAGAAAACCATAAAATACTTAGAAGAATGTCTTGTAGATTTCTTAGGCGACTTACTGACGATAGAGGCAGACCAATGCTTTATAATTGCTTACAGATGAGGGAAGATGGATGCTACATTTCTGTTAGAAAGGGGCACGGCTTTACTAAATAAGGCTCCTCCCCAGTGGCTCAGTTTTTATTGTTGTTGAGTGTTTTTGGTAGTTTGTATGTAGTTTTTCAACTTATAAAGGAGGGAATTTTGGTGATGGGTCAAATGGTAAACGGCTATTATGTAGGAGAACGTTGTCTTAAAAAAAGATGAATTGAAAGATTAGCTGACAAAATGCTCCATATTTTTTTTTTTTTAGCCATGTTGTATACTTTTGCGCTTTTTTCGGAGTTGATGGGGCAGGAGCTATTTACATAATGAATGTGATGATGCATGCAAATGTTTTTAGAAGTGTTTTTAGTGGAAAAGACAATAATATGGGATATATGTCATTTAAACTATACATTGAAAGAGATTTGAAAACATGATGGTGTTGTTGTATATTGTGAAATATAGTTATTGTAATTGTTTTCCGACCGGTGCAACTACCATTCTACTGTATATTTTGTGCATGCCACACAATTAATCACACACACTATTCATACAAATGTAAGAATTCAAAGACATAAAGAAATTGCTAAAAGAGTTGCCTCATCAAAAGCTTGGCGTTCAATTCTGATTAGAAGTGCTCTCAATTTGCGGCTGCTTTATAGTATAAAACTATCTATCTCTATCATTCTCTTATTGGGGTAAAATCACAAAATCATCCAGGGGTAACTTTTTGAAGAAATGTGCCTTCAGCAACCTCTATGAGAAAAGCTGCTCTTATGCCGCAACAATGGCCTTCCTTCAGTGTAAAATAATCGCAGTGTCTAAAGCAATCTTCCAAAAAAAGGTCTTTACTTATGCCTTGGGAGTTTGAATCTGGGCTCCAGCTTCCGCATCAGAGCACAAAAGCCTGTCTTGTTAATAACATATGGGCATAAATCCTTAGTGATAAAAGTTGTGATACAAGATGGAGGTTTTTTTTCACCCTTTCAGAGCCATTCTTTCATTGTTTTCTTCTCCTGCCGGAGCGGAAACGGATCAGACGCTCTTTGTAGTTTTACCAGTCAACTTTTTTTGTTAGATATGGAGTGGTTAATGACAGTGCCCAATCCATTTTCTTATTCACAAAACCATAAATGCTCCCAAAAGCTTACTTTTGCACCTGATGGGTAACTTTAGTTCAATAGTTGCCCTCCATTAAAGTTCAACTGCCTGTACTATTAGTTGTCAGATAAGCACCAGCTGGATATAAAAAAAATGGAAGCGAGAAAAATGGAGGAGGCGGGGTTACAAAGCAGATGGGACAGAAGATGAGAAAGCGTGAGATGTCGCTAGGCTGTCTCGTCATTGGCCGGGCAGAAACCCCCACGTGTGGAGGAAATATCACCAGGGAAACTTGCTTGCGCTGCCTGGCTGTGCTTTTTTTCCCTTCTCCATGGCAGGGGTTATTTTTAAATAGCCTCCCGCTCAGACTAAAGACGCATCAAGCGAGAAACCGCCTAGTTATGTTCTCCTTTTCTCCTCTCCTACAGTCACATTGCAAGCTCCTTGCAAAAATGGGCGACGAACGACCTTTTGTGTGCCACGCTCCTGGCTGCGGACAGGTAAGTTGACTCTCTTCTACTTTCGCCATTTCTGCCATTTATGTGTATACAAAGATGCTCGCCTTGTGTGTGTGGGGGGGCAGTGCCGTCCGTCTCCTCTCGTGGTGAGTCAGTTCGGAGGCCCTCGTGAGTAAGCACAGTTATACCGTTTCAACCTGTCGGAACGTCTGCGTAGTGACTCACATGCCTGCAGACTTTACAAGAGATTCTAAAGAAGGCTTTGTCAGAAATTAGCTTGAAACCGATTGGATTGAAAAAAGATCAGAGGCAGGAGAATATAATCGATGGGCTTTTGTAAATGAATGAATGACACTTTTTCTGTCGTTGTTTGCTATAAAAGGACATTGGATACCGAGGGGACTTGTTTTTTTGGCACTCTCCTGTGAAGTAAACACCATTATTCGTTTCACTTGCCTGATGCCAGCACTTGGTATGCAGCTGTGGAACTGAGACAAGTGGTTTCCTTTAGTTGTCAACAGTTGGATAGGCTGAAACAATATTTTCTAATATCCAATCGAATCCAAAATAGTTACTCGTAAAGAGTCTGACTTCATCATTCTCTCTTTGTTGTGATGATTTAAGCAAAATAGTACCTGTTTATGCCAGAGTTTTGGACAACTGTAGACACAGGACAGCAACACAATGTGCTGCATTGCATTGCTGCCAATGTGCTCCATTATGTCAAAATGGGCCAACTATGACAAGCTAAATAATGCTGATAACTATTCAGAAAAATGTATATGTTACCCTGCAAAAAAAGTGAAAAGTTGGTATCGGGTGAAACTATATAAAGGATCTTTATAATATCACTCCTAGTATAGCACATATAAACTAAAGCATCTTACTTTGAAAATTATTGCAGTTTTGAAATCAGCAACCAAAAGTTTTACAGTAACAGTTAAAGAACATGCAACAGAAAAGGGAAAAAGAAAAATTGGCCAGTGTTATTTAGCGTAATTAACCATGCATTCTTCCCCTGTTGGTTTGCTACTTATCAAAGGTTTAATATTAAATGTCCATTGATCAGGTTAATTCTTTTTCCAATTAATTTAATCAAAAGGTGGGTCGACAGGACTCATATCACTACTATGTTTAAGAGTTTTGTGTTCTTACGGCAATGCAGTTAAATTAACAGATAAAACCCTCTTGACAATGAATGGAGTTGAAGTTTCAAATTAGACAGGACACATTGTTGTAATGGATTGTCTGGAGATCCTGTTTTGCTCATATAAGCATCTCAGAACTATTCATACATTCATTCATTTCTTGAGCCTATCCCAGCTGACTTCGGGCACCAGGCGGGGAACACCCTGAATCGGTGGACAGCCGATTGCAGGGCACGAGGAGATAGACAACCATGCACACTCACACTCATACCTAGGCGCACTTTAGAGTGTCCAACCAGCCTACCATGCATCTCTTTGGAATGTGGGAGGAAACCGGAGTACCCAGAGGAAACCCACACAGGCCCGGGGAGAACATGTAAACTCCTCACAGGTGGACCGAGATGGATTTGAACCCAGGACCCCAGAACTGTGAGGCCGACGCATAACCACTCAGCAGCTGGGCCGCCGTTTCCCATTCTATTGGAATTTATTACTTAGGGCACGCAAACTAGTTTTACAATCCCTTATTGAATCCATATCTTTTAAAAATCTTATATCTTGTGTATGCTCCAGTGAAATTGATAATTTGGCACCGTTTTCCTGATTTACTTTAATTCCCCCCAAAAAAGATCAAACAGCTTCTGTCAAAGAAATGGTCACTTCCAAGTAACACCTGTACAAGCTGCACTATGCTATTCTGTCTAACACGACTTTCCTGTATAAATCTCTAAACAATTTGTCGAATATCAAAATATTTGTTGTAAAATTGGATCATTAACTAGTTGTTGGTTGAATTTCGAATTTCATAAAACATGCAGTAAGATTTAACCACAGTATGTATGATAATTTCTACCCCACTACCGTTCTACGTAGTAGTTTTCTTCCCGGAAAGCCTGAATCACTGCCATCATTTTTTACTTCTGCCTTTGCTCTTCGTTTTCCTTTCACAAGCTAACGACAGAAACAACAACAACTGCATACCCCCCACCCCCCCTTTCCATGCTGGCCAGTATTTTTTTATGTGAGTCGTGGTAACCTTATATGCCAGTACCTCCTGCATGGTGATTAGTGTGTTCGTTTCCTCAGCAAGACTCTGCAAACAACGTGGAGTTCTTTGGGTAATGTGGCCTAGCTGTCCTAAAAATAATGCCCCCCCTGCTCCCACACACACACGCACACACTCACACTCTCGCACACACTTGACGGTATTTCCACTTCACTCATGGCAGCATTTGCAACTGCAACACGGCACCCTTAAAATAGGATGCAGCCAATAGCAACGAGCCTGGTGCCATAGCTAAGATTATTCTTCCTACACCGCTGATGGATTCACGTGGGCACTTCTCCACAAAACTGGCGTATGACTTTCTCAAGTGCCGAATGAACTAAAGAAACAACAACAAAAATCAACAGCTACAGTATTTTAATAGTCAATCGTTTGGAGACCTTTTTAACTAAAATTTGTTAAGAAGTATTCCAAAGTGGAGTTTGCATGTTCTCGCCGGGCCTGCGTGGGTTTCCTCCGGGTACTCCGGTTTCCTCCCACATTTCAAAAACATGCATGGGAGGCTGATTGGACACTCTTAATTGCCCCTAGGTATGGGTGTGAGTGTGCGTGGTTGTCCGGCTCCTTGTTCCCTGTGGTTGGCTGGCCACCAATTCAGGGTGTCCCCCGCCTCTGGCCCGGAGACAGCTGGGATTGGCTCCAGAACCCCCTGGGACCCCAATGAGGATAAAGCGGTTCAGAAAATGAGATGAGATGAGATTAGTATATGCCAAAGTTTCAAAACTCTCCATGACTAAAAACCTGATTATTTTTGCGTATTTGCTTGTCATCTGCTTTTTCCTCCATTTTTTTCCTGACATTGTATGGTTATTCTGCTAACATAATAATGAGCAAAATATGTTTGTGCATTTTTCTCAAGTTCGCAACTGTAAATGTTAAATAGCTGACCTGTTGTTAGTTCCATTCGTCTATCAGTTACAATCATGAATCGGATCGTCTTGTCACAATAATATTGGTGGTGTCTTTGTAAATTCTGTTATTGGGTTAGTTGTGGCCTTGTTGTGGTCTTCACGCCCCGTCAAATGGCGGTCTCCACCACAACCTGTAAGGGAGCTCGAGCCCAGCATGCAGGAATGCGTCGTGCGACAATCCGGGATGCTTTGCGTCGCGACAGTAAGGCACCTGGAATTAGCAGTTCTGCTCAAAATGGCTGTTTGCCCAATATCAGAAAGCAGAGAGGAGTTGGCAGAGCGATTTGGTGCTGTGTTTGCTGACTTCTTTAAGTGTATGTAAGGGCATGATGAAATTGGAAGAAGCCCTAAAAAAATGTTGTGCTTGAGTATCCAAAGTTTCTGTCATGCAGCCTTTGTGTGTGGGTTTTAAAACTCATGCCAGCCCGAGGAGAATATGCAAACTCATCACAGGAAGGTCCAAACCTGGGACTGGGCTCTCGATCTCAGAACTGTGATGCGGACGTGCAAACCATTTTCCGCAGTAATATTTTATATATATATATATATATATATATATATATATATATATATATATATATATATATATATATATATATATATATATATATATATATATATATATATATATATATATATATATATATATATGAGGTAGTTAAACCTTGTCACTGTAATATGATATCTATATATTTGAGGTGAGGATACGGGGTACGGCAAATGAATGACTTAATATAATTGAGGTAGTTAAATTTGGTATATCCTCAGACCTTCCTGAGGTGTAAATCTCAACTGCCCCAATGTTCGACACAAAAATACAGCCTTGATGTGAGACAAAACTCATTGCACGTACATATTCAAATTCTGTGACGTTGGGTCGCTACCGATCTTTATGGTGTCAGCCAAGATATCTGAACACATGATCTGTGGAAAAAAGGGACGCGGGAAAATATATTGGAAACATCTTGACATCCTTTAGCTATACAGTATGTAGATTAACTCCATCCAATGTCCTTTTTCTCTCTCCTTCTTCGCATCAACAGAGATTTACCAATGAGGACCACTTGGCCGTACACAAACACAAGCATGAGATGACATTAAAGTTTGCACCCAGGACAGACTCAGTCATTATTGCAGGTAATAATCATACTATTCATTAAATATTGAACCCTCTCCCGCCCTCAACTATTAGGGTTTTAAAAGCAACTATTCCACTATGTTCATAGTTGTGTTTGTATCTACAGTGACTAAGCGTGATAGGTTTACTTTGGTTTGCTTTTTTTTCCCAGACCAAACACCCACTCCAACTCGTTTTCTAAAAAACTGTGAGGAGGTCGGTCTGTTCAATGATCTGGCCAACTCCTTTGAACAAGATGACGATGACAACAAGCGAGTAAAGAACTCTGTAAGATGTTTTCTTGGTTGTGCTTTGTCTTGGTTTAAAATATTGCCATGTGCAAATGTTGTGATCTCTTTATTTGTCCCACAAATACAGCGTTTGTTTGTCATTGTTCACTTTATGCTCAAAAGCGTCCTTGAAGTGACACGCGTGCACACAAAGTACATGCTTATAGAACACGATGTTGACTCAAGCGTATGTGGAAAAAATACGATGTCACGTGGCACATTGTTTACGGAAATAAATGTGCTCTCACTTGAAGGTCCGCGTCTCATTTTTCTATTACAACTTGCTTGCACGAGAAGATTGACTAAGGCGTTGTGAAGGTCGGATGAGCGTGACTTGTGCATTTATACAATATTTACAATAATATGAAATTATAAAATACAGATTTTAAACGTTAGAAGCTGTATAATCAACAGCTACCACAGATCCAACAATTCATCGATTAATTGAAATTGCTATGCTAATCAAATGAACATTTAAAGACATTGTTAAACTTTAAATTGTCAAAATCTTCAGAATTTCAGCCTCTCAGGAATTTTGAAATTGGTTTATTGATTAAAAAAAAGGATAATTATCAACAGTATAACTAATTACAAGGAATTAAAACAGTGAATTTCTGCCTTAGCAGCTGGTAACAAACATTTGCACATGCTAGAAATACGTCACACCAAACCACTTGAAGTCCATGTGTTCCTTTCTTCTTTGTCTTATGTTGCCATAAAAACAGAAACGGGTGTTCAATATGTTGATTTCGTACAAGTAGACGGCCAACCTTCTATTGGGAGATGGAGCCACATTACCAATTGATCCAGTCTATTGGTTTTCTTTACTAGGTTATTGGCTTGTCTGCAGCCAACCTGCTCACGGGATAAAGCCACTCTTATTGGTGGTCTCGTTGGTCGCAAACAATGCAGGAGGCTGCAGTGGGTGCCGTTGCGCAATCTCACGTGGGGTATATCCACAAACATAACTGCTGAGCTTTGTCGGTGGCCCAAAAATAAGTAGATGGTGGGAGGTCTGTTCACTTAAAAGTAGATTTTGGAGCAAAAAAGTTTGGGCACCCCTGATATCCAGAGTATTTATCTCTTCTTCCCTATGTTCTCAGCTCCATGCCCCCTCTTCAGTGGCTTTGGACATGAGCTTGCAGACACCGTCAGATATGAAGGTTAAAGAGGAGGCACCTCTTGAGGTTGACTCCTCGCCACCAGACAGTCCTGACTCTATCTCTGCAGCACCAGAGAGCAGAAGTGAAACCTTGGTCAAGGGGAAGGTAAGATGGACGTTTTGTCATTCTAAACAAGAGCTACCTGCTAATGATATTGTCACAGGACATGCCACCAAGGAGCTCTGCCCCGACACCCACCATTGTACGACCAGGTTCCCTTCCCCTGCACTTGGGCTTTGACAGCCTTCAGCCCACCATGCCGTCGCCCACATCTGTTATCACACAGGCACCACCTTCTAATCGCACTTTGGGGTGAGTCAACGCTAACCTCTTGTCGTTCACCACTATCTGCCTCCTGGGAAAAAACATTAGTTAACCCGTAATGATACAAGTATCGTAATCGCGAAATTCAGAGCCGAAATTCTGTCTAAAGGGTTTTGCATCTGATGGGAACTCACCACGAGAGAGATGTCGACAATGACATAACATGTGAGATTCCCACAAAGTTTTGTAACCTGAATGTAGGAAGAAAACAGTCCGCGGGGAGAGCCAGAGGAAAAAAAGAGAGCAGCAGGGCTCCTTCCATACACCAAATGCTTCATTTATTTTTTCATTTTCTGTTCCATTTATCCTAACCAAGATAGTCCCTCTAAAATTTGAGCTAATCCCAGTATAATCCATTGAGTCAATTTTCTTATTTTTTAAAACTTGTTACCGAGAAGTGATAAATTTCTCCATGGGAGCGAGCATTCGTTGTTTCTGAGTTGCAACGTCAGAGCAATTTGCCTTTAGCGCTTTAAAGACCGTGTCATAGCATGGCCCTCTCATTCCTCTGCTTTAACCGGTGGAAACGTGTTAAATGCAATGAAAGGCAACAAAGGTTGAATTATTTGCTATCGTTCAACATATGACCAGGAAGCTCACACTCAAAAGACGTCAATCGCTATGAATATTGTCAAAATCAAGTTGCTGATCCAGATGCATTAAAAATTCTCTACTTTGCGTGGTCCATATATATACTGTTGTCAGTATCGTTTAATTGATTGCAGTACATGCTACTTCCAGGTCCAAACATTGCTTATTAGCAAATATCGCAAGAAAGCCACATAGGTAGATTAGCTCAAAGGATAGTTAGTAGTTATCAGGCTTCACTGGCATATCTGTTAGTATTGTACGTAACTAAAGTATCCTAAAAAGTATTAAAAACAAATGTTTCCTAATTTTATGTAATGTACTAAAGTGTATTTTTAATTGCATTTTAATATTTCTCAATGCTTCCCATATACTTTGCCTTTTACTTTTGCTACTGCAACCAAGGAGATTTCCCGGATATGGGATGAAATAAAGTTCCAATCCAATCCAATTACTTGTACAGGTGCCCTAAGCACACCTTGTAACGATTATATACAGTATATAAAAACTCGGAGCTTTGTCACGCGTACAATAACCTCTGTAATTCTTTCTAGTTCGCCAACAAGCCACTACTCCATGATGATGCTCCCCTCGGGTCAGGCGGTGCCTGTCCTCCCAAGTCCAATTCAGATGCCATCTGTCATCAGTGTAAGGCCTGCACAACAAAATACTTTTTAGAAAGACATATTTTTCCCAGTCATTTCAGCGTATGTTGTATTTCTTGTACTCCAAAGCTTGCTCGACCCATGTGCATGGTACCAAACATTCCGGGAATCCCTGGTCCTCCTCTTGGAAATAGTAGCAGCAGCGGTTCAAACTCCCCCTCTGGATATAGCATCCACTCCGAGGCCAAGATGGTGAGCGCTTGTATAGCGATCTGTAACTTCATCACTGTTTTTTCTCATCTATTTGCCTTTTTTTTCTCCATCTTTACCCTGTAGTCACCCACTGCCTTCCTTTTCGCTTATGACGTCTTGGGTTTAAAATAAAGAGTAAAGAAATGAGCAGTTATTGATATGATCACAATCTTGCTAAGAGAAATGTAAGGAGAAATGCAACAAATACATGGAACTAAAGCAGCAACTAATTTTAGTTTAAATATGACATTATAAAATGTGTAATAGTATGCAAATTTTAAACATTAGAAACTGCAACAGCTGCCAGACGTCCAACAATTCATCGATTAATTGAAATTGCTTTGCTAATCAAATGAATATTTAGAGGGACTGTTAACCTTTAAATTATCTAAATACTCAGAATTTTAGCATCATAAGTAAATATACTAAAATCTCAGTTCTCCAAGTAAACATTTATCCTATATTATTACACTATAAACAATTTTTAAACTGGTTTATTCATTACATTAAATGGTATAATTCTGCAGGTTGCCACCTTTCCTGCAAGCGCCAAATTCTGTGTCTTCCCTGGTCCTCTTTGCAACCAATTGCGCAGGAGTTTATAATAGGAGGCATTTATCTACAGAAAGTACTTGCTGCAGTGCATTTGACTAGTGTAGGCATTTTTTGGGGGGCACCTACACATTTGATGGATTTCAGTTCTAAGATTTAGAATCTTTTTTTGCCAGGTTGACAAATGAGGCCCAACAAACCGACTGTAAGCGTAAGCCCAATGGTCTGTCTGTCTGATTCCCCCGTTTCTTGCTGATGTAGGAATTGATTTTTTGAGCTTGGCCAAGTCCTATCAAAGTCTCCCTTCTGATTGATGCCTTTTTCTCTAGCGTCTGAAGGCAACGCTATCCCAGCACAGCCCAACAGGACACAGCATCGGCATGATGGCCATGAGTAACAGTCCCATGGTGCCTCAGAGAGCGGAACAGAGCCAATTGCTTGTCCAACAGCCAGATGCTCAATCCCCTTCACAGCCTCAGGTACATGGTATTGACTGTCAGCCACTTACAGATTCACTGCAAGTTTGCTCACTTGCCTTGACCTGCATGTAATCAGCATTTAAATATCATTTGATGGTACGTGACAAGCATTTAGTTGCTAACCAGTTGGTAGCCAGCACAAGAAGATAATTTAGCGCTTAATACGGTCCTCTGTGCTCCTTGTAAAAGAGCACAGATGGATCATGCATGATGCCAGTCAGAGATCATCCATAAAGAAGAGGCTGTGTACACATATGAAATGTTTATAAAAACCAAGTGATGGGACTTGATGGATGGATAAAAGAAACCAAAAAGAAAACGGTTCTAGTGCTTCACATGCTTTTACAGAAGCAACATATCATTGGCGGCGCACAAAAACCTCAAAGTATGTTCATATTTGGTGCATTTATTAATTTTTCACAAATCCTTACTATTTCTGTCAAAGCTACAAGTTACAGATCAATCAGGATGGTTGGAAAATGGCTCTAGAAACATGTCATTTTTCATGTGTAATTTCCTGAAAAGTGCTGGTTTGGCAGTTATTAGCTTTCTGCCTGATGCCAGCGATATGTTCAGTCATACCCCCAATTGTCTGCCAACTAAATTGACACTCAAACAATCTGATCTTGAGTATTGTACTTAGACACTGCTAGTCTTTGGTGCTTAAATGTGAGGGTCCTGCTCACTGTTTTCTTGAATTGAATTGAATTGAATGCTTTTATTGTCATTATACAAGTATAATGAGATTAATTTAATTCATTAATTTTAAATATATAAAATGATAATATGATATAATAGTGATAAAATTAATTGAATTATTGTCCACTGTCATCGTTTTGCAAAAAAGTTTCTGACCTATGTCTTACCGAATATATATTTTTTCAGGACCGTGATCTACAGAAATAACTTAAGCGATTAATCATGCAAATTTTTTTTACTGCCCCGCCGCCAAACTGTGTCTGCATGTACCCCACCTGCCCCACCATCCGCAGGTATCTCCAGCACAGCCAACGGGTGGGCGTCGACGACGAACGGGAGAAGATGACCCAGACGAGCGACGGCAGCGCTTCCTCGAGAGGAACCGGGCGGCAGCGTCACGCTGCAGGCAAAAGCGCAAACTGTGGGTCAACTCCCTGGAGAAAAAGGCAGAGGAACTCAGCAGCATGAACATCTCACTGTCGGTATGTCAATGTAGAAGATGAATAATATCTATGATGTACCTAGACTTCTGAAAAGAACAATTTTTCCCTTCAATCCACCCTCATTTGGCTATATATACAATTTAGAGTGTTCGCCTACCCCAGCTGCTAACTATGGGCACCAAGTGGGGGACACTTTGATTCGGTGGGAAGGCAATCGCATGGGCACAAGGAGCTGAACAACCATTCGCGCTCACACTCATATCTAGGGGCAATTTAGAGTTTTCAACCAGCCTAGCCTGGATGTCTTTGAGATGTGGGAGGAAACCGGAGTACCCGGGCAAAAACCCACGCAACCTGGGATGGGACCCATGACCCCAGAACTATGAGGCCGCCGTGCTATCCCCTCTTCCGCCGGGCTGCATTTTAAGCAGGGCTAACTAATTATAAACAAAATATGAAAGAAATAACAGAGGTGGCCCGGTGGCTGTGGTGGTTAACACAATCCACTCACAATTCTGTTCTAATGTGGAATCTTGTATTGATTTATTCCCAAATTTTTGTTGTCCAGAACGAGGTGTCTCTGTTGAGAAACGAAGTGGCTCACTTGAAGCAGCTTTTGCTGGCGCACAAGGACTGTCCTGTCACCACCTTGCAGAAGAAATCCTCTTACCTGGGTGAGCGACCAAGCAATTGATGAGACTTTGGTAAAGAGACACTTCTTACAAGACAGTGATACTGCCATCTACAGGGGTCTCTTATTCTGATTATTTTGGTACCACCATAAGATACACATCCCCCCCTTAAAAACATAAAAAAATCAAATACCCTCACACGTCATATTCTTTTTACCCTCCTCGCGTAATGGTAATAAAATAGCCTTAAATTTGACAATTGAGAGGTGTGCAAGAGAATCCGGCTACAGTGTTTCGACATGTATTGCTGTCAATGGCAGTCAATGAGGTGTCTTTCATGTTGACTAGTGTGTGATATTTTGCTTTTCCACCAGCTTCAAGTACAAATATGGTGTCTCGTTAACAGTCGCTGTCGACGACAACATGAAAGAGACCCCAGAGACGACGGGTTCCCCCGCCCCAGTGATCCAACGTGGCGTGTTGGCGCCCAACCACTCGGCCAATCACAACGGCCTAAACTCGAGGGCGGCTGCAGAGGCCATGGCTATGTCCGTGCTGGCCGGATTGGGACACCAGCAGAGCGTCGAGAGCGGAGCCTCTCACATCATCATGGCGGCGCATTCGCACTCCGCTGCCAGATGATGAGCGATGTCTCCACGCAAACATGCTTTTTGTTTTTTCTTTCGAGTGAAGAACAACTTGGTCTCCACAGCCCCTTCAAGTCCCCACCGTGCTGTGGCCTGGAGCTCAGTAGCATCAGCCTTCTGGAAATGGACTGAAACTTTTGGAGAGTGCTTCCTGTTCACTTTGCCATAGATGACAGGGGCTGGACTCCCCGTTTTGCGCATTGTGCCTCCACGCCCTCACTCAATATTTCATATGTACGACTCTTACAGACCACGGCAGACAACAACACTCGGGCCTTTTCGACTGGATTTACACAGCACGTTTAAGTGCACCCGGTAAGATGGGTTGTGGCCGGTCGGACAGGTTTGCAGAGCTGCTATCACTCAACCTTTGGTGAACAAAGGACTTGGAGATGGATCATTTGTGGCTGGTGCAGTGCACTTGAGTCCATGCCTTTGTGATGTTTGATCAGAAGGACAAAAGTGATCTACTATGGTGGCAGTTCGCAGTAGACTATGCCAGATTTTTAGACGCGTCTTTCGCTTCACAAATCCTATATAATAGGACAGCGTTGTTTCTTGTTTTTTTTTTTACCGAGCACCTAAAACAAGTGCTTTCAGTGAGCTTCCCAAAACTTTAAAATTGTTTTGAAAGGGCGTCATATCTCATTTTCATTTTATAAGAAGCATCTGCTTTTGGTGTTATGCCTCCCAAATGTTTAGTTTGCCTGGACAAACTCATTATTATATGCTCTATGAAACAACTCTAAAGTATTTGCATAATCTATTCTATCCCTTCATTTTAGATCTACACGTGCACTACATTATGTGGCCCCAGTCTACATGATTTAATAAAAAAAAATGTCCGCCACCGTTTTAGGAATTTAATATTTATAACCGGACCGCCAAGTGTAAACCTCTGAAAAGGCTATACCATGCATTTTAGTGTGTATACAACACAATAGTCGCACCCCAGTTTTTATGTGATTTAGCACAATTACCGTCTGAGTAACAACAACCTTTGCCTATATTTTGATATTGGGCTCCACTGTGAGCAACAGGTAGAGAGAGGAATAACATTTTTTCAACAATTTGGGCTCAACTCATTTTGCTAATCTTATTTCCTTTCAATATTTGGGAAAATGTTATACTCCTAATAGTTACGGCTGCACCACTGCTCAAAGTAAGGGGAAGGCATTAATGAAAGCTTGGCATAGATCAGGGCTTCTCAATTATTTTCTGTTATGCGCCCCTAGCGAGAAAACATTAGGTAAGGTTATCACCCCGCATAGCACTAACAACTTTACATGTGTGTATATGTATATATATATGTATGTGTATTTATACATGTATGTATATATATATATATATATATATATATATATATGTATATATATATATATATATATATATATATATATATATATATATATATATATGAATATATGTGTGTGTATGTATATATATGTATGTATATACGTATACACATTGTTATATATACATATATATATACATATATACACACATATATGTTAAGTTGTTACAGTGTTCTGCACTGTAATATATATATATATATATATATATATATATATATATATATATATATATATATATATATATATATACATTTCTTTTTATCGCAGTGAAAACAATTGGGCACTTAAAGCAGCATAGCAGCAACAAGCGCCATTGCCATCTACTGTAAAGGATATGCAATTGCAATTAATTATAGTACAACAAACAACAAAAAACATGCCGTTCCCGTCATCGGCTCGCTCCCTCCAGGGGTCACGCCACAGTATTTGAGAAGCACCTGTACTAAGCCTTTCCGAAGTTCTCACTTGAACCGAGACAAACACGTGGAACAAATTAAAAGTAAAAAGGAGATGCAGGCTGTCTTGGCATATACATTACAACACTCGCGTCATCCTGTCATCAAACAATATTCCTCAGAACGATTCAGAGAGAACTGTTTCGTAAACAACTGCGGGTCTGTTTCCTTTAGACTGGGCAACAGACATTGGGTTTGAAAGTCAAGTAGCCAAGCTGTGCCTTAACCATGCGGTCCAAATACCCAAAAGGCTGGATTCGGACTCGCGCATATGTGAGTTCATGCTTTTCTTCACGGCCCAATTATGTCAAAAATTGGAATTGTGTCTTAACGTTTGCTGTGTAAATCCAGCGTTTTTACATACAGAGAGTGTGTGTGTACTTTTTAGCCTTTCAAGTTCCCACACAAAAACGTGGCCGGTGGCTCGTAATTGAAATACACCCAATTATTTGGAAAAGTACTTTTTATGCGCCCTGATGTCAATTTTAAAATCAAACCTCATGTTAAACCCCTTTATGAGACATAAACTGTCAATGATATGATAAACTGTCAATGGTTCCATTTGTAAGCCAACCAAGTGCTTTGCTTATGCCTCTTCTTAGGTGATCGTTAGATGTATGCTTCTCTATAGGCCTACTTTATTGTGCAGCTCTCTACACTGTATATATAAAACTGGCACGTTCTCCAAGTTGTGTACAAGACAGCGATTAAAATATTTAACGTTTTTTTTTAAGTTAGCAATATAGCTTTTTTTTTCGCTTGAAGGGAATTTGCTCGCATCTTGGTAATACTTCCATATCAATGTGTGTGACTTGTGACTAACGTTGCACTGTAACTCAGGACGGTTGCACATTCTCGCTGCTCGGATGAATGGGATGCATCCCGCATGCTCCTCAACCCGAAAAGATAAAATCCAAAGCCATATAAGTATATATAATATGACCACAACCACACAAAAAAAACGTTAAAGAATGTTTTTCTATTGGTTGACACGATGTTACTGCTTGAAATTGCACTTGTGGTGTCTAATCAGTTGGCCTTAAAATCATGTGTGCTTCCTCATATCATTATAAAAATTCTTTTATGGAAAGAAATGTATACTGAACAAGCATCCAAAGATTATAAATAAATATTTGTGATATACACCATCTTTTCTACTATAGAAAAATATCATCTGGTGAAGAAATGGGACTACAACGTGCTAATATTCTTTTGTGTTATAGTTATTTTTTATTTGCTTAGTATGGTCATATATTTGCAAAAACAAACAGACATGAAAAATATATTAATTGTCTACTCATGTACTGATTCACTAAAACTGTTGCAGGAATGCCTTTGCTTTGGTTCATGCTGGTGTTTTTCTGGCAATCTCTTGTTTCAAATACTATATTTAAAATAACATTTTTCTTTTACTTGTGTAGTTTAAAAATGGGAGAATAACTCATTTCAAATTTGACTAATTTTAAAATGTGTCTGTGTGAATTACAAGTGTTCACATCTTGAGGACGGATTTTTTCCAACCAATTTGGGCTCAATTTTCGTGCACGGTGTACCTCCTCTTGGGCATAAAACGTAATTAGATTTTCATATTAGCGCAAAGTTGGCTGCACGTTGGGTGAAATTTGGAAAATTGTTCTGTGCCAAAATGGTGGGTTAGTAGTCTGTTTTTAATGGCACAGAAGTGGTAATCTAAATTCCAGTTGCAATAAGGACTGTTTTATTAAGGGGTCGAGGCTTACGCAGAACATGAAGTTTTTGGGGTAACACGCCATGGCGCAGGTGAGGGTGTCAGGGTGCTCACACCAACGCGAGTGATCTTCAACTAAGGGAAACAAATGCCTTCTTACGTCTTGTCTAAGATGAACAGTAGAACAAAAATGGCCTGCTCTTAAAGGGTATGAGAAGAAGCCCCCTTATTAGTGTGAAAGGAGTCGGAGGTCCTGATGCACCCTGCAGTGCTGAGCAGTCTTTCAAATTTACCGACTGGACATGTTTCCAAAAATGACATGATTTCTGCCAGAGTACAACATGAACATGAAAACAGAGCCCTGAGTTATAAATGTGGTATTTTCCCCTAATTTACCAGTAATCCTGAGTTTTCAACTTAGTAATGTGTAATTCACATAGTTAAAGGAGCAGTTTTTTTGTATATGTTGCAGCAATTTTACAGTTATAGTATACATTTTTTTGTTTTATAACACTCCCATGGTAGAGTGGTGATTCACTAGCGTGTCCTTGTACTGTAAATATCTGTATCATATGAAAATCTTTTTTCATGCATGTCCAAGTTGAGTACTATGAACACAAAGGGTTTACTGCATTTTTCTTAGAAGAAAAAATGTGATTTCTGGTTTTCAGTTAGATTTGGTTTGCAAAACAATTCTGTTAAGTTCGTTCTCATTGTCAATTAGTTTTCAAATTCAGAAGCAGATCATATGCTGAGAATTTTAACAAGGAAAAAAATAAAACATGTTTTATACTTTTTTCCAGTGTTCACATCTTAGTACTTCGGATATTTATTCAGTTATTTCTGATTGCAAAAAGTCCTAAAAGTACATCTAGTATTGATGATGAGAAATTATGAAGTGGTTAACATTGAAATGTCAATTTATTAATTAAGTGTCAAGGTCATATTTGCATACTCTATACATACTGTACTTTTTAAAACTATAATACACAAATAAAATCGAGCATACTAAGTTTGATTGGTAACAAATCGTACTAAAATGGCTGATTTAAGTTGGATTTTGAGAACCTTTTTTATAAATATGCATATAAGTATGCAGGAAAATCAGTCAAAAATTGTGCAATTCATTAATAGTCTTATTGATATGATATTGTGGATTCAAAGACTCTTTCTGTAAGTACTTCCGGGTCATTTTGCTCGGCTAAACTTGTAAAGTTCCAAAAGCAAGGGGAATCCGAAGAGGGCCGAACTGGTGGAGGAGGCGACCAAGTCACGTTACCATGGCACCCGTTGCCACTGCTTCTCATGACTTTTTGCCATAATGCTACTACCATTGCGGTCAAGTGAGCCGTCGTTTCTCGTTCCGAAGTCAAGTCAGCCGCACTTCATTTTCCGTTGGCCTTTTTCTTTAGGTTTTACGGCAAAGAGGCAGGAAATGACTGGCGCGCGCATGAACTGGGGGAAAAAAAACAACACGACAACGTCACCAGCGAATCCCAATCGAGAGCTTCGGGCATTGGACTTCAACATAAGTGTGAAGTTTCTGGAAAAAAATAAAACAAAAAAAAAAAAAATTATATATATATATATATATATATATATATATATATATATATATATATACATGTGTGTATATATGTGTATATATACGTATATATGTGCGTATATATGTGTATATATATTATATATACACATATATACGCATATATATATATATATATATATATATATATATATATATATATATATATATATATATATATATATATATACGTATATATACACACACACACATACATATGTATGTATATGTATATACGTAGTTCTGCCCTGCTGCCGTTTTCTTCAGGTCCAGACTACTGAGGAACTGTGCGGAAAAGCTTGGAAGAGTGACTGCATATTCTCTACCTCGGTCACAGTCTGCAGAAGTTCCCCATCTCGTGGAAGACTTCCTGTGTGTGGTTCCAGTTTTTCTCCAACTTTACGTCTTTTTGAGTCTATCCGTTTTTGCTACCGAAACTCGTAGCTCGTTTTGTGTTTTTGCTGCTTTTCTGTCTTAATGATTTGGTGATCCCATTCTTAATTCATAATGATCCCATTGACTTTGATTTGCTTTGTACTTTGTGCCCAATTTCTTCAATAGCTCTCAGGCCATTTGAACTCTTGACCCCAAATCAAGAAAAGTGATGCCTGATTACACTCTATACATCGTACACCTTTTGATTTTTTAATGGCAAACTGATTTTATTAATTTATTATCACATGAGTTCAATAGCTCCCAGGCAGTTTGACCTAATGACTTCAAATCAAGACAAGTGATGCGTGATTTCTCCCAGTTTATCGCTTTTCAATGACAAACTGCTTTTATTAGTTATTAATGTAGTATTACTATTATTATAATCTAATTCATCCAATAGTTCCCCGGCCATTTGACGTATTGACACCAAATCAACACAAGTGATGGGTGATTGCTCCGTGTTTTTTTCTCTCCACTTTTTGGTAAAATCAATGGCCTCATTTTATGTTCTTGATTTAAAGAATGACGCTTATTGGTCAATATGGCATCTTTTTTCCTCATTTCATGCGCGCGCCCGTCGTTTCCTGCCTCTTTGCCGTAAAACCTGAAGGAAGAGGGCAATCAAAAATGAAGTGCTGCTGTCTTGACTTCGGAAAGAGAAACGACGGTTCACTTGACCGCAGTGCCACTATTATGGCGGAGCGAGCGGTCATGCAGATGGACAGCGTCACCCTCACCCTTTCGGATGCCTGTTTTGTGTCTTGAGGGAGGGCTTCTCATACTCCCTTGTCGTGGCTTCTTTCCCCCCGACGGCCCTGCTTCCCCAGCGCTCGCGTGTTTTTCGGCAAAGTCATGGCAGATCGCGGCGTGGATTTATCCGCCCTCCCGAAGACGGTTCGAGACCAGTTGGCGGAGTTGGACTTGGAGCTATCCGAAGGTAAATAGACGTCCATGGCCTTCGCACGCGGACGCGTCTCGCCTGTAAGCCGGTCACCGTGTCGTCTCGCCGGTAGTGATCGCACACGAGGCTGCCTTGCACCTTAGCTTATTGTCACTCGAAACTGGAGGTTGCTAGCCGCGCCTGCATCTTTTATATCCGGTATCGTGTCATAAAAAATAAAAATAAAACCTGACAATGTCTTAAATGCTTGGAATTAAATGCCCGTCTTGGCTATGTCTGTCATCTTGTTTATGTACGTGAAAGATCCTGAGCCAGAGGTAAGAAGGCCCAACTTTAGGGCTTGACTGCTGTCATTTCTCCTTGTTCCTTTGCTCTTAACCCTTTGACGACTATAGACGTCCAATATATTTCAACTGGGAGATTCACTGCCATTTCCTCCCAATCCAAATGTATTAGATATCTATCGTCATCATTAGTAGCCATTGACTTAGAACTCGTTGGCCCTGAAAGATCATTTTCCATCCTACTTCTTAGTTCAAATGAATTGGACGTCCAGCACAGTCATTTGCATAGAGTAGGGTTTAACTCAGTGCCTGTTATTGACATTAAGAGGTGTCCAATCCATTTCAACTGGGAGGGATTGGCAATTAGCACTACCAGTCAAAATAGATTGGATACCTAGTGCCGCTATGGCAGCCTTTTAGTTTAAAGAACTTGTTCAGTACCTGCTTGCTTGGAAAGCATCACATTTCAGTCTAGTACTGCTTGTTGGATGGCCAATACACACACACACACACAAACAAACACAACTCCCCCCTCCCCCCACACACATACATACACGCACACGGCATTATCTTGAAATTAAATCACAGCAATTACTTCACAACAAAATCAAAACAAAAAACGTTATTTAGGGCCCAAAAACTTCAGATACGCTCCTTGCCTTGTGGAGACTTTGTCCATAGTCCCCATATTACAAAGTGTCCCAGGAGCCCAGGTGCCTAGTTAGGTCAAATATCCTAAAAAAACATATATACCAACGCACAGACACACACACTCGAACTGTACAATGAACCACTGCATGAATCCAAAGTAGTACATTGTACCCTCCCCCAAGGCAGCTGTTAGTCCCCTCATCCATCACACACATACAATGTGCTCCTCTCCACTGCTTGAGGCATCTTGGACACATTCCTCCATGCCAACACAGTACAACCCATTTTCCACGTTACTTCCAGTGGTACTTCCACTATTTGTGCTTGCTAAGAAATACAAGTCAACGCTTGGGTAGTTCGTAATAAAACAGTAATGACATCAAAATACTGTTTACATCACCAACCTGCAATCCCGAAAAGTTGGGAACTTTGGATACTGTACAAATTATGAACAAAAACTGAATGAAGGGATGTGAAAGTTGTTGCGTGAGGGCGTCAGGCATAGGGAACTTGCACATCTGTAAAAGCATTGTCGATGCAAAAAGGTACAGACGCTCCCCTACTTACGAACGAGTTAGGTTCCGAGCGATTGTTCATAAGTTGAATTTGTTTGTAAGTTGATTCAGTGCTATATTTTGTATTATAATTTATGTTTAAGGCCTATAGAAGTATATTGAAGGTTTATATAAGTGCATTTGTATGTTTAAGGCTTGTATAAGTAACACACATTGGTTTGTACTGAAAAAACATTTAATAAAATGGAGAGAATACATACAGTACTGTATACATACATTAGAGAGAGAGAGAGATTTACTAGAAACTGACTGAAAGAAGCTATCTAATGACGATTGCAGTTTTCTTTTTTTTCATCATAAATGATGCGGTAGCACTGTATGACATCATTCAATTGATTTGCAAACTTTGTGCAACGTTCAATATTTGGGTCCTGCTGCTCGATCTTAATGTTTATAAATGGTACTGACGGTCGAACGATTCAAGTTGTATGCCCGTGCAACGCGCATCAAGCTTCGTTATTATTGCCACTCATTTCAAATGAAATGGCTTGCCTCTTCCTTGCATCTCCCTCAATAGAAGCCTTTCACTTTTTACCAACCATATTCAATAATGGATGCACGAGATATTTAATGACACAAATGAAAAAGGTTCTTTGCGGACTGGAGACACGTTCACGCACTTCCGCATTGCAACGAAGTGGGCAGAAGAAGGTAGATGCTGGGTGAGCTGAGCTCTCACAGCGCCAGGCGTCGGTATTAGCGGCGGAAAGAAGTACTACAGGGAAAAAATACAAAATCGAACTTACGAACATTTTTCGACATAAATGCAATTTGCAGACATGTTCGTATGTACCGTTGTTCGTAACTCGAATGTTCGTAAGTAGGGGAGCGTCTGTATATCTAAGTTTTACGACAAACCGTTAGGAAAATAGCCTTGTTTCACCTTTTGGGAGATTTGCTGACACGAAGGAATTTACAATGAATATACTTATCCCTATGGGTTGCCCGGTGGTGCGAGTGGTCAGCACGTCGGCCTCACAGCTCTGGGGTCCTGAGTTCAAATCCAGGTCGGTCCACCTGTGTGGAGTTTGCATGTTCTCCCCGGGCCTGCGTGGGTTTCCTCCGGGTACTCCGGTTTCCTCCGGGTACTCCGGTTTCCTCCCACATTCCAAAAACATGCATGGTAGGCTGATTGGACACTCTACATTGCCCCTAGGTACGAGTGTGAGCGTGAATGGTTGTTTTTCTCCTTGTGCCCTGCAATTGGCTGGCCACCGATTTAGGGTGTCCCCCGCCTCTGGCCCTGAGTCAGATGGGATAGACTCCAGCAACCCCCACGGCCCTAATGTTCAGAAAATGAGATGAGATAAGATAGGATACTTTTCCCTTAAGGAGATACATTTGGTTTTAAACAGTATTGAAATTTGGCACTAGTTTTTATCGACAATTTGTGTAGTCTCCCAACTTTTTGGGAATCAGATTTGCACAAATCCAGAGTTCACATTTATATTTTCTTTGAAAATAGAAACGTGGGTAAAGAACAAAGCTCTGTATTTGACGACATTGTTTTCCTCAAAATTTGACTTTGAAGTCACTGATTGTGTAATGGTAGATTTGCCTGACTGATGCAAGAAATGTGCGTTCAGTTAGAACTCAGTCACAACTCAGTCATACTTTGAGGGAAAAAACATTTGAATTCCTCCAAATTCTTACATTAGCAGTTGTAAGACTCCAATTAGCGAAACGGTGCTGAATTCAAATGTGACGAGGCACAGCGTTTTTTTTTTTACAGAACTAAGATTTTTGTATCTTCAAAAAGAGAATAATCCCAGCCATCTTATGTATGAATCATTTTGCCACAACGGTTCTTCTTAGTGAAATTTTAACTTAACATTTCTCAAATCGGAGTAAATACACCCGAAAAATGGAATTTCCATTATTACAATAACAAAAACTTTAGCAATCATCATGTTGGTGATGGATTTGTCACTATGAGCCCCGTTTGAACTTTTATATGATGTTCTGCTGCATGAAAATAAAGCCACGGCAGCAGTGGGTTGATCCAGTTATGAAGTTCAGGCTGGCCCGTTGAGCCGTCCCGTAGCCTTTTCTAAAAAATCCCTATGCCAGTAATATAGATGTAAATGCATTTACTATTTGCGCAAGTCACTTTTGGATGGTCAAACGTGCCTTGCATTAACTTTGGAGCTTTTGAGAAGGTCAATTGACCCGCAATATAACAGGAGAGTTAAGTACATAACAAGACCTGATGTTTGGCGAGGGGAAATGGGTGTTGCTTGGATAAGAACCCTGGCCTGGCAAACGGCCTCTTAGGAAGCAAGCTACTTTTCTGGCAATTCCCCCCCTGTGACCATGGCAACACAATGACCACCATTCAGCTGCTTTAAGCCGACGTGGCCAGGAGCTTTGACGTTTCCACCATTCAGCTCGGCCTTTGTGCAACTTGCACTGACTTGCTTCCATGGGACAAGGGAGGTGGGTCATACTCCAGAAGATAAGAAGCTATGTTTTTTCCTAGTCTGTTCTGCTTGGCGTGGGGATTGTGGAGTCACACTTTTATATTTTGGGTTTACATTATGATGCAGCACAATAGTTAGGAAGTAAGGAGATGAGTTACTTTTGTTCTATCTAATTCCTTCATTGTCTATAATGACATCTTTTGTTTTCTTCACCAGTATCGTATCTTTTCTTTCTAATAAAAACGTATAAGTTGACAGGTATGCCAATGGGTGTCTTAAGATTTTAGTTTAGTTTAGCACCATCTTTTTTATTTGTTTTGCGCACTAAAGTAGAAAATTCTGCTAAACTGAAACCATGCATTGTAGGAAGTGCTGTCTTTAAGTGGAAGTGGGCAAGCTAGATTTTCTGAACCAGGGTTCACATTTCTTAGTTCTTTTAAGTCTAAACATTTTGAATAATAGATGGCCAACACTTCAATTGTTAGCTGTGTAACAAAAGCTATGGACTGATGTAGTTAGTATTTTACTACACTGGCCACATTTAAATGCGGTTCCAGTGGAGAAAATCCTGATTTGATTCAATGTTTTGGGGTTCTTGATAATTTCCTTGAAGTGGTGGCCTTCCAAAGAACCTTAGTCTTCCTTTTCATCCTATTTGTCAGCCAACGCCCGCGGTGCCAGCAGATGGATATGCACTTATTATGTACATGGAGTATGATAACATATGCAAATGTTTGGAAGTCACATTATGTTGTTGTCGTGAATAGTTAAAAATGCTGGTACTGCAAAAATGCTGGAGGCCTAATCATTTCATATGCCCTAATTAAACACCATTGGAGAACCTCTTTATGTTAGTAACATTAGGGTTTGTTGTTCTTTCATGGGTTAACCAGCTACCACCAGCATATAATTGTTTTAAGTAAATTGCTTACATATATAATAGTTATGCCTATTTATTTTTATTTTTAAAGGCTCTTCATATAGTGTTTGCAAGACTCAGTAATAATGCGTGTTTCCTATGTATGTCGTGAAAGAACCTGTTTTTGACTCCTGTCTTGCTGGCTGTTTGGCAAGGTGATAGTGTGATGATGTCTTTGAAGATGCAAGACATGACTCAACATAAGAAAAGAGTGACCGTCTGATTTTAGAGCAGAAGACCCTTTCTACCCCCACCCGGTGATTCAGCACTTGACGTATATTTGCCTCTAAATCAAAGGTTATAGTCAAGCATCCCATGACGTTGTATTTCACAACTTCCGTGCTCGGCTCTTTGGTGGCCAGGAGACATTTATTAGTCAGGGAGTCAGACAGTGACACACTTGCACAACTTTCCTTTGAATTTTACACCCTCTTGTTTCTCCTATTGTATCACACATGAAAGTTTTGTAAATGTTGAGAAATGCTCTTGTGAATATAAAGGGATCCGATCAGGTAGGGCAATCTGCTTTCATGGTCAATGAATAGAAAACAAGCATCTATATGACTCAAAACTGGCAGTCATTTTTGCCATTATTGTGGCGACGTCTACCCTAACATCCTGAGTCAATGTTTACAACGTCTGCTTGGAAGGTTCCTGGTATTACGCAGCAAGTACATTTGGGTCAATGTCTTGCCTCGGATTTTAGTGTGAAATATCACATCCTGCTGAAAACGGCCTTCCTCAAAGCTGCCAGCCCATGGATTGACCTGTGAAGAAAATGCCAATAGCTTTGCTAATTCATCAGCAAGTGCTTGTGACATGATGGTCATGGCTTTAAGTTCCCTTTATAATCTACCGCGACCAGCTTCTCTTTTCAAATGAAAACCAACATGATCATGACTATATGTTTAAAAATACGAGACGTGTCTCTTGGTCTAAGTAGTCATACGACTGTAAACTAATTAGCTTTGCTGTACAGTGTGTGATATGTAAATAAAGCAACTCAAATGAACACCAAATATGTTTAGAAAGTGTTTTAGTGTCATGGGAGATTTTTTTGGCTCCTTTTTATAGGAATCAAACCCAGCAGCATTTTGACAACCAAGTTCTTTGACCAGAGTGTTGGATTTGAGTGCATATTTTTTGTGATGCTTGTGGTGTGAGTTCACAAAATGCTAAACACACTTTTGATTTTGGACACAGACCATAAAAGATCACAATTATTTTTTTTCTCATTTATTTTGATCTCAATGCTTTTCCCGTGGTGGAGGGTGCTGACTGTTTTTTTTCTTTTTATGTATAGCCAAATTATATTATTCATTTTGTACATTAGATGTTTTACTTGACAGTAAGTGCAAGGAATGTTTTCTAAAGGCCAAAGAAATCCCTTCTTGGAATTGTGGCAGACTTTAGAATAGCCATCTCCCTAAATCTATTCATTGGAATGTTGCCAAAGGGTTGTCAGGAATTCCCTGTGGGTGAAGGTTTGGAGGAAAGCCCCTCAAAAGCTGATGTGTATCTTCTCTGTTTCCCAATGGAGATGTATTGTTTTAAATCTTGGCTCGCCGATACAAACCCCTTAAAGTCAACTATGTGCCAAGTCAATGTAAGAGACTCCCTCGAATATCTTGGGTGTGGTTCACGTTTCTAATCGGCTTTCAAGACTTTTTCCAAGTCCATCTATTGTAGTGCAATGAATGGAACTGTTATTGTTGTTACCACCATCCTGATACTTTCAAGCTTTAACTGCCAGAAACTTGTACAAATTGTTCTGACTGTACAAATTTATCTGGCTGCAATCAATGTAAGGTCGGATATCAATTTAAACAATGCGAGAACCGCTATAGCGAGTCAGCTAAATTGAGCGCCCACCATTAGCTGACTTAAAGTGCATCTGATCATTGTGCAGCTTGTAGTTAATGAATATTTATATAACCTTTTATATAAAGTTAGGAGAAAACTTTTGGTCAAACACAAACACCCCTCTCTGCCAACCATCGTCAAGCAATCAAGTTGCATGATTTTAACCTAAAGCCCAAGATAACACTTAGTATTAATTGCATTCATGTAATAGACAGTTGCACAATGTATTGAAGTATGCAACTCATGCATTTCTTAGACTACTTAAAATGACATTTTATGGGTGCAGCCATTTCGTGATATCACTTATACCCATCCACTATTAGACTCAAGCACATTTGAAATTCATTTGATCGACGGGAAAGAGTGTCATTATTTTTCTCAATTATCACACATCAGAACTGTGAATGTTTGTTGTTTTTACTGAAACAAGATTCTTCCAGCTTGGGATGGACACGAGATTGGTGATGTCTTTCCGTAAGATGATTATAAATGTTCCAAATGCTAATTTTATCATATGGACATGTTCCTGATGTAGTTAGGCTGAGTCTGACACTACAAGTTTGGCAATTGTCAATTCTCAACAACCATTTAGGCAGCCTTTTTCTGAGGGTTGCAGTGCCGTTCCTTCCTTCGTATGCATTTCTCAAAGTATTGCTCTAAGTGTACCTTGCTGACCTTGTCATCCGTAAGACATCGTTTTCACGGCTGCCCGATGATGGCTGTGAGCTGTGAATGGTGGAAGGTCAAGCCCATCTTTGGTCAAAAAAGACTTACGTGGTCACTGCGGATATTTGTGGTATTGCGGTCATATATACTAGAAACACTATTCATGGTGTATTTTTGAGGCAGCATCTACATCAGGGGTCTCGAACTCAATTTACCTGGGGGCCGCTAGAGGCCGAGTCTGGGTGAGACTGGGCCGCATCAGGATTTCCACAAGAAAAGCACTGATACATGCTGTAAAACAAGAAAAACATGAGTGGACAGAGCTACTGCCACTGGCTGCCACTTAAACGGCGCCACCATGGTGAAAGGGGTAAAAAAAAAAAAAAAAAAAAAAAAAAAAAAAAAAAATCGATCTTTCATATTAAGACGGGGGCCGCAAATTATCGTCCCGCGGGCCGCAGTTGGCCCGCGGGCCGCAAGTTTGAGACCCCTGATCTACATCTACACTTCAATTCTTTCTTTGGAAGTTTTTGCCATTTAAGACCAGTGTTTATTTTGTTTTCTCTTTGTGACTTGCTCGTGTTGAAGTTTGTTACGCTGGTGTCTTAGAATGAATGAAATAGACATACAGTGGTACCTCGACATACGAGTGCCCCGACATACGAGTGCCCCGACATACGAGTGCCCCGACATACGAGTGCCCCGACATACGAGGAATTTGAGATACAAATTTTGATATATGAGCATACAGCGGACGCGCTAGGCTGCTCATAAGAACATCATGGGCACTGTCTTTCTGGTCGCAACTCCCTCGTGTAATGTCTCTACGAGCACTGGGCGGAGCGTTGCATTTTTTTGCATGTTTTTTTCCCCCGTTAGTCAGTGCGAATGGCGTATATACTACTTCTCGTTGGCAAGTGGTCGTGCGTTATCCTATTGTGAGGACGTGTGTGCATCATTTTCGGAACATTTAGAAGGGAATACAAAAGCAAACAACCCTCGATAGGTTGCATCTGAAAGTCAGGGTGGAGGCGGGGCAAATAGAGCCAACCCGGGAGAAGAAAGGTATGAAAATTTAAAACAAAATTAGAATTAAGTTTAGTGTAAGGTTAGATTAAATTTATTTTTCAGGGTGTCTGCATCGTAATCCAAGTTCATTTAAATGAGTTTATGTTATGTTATGAGCGCGTTGCCGTGCAAAAAGTTCCCCCACCCCTCTGTCTCTTTGTGAAATCCGTCTAATTTTAGTACTATTAAACCACTAGTTATTTGTTACTTTGTTAATAGAAGGCGAATTAGAACTAATAAAAATGGGAGATTTCACTTGGCTTGCACAAATACAGTCGAGATAAGCTACAACTAACAACATTCTGCTAATTAGGACAAGTGTTCTAGAAAATGAATACATATTGAGACGCGTATGAATGTGAAATCAGAAATTAAAAACATGTTTTTATTGTTGAATACGCCATTAAGCTTCTAAAATCGGCTTGAAATGGCACAGGTGGAGTGGACTGGCTCGATTAATTTGAATGTAATGCCAAGTGCAGTTTAGCCAGATTCGCGCACAGTCTGCCCATTGTTTTTACCTTTCTGAGCTTTCGATTCTATTAATACAATCTCGTGGAGCTGATGTTTCTTCCCATTTCAGCCTCTGTGTTTATGCGTGTCCTTCTCTAAAATGTGCTTGCTGTCATTTGCACATCTGAACTTTTGAGGGGAAAGTTCCTCTTTCTTTAATTCTCCTTAAGTTCAGCCGTAACTCTTTTGGCATTGTTTGCCGTAAAGATTTAGGGCAAAGTTGAATACTAAGTATGGCGGTGGTCCAATGTTTTTTCCTGTTAATTCCATCACAGCTTGCGATTCCATTTTCATTTGGTAAACTCTGCTTTTCACATGGCCAGTATTGCCGATAGAGTTAACGATACTGTTTAATATTTCAAATCGGTTACTTATTATCTTCAAGTATTTTTTGATGATCTATTTATATTGTATTATGCTATCAGGAAAAAAATCATCATGTCGTTTATTGTTATTGTGACCGAATATGAATTACCATTAAAACCGGCCTAAAGCAAACGTAATTGTAGAATTCACACTGTATTACATCATGGTACATGGATATTGTGATATAAAGGGTTCTTTATCATAATAGAATGTTTCCTATATTACTTGAGTGCATTAAAGGTTCTTTGCAGTTGATTAGAAAATTCCGACTCCTTTTAAAGATAAAGACTAAACCTAATACATTTAAATGACCGTCATGGGAAAGATGGCTGCTCCAAAAAAATATCTAAATATGCAAATCACAAATTTCCTCGAGCTATGGAAACTGAAAAAAATATTTAAACAGAACATGATATGGTTACGTGCCGGCAGCACATAAATGCGGATACATTCGAAACAGGTAAAAAGTGGCAAAAAATAGGCACATGCGCTGTATAGTGCCTGTACCTATGCAGTATTTCTGTCAGGAGTCATTTTTGTTGAATATTTCATTCATCGCACACAATTAAATGCGATTTTCGAGCATTCATAACAAATCTGAGAACGAAGGCACCCAGTCAGCAATTTTCTTCCACCTCTTTACCTGTACCAACAGAGTACCCACAAACGCACACACACGTACTAAGCCAGTTTTTGCTTTCTGGAGTTCTGAATAATACTCCTCAATCAGCGCATTCCTCCTTTACTCAGACGATTTTTGTCGCACACACACACAGGGTGGAGTAACACTCATATCCTGTCCTCTGACCTCAGATTTCATGCACACTTACAGACGGGGTAGTGTTGGGCTAGCACTGCATTCTTGCACTCGAATCCTCTAGCTTTCCAACTCATTTGGCAGCAGCTGTCACCATCATAGAGTCAGTGCGGCCGTGCCGGTTGGCTCTGTTGTTTTGCCCAACATCCATGACAGGCCCTTCTCTGTCTGCTAATGACCGACAACTCTCCCCTTTGCTGGCACTCACTGGGCATCAGGACCAGCCGGGACTGGACTCTGCCTCCAGAAACAATGACGCTCCAGTCTGCTACGATCCGTGTGCACATTGCTATGCTTGGATTTGGGTTTGCGCACGCCTCGGCATATACCCATGCATGGGGCACATTTATAAGACTATTAATATTAAATAAATCAAACTTAAATAGTGTCCAAAAAGCACGTAAGAGGTGTGCCATTTTAGGTTTTTACAGTAAAGTATTTTTCAACTGCAGAATTACAGAGACATGAGAGCCAATTTAAAAGTTTTATCAATCACGTTTTTGACTAGTGTGCAATAAATAAATCAGTTATATGATACTTTTGTTAAGTAGATACTTATTGGTCTCATCTAATTTTCTGAACCGCTTTATCCTCATTAGGGTCGGCGGGGGTGCTGGAGCCAATCCCAGTTGTCAGAGGCGGGGGACACCCTGAATCGGTGGCCAGCCAATCGCAGGGCACATACCTAGGGGGAATTTAGAGTGTCCAATCAGCCTACCATGCATGATTTTGAAATGTGGGAGGAAACCGGAGTACCCGGAGGAAACCCACGCAGGCCCGGGGAGAAAATGCAAACACCACACAGGTGGACCGACCTGGACTTGAACCCATGACCCCAGGGCTATGAGGCCGACGCGCTAACCACTTGCATCACCGGGTCACCCATACCTATAGGTATAGTGTGGAATTATTTAATTTTTAATTATTTTATATATATTTTTTATTATAATATAATTTTTCACCCTGTGTGTGCGCGACAAAGAATTATAATATATTATATATTATTTTATTAAATTATTCAATCTCATCATGCTTGTATAATGACAATAAAAGTATTCAGTTCAATCAATTCAATTGAAATTGGGTACGGAATTGAAAAAAAAGGGAATCCTTAATCTTCATACAAATCCCGTCAAATGGATAGAATGGATGAATGAAAGCAGAGAAACGCTACTCAAGGACACGTCATGCTCACCAATTAGTATGAACCTTCTTATGGTTTGTGTCGCCTACATGTATCTGTAGGGGTTTGGATTTAATATCCTAGGTTTAAGTTAGGTAATGTAGAAGAAGTATTTTAAAGACATCAAGATGAGATGAAAGACGATAAGATGCCAAGAAAAAGAAAAATCCTTCCAGAAGTGCTATAAGGCTTGGCAGGCTGGGAAAGTGTGTTAGACCCCCGGGGATTCCTACAAAGGGGAAAACCTTGTAGTTTAGAGTTGTTGTTTTTGTATGGGAAAAGTGGTAGTCCAGAGTTATTTAGTTTTTTCTTTGCTGGATTTTTTTCTGATTTAACTCACACATCGAACCCTTATTATCGTAGGTTCAGTGATTGAGTTCTTTTGAGAATGGTGTAATCTATTATTAATTGGTACGCACTCAAAAAGGTTTTTTTTATTGCCTAGAGAGGCCAACCCTTTTTTGGAGATAGTAAATGCTATTGTCAAAATAAGAAATATTCTCCCCCCAGTTTTTTGGATGCGCGCTAATCCCATCACCAATAAAGATGAGAATCACCAAATTAGATAATGGCGTAATATGGACTTTTTTAATGCAATAACGGTTTGTGTGGATTTGTCACCTGGACTCTGTCATATCGTTTGAGATCTGACTCCATGTTGGATGAATCAGCTTTGTTAAACTAGGACAAAAAAGACTACTTATCACTTCCTAATTTTCTTAATCATTTTTTTAAATTCTTCATTCAAACAGATGAAGAATTTCAGGACACCCAACATCCACTTGTAACACTGGTTGAAATCATTTGGGTTGGATAAGATAACCAATCACATGCAAATGCTTACCTAGCCCACCATTGAAAACGGTAATATAATAATAAAACAGTGGAAAAACCGGCATCCAAGTAAGACCCCTGTTGGGTGCCGCAACTAGTTCCATTTTACATAACACCCATGCACAGAAAATACGTGCTTGTAATAGGTAGCGCCGATTTCAAAAAGTCTGGTTCTGCTGCCTTTCCTGCGAGATAGTCTCCAGATCACTTCAGTTATTGTTCTTTTATCTGCAAGCATTGCAATCGTATTTGGGTTTTGGCGTTTGAAGGACATTTCTGCACAGTCATCATGTTTATTCACCGGCACATACATATATAAAGCAAAACAATGGCGTTATCTTCTCCTCTAAGCGTGTGTATTTTGAGCTCGGCATGTGTTGATAGTAGATTTAGTGCAAAGAGGATTATTATTATAATTGGCCATGAATTTGGTACGCAGGCCTTATCCTTACCCACCTCTTTATACCACCACCCCCATACAAAAACACTGCAGGTACATTTGTTGAAGTTCAGAATCAATATTTATCTTAAATACTGCATATTACCACAAATGTAGCTTAGTGCTTCTGATAGTGTTTTGGGGATAGCAGAGAAGTCCTTGATTACCCTCAAAACATCACCATAGCAAACTAGAAACTCAATGAGTCTGTATGTTCAGTTCCTATGAGTAATCTTGATCAGCTTGATTAGTGTACAGTTCTGGTCAAACTATGTACGGGCCACCATTGGCCCACAGCAAATTATGAAACGCATATAAACAGCGAGCGCGTCATCTCTGTCCTCTCTCCTAGGTGACATCACACAGAAAGGCTTTGAGAAGAAGAGAGCAAAGCTGCTGGCCTCCTGTTTGCCCAGTAAGACCACCCACTAATTCTAATAAGTCTTGATACAATTGTGTGAGACCGGTCTCTCGTAAAAATGTAATCTACTATATTTTTAAGGGGGGGAAAAATCTTACAAAACACGCTAATTTATTAAAGAGTGCTCAAAATTCATGCTTAAATTTTTCCTTCACACAAGACTGTGGAAATTTAATATTCAGACCTGTCACAAGAGTGTTTATATACAGAAATTTTCTTTAGGAAAGAAAGAGTTAGACTTAAAAGTGTGCTGGTGCAACCTTTTTACCACCTTCTCGTCTAATACTCTGGCACATTCTAGTGGCCTTTAACAGAACCACACACTATTAACCACAATTGTTGATGTTGTCATAAGCCTCGACCTCAAGTGAGCCAGGTTCCCCAGTATTTCATGTGAACTATATTATGTAATAATATAGTGGTGACTGGATACTTCAGACAACTGTGCACTAGTTAGGCACTCCTTTATTAATTTAATTTGGTATTTCCCCATGGATTTGGCATCCCACGAGACCCAACCTATAATTGAGATTATATGCATTGGTTATCTGTAACTTTTTTTGAAATTACATTGTTCCATATACTCATTATTTATTTTTCATTATGATCCGCCTCTGTCTACTTTTTTGAAGATGCAGATGTGACTCAACCAGATTTGCAGCTTTCTGGAGGCCAAAGCACGGAGCCCACGCCAAGTCCCGAGGCCCCGGGCGCCTCCATATCTTCAGCCGCCAAACACCACCGGTCACACCGTAGCGGAGGGGCGAGAGATGAGCGCTACCGATCAGGTACAAACACGAAAAGAAATATAAAACATTTGCATTCTTCTTGTTATTTGTTTCACTCACTTGATTTCCTACTTGTTTATTCATCTATAGACATTCACACAGAAGCCGTGCAGGCAGCGTTAGCTAAACACAAAGAGGAGAAGATGGCCCTGCCCATGCCAACCAAGCGACGCTCCGCCTTTGTCCAGTCTCCTAGTGATGCTTGCACACCTCCAGGTACATTTCATGCCAAAAAGGATAAATACTGCATACTACCACAAATGTAAGCTAGTATGCAGTCCGAAAGGACTGCAATCATTTCCCAGTTTGCCCTCCTGGTCAAAATGGAGCTTTATCAATGGTATTGAAACATGTACAATCACCGCCAATGGTAAGCACTTAGTGTAATAGGCTTAATTCTAATTTTGTTTTAAATTTTGATACCTTTCTTCTCCCGGGTTGGCTCTATTTGCCCCGCCTCCACCCTGACTTTCAAATGTAACCTATCGAGGGTTTGTTTGCTATTGCATTCCCTTCAAAATATTCCAAAAATGGTGCACACAAATGTCCTCACAATAGGATAACGCACGACCACTTGCCAACGAGATATATACAACATTCGCACTGAATAATGGGAAAAAAACACTGAAAAAATGCAACGCTCCGCTCAGTGCTCGTAGAGACATTACAAAGAGGGAGTTGCAGGGAGTGAGACAGTGCCCATGATGATCTTATGAGCAACCTCTCGCGTCCGCTGTATGCTTGTATATCAAAATTTGTCTCGTATCTCAAGATAAATATTTGCCCGGAATTTTACTCGTATCTCAAATTGCTCATATGTCAAGGTACCACTGTACTTAATAAATGTTGTGTCATTGTAAAAAAAAAATAAGTTGTTTTGAAATTTCATTCAGTCAAGCTTTGGTCTACCTCCACAGGAAGCTCCCATAACACCGTTTTAGGTGACATGATTCCAATTTTAATTGTCAGAAGAAGAGGGATTAAACAGTGTAGGATTTTTCCTATAGTTAGCCTCAAAGTAATGTGTTCAATTGAAATATTTGGGAGAACTGGAAACGAAAAAATGACTGATCAAGGGTAGAAATTTGACATATTTTTATTTCACCAGACACATCTTCTGCATCAGAGGATGAGGGCTCACTGCGTAGAAAGGCCGCCCTCAGTGCGGCGTTGGCCCAGGGCCTGCAGAGTCCCGATTACTGGATCAACCGTTCCGTCCAAAGCTCCTCCACATCTTCATCGGCGTCGTCCACCCTCTCCCACGGAGAGCCGAAGAGCCAGCCTCCCCATCAGCCTGCTGCTTCGGTGCTGGCCGATGTACTGGCCCACTTGCGCATCGGTGAGCTATCTTAATCAGCCACACACCTCAATGAGCTCTGTCGGCGTCCAACTTAGCATCGCTTGCTTTTGTCCATCTCCATTAGAGAACAGTGTCCCTCCAGATGTGACGTCCACTTCTGGTGCCCAGGACAGAAGCTCCAAATTGGACCTGCCTCCCGCTGTCAGGGGCATGAGCCGCGGGCAGAGCCGCTCGAGCATGCTGGACACTGCTGATGGTACATGCATACAGGCAGAAATTTGTTGGTGGTATCAGATGGATGTCTTTGCACATTTCAGTAGTGTGAGGTGATAAAAACCAAAGCAAGCGATCCCCTCTTCATAAACTCAGGGTCTTACGGTTGCTTCTCCTCAAAAAAATCGGAGAAACGTTTAACGTCTTCAGTAGTTTAGTTTGACCTTCTGTTAAACATTATTTTGGAACAATATTGATCACATAAGTCACATTGACGTTTCTGGAGATTTTTGTTGTTGTTGCGGCATTGACATTTACTGGCATAAACCTATTGAAGCTGTATTTGTTCATGTAGAAGTTATTGCATGTTTTAATCATTACAGATGTGTTTTCTGTTCAACAGTACTGCGGTGATGACACTCTTAATTGAGTGTGTGTTCAATTATGTCAAGGAACATGCCGCTAATCACACATATGTTGTCTTCTTTCTTTTGGGTCCATTAATCCATCTTGCCTTTCATTTAAAAAGGAAAGCGAAAAGGTAATTGGAGTGGGACGGGGAGGGATACTGAAGAGGCCCGTGTCAGCTTACTTTCCAGCCTGTCACTCTATCAGTGGTCCCCAAACTATTCCAGAAAGGGCCGCAGTGGGTGCGGGTTTTTGTTCCAACCTGTAAGAGGAAACCTTTCCACCAATCTGGTATCCTAGAAGTGCAATCAGTGGATTGCAATCAGGTGCTTCTTTTTTCAGCAGAAACCTCATTGGTTAAACTGTTTGTGTTGGATCAGTTGGAACAAAAACCAGCACCCACTGCGGCCCTCGAGGACCGGTTTGGAGACCTCTGCTCTACATGTTTTTCTCGTGATTTAGGCTTAGAATTAGACAACCTCCTACGCTTGATCTTTTCCCCTAATTTTTCTGACCTCTGTCTGTCCAAGTAGCTTTAAAATCTTTCCTATTGCTGATTTTGACCCTGACTGCGTGTGTATGTTTTCTATGGGTGTTAGAATTTTAGTTTGTTTGTTAACAGCGGTCGCCGTTTGCGCAGGTGTTCCCGTCAACAGCAGAGTGTCCACTAAGATTCAGCAGTTGCTAAACACCCTCAAACGGCCTAAGCGACCACCGCTCAGTGAATTCTTCCTCGACGACTCTGAGGAAATAGTTGAAGGTCAGCAGATGAATGTATATTACATTTGTGACAAGAAGGGCCGCCGTACCCTTTGTCACTAACCTCTGTTGCATCCAGTTCCACAGCCAGACCCCAACACCCCTAAACCGGAAGGCCGTCAGATCATCCCAGTGAAAGGGGAGCCCTTGGGTGTTGTTAGTAACTGGCCTCCTGCCCTGCAAGCAGCCCTTGCCCGCTGGGGGGCCACCCAAGCCAAGAGCCCCGCCCTGACTGCGCTGGACATCACAGGAAAACCCCTCTACACTCTCACATATGGTGATCATTGTGTTTTCTATATATTAAAAACTGACAACTCAGAGTTAGACATTTGGACCATGTCATGTTCGGTCAAAATAACTGACCTAATCAACTGCTAGTGCAAGAAGCAATCTAAATCAGGATTCCTTCTTGTCAAACATGAAACGTAAATGGACTCAAATTCCTGGCACATTGTGGGAAGATCTAAATCGAAAGCCTTTTCTCACGAAAAGCTGCTGGCTAGGAGTTATCGCGCAAATGCCATCGACCAAAAACAGGAAGTGAAAACCGACCAAAACAAATGTGGTTTTGTTGCAAAATGTCTGAACAAAAACAACACATCCACCCACAGGGCAACTGTCCATCTCTAAATGTTCAGACACTGAATCTCTTTGAACAAAAATATTTGGACACCAGCATCTTATTTTTCCTTTGAAAGAAAGTCTGTGCTTCCTTCACACCAACAAAAAAAAGTGTTGCAAAAAGTCCAAGGAAAAGACAAAACACAAGCACGGTTCATCCTTTCATGTGAACTGCAACAAAGTTTCGTGTTATGCGCTAGGTTCTGATAGCAAAAATTGTACTTTGGGGTGTATTTTTCAAACATATTTCTGTTCTTCCTGATAGGTAAACTGTGGAGCCGCAGTCTGAAACTGGCTTACACGCTACTGAATAAATTGGGCACAAAGACGGAACCTGTGCTACAACCTGGAGATCGAGTAAGAGAATGCCAATCATTGCACTCCAAATTTGCACAAGTGATATGGAAGTTTATTATCTTTTGTCTCCTAGGTAGCGCTGGTTTACCCAAACAGTGACCCCGTTATGTTCTGGGTCGCATTCTATGGCTGTTTGTTGGCTGAGGTCATCCCTGTGCCCATTGAAGTACCACTTTCCAAACAAGTAAGTTTAACGCCATCGAGCTTCAGTTGAGACATTGTGTCTTTGTTCTTGACATGATATCATGAATAGATGAAGGATTAAGATTTATAGCACACTGTACAGAGCAAATGGTAACAGATTGGACTATCCATTTAGACTTTTTGAGGTAGGGGCGAGAAATAGATCATGGTTCGGTCATTGTTTTGAACCATAACAATACAGGATGAATAAAGTTATCTAATCTAGTATAATCTAAATTTCCCAAAGCAAAGCAGGTTTTAACAAGAATGACTACTTGCAATCAAGAGGCTGAAATCAGAGACAATTTAAACTTTAGACAATGGCTCCTAAAAAAAACTATGTCCTGTAAAATTGAGTTCTATTTGTTCTAATAGAGAATTAGTACTTTGTCGGCATTTTATAGCAAGACTGTTGACACTTTAGCCCCAAACACTAGCTCCTCTTTTGTGACTCCTTAATCATTATCAGGACTCTTCTATCCACTGAGAGGAAGACGCTAGAAAACTATAATAGCACTGTGCTTATTTTAAGTTCCATTTTCACTTGTTAACAAGCTTGTGGGAACTGATCAGCATCTGTAGTCGTACCCATTTACCAGGTTTTTTTCAATTACATTTGTATAGATGAATTTCCTCGAATATTAATAAGCCGGCGTCCCTCTCCATAGGATGCAGGCAGTCAGCAGATTGGCTTCCTCTTGGGCAGCTGTGGTGTCAGTCTGGCACTGACTAGTGAGGTGTGTCTCAAAGGGTTGCCCAAGTCCCCGAATGGCGAGATCATCCAGTTCAAAGGTCAGGCCATCATCATACTACTTGCATCGCATTCCTTGGTCTTGTGTGTCTCATTTTCTGCATGTGCAGTGGGTGTGGAAACGACCAAGTGCCAAGTGTGTCAGCTAGATGTTTTTTTTCACTTTCTCCAGGATGGCCAAGAATGAAATGGGTGGTGACAGACACAAAGTACCTGACCAAACCTTCCAAAGACTGGCAGCCTCATATTCCCACCGCCAACACGGACACTGCCTATATCGAGGTACTCCTCCCTGAAGAGTCTACTATGTTTCTTACCGTATATCTACGGAAATCTCATAGATGTATTCTGTAGCTGTGTATGAATTATTTTGGTTGAGCTCCACTTTTTTTGTCAAAAGCTCAATTGGATGTGCTTTCCACTGCTTCCAGTACAAAGCCAGTAAAGAGGGGACAGTGATGGGTGTGGCTGTGTCCAAGATCTCCATGCTGACCCACTGTCAAGCACTGACACAGGCCTGTAACTACTGCGAAGGTCAGTATGTCCCATTATGAGGATTTACACGTGGACTAAATATAAATAATTAAGGTAAACGTAAGAAGCAAGTATGCACTGTAAAACAAAAAATAGACAAATCGCATAACACATTGTCTTATTGACTGACGGTGACAAAACATTAGTTGTTCGTGTGTGTCTCATTGGCCAATGTATCTCTGGTTTCTGAAGGTGAGACTCTGGTCAATGTCTTGGACTGCAAGAAAGACATGGGCTTGTGGCATGGCGTCTTGACGGTAAGATAGGTTCTACCTGCCATTTGTAGACTGGTAGGTAGTCCCAATAATGACAGTCATATCCGTGCCCCTCACAGAGTGTGATGAATAGAATCCACACCGTTACTGTGCCATACTCCGTCATGAAAGCCTGTCCCATGTCCTGGGTGCAGAGGGTGCACATCCACAAAGGTAAAACGTATCAAAGTTGCCGCTGCTAAAAAGTTTTTCTTTTATTAAAACGTACTACTTTCATTTAAACGTTGAATCGTGATTAGTATTCTATGGCATTCATAAGCCAATAATTACAGATAAAATGAGTCAGGCATCTTGGGTCATTGCACACTCTTGAACCGGTAAGACCAGAATGGTCTGTTTAGTCTCTAAAATCCTTATAAAGCGTGATTTATGGGTGTGTGAGTGTATGTTAAGATTCTCTCGCTACGTTTGTCCAAACCGTGCAACGTAGAGAGTTGAATTTTTTTATGGTGGGCAGAAACGGCTGTCAGAACCTAATAGACGCATTTCTTCCCCTTCTCTAAGTGTGTAAACTCAATCTTTTATTTGCTAAACACCCATTTTTCAAAAGAGATTTTTTTTAATAGCGCAACAATTGTCTTTTTGCCGATCCCACCTGTTTGTCGTGATTATAGGAGAAGTGCCATAATTTAAAAGCATGCAGGACAACTATTAACGCACAAACAGGAGAATAAGGTTGTCTATTTGTTATCTCACAGCCCGTGTAGCCTTGGTGAAATGCCGTGATCTTCACTGGGCAATGATGGCCAACAAAGATCAGAGGGACACCAACCTGTCCTCCATACGGATGCTCATTGTCGCTGATGGAGCTAATCCATGTGAGTCATGTTATTTATTGTTATCACCTTTTACCGAACTAGTACTTGTTTTTCTTTAACTTTCTTTTTTGTGCATTTTAGGGTCCGTATCATCATGCGACGCCTTCCTGAATGTGTTCCAGTCTCACGGTCTAAAGCCTGAGGTCATCTGTCCATGTGCCACCTCACCTGAGGCCTTGACGGTGGCCATTCGTAGGTACGATACGGGCCGTATTTGCCCATGTGCATTTAAGCGTAAAAATGTGGGGTTGCATAATTACCCTAACACTTTCATGCATTCTTGGACATGCCAACAACCCTTTTTTTTTAAGTATGAGAGCTGAAAAAAATCCAATTGTTTTAACCATAATAAAACACAAAGTTTTCCTTTTGTATTAGATGCCTTTTATAAATATCAAATGAATTATTAAACTTTTTATATTTATATTTTGTCCATTCTTTAGCTCACACAATCCTTTCTTTCCTCTGTTGCAGACCTGGTGTGAGAGGAGCCCCTCTGCCAGCCAGGGCCATCCTCTCTATGGGCGGGCTAAGCCACGGCGTGATCAGAGTCAACACCGAAGACAAGAATTCGGCTCTCACTGTTCAAGATGTCGGCCACATCATGCCTGGAGGTTCGCCACCAATCGCAGCCGTACACGCTAACCCCCACCAAAATTGCAACAGGTTAACAGTGGGACCTTGATGTGTATTTCAGCTCTTATGTGCACTGTGAAACCCGACGGCTCTCCTCAGCTCTGCAAAACGGATGAGATAGGAGAGATTGTGATCAGCTCCCGAGCAGGGGGGACCATGTACTATGGACTTCCTGGGGTCACCAAAAACACTTTTGAGGTCTGTCAAAGCCCACAGGGTTTTCTTTTTGCCAGTCAGAGATACTCATTAGTGTGAACCAAGTTCTTCATACTTCATTCATAAACACATTGTGTGGAAAAGTAAAATTGAATCTAAAAAATGCATCAAATGTTTTTCCACTTTAGGTGATCCCTGTCAACCAGTCTGGAGCACCTTTAGGAGAAGTTGCCTTCACCCGAACAGGATTGCTTGGATTTGTTGGCCCAGTAAGTCACATACAAACAGAAATAATGTTCTGATTAGTGATCGATTGATAATGGGTCGGGGTGATATTTGGGCATTTGATGTATATGGGTATAGTTATATTTGTGTGATTTCAGTTCTATTAAGTTCAGGGCTTGCATTATTTTTTATTTATTTTTTACAATTTTATTGCAAAGGAATGGCAGCTCAAAATATCGGTTATCAGCCTGCTCTAACTACTAATAATCGGTATCGCTAACACTCCTGAAAAACCCATATCATTCGATCACTGCTGATATTGGATATGTTTTTAGAAGCGACCGAAGTACTCCTTATTATGTTTCCACAGGGAAGCCTGGTATTTGTTGTGGGCAAGATTGAGGGGCTGCTGATGGTGAGCCGGCGACGTCACAATGCTGATGACCTGGTGGCTACGGCTCTTGCTGTGGAACCTGTTAAGACAGTTTACAGGGGCAGGTGAGCCACTGACCGCTAGTTAAAACAAGAAATGTATAATGTCATATAATTGATGTTCTTTTCTCTGGCTTTCCCCAGGATCGCCGTGTTTTCAGTGACTGTGTTTTATGATGAGAGGATTGTGATAGTGGCAGAGCAACGACCCGATGCCAGCGAGGAGGACAGCTTCCAGTGGATGAGTCGAGTTCTGCAGGTATGTAAAGGTTTCTTCTGTAACAGGCAAATGCCCCACGAGTAACCATTTCTAACAAAATTTGGTGAAATATAAGCCCTGTTTTTTTTTTGTTTTTTTAGTGAGTGACACTCAATCACTGCTTTCACTCAGAAAGGCCTAATTTTCTATCATTGTAGATGGCCAAATAATCGATCTTTTAATTTTGTCTGCTGCACGTGTAATTTCCGAAATGAGCTAAAACCTTCTCAGATAAGCCCATGAGTGTTAACATTCCTCCAAGTAGATGCCTAAAAATTCTCGTGACATTTCAAAGTTTATCACTTGCCGTCAAGAACTCAAATAGACATTGTAACTAGAACATTCCAAGAGACAAACCGTGTGGAGACTAGAATAAATCATGTGTTTTTTCTTTTGTTTTTGGTTTTTTCATTTGCTGCTGGAAAATTTTATAGGATTTTTGAAGTGATGTGGCATCATTTTTGAAGATGTTTACACCTCTGCCAGGCACTTTCTGCTCTCTTTCCAAAATGCATACTTTAAACCTGCAAAGCAAATCTTGATAGTCATTTTTACAGGATGTGTTCAGTGTTTTTTATTTTTGAACATTTTGTAATGCTTAACATTCTCCCTAAAGGCCATCGACAGCATCCACCAGGTGGGGCTGTACTGCCTTGCTCTGGTACCTGCAAACACCCTCCCAAAGACGCCTCTGGGCGGCATCCACATCTGTGAAACCAAGCAGAACTTTCTGGAGGGAAACCTGCACCCCTGCAACATCCTTATGTGCCCCCACACATGCGTCACCAACATGCCCAAACCACGACAGAAACAGCCTGGTGAGTTGGTTCATGTAATCCGTTTGACTCCTCATCTGGATGACTGATGGAATGTTGCTTGAAATAATGGCATCCATCTGATCTGTGCAGTGGACGTTGGGCCAGCGTCAATGCTGGTAGGGAACCTCGTGGCAGGAAAACGTATTGCCCAGGCTACAGGCAGAGAATTGGGAGCAGTGGAAGACCAGGATCCGATTCGGAAGGTACCATATAGTGTACTCCATTGATTTTGTTAATATCTGTACAATGTTAGATGCTTACCAGAGACATTAAGCAGTACAGTGATGTTGACTAGTTTGAATGCAACATAACGGGACCATGTCTTTCACCATCACATACAATATAAAACTAAACCTAAAGTGGTGCGCTTAAGTGGTATATTCATGAGCACCAGATCAAATAAAACCTTTACAGACCTACGGTGGAATTTTGCAAAGTAAACCTCCGTTCGCCTTATTAATTAAAGCGATCAAAAGGCATTAGAGTTTGAGCTGTGAATCATGCACATATTTTTTGACTGTTGACTATTTTGCAAAGCCCACTGTACATGGTTTGTTAGGAGGTGCAGATGGTCCCAGCATGACCTGGCAAAACAACCCTCTCTGCAGACCACTACACTCTTTTGTGTGCGTGTGTTCGAGGGAGCATGGATAAACAATCATCACACTGTCATTGCAACCTTTATAGTGTTTATTTTGTTTTATTTGTATCTGTTTTAATTGGGCTTTGATCTTTTAACAATCCATCAGTCTAAAATTCTATACCTCTCCCTTTCAGCACCAGTTTTTATCAGACGCACTTCAATCCAGAGCCCAGACCGACCCAGATCATGTTCTCTATGTGCTCCTGAATGCAAAGGTAGAGTTAAGTACACACTTGCAATCACGTTGAGGGAGTGAACACTGCACTTGCCATTGTCCCACAAGTAACACAATAATAGTGACTTGGTCACTACTACTTATTGGTGCTAAATATTTCACTCATTGGTTTCCATTTACCTCAATAGAGGGTAAATCTATTTTGATTGAGATGGCCGCCAGTCCCAGTCACGTTTATCACTAGCCGTGCGAACAAAATCAGTTAAATGCAGGAGTCAGGATTATAACATGGACCAGTATAATTATATATATACATTGCTGCTTCTCAAAAACGTGTTATTAATTGTTACGTTTGTTCCTATTGTGATTAGGTTTTTTTTTCTTGTTTTTTAAAGTCTTGGGGCCAAAATTGATAAATGTGACTCAAAGAAATATTGAAATCAGCTGCCATGTACCTTTCATTGCTGTATTTGGCTGTTAAAGTGATAACTTTAATGTATTACTTACGGAGAACATTTTGTGATACCAGTCCTGCAACATTTTCGGTATACCTTGTTACATGATGATAAAAATAACTTGCTAGTGGCCAATTGGTTAGTACATCCACCTCACAGTTCTGAGATCATGGGTTCAAACCCAGGCCTGCCTCTTTCTCAAATTGTGCCCTGTGATTGGCTGGGAATGAGTTCAGGGTGTACCCTGCCAACTGTCCATACTTTGCTTGGATATGTTCTAGCACCCCCGCGACTCTCATAAGCGGCACGGAATATAAACGAAAGAATGTTTGAAAAATGATCCTGTTGTACCAGATGTGTTGCACATGCCAGATGGCAGATAATTTCACTTATGGCATTTTTGCTGCAGGGGGTGACAGTGTGCACGGCCACCTGTGCTCAGCTTCACAAGCGGGCAGAGAAAATCACAGCCACCCTCATGGAGCGAGGAGGCCTCAACACCGGTGACAATGTGGTGCTTCTTTATCCCCCAGGTAAACATGTATGAACTAAAATGTCAACAAACAACTGATTTAAGGGATGGGTCTGGTAAGTTTATGATGGAGTTTTTTTTGTTTGTTTTCTATCTCTGTATCTCTTTACCTTGGCAGGCGTTGACCTAATAGCTGCCTTCTATGGTTGCCTCTATGCCGGTGTGGTCCCTGTTACTGTGAGGCCTCCTCACCCACAGAATCTAGCTGCCACTCTCCCGACTGTCCGCATGATCATTGACGTGAGTGTGCAGTAGCATGTCCATTAAACATGTTTTGGCGAGAAAGCTTGTGTATCAAATGCTTGCTATGGTGTCCAGGTGAGCAAGGCAGCCTGCATCCTCACCACCCAACCTCTCATGAGGATCCTCAGGTCCAGGGAAGCCGCCGCTAGTGTCAACGTCAAGACGTGGCCCACCATCTTAGACACAGGTGAAGAGTTTGTATGTTCTTACATGACACCCGACCAACCAAAGTGACATGTTTTGTTTGCTTTTTTCCCACTTAGATGATTTACCCAGGAAGCGGCCTCCACAAATCTATAAGCCCCCAACAGCTGAGATGTTGGCTTACCTGGACTTCAGCGTGTCTACTACGGGCATGTTAACAGGAGTAAAGGTAAGCACACCTTAACCTCAACTTTTATTGTATGTATCCAAAGGAAAAGAATCTTGTTTTATGAATTGCAGAATTTGGGATTGACTTAAACACTTTGAGCTACCATCTTTCAGATAAATGTCATTTATGCTATACAAAGTCATGCTGTTATTCCCTTGAAATGACTTTATTGCCTGCCGTTGACGGCGCTAGACTTCCGATCTTTTACACTGGGAAGGCTGTTGGTGATCATTGACTGCCGACTCTCTCAGTTCAAACTGATTTGGACATCTACCGCTCTCAAAGGAAGTGAAACATGATCATTGACTGTGCGGTTCTGTTCAGATGTCTCACGCTGCGGTTAGCACACTATGCCGTTCCATCAAGCTGCAATGTGAACTCTACTCTTCACGTCAAATAGCCATCTGCCTGGATCCGTACTGCGGCTTAGGCTTTGTGCTGTGGTGCCTCTCCAGGTACTCTCTGAAAAGGCGCCCGGATGATAAATAATGTCATGTAATGTTACTGTGTTTGCCGTGTATGTCAGTGTTTACTCAGGTCATCAGTCAATCCTCATCCCTCCACTGGAGCTGGAGAGCTCGCTTCCGCTGTGGCTCAGCACACTCAGTCAGTACAAGATCCGAGACACCTTCTGCTCTTATTCCGTTATGGAGCTCTGCACCAAAGGCCTCGGGACCCAGACGGAGATGTTGAAGGTTGGAGTGCAAATTGTAGACATAAGTCATTCTCTGCTACTTTCTCTTTGTGAAGGGATATACAGAGCTGCCAACCTCCGTCGACCCCATTTCAGGAGTACCCTTGTCCCATTACCGGAGTTTATCCGGAGTGAATTCAATTCACGCAAAATCGATATGCGATATCATTCGTCAGAACTTGTAACTCGGATGATTCACAAAGCACTCGTGTTACCGAATTCTTCCGCTTTACAGTGCATTTGAATCAAGATGGCAGAAGCCGAAGCGATGGTGTGAATTTCGAGGCATTTAAATTGGAAATTTGATACTTTTCTGAAATGGTTGCTTCGAAAAAAATGTAAGTGACAATTTTTTGGGACTTCCGGAGTTTAGGGAGGTTGTCCGGCGTACCGGAGTTTGCGTTACATTTCCGGGTAAACTCCTGAAATTCCGGAGTAATTGGCAGCTCTCCATGTATTTGTTCGAACACAAAAGACTTGCTTTCTGTGGGCTTTTTGTTGAATTTGGCATTTCTGGAAAAGTCCATAATTGGCCCTGCATGTGTGTGTGTGTGTGTGTATGTGTGTGCACCCTTACTTACAGGCACGCGGTGTAAATCTTTCGTGCGTGCGTAGCTGTGTTGTAATAGCTGAGGAACGGCCTCGACTAGCCCTGACGCAGTCCTTCTCCAAGCTCTTTAAAGATGTCGGCCTGTCGTCACGAGCCGTCAGCACAGCTTTCGGCTCCAGGGTCAACCTGGCCATCGGTCTTCAGGTGGGAACTTTAAAGTCATTCATTTCTTTTAATGTTTGGGTGCTTAATGTCGTTGGCCTGGCCTTGCGGCAGGGCACAGCAGGACCCGACCCCTCCACCGTCTACGTGGACATGAAGTCACTGCGTCACGACAGGTTTGCCCGGCCGGGACTTCTATTGTAGTATTTCTTAGCTTGACAGGATTGTAAAAACGTGTGGGTCATTTAGGGTCAGGCTGGTCGAGCGGGGAGCGCCACAGAGTCTTCCGCTCATGGAATCGGGCACTGTGAGTTTTGATACGTGATAGATTGGCACCATGACGAAGGATCGGTTGCTAAACGTCAGTGTATTATGTTTTCAGATTCTTCCTGGGATGCGAGTTATTATCGTTAACCCAGAGACACGAGGACCGCTTGGAGACTCTCATCTTGGTGAGGTAAGTGAACAACCTAAATATTTTTTCACAAAAAAATCTATTTGACATTGCATATTATATGGGAATGAAATACTCATTTTTGACCATTTAAAAAAATGGCAATTTTACCCAAAATAAAAGGATCTTTTATCCTTTTATAAAAATGTTTTTTTATCCTTTTATTTTGGGTCCAGTTTAAATATTGTCCCTCAATGTGTGAGTGCAGGTGTATACAAATCACTGAAAACAGGATGTCCTGATTTGTGATGAACATGATTTGTTTTTGTAAAGCATGATTTTTTGCGTGATGTTGTCGTGAAATTCTTTGTCTGACAAAAAGTTGACTTTGTGAACCAGACAAATACCATTTGTGCATGTAGATCTGGGTAAACAGTGCCCACAGCGCAAGTGGCTACTACACCATCTATGGGGAAGAGAGCTTGCAGGCGGACCACTTCAATACCCGACTCAGCTTTGGGGATCCAAACACACTGTGGGCCAGAACAGGCTACCTGGGCTTCATCAAGAGAACCGAGCTCCTGGATGCTAGCGGAGGTAAACTGCTTTCTTGTTGTTGTTTTTTTTGTTAAGCCACACGCCGTGTAACTAACTGTCTTGTTTCTGTGCTACCGCAGATCGCCATGATGCCTTATTTGTAGTTGGCTCCCTGGACGAGACGCTGGAGCTCAGGGGCTTACGTTACCACCCCATCGACATTGAGACGTCCGTGTCTCGAACTCACCGCAGCATCGCAGAAAGGTGAGCTGATTTCATTCTTGACATGTTTACACGGTCCATTTGACCCAAGTGCGAACCGCTACGGAAGTCTGAGACGTTTGCAAGACCTCTGGATGGTGTAGTTTATCGCTCGCAGACAATTGTCCAAAGTACTCAGTGGCCTCAGAGTTGCTTGGGTTCTCCTCAGTGCCGTGTTCACGTGGACCAACCTTCTGGTGGTGGTGGCCGAGTTGAGCGGCTCTGAGCAGGAGGCTCTGGACTTGGTGCCCCTCGTCACCAACGTGGTTCTGGAGGAGCACCACCTTATCGTAGGCGTCGTGGTCATCGTGGACCCTGGCGTGATCCCCATCAACTCCCGGGGGGAAAAGCAGCGGATGCACCTGCGCGACTCCTTTCTAGCTGACCAGCTGGACCCCATCTACGTGGCCTACAACATGTGATGTGAGAGAGAAGAAACGTGACGAGCAATCAAAGCCTGGCTTCCTTCGTCTCTCTTGTTGATCAGATTTTCACACTCATTTTTAACTTTTCACTCCGTTCATTCCTTTCCATGTCAACAAACCAGCCAAATGTTTATTTTTTAACATTTGTACCACCCGCCCCGACGACACCTTTTAAGAAGGACCTTCGCTTCTCAGTAGCAGGGCACACCGACTAGAACTACTGAGAAGAGGCGGAACTTTCCTCCTTCCATTGCACTTTAAGTAAGTCCTGGCACCTGTCCATTTCCCGTCTCCCCAAAGGTGACTTCCATATTCGCTATGACATCACAGAGGCTTAAGGCCCACTTCAGTATTAACGCGTGCTGCCAACCGGTGGCGTCGTAATGCACACAACCGCAGCACACGTTAGAAAATGTCCGTCCTGAAAATGCACTTGAATGACAGGCAGGGGAGTTAAGATGAGAGCTAATTGATTGGTGACCGTTTATCTTTATAATGTCCTATCATGAAAAAAAACTGCTTAATCTTCTGCTGTAGCTAGCTTGCATTTGCAGACATAATATTGAGCAGTGTTTTTTATTTGTCAGCACAATATGTTGGGATACCCGCACAATCCTTGCACAAAAAGGGCCTCTTTGAGGACAGCTAGCTGCACGTTTAAATTCACGTCCACACCCACACGGATAATCAGCTAAATATCCGCCTTCCGTCAGCCCACAAACATGTCTTTGTCTTTAAAATCTCCTATTTAAATCCGTTTCCAGGCGTCTAAATAACCTGCCAGTGACATTCCTTTGTCAATATACACCCAAGCACATCAAACCTTTCGAATAATAATAACCCGAGCCTGATGAATGACTTTAGACTTGCCCTATTTTCGCATTAATGATTCCTGTTTTCAGGTAAAGTCCTGTCTAATTAAAGTGAGTCGCTGTTGCCGTCCCGTTTTTTTACCATGGCGAGCGGCTCCTTTTTTTTTCCTCGACTGAAAAATGTGAGCCCTCGTGAAAAGGAAGTTAAAAAAATCGTTTGTGTTTTCACTGGTAGAAGCAGCACTTTACCTGTGGTATCACTGCACCTCTTCTGACTTATTGGCTTTGGCATGATGGACTGATTGTGCTTCCATGTAGTCCAGTGACTGGTTTCTGACCATGTCTTGAAAAACAAAACAAAACTGGATCTCAGACCAACCTAATTTCCAGGTCATGGGGATGGAATTATGCAAATTTGCTGCACTGGTGCATCACAATCTTGTGAAACTCAAAAGGGCTTTCTTTCTCACGGGCAAATTTGGGGAAATAGGCAGCTAACAATAGATTGACTTAATTTGACACTTGATGGCCGTGTTGTGGATGTGTATTTGTCATTTTTCAAATATCCGTGTAAGTGTGGACCCCGAAGGCTCACGCTTGACCTGGTGCGCTCTGGAGCACGGCTTCTCAACAGGTCACAATTGTCCGAGCCGTAGCTTTCCCATGGTCATGAAGTCATCACGCACCCCCTTTTGTACAAATCGAGTATATTCCTGTCTTGGCGTACATGACAGCGGCGTTTCACAAAAAGAAACACATTACGTTGAAAAGGATCACTTTAATAAGGATGGTGAAAATGCACGTAGAGTGGAGAAACCTAAAAAATGCATGGTTCTTCTTCTTGATGAGTTTTCGAACGTGCGTCGAACGCCGTCAATAGCTCCCAAAGAGCACATGACCTGGTCTTTGCAGGCACACGGTCCCGTTGCATTCTGACCATTTAACCGTGTGAATTCTGCCTCATTAGGGTCGACGCCCTGGTCGAACAAGTAGTAAATTGTTACAAGGCAGGGCTGTGCCTTTTCACAATAAAGCTCCAATGTTACAGGATGGAATGATTTCATTTAGATATCAGTGAGTGAGGACACAACTTTTGCCTTATTAAAGCCTATGGAACTTTTCATTTGAAGCTCCTCGAGTCATTATAGGAACTATATTGCACAGCGCTGTTGATAGTTCTCTCTCAAGCTGTGGTCAAATAGTCCAACGCTTCCTGAATGTCTAACACTGAAAACAAGGTAGAAATAGATGAATTAACATCATTGTAGGGGATTAATGAGGGTAAGGAGGTCAATGTTTATTCTGTATTTTTGCTGAAATACTATTCTCACTGGTGGGATTTGTGTACATGACAATAGTTGAGATATGACTGATCTTTCATACTTGATGACAGCATTTTCTGCTTTCATTTGCAAAAAAAGAAAAGAAAAAATAACACCAGGCATTCTGGCAGGAAGACCATGCACTTTCCCCAATTCGGTTTGTTGTGTGTGTATGTGTGAATGATTGGCTTTTATGGTGATTTTGTTTTTATAATCATAACATTGAAACTTTTTTTGTCTTTTTAAACTAGTTGGACTTTTTATTTTGTATGTCGCCTCCACTGTACTTTCACCCTTTTTCATCTGACTACGGGATTTCTTCTTCAGCATCTTGTAGGGTTTTTGTTGCTCTTTTTCTTAGTGTGACCAACACGCGATTTGAGCCACTTTTTGACTATTCCTCTGTTGTAACTCTTACACATTTTAATAAAGTTTTATAATTTAACGTCGGCCTTCTTCGGTGCTATTCTATTGGGATGTGCAAGTCCTCCTCCAGTGTCTGGGGGCTCATAAATTGATGTTGTAGAAGGGATCGTCTTCATTACCATTCATTCCAGATCTCCAAAAATAATTCCAAGCACAGACTGGTGTTAACATGCTTTTGGTGTCATTAGGAAGCCAAAGGCCCAAAATGTATATACGTATACCTCAACTTTGACTTCTCTCTTCACTATGCATCGTAGAGCTGCAAGCAGCGGTTCGATCAATAGTGTGATTTCTCTAAAGCTGTCTTGAAAACAACAAAATGCTTTAACACTGTCATTGGATGTGGTTCATGTTAAATAAAAAAGAAAGCAGACACTTTGCCCGATCTCTTCATTTAGTACTTCCATTTTTCTAGATACATATCACGACTAATTTGTTGCCACTGATGCAAACATACCGGACAGACACTCCCCCTAGTTGAAATGATTTGGACGTCCTTAAGCTTACTCAGATTTTTATCCTTATCTCTGCATACTTTTTAATTTTGTTATTGACTTTGCCATGCTGTAACTCTTAAACTTTAACTTGGATGTATTGTTGTCCAGATGAATTGTGCCACGTCAAACGCAATGTTTTCACCTCATTGAGTAAGACATTTATAACCTTAGAATGAATATAATTTTGATGTTAAGTCATCCAAATGTATTGTATAGGAGGAGGTCAAGTACTTGCTTGGAGCTCTTAATTTTCTCATCATAACAGTGTAAGTCCATTTGAATCGATTCTTCCTGTCATGTTTTGTTGGGCTTGGTGGATGGGTGAGTTTTCCTTGTGTGTCTTCTCCCCTTGATTGTATGCGTTTCACCTGCTGTGTGTCCTCTCCCCTTGATTGTATGCGTTTCACCTGCTGTCGCCTTCCCTTGTGTGACACAGGTGTTTTTGACCACCAACCCTGGTCTGTGTATTTAAACCCCATGTTTTTTGTACATCCTGGTGAGAGTATTCTGTCATTATCGCCTTCGGCTGCGGAGCGGAGTGGAACCCAGGGCCGGGAAGCAGGAAAACGAGAGGTAGGTGCACTAATTAGGATTTTAATGAAGAAAAAATAATCATACAGATAATGAAACCTGGGACAAAATTAACCAAAATACAAACTTAATAGGGAAGATGCACGCTGACGAATAGGCTAACATTACTTACAGCAAACAGAAAACAATATCCCCACAAGGACATACACCAACACAGGCTTTAACTACACACACAGGGATTGATGACAATCATGAACACAAAAAAAGACAGCAGGGGAAAAACATACAATCAGGCGGACAGGACATACAAGGAAAACACTTTATTCGGGTACATACATATAACGGTTCACTAGACTATGCAACATGTAAATTAATGTGAAAATTCAAGTAGGCAGTTAAAACTAAATACCACTTAATATTCTCTATTGGCACAAGGGCTGGAAAATGCACGGTTGTTTTGCCAGGAAAGACCATTGCAGCTCATACGTACAATACATACAGAATCGTGTGTTTTTATTCTGACATTCAGTAAAGCCAGATATTTGGGATTTGTGTGATCACATTCGTGCATTACTGCACTCGGCTCACTTTTGTATCCACAGCAAAATTATTATTATTATTATTATTATTATTATTATTATTATTATTATTATTATTATTTTAAGTTTCGGGTGGCCCAGCGGATAAGTGGTTAGCGCTTTGGCCTCACAGTGGGGGACCTGGGTCCAAATCCAGGTCGGTCCATCTGTGTGGAGTTTTCATGTTCTCCTGGGCCTGTGTGGGTTTTCTCCAGGTACTCCCATTTCCTCCCACATTCCCAAAACATGCACGGTAGACTGATTGGACACTCTAAATCGCCCCCAGGTATGAGTGTGGGAGTGAATGGTTGACCGTCTCCTTGTGCCCTGCGATAGGCTGACCACAGATTCAGGGTGTCCCCCGCCTCTGGCCTGAAGTCAGCTGCGATGGGCTCCCGCACCCCCGTGACCCTAGTGAGGATAAAGCGGTTCAGAAAGTGATATGAAATGAGAGATTTTAAGTTTCTTTGTGTATTTGAGTCTTATCAACATTTGTGTTGCCCATGTTGACGCATACCCGACGTCACAGTCATAACGACAATGGCTGTTTTCATAATCTCATTTTCTGAACCGCTTTATCCTCAGGGTCACGGGGGGTGCTGGAGCCAATCCCATTGTCTTCGGGCCAGAGGCGGGCGACACCCTGAATCGGTGGCCAGCCGATCGCAGGGCACAAGGAGCCAGACAACCATTCACACCCACACTTTACAGTGTCCAACCAGCCTACCATGCATGTTTTTGGAAGGTGGGAGGAAACCGGAGTACCCGGAAGAAACCCATGCAGGAGAACATGCAAACTCCACACAGGTGGACGTGACCTGGATTTGAGCCCAGGACCCACAGCTGTGAGGCCGACGCGCTAACCACTCGCTCCACTGGGCGAACAATATCAGAGCTCTGAGAAAGTAGTTCTTTGCATGATTAGACTTAAATTCTTTCATTTCATTTTTATTTTCTGTACCGCTGATCCTCACAAGAGTTGTGTGGGGTGCTGCTCTGGGGTCCTGGGTTCGAATCCAGGTCGGTCCACCAGTGTGGAGTTTGCATGTTCTCCCTGGGCCTGTGTGGATTTTCTCTGGGTACTCCGGTTTCCTCCCACATTCCCAAAACATGCACGGTAGAATGATTGGACACTCTAAATCGCCCTACGTATGAGGTGAGTGTGAATGGTTGACTGTCTCCTGTGCCCTGCAATAGGCTGGCCACAGATTCAGGTTCAGAAATTCAATTAATTTTTTATTTAAATGTCCAGATATTAAGATGTGATAGACGGCTTTTTCATGATTTTAATCAGGCAAAAATAACTTGCTTTTTCTCTTGAATATATATAGTTATAATCATTTCTTTCATATGCACTCCCATCTTTTTTTGTATAAAAATTGAATATGGTGCTCAAAAAGTTTTTATTCAAACTTGAGTCCTGGAAAAAAAAGACAGTCGTCTTTTATTCGGGCCAAGACGGTACCCGAGTGCAAGTGCCAAGCTATCAACATTCCTACATGAACTCTCTCTCTCTCTCGCTCTTTCTCTCTCGCTCTTTCTCTCTCGCTCTTTCTCTCTCTCGCTCTTTCTCTCTCTCGCTCTTTCTCTCTCTCGCTCTTTCTCTCGCTCTTTCTCTCTCTCGCTCTTTCTCTCTCTCGCTCTTTCTCTCTCTCGCTCTTTCTCTCTCTCGCTCTTTCTCTCTCTCGCTCTTTCTCTCTCTCGCTCTTTCTCTCTCTCGCTCTCTCTTTCTCGCTCTCGCTCTCGCTCTCTCTTTCTCGCTCTCGCTCTCTCTTTCTCGCTCTCGCTCTCTCTTTCTCGCTCTCTCGCTCTCGCTCTCTCGCTTGCTCTCGCTCTCGCTCTCTCGCTCGCTCTCGCTCTCTCGCTCTCTCGCTTGCTCTCGCTCTCGCTCTCTCGCTCTCTCGCTTGCTCTCGCTCTCGCTCTCTCGCTCTCGCTCTTGCTCTCGCTCTCGCTCTCTCGCTCTCGCTCTCTCTTTCTCGCTCTCGCTCTCTCGGTCTCTCGCTCGCTCTCTCGGTCTCTCGCTCGCTCTCTCGGTCTCTCGCTCGCTCTTTCTCTCTCTCGCTCTTTCTCTCTCTCGCTCTTTCTCTCTCTCGCTGTTTCTCTCTCTCGCTGTTTCTCTCTCTCGCTGTTTCTCTTTCTCGCTGTTTCTCTCGCTCTCTCTCACTCTCTCTCGCTCTCGCGCTCGCGCTCGCTCTCTCTCTCTCTTTCTCTCTCACACACTTTCTCTCACACTCACTCACATACACGCGCAAGAGATACGACTGGTGTTTGCCCGTTTTTGTTTTTTGTACGTGTTTTTGTGTGTGCGCACCATCGGGCGTCCACTCCCCTGTGGTGGCGCACTGGCGTCGGGCTGGAGGTGGGCGTGGGGGGGGCTAAATGACCTTTAGGATTGGAGCGACACTCCCTCACATTGTGCCGAGAGTCATCAATTATGCAAGGAAGTCTCTCGCTCTGAGGAGGGCCGCTAACTGCTGGAGCTGGAGGTGCTGGTGTAGATGGGTGGTGGTAGTTGTGGTGGTGGGGAGACGGCAGGAGCAGCAATATGGCGACAAGCGCAGTTTCTCCCAGACCCTTAGCGCCTCTGCAGTCCCGTGAAGGCTCCACGTTTCGCCTGTGACGCTTCCGAGGTAAGCGCACCTTTCTTCACATGATGTCCGACTCTGTACGTCAATGGGAAAACAACTGATTCCTTGATTTAACTATTATTTTCTATTTATATTTATTTTTGGTGGAGCCGTCTTGCGTCAATGTCGCAGAGCCCATTCCCCCCAGACGCGTTAAATATGTCAAACGCTGAAAAAAACGTGCATTCACCACAAAAGCAGCGCGCTCAGGACGCAGCAAAAAAAGATGGCTCCATCTTTAAAAAAAAAATGAAGACATTTTCCACATTGCGGGATACTTGAATCCAGTTTAGAATTTTTTTTTAAAAAGATTGTCACCTAGCGGGACGGTTTCTACCTTGAATGACAGAATGCGTGTGTGTGTGTGTGTTGCTTTCACCTTCATGCGGCTGTCATTGTCTCCTTTCCTTTGGGCTTATTTCGAAACACGTCCGCTCCACGGGTGCGGTGGTGCACACCCTAAAACGCGCATAAGAATATTTTGCGTCTATCATTGCATGCCGTTATTGGTGGGCTCGCTGCATATGACGACTGGTAAAGACTTTTGGTTGCCACCCACTGCAGCATCAGCTTGCCTCGGTCAATGTGTCGCTTCTTTTGCGCACTGTATGCTCCAATCTTGCACAAATCTGCACCTTGGTGTCGTCACCGTCGCATCCAACGTCCCGAGAAAGCCAATTTTGGGCTTTTGTTGGAGCGCGAGATCGAATAATGCTTTATTTTTCCTCCATCTGCCGTCGAGGGCTTGCCTGACTGTCTTGGATTCTGATAGGATTATGATTTTATGCATGCAAGCATGTGTATGTGTCAGTAGAGCAGCAGAAGGTACAGTGGGTTGGCTTTCCGGCGTCCATTTTAACGTATTGCCCGCCACGGACAACGGTAGGTGTCCAATTCGTTTCAACTGGGAGGACCGATGGCGGATGCTCGTCTTTCGATGCCATTGACGGCGCGCCATGTCCACTGGGAGAGGCCAGCAGCCAAGCATCTCGGTGGAAACGGATTGGACGGATAGTAAATGAGTTTAAAACAGACATTTTTTTTGCGTAAGGTGGGAATCCATTTGGACTGGGAGCCTGGCAGCTGTCGTTCGCTGCCAGGTTCTCCCAGGCGAAATGGGTTCAACGTCTTGTGGCAGACGATGAGTCAAAACCTAGACGCCTTTGGATAAGGTGAGAGGGAGCTTCTCAGGTTCATCATGTTGGGAAACTGTCAAAAATCGCACGTGCTGAATTGACCCTGAAATTTCCTGAAGCTTGACGACTTGTCATGCAACCATCATTCTCTGACTAAAAGGCTTTTCTAGAGGCGAGAAGCCATTTAAGAGCAGCCTTTAAAAAAAATTAAAAATGATACGGGGCACTGCGGTTTCCCATTTGAATTAGAAAATGTCTCTAAGCCAGGATGAGGCACAGAGTACATCCTTTCAAAAGCCTCTCATTGGATATTAATTATCCTTTAAAGTGGCACTTTATCCTTAAATCTGCTGCTTAACAATCAATCACACAACACTGCCCTAGTTTGTCTAGGTTTGTATTTCAAATAATCATAATCTGTCATTGTAATCTAAATGTTTAATACAGATTAAATACATGAAGTCTTTAAGTCCCCAATCTACAGCTTGCTAGACATTTATTGTCTTACTCCTTGACTAATTGTATTAACGTGAGCATGAAATACAGTGAAATATCTTTTATCCTGCATATACTGTGCAAACATACAACAAAATATACCAAAGCATTACTAAGAATGCTGGCAATATAGTTTTCACCATAAAATAGAGAGCTTGCCTCCCTTCCCAAAATGATTATAGACGCCCAATCGTGTGGTCAAATATCATCATTTGTACATGAATTATGGATTTAAAAAAGGCAGGGCTGGCTGGAGGAGAATTTTAATCATCCTCCACATCATACGTTATTTTCAGAAACTAGCCCCGTGTCTCCTTTACGGCCAAAAAACAGGTCCTCTTCCCCTTTTAATGGGAAATATTTACATCTTGTATTTTAATAGCTCGTTCTGTAATAAATACTTAATATAAAAGCTCTTAAGTTGCCTTACATTTAGTCATCGCTTATAATTTTTTTTATGTTAGGATGTGATTCCATGTCCTGTTTAGAAATATGTGAAATTTGCACTAAGCGTTATTAGAAGTCGAATCAAAATCATAATATTGGCCAGAAAAAGAAAGAAATGAAAAACACGGTTACACAATCAGAATTCCGCCCGAAGTCGATTTTCTCAAACCGTTCAGTCGTAGCTGCAAAAGAACGTCGCTTGTTCAAAATGGATAGTTCATTCCTTAAAAACAGGCATTCGTTGTCATCAAAATGACAAGACCTGGGACAATTTATACGTTGCGAACAAGTTGGTCAAATGGATTTGTCGTGTTTTCATTATGACACTTTATTTTCTTGGTCTATTCCTACGGAAAAAAGGTCAGAACTCAGTGACTCTACTTAATAATTCCGCAAGACGGCACCATGCTTGACTTGTACAACCATTTTCAAAACTACACTGAAGTTACACATTAATATAGACCCGGAATACTTATATGTCACTTTTTGACTGCATATGCACTTTGCAACTCTTCAGAAAATACACTACAGTTTGCAACAAGCATAAGAAACACTAACAAATAGTTGTTAGAGCTGTGCACAAATCAACAACAATATAACAGGAAGATGCTCCAAGTATTGTAAATCTCACATTAGCACATTCAGGCAGTCGTTTTTGTGTCAAGGAAAGCTACATTTATTCACTTAAGGAATTGCATTTATTTCATTCATTCATCTTCCGACCAACTATGATTTTTCAATCTACCTTACCAATTTGTACATACAACACTACATCACTTGCAATTTTAACAAACGTTCGTTATACAGATTGAAAAGAAAACAGTTTAAAATGGGGAAAAAATGGTTGACTTTGAAATTTCAAACCTATACTGGGTTCTTGCCACTCTATTTAGGTCATTGCAAAAAAAGAAAAAACACAGTTTATTCTTTTAAAATGGAGGATAACGCATTACACTATCATTTATGAGTAGCAACACCAACTCAAACTAGTCATTATAGACATTGTATATCATTTCTGTAAATCCTTTTTTTTACAAATGCGTAAATTATTGACCGATTTAATTTACTTGTCCTATTAAAGCCAGAGAGCTTAATGTGAAAGTCAATATTCTGTGCAACATCGTGCTTACATTAGATATTATATTTTATTAATATGCTTAAGCACCCTCAGCATTCATAGCAGCCAATTCGTGACTCTTTCTGTGGTCTCTTCCCAATTGGGTTTTAAGGTTTTCCCTACCTGGTTAGACAGTTTAGATGACGGGTTGTTACTGAAGTGATTAAGTCAAAAAGGTGGGAAAAACTTGAATTCTGAAACCATTGTTTGTCTTTCAACTCTTTCCCCTAAAATTTCAGTCGTTGCCATGAGATTTCTCGTCAATATGCACACACTAGTAATATATATTTTTTTAATTTTTGCTAACAAGTGATAAATAATCCACTCTGCCTGAAGCTGGGGTAAAGCATGTTCAGTTTTTTGTAATTGTTTCTCAGTCAGTAAGCGACAGACAATTTGCATTCCAACACGAGGAGCCGCAACTTATCTCAGTTTCACGCAGTGTGTAAAAAACAGTGACGGGAACCAACTGGAATTATTTCACAAAGAGTCAAAATCATCTAAATGTGACCAAAAAAAATCTGTTATTCTTTTTTGTTCACTTTTATTTCAAGGACATGTTCATTTTTAACTATTTGAAAGTAGCCCCTGAGATGATAGTGTGACCTTAAACACACCGTTGGAACCTACCAACCATCACAGATGCCGGATTGAGAACTTTGCATCCATAACAGTCCGGGTGGTTGTTTTCCTCTTTGACCCGGAGGGCACGGTGTCCACAAGTTCAGAAAACAATTTGAAATGTGCACCCATCACACCACACCATACTTTGCCACCTTGCATTTTGCCCAGGGAAGCCGGCAGCGTTTGTGGGTGTTGTTGAGAAATGGAAAGTGTTTTTACTTGGGTATGTGCTATAGAACTTTATTTATTGACGTCGGTTATTCCTCAGCACGTTTGGTGATATCCTTAACACTTGGATGTGGGTTTTTGAATCAGTGCCACCTGGGGGATCGATCCAAGGTCACAGGCATTCGGTGTTAGTGTTTTTTCTTGCCAGCTACATGAAGTGATTTCTCTCAACCTTTTGGTGATAGGTTGAAGTGTAAATGATGAAATCCGTAAATTGTACGTTGAGGACCATTGTCCTTAAAGTCTTCAAGTATTTCAGTGATGCAACCGTGGGATGTTCCAGTGAGATGTTTGATGAGAGTTCCTCAATTTTCTGTTGGATTTGCCATTTGTACCAGCTGTTTTGCAATGTGTTGATATCATAGAATTCTAGGTTAAGGATTATTTGCAAAAAACAGTCAGTTTAGACACTTGCCAATTGTAGTGTATTAGGACATACACAATTGGTTGAACATGATTTGCAAATCAATGTTGTCTCATAACTATTTTTTATTTATGTTTAACACAATTTCCCAACTTCATTGGAATTGTGGTTATGTTCTAGCGCCTTCAACGAGTTCAATGAACGACTTATGAGAGGTTTAATTTCTGGGAGGAAAAAAAACAACCTGGTAAACGTGTAACTACAGTGAGATGGTGTGATTTATAAGTTGTCTTTTGGTTATCTTGACATGCGTGGTGAAGAACAGAAGAGAAGTTTAAGTTAACCTGCCCTCTATTCCCTCTTCCCCCAGATCTGCTAACTTGGATGGTCACAAGCTAAAGCCTAGGTAGCTGCAGGATGAAAACATGGCCGCACCCCTTCTCGCAACACCAGGACCTGGCAGCTTTAAGAGGTTTAATGTGGAATCTTTGGCGGCCCTCGAGCTGCGCGTCAACAAGCAGAAGAGCGAGAAGCCGCCCAAGCAGGACAGCAGTTATCGTGATGACGACGATGAGAACAAACCCAAGCCCAACAGCGACCTGGAGGCTGGCAAGAGTCTGCCCTACATCTATGGGGACATCCCTAAGGGAATGGTGGCGGTACCACTGGATGATTTGGACCCGTACTACCTGAACTCTCAGAAAGTGAGTTGAATTGTCATCTTTCCAGTTTTTATTGTCGCCTTGGCCTCAAGGGCCATGATCCTTTTTTAAAATTGTTTTCATGCAACCTATGAAAATAATGTTTTTCACAGTGATTGTGTCAAACATATCACTTGGGCGCTTTTAGGATGGTTTACACAGAAACAAAAGGGTAGACAGAACATGACACGTGTGATAAGAGGACAGATGCAAAATTACCCTCAAGTCAAACAAAGCTTGTAAAAAAAGAACCTAAACCAGCTGCATGTCCCTCCCCCATTGTTATCCTTTTGTATTGTCTTTGTCACGTGCACCTTGCATTGATGTCACGCTATTGACTTGTGGACGTGTCTGGCTGTCACCCATTGCGATTATATCAGGGCAAGTCATAGCGATGAAATGAGGCTTGACTTGGTGTTTTCCCTTTTACAAAGTCTCTTTTTTAGTTGTGCTTAATTATGTTTCCAAAATTATGAAAAAAAGGGACGTTTCTACCTGGCAAAATCATTATTCGACTGTTTACTCCAACAAAGAACCTCTTCAACCACAATTAAGCCAAATGATGGGTAAAGATCATTGCGATAAAGCAAAAAGCTAGTGGTCAAGTTTTTTTTCTTTTTAATTACTAGTAATCAAGTTCCATTAGTACAGTCAATATATTCATGTTGAGGGATTTGAAAGAAGAACCGTAAGATTTTGAAAACGTATTTTTCATTCCAAAGTGGAAATAAGCACTTCAGTCAAACTTGCACAATGTAAAATTGATTTATTGAGAGTTTAACTTCCGCCGTATTCAGGGTTGTTCTCCCTGGAATCAATACTTTTTTTTGCCGCTGATTCCCAAGAGGAACAAAATACGCAACGTGGGAGCTTAATATACTGTTTATTAATCTAATTTCACACAAAAAATATATTGGTCTCCCATCATGGTTATCTCTTATTTCTCAAACAATAGCCTCTGATGGCAATATTGCAAAACTTTAAAGCCTTGAAACATGGCCACGCCTACTCAGGATTAGTCACACCAAAGGAGCCTTTACGAGCGTCTTTCTCCTCATATTTCGTGGCGTGGCGAGTTATGTAAGGCTCAAGCAGGAAGGACAATGATAGCAGGCTAAGCTAGCCGCTCTTTCTTTGTTCTTCATTATCTGGGCCTGCCTCAACCATTCTAATCACGAGCCTGGATCGCGTCTGCCTTGCCGGCGCTGCTTTGACGTCAGATCAGGTCATGAGGTTTTTTTCCCCCAGCAGGCTGACAGAATAAGGATGGTGCAGCCATAGCGAGTCAATTTACGGGCAGATTAAATGGCGGACGTGAAACTTTCTATCCGTCCTAATGCAGCAGTTAAAATCCCCGAAACGGGAATCAAAGAAGCCTTGCTTTTTTTTCTTAAATAGACAAATCAGAATGAAGTCGCTACTGAATGCGCGAATCCGATTGATTGGATGATGTTGAGGTGATTGGCCATCAGTCAAATAACACAATTACTATTAGCAGAGTTAAACGAGGAGTTGAATTTTTAAAGCAATGGATTGAATAAACTTGCCAAATTCCTCTCTTACCAACTCATTCTAAATTTCACTTGTTCAAATAAAATTTGTTCTCATGGCATCCATTAATAGTCATGAAAAAAGTATTATTTATTTTAAAATATCTGCCAATAATAAGCGAAGTACATGTAAAAAAGGCAGATTTTTTTATGTTGATTTTAACAAAATAAAAACAAAACAACTATTCAAAGCTACGTGGTTCTGGGTAAAAGAAAGAGAAGGAATAAGCCCCTAGACCGGTGGTTCTTAACCTGGTTGGAGCTACCGAATCCCATCAGTTTCATATGCGCGCGCATTCACCGAACCCTACTTTAGTGTAAAATAAAATGTGATTTTTTTTTTGCAAATTCACGATATATAAATCCCTCGCAGCATTGATTGGCCAAGCAATGTCACGTGATCATCTGCAGCCAGTGATGGTCAAGCGGGGCATGTTATCGTGTATAGACATGATGAGTCGATGTGTCGATTGACCTCCACGGTAGAGGCTCCACCGAATCCCTGAGACTGACTCATCGAACCCAGGTTCGGAACCACTGCCCTAGTCCCAATAACTGGTTGGGCCACCTTGAGTAACAACTATAATAGTGTTTTATATATAATTGGCAAATAGTATTTCACATTTGTGTGGAAGGATTTTGGCTCACTCCTCATTGCCGAAATGTTTTTATTAATATTTTTTTTGTATAAACGGCATTTTAAGGTTATACCACAGCAATTCAATTCCAGTCCAGATTTTTTACTAACCCTCTCAAAACCGAATTTTATTTATTTTCAGCCCAATACAGTGGTACCTCGACATACGATCGTAATCCGTTCCGAGACTAAGATCGTATGTCGAGCTTTTCGTAACTCGAGTGAACGTTTCCCATTGAAATGAATTGAAAACAAATTAATTCGTTCCAAGGATTATGGTTGCAAGTATTTCCATCAGAAACTATGGCTACGTTCAAATCGCAGCTTCAAGTGACCCAATTGAGATCTTTGTGCCTTAAACAGATTCGAGTCAGTCATTCATCGTGGTCTGAACGGGTCCGATCAAAAAGGAACTGATTTCTTCTAATAGGATGACGGCCATTGTTAAAATTAGGCTGCAAGGCTAAGCCACTGTAGTATGTGTTTTACGTTTGATATGGGTTGGATATTTTGGATTGTGACTGTGGTCGGAACTCATCGTTGAATTCATGTGCAGTTTTATTGCCCCGCAAAAGGTGAAATTGTTGGTGGACTAAGTAGTATTTGAAAGCTTGTTAGCTATCATCTCTTTGACTAACCCCACTTGTGAAAACATACAAACAGCTTTAAAAGTAAATCCTAAGGAGGCAATAGGCACCAATCAGCAAAGCGGTCAGGAATGATAACATGTCACTTTTACAATGCATGCGGCTACACAAAAAGATCACATTTTGGGGTAATTTTACATTAAAATCTGCAGTCGGAATATTGTTCACCTCTAATGCAGGTTAGAGTTTAAGTAAGGTCAAATAAGATGATTAGGTCCAAAATTCTACTCTTAATTTGATTTTATTAAATTGGGTTTTGCTATTAGGGACGATTATTACCACGCTAAATTTTGTCTCCCTTTATAACGGTATTTGCAACACGGGTTGACAAACTAGTCTTTAGGTTTTTCTGAGCGTGGCGCAAACATTTCTTCCTTTTAATATTGGTCGGAGTGTCCGAAAGGCAGCTTTTCGCTTGATGAGGACGAGTGAGGAGGTCTCGTGAAATATTTCACCTCTTGCCAATGATGCAGTCATGCTTAATGGCGGCTGCCTCTTCTTCACTGCTCCCATCCCCCTTCCTCGCCTCTCCTCATTTCTGGCTGGCTGCCGTTGCTGTGCTTCTCCTTGGCCTGTTGCCGCCGCCACCGTTGCCATCCGCCCGTCTGCCTGCCCGCTTCACTCACTCGCCCTGTTATGAAATTTTCAGCAGCTTTGCAGCACTTTAGTCATGGGCTACAGAGTGGGGGGGAGACTTGATACATGCATGTCATGTGTGTGTATGTGTGTGTGTGTGTGTGTGCACTGCAAATGTGCTCAACATGTGTGTTTTGTATTAAACAACAAATGCCATGAGAAGAGCAAGTGACACACTTCAATTGTGGGGTGGATTCTAATATATGAGACAGCATTTAGGTATGATTAGCCCTTTCAGGCTGCTTTTAATTTTTTGGGCGCCCATGCTGCTATGTTGTCTTCCGTTATCTTCATGACAATTGAGCATATCTCCACCAATGAAATGAGGAGGATTTCATTTTCTCATACTTATGTATAGTGATACCGTGAGGTACGAGCTTAATGCGTTCCGGGACTGAGCTCGTATGTCGATTTACTCGTATCTCAAATCAACGTTTGCCATAGAAATGAACTAAAAACAAATTAATTCGTTCCAACCCTCTGAAAAAACACTAAAAAAATAGGATATTGTAACGGAAAAACATTTTTATTTGTTCTAATTCCCCATCTATTAACAGAGTAACAAATAACTAGTGGTTATAATGTTTAATAGTATACTAAAATTAGACGTGGAGGGGAGAGAGAGACTTTTTGCACGGCAATGCGCTCGTAACAGAACATAAACAAATTGAAATGAACTTGGATTACGATACAGACACACTCACTCTAACGCAGGGGTCGGGAACCTTTTTGAAAGAGAGAGCCATAAACAATTACTATTTTCAAATGTTATTCCCTGAGGGCCATACTCACAATTTAAAAGTCAAAATACATGAAAATGTGCAATTTTTTTAGTCATTTTACCACTTTTAAAGTACAAAAAGTCCTTGAATTCTTTTGACAACATCGTTACGCTGTTGCTAATCAATGGATATCAATGAGTATCAATGAGAGAATAGATGCAGAAGACTCTAATGAAAAAAAGAGTCAATGCCACAGTGCCGATGTGTCGTTCCTATTGGTGCATTTGGGACTCGGCTATCTCACCACCGGTTTCCATATTTTAGCTCAGAGCCATATGCAATAATCAAAAGAGCCACATGTGGCTCCCGAGCCATAGGTTCCCTACCCCTGCTCTAACGTTACACTAAACTTCATTCTAATTTTGTTTTACATTTTTATACCTTTCTTCTCCCGGGTTGGCTCTATTTGCCCCGCCTCCGGCCTGACTTTCAGATGCAACCTATCGAGGGTTGTTTGCTTTTATCTTCCCTTCAAAATCTTCCAAAAATGATGCACACAAAAGTCCTCGCAATAGGATATCGCACGACCACTTTCCAACGGGAAGTAGTATACTCCTCTCGTATTGGGGAGCAAGCTCCGCCACGCATACACCATTCTGCACTGACTAACGATGAAAAAAAAAACACTGAAAAAATGCAACGCTCCGCCCAGTGCTCGTAGAGAAATTTACACAAGGGAGTTGCGGGGAGAAAGACAGCAGCCTCTCGCGTCGGCTGTATGCTCGAATATGAAAATGTGTCTCGTATTTCAAGGTAAATATTTGCTCGAAATTTTACTCGGATCTCAAATTGCTCGTATGTTGGGGCACTCGTATGTCAAGGTATTACTGTATGTGAGTGTTTTGCCAGCTTATTGGTTACAAAGCAGGAGAGGCAGGGAATATGTTTCTCGACATATTTTTAAAAAGCACCCTATTCGTTCATTGTACAAATTAGACACTACTTTCGAGTTTCATGATAATACGGGGCAAATTCCGGCCCATCTAAGCTCAATACACACAGTATTTTTCCTGATTATGGGATGATTATGTTTTTTGAAGACGGTTGCCAACCCTAGCTACTGCTCAAAGGTTTTGAGCAAATTTACAGTCTACCAAAAACTTTCTTAGCTGTTTTTCAAGAGTACACTGCCAGTGAGGGGTATGATAAATATAAATTTACCCTATCTAACTGAGTTTGTCATCTAAGTGTCTTTGATGATGTGAGGTGAAGCAAAAAGTTAATCAAGTAGCAAACAATCTCTACATAGAGAATGAGGTCTTATGTCAGAAATGTGGTCTGTTTTATTAAAATATTTGTATAAATCAGTCATTTGCAAAATAGTGTGCATTTTAAATGGTTTTAAATGGTCCCTGTTCTCTGAGGACTCTGAGGTCAACTCAACAAACATGCAGCTATTTTCTCTCCTGACAATTGATGGTGTTAAAGATCAGCAATATACTGGAAGCATAGCGACCTATTTCTTGGAAATGGAAACCAATATAGAGCTGCAATCAGTGTGCATGTATTTTAGTATCGATCGAACGATCTTTGCAAAGCTTTCATAGTGAAATTGGAATGGATGACTCTCGCTTTCAATTGCAGTCAATGAGTTAATAATTCAAAATAAGTACATTTTAAAAGCCCAATTTTTTTTTTTAGTTTTTTTTTTTTACCCGATTCCAATCCCCTGAAAATGATGCGATGGGGTCTGATTTCTGACTGTGAGCGGACGATTCGCCGAAAGACGTTTGGCCGACGGACAGTTCGTCGAACGGACGTTTGGCCGACCGGACAGTTGGCCGAACAGACGTTTCGCCGTTGCGAGATTTGCGCGCTCGCCCCGCCCCCGGATTGTGTGTGTACATGTTTTTCAACCTCGGCCCGTGGGCCATATACGGCCCGTTACAGATAACATTCATTTAGGAATAACAAGGGCATTTATTCACGGCCAAACACACGCAGAACAGTACGTGACAGAAGAAATAGTAGAAAATAGTAGTAGTGAAGAAAGTAGTAGTAAACAGTAAGTACTGTAATGAAATTGTAAAGTCAGTGTAATTGTCCGAGTACCATTTCTGACCCCTTTTTTTGCATTATGTATTAGTGCACTAGTTAGGAACCATTTCTAGCTATCTCATGCCGTAAAAGTCAAAGACTTAGCAACCAAGTTCACGTGATCACAATGTGACCCTTCCATATTCTACCTTGAGACGTTGATGCTGCTTTTAGCTTTGTGGATCCCTGCCTGATTTTGACTGCGAGTGCACAGATGACGAGTCATGTGACACATACACACACTTTGCTGAGGGCTTAATGTAGCGAGGGAGACCGCGTTAAAACATTCTTGGTCATATCACTTGTGCAAATGCAGTGTCTCATTAAAGTTTGATGCCCTACGCCATGTTTTATTTAAACAATTATGAGGTTATCCACCTGAGGTGGTTCGCCAACTTTGGTTTTTTCAAAAAGCCAGTGCAGGCAGCAAAACAGGACACAACCACACACACACACACACACACACACAATCATTTTGTGTATTAAATAGGAAAGGAACAACGCTATGATCAATCACGACGGCTGCATATACTAATAATAGAAACATCCTGCTAGCCGTTTGTCTTTGTTCCAATGTGTTTTACTGTCACAAAATGGCAGAAAACTGCACATTTTTGCAATTGCTCATGTTTTATGTATTTCTATTGCCGTGTATACCGAAAGAATAGTACATTTGCCATACATATCAGGGCATATTAGTGTCAACATTAACACATCAACACGTTTGTGCATGCTATGGATGTTCTAAAATGAAAATGTATGGCCAAAACTGAAAATGAGGAAACCATATCCTCTCCATACTACTCACCTGCTGGCCAAAACAACGTCTGGTGCAAATGTTTAAAAAAGCAATGAGGTGGTCTGAATTTACATTTTTATTTTCCCAATAATTATATATTATATTATATTTATATTATTACTGAAGCCGTCCAGATCAGGAAAAAATCAATAAACAAACTTTCTGTCACACTTTAGACAAAAATGTTCATCCACCGAATTTTGATTGTATCAATAGTAATAATACATTTACTATGTATTTGTATGAACATTTAAGCATTAGAGAAAATACATTCGATAAACAACTCAAATTGACTTAACAGAATTGAATATATAGGAAAAAATAGAAACATAATTACAAAGAAAGTTACATAGTTGCCTTTTATTTTTAGAATTTGTTCAAATTTTCCAGACACAGGCTAATCTTTTTTTTATCTTGTCTACATGTGGAGGAAACATGATAACAAATTGTGATGCAAAATTTCCTAAATGATCTTTCATGTGTAATCTGATTGATGAGAAAATCAAAAAGATTTCTGGCGTTTAGAGGTGGACGATATAGACTCAGAAAGATATGATATTTTTGAGCAAAATGGGAATAGTAATGCTAAAAATATATATGGAATTCATCACACAAAAAGTTCCTTAGCAAACCAACTGTGCTGTGCTGTTTACTAATACATATTTTCCCCTCTTTTCTTCTCTTCACAGACATTTATAGTGCTAAATAGGGGGAAGACAATCTTCCGTTTCAGTGCCACACCTGCCTTGTACTTCATAAGTCCTTTTAATCCGGTTAGGCAATTAGCTATTAAAATTTTGATACATTCATATCCTTTTCAAGGCTGTCTTAAAGGCAATAATTGCTTGCTTGTCTATATCAATCATGGTGATGTGTCTAGACCGAATAACATACGGTTTTAAGGTATAAATAGGAGTAATGTTGCTATTTTCAGGCTGACCTTTGTTCGTGGATCTTGTATTTGTACCATGTTAAGGTTAAGAGTGTGTGTGCTATATTTAGGATGGGAATTAGTAAGAATGTAGCTATTATGATTCCATTATCTTATCGTTTATCTTTTCAGATCTCATTAGGTAAGGGAATGAAATAACTAAAATGATAGATAATTTTAGTGCTGTAATCATCTTCATGTATATATACTACACACGTCCTCAAAAAATGCCTTGTTAAAAGTTGTCTTATAACATTTGTTATTCAGTTCAATTTATAATCGATAATTTGAATCAACAGCATCTTAATAGAAAGTAATTTTTTCATGATGAGGTTTTATAAGATGTGTACTGTTTGTCCTTGCCTTCTTCAATTGCAGTTTTTTTCCTCCTTAACCTACCCTTCACTCTTTTCAGCATGATCATTATGTGTACTATTTTGACCAACTGTATATTCATGACGTTTAGTGATCCTCCCGAGTGGTCAAAACAAGTCGAGTAAGTAATGCTTTCATTTTTCTCTCTTAATAAGATAATGCTTGTGCCGTGCGCCTTAGGTCAAATGCTACTTTGCATGTGCATGTGTTCATCTTAGCTAGATTGTTGTTATTTGATTATGCGTCGTGCTCGTTGTAAAACGACCCCGTCGATGCCCTCGTCTCTTTCAGGTACACCTTCACAGGAATTTATACATTTGAGTCGCTTGTCAAAATCACGGCACGAGGGTTCTGCATAGATGGCTTTACATTCCTCCGAGACCCGTGGAACTGGCTGGACTTTATGGTCATCTCCATGGCGTAAGTATTTCCCTTCTCTGTTACCACTTGCAAGGAGTTCTTTTAAAAGAACATGATGCAATTGGCGCTTTTTAATTTTTGGCGCCCATGAATAGTATAGTGCTACTTTTAAGTCTGATCGCAAAAGGCTTTCAATATAAAAAAGTGATTTGACCATTTTTAACCTGTATTTTTCTCCATTGAGAGCGTTTATCATAATTCATACCTAATTTTAAACGGCCATGATCCAAACTTTTAGTCACAGTAGACAGGTAGTGTTTTAATGAGTCAAATTTATTACAGAAGCTCCCATACAAATATATTTGCTGATATTAACCGAGGCTTATTGCTAGCAAAGCAATACAGGAAGTAGAACTCAAATTGAATTTTCCTAAAATGCCACTTTAAGGAGGGAGTTTGGAATGTTAAAATTACTTGCAAAATTAGAATGTTGACTAATTACAGCTCACCTCGAATTTGAACAATTCCATGCTTACTGGGAACGACAAGGCAAGTCTTAATGACATTGCTATTATGAACATGGGTAGGCTTGATAGTTGCATAGAAAGCATTTTCCACATTTAGATTAAAAAAATAGTATCCCTAGCAATACAAAGCTGGCATGAATTCAGTTTTTTTACCTAGGTCTACAATGTCTTCTGTGTCTGTCTTGCTACTGCAACCAAGGAAATTTCCCGAATACGGGATGAAATAAAGTTCTAATCTAGTCTAATGAATACAAACTGATGTTAGCCACAGCTGCTAAATTGGTACATATTTAAATTTGAACTTTACTATATCAATAAATGTTAAGGTGTTTATTTTAAGAACATTCAGTACTACGAACTTGAAAGTAGTAAATGTTTTCTGTGTATCGAAAGGTGCTGTGTGCAAAATTATGACATGCTGCTTACAGTGTGATATGAAAAGATTTGGACAACCCTGGCAATTTTTATTATCAGAATTAAAACTAGGTTTAGCTACCGTTGTCTTTTTATTGATTTCAATACTTGGAACTAATTAGCAATAGATAATCGGTTAGACAATGGAATAATAAAAAAACAAGGTGTTAATTTGGCAAAAGGAACATCTACCAATACAGTTTCTTTTTTTCTGTTTAGGGTGCCCACATTTTTGCTTCCGTGTAATATTGTGTTGTAGTATATTACACATCTTCTGTTTGTCCATTAAACCATAGTTTCACCCAGAAATTTGACTTTGTCAATCAGTTTTTTGGGTATATCAAAATCAAGTTGCTGATCTAAACACCCAATTATTTAACTATGAAAATAATGGAAATTGTCAGGGGCCCCAAACTTTTTATACCACTTAATTACTAGCAACGTGGTTGGCCATTTGTGTCAGTCACTTTACTTTTACTTTACACTTTGCTTTTGAGTAATTTTAATAACGCACCTGTTTCAGGAATGGGAAAAGTACCCTTAGAGAGGCTGACACACTAATGACGCAGCCGCCAGGCTGTCCCAGTTCATTTTTAATTAAAAAAAAAAAAGATATTAATATTGAAACATACCTTGACTTTCACGTTTAAGACGTCTGTGAGGAAGCCTGTCCAAGATGGCGGTGAGCCGAAATGCCTGTTTTGACATAGAGTTTCTATACTATCTATACATAGTGTCACAATTCAGGGGCAGCACCGTGTGTAAATTCTATTTAAAGAGAGTTACATCACAGCATTGTGCCAAGTGCTGTCCCAATTCATTAAAACCAGAAGGACGCTCCACTCACACACTTCTCGTCAGCCATTTTGCGACGATTTGGAAGTGTACTCCTCGCTGCACTTCTCCCTCACTTCTTGCAAGTAATCATTTCAAACGGCGACGTAAAAAAGTATTCCAATTTCAGACACATTTTCACTGTAGGGTTTTCACTTATTTGAACATCGGCGCCATATCGAACAAAACAAAACCTGTGTTTAATTCAAATGTGTGACTTTTAATGTTGAGGAATGTGTATACTAGATGCAATAAGAACTTTAGTTTCAAATGTTCGAGGTGAAAGTTTAAAGGAATTCTTACTGACCATTAGTTTTTAAGTAATAAAACAATGTAAGGGAGCGGCGGTGAAGCCTCGAAGGAATATGTTGAAGATTAAACAGTACCATTTGGTAACTGAGGCTTCCATCCACAGCATAGTGCAGTGTCCTTTCTTCAAGGCGTAATGAGTGTGCTTCACATAAATTTAGACGCAGCTGACTAGCATTGCAGATATCAATTTCAATAGCCAATCAGAATGATGCTATGTACTGTCACATAGACACGAAATTAGCTTCTTTACCCCCTGCTGTATCTTCATTCAATTTAATTTTAAATTCTCTTTTTTTCCTCTGTAAGAACCCTTTTAAAATGTAATTGACCATATTAATTTCCGAGAAAATGAACTGAAGCAAAAATAAATGGACTGATTTTAAGTAATACGCCATAAAATACACGGGAAAAAAAACGTATTTACTTTAACGAGTACCTAAGACTAATCCGTTAGTGATCTTTTTCACTAAAGTTGTCGGGGCGATGTTCACTTTATCTCCGTCTTCTGCATCTATTGGGATAAAGCCTCGAAAGGCACTTTTATGTGTGTCCCCGTTCAAGAACTGGGAAACAAACAGTGCTCCGGGGTGGAAATATTTATTAGAAATTGCCAGGGTAGGGGAAGTCAATTGGAGTGTTGAGGTCTTGTGGATTGTGCATTTTGTACTTCTGTTGGACAGGGACACCTTATGCAAGCTGTTGTACGTCTTTATTTGTTGCGGAACGACAATTGAAACTTAAAACACTCGCATTGCAAATTATCGCTGTCCATTAAAATGAATGAAAATAGCACAAATCTGTTCCAGTGACTCAAAAACACTCACCCAAAATGGATGGTGAGTCACAGAAGACCTTCTTTAACACCTCCTGGGTTTCCACAGAGGATAAAGCTTTGCACGCATGTGTCGCTCACAACTAGTTCTGTGGCGTTTGGCTTTATGTTTTTAGCATCAAGCGAGTATTTTGCTTGATGTTTTATTTTTAACGTAGGTTTGTTTGAATAATTGCTTATTTCCAAACTACTGCTTTTTGTGAAGTTTGCTGCCAGCATAGTTCGCGGTCACAACTTGTACAGTGGTACCTCGAGATATGAGCTTAATTCGTTCCGGGACTGAGCTTGTATGTCGATCTTCTCGTAACTCGAGCGAACGTTTTCCATTGAAATGAACTAAAAACAAATTAATTTGTTCCAACCCTCTGAAAAAACACCAAAAACAGGTTGTTAGATTTGAAAAAAATGTTTTATTTCTTCTAATTCGCCATCTATTAAAAAAGTAACACATAACTAGTGGTTTAATAGTAATTTTTAACTAAAATTAGACGGATTAGAGGAGCGGAGGGTACACAGACGGCCATAGAAGCAGGCGGGGGGAGATAAATTATCCACAGCAACGCACTCGTAAACGAACAAACAAATTTAAATTAACTTGGATTAATATATACAGACACACTCAAACATACGTTTAATGTAACTTTAGACAAAACTGAATTCTGATTTTGTTTTACATTTTCTTCTGGCCGGGTTAGCTGTTTTGCCACGCCTCCACCCTCACGTGCGCTATCGATGGGCTGTTTGCTGTTGTATTCCCTTCAAAATATTCAGAAAATTATGCACTTAAATGTCCTCACATTAGGATAACGCACGACCACTTGCCAACGAGAAGTAGTCTTGAATGAGCGATTGCGGGACCTAACAGGCTAAGGAAGGAAAAGCAGGAAATGCAACAGCTCAGCCTACCCACGTATTGATTGTGGGTAATGAAGTTTTATTCTGAGAAAGGGTGCCATTGGCTATCGGTGTTGTGTGCACGAGTATACTTCATTACCCAGAAAGCCCTCTTTTTGCATGCGCGTTGTGCGTTTTCTGGTCCATGTGTAGGAGAAACTCGTGTGAAGAAACCGTTCAGTGCTCGTAGATATCTGTTATACACGAAAGAGATGCAGCAAAAAAAGACAGTGCGCTATAATGATAAACAGCCTCTAATGTCATGGCCACCTGGATTTTCTCGCATCTCGAAATTGTTCTCGTATCTAGAGCGAATTATTTGCTTGAAATTTTCCTCGTATCTCGAGCATCTCGTAGGTAGAGCTGCTCGTATGTAGAGGTACCACTGTACATGTTTTTTTTCGCCGGCAACTTGAACCGAGGGAATTCCTCAGAACACTCATGAATTGAGTCACCCGTAAGTAGAACTACTGTTGTGTTGCTATCAAGCCTATCACTTGTACACAAAATAACCAGCTGTTTTAACTGTGGTTTGATCCTGCAGGTATATAACAGAGTTTGTAAACCTAGGCAATGTCTCAGCTCTGCGCACGTTCAGGGTGTTGAGGGCATTGAAAACTATTTCTGTCATTCCAGGTAAGACAGGATTGGGCAGGGTGGTGGCTGGTGGGTTCACGGGCGGGGTCGGTGTTAGGTGTGTGTGTCCTCCTTTCTTTCTTTACCTTCCCACCCTTCTCCTCCTCCGTGGACAGGCTCTGTGAGTGGCGTCGTTCTTCCTCCTGGTGCGCTAGTGTTGTGCTCTTGCCGTGTTTGGTTTTGGTCATCGTGTGTGTTCTGTGTGTGATCCTTCCCCTGTTCCAGATATGTAACAGAGTTTGTGGACCTGGGCAATGTATCTGCGCTGAGAACGTTCAGAGTTCTCCGAGCATTGAAAACTATCTCTGTCATTCCAGGTGAGACTCCGTTTAAACACTAAGGCTGATTTCCCCCGCCCTTCCTTTTTTACTCACTATGATTACGATTATGATTTTTTTGAGCAGCAGCGATATAATTGGAGACGGACATTTTTTGTTGGTTCTTTTTATCCTCCAATATTATCAAAAATGGTACTAATACATTTTTGATAGGCTTTGCAGTCTCCCTTAGGGCCTTCCAGTGTGCCTGTACTCTTTTTCTGCCCCAGTAACGCTCTCATTTTAAAGCGGGTTTCCATAGCAGCTATGATAACTACAACCCCACCCATCCTAATAAATAAATTCTTTTTTTTTCCATCTAATAACATTGTTTTCATTTCCAACAATCCGTTAGTTTTAAGATTTCCACTGTCAATTAAATTGACAAGTAAATAAATAGAGAGCACTTGAAATAAAACACCCAGTAATGAACTAGAAAGAGGATCGCCGCCCCTTGTAGGCCTACAAAGTTTGAATGTATGAAGACTGCCAAGCCTAGTTTGTCAACATATCTCTTATGCTGCATGATGCTTCTCAGTCACTTGCTTTTCTAATCTTAACCTACCAAGAGCTTGGCTGACAAATGGCATTGACAGTTTGATTTCTCCTCCTTTTTGTTAGTTTTTTAATTTGATTATTAACCTCACCTCTCTCCATTGAGAACCTAGACCAAAAAGAAACCTGAAAAAATAACGGTGACATTAGTGATTGCCACTGAGCCATATTTCTTATTTGGCAGGTTTTTACATCTTTTCTTGGATTCATACAATGGATCCTAAGGGGAAGAGACTATTTTGGGGGGCAACAATAAAGGAAATTATCATTGCACATCCAGTAGAGTAGTTGATGCCACAAAAACCCTCACTATCAGATCGTCACTAGAGAGTATTCACTCTATTTGTACGGTTTATATGCACTGAATGTGTGGACACACAGCAAAAAAAACAGAAGCTAGAAACCGTGTTGAACAAACCCTAAAGCGACAGCACACAAAAAAATTGAACAGGGTAGGAATAGATTGCAGGATGAGATAGAAATAATGAGACAGAGTTTAGAGTAGGGAATTTGATTCGGCAGAGCATTTGGTTTCGCTCTGACTACAGTGGGAGACGAGTTAAGACTGGTGAGTTGTTATAGTAAGGGAAACGAGGATTGGACCTCAAAAGCATTGAGTTACAATCTTTATACCAGGTGTGTCCAAACCGTGGCCCACGGCCAATAATGAAAATATAATTGAATATAGCCCACACAAGAAGCTTAAATCCAGTCTACAATGCACTTTTCATCTTTAACACTAGACGGAGCTAGTTGTATTTATCTAGCAAGGCTAAAAAGATCTGCAATAGTTTCAGAAGTAACCTAGCCCAGCTCCAAACTTTCACTCGAAGTACTAATTCACATTTTTTTAGCCAGATTCTATATTTCTCCTCCAAACTTTCACTCAAAGTACTAATTCTCATTTTTTAGTCAGATTTCTATATTTCTCCTCCCTCTTCTACAAGCGGGAGTTAGCGCACCAGCTATTAAAACCCTCCAAAAGGAAATACTCATTTCATTTGACGAGTAAGAGCATTTCATCTAATGGAAAAACAAGCTTTTGTTTCATCCCAAGATTATTCAAAGCCTAACCAAAGTCTGTCAGAAAACATGCAATATGTATGAGGTGAATCTAGCGCTAAGGCATGAAAAGGGGGTCAGCCTGCTTCCATATTTGACTCCTTCCTGCTGGGCCGGTTGTGAACGCTGCCTCCAGAGGATGCCAAGGTAATGTGACTTGTTCGTCAGTGTGGATGAGACAGATTACAGGGTGGCATTCTGTTGACATCATAACACCCCACACCAGGCAGTTAAAAGGGAGCAGCCACACACCATGGCGCTGGCATTGAATTGCTACCTACTCAGCCTTGGAGTTTAAATGACCTGCATGCGGTTTCTGCCCCTAAAACTCCCCACCCAAGCCAACCCTGCTTGTGCCTCCTTCTCATGGCCGCTAGTTGTGCCGCCGTGCTTTCCTCTCACTTTTCTGCAGTCTTCCCCCTCTCTTTCACACCACGCGTGATTGGCAATGAAATTAAAATACCCCCATCTTTGTATTGATATTTTGAAAAGAGTGGGAAGGCTCTTTGATATTACTCGTTTGATATTGTTTTATCATTTTGGTTAAAGATGTACACAATGTATGGTACTCTAACAATGACGAAAATAATCAAATGATTGCTTTTTACAATGAGTCAGATCATCAATTTTTTAGAATGATTCGAGTCCCGACTTCATTCGATGGTGCTGAACTAATCGATACACCAATCCAATTGAATTGCAACACCCCTGTTAAAGATATGCATAATTCAGAGTATTTTTCATGTATGGTAATGATAATTATGCTGGAGGTGCATTCATCACTTAGTTGCCCAAGTTTATCTTGCTCCTCCAATAACACGAATTGGACGCTGTTCCTTGTATTTAAGTCTACAGCGCATAAGGTTTCTAGAGACAGCTTGTGGACTTTTTCATTAACATGCCATACAGATGGCTTAAGGTGTCGCCAGTGTTTTTCTTGCAAATTTCTTGCAAGCGTCGCTGCGATTCCTATCATTAGAAGTAGAGTCCAAATGTTCAATCTTGCAAAATGGGACTCTCCTGCTTCATCACTACGTTTGGGTGGCTCCTCCCCTTCAGGCCTGAAGACCATCGTGGGCGCCCTCATCCAGTCGGTCAAGAAGCTTTCCGATGTGATGATCCTGACCGTCTTCTGCCTCAGTGTCTTTGCACTAATCGGTCTGCAGCTCTTCATGGGCAACCTGCGGCAAAAGTGTGTGTTCTGGCCCATCAACATGACCGAGAACTACCAGGTCAACAGCAGCCAGGGCTTTGACTGGGACGAGTATATCACAAACAAGAGTAAGTGGGAGAGGCGGCCTAGTCTTGTGGGTGGGTGGCAGGCTCAAGGGATGAGTCAGCCGATACGCTGCCACAGGAAAACAGCATGGGATTTTTGGCACAGGCAGGACAAAAAGAATTGATAAGAAATGAGGCTGAATGAAATTGTAATGTGGCTGTTCTTGTTGTCATTTAGCAAATTTCTACTTTTTGCCTGGCCAGCTGGATGCCCTTCTTTGTGGGAACAGCTCAGACTCAGGGTGAGTATTTGCAATTGCTTTTGCAAACACAGTGGTACCTTCAATGGCCCAAACTTTCAATGACGTGGACGCTGAGTAAGCTTCAAGCTTTGCTCCCTACAGTCGTTGCCCAGAGGGATACACCTGCATGAAAGCTGGAAGGAATCCTAACTACGGTTACACCAGCTTCGACAGCTTCGGATGGGCCTTTCTTGCTCTCTTCCGACTCATGACACAGGACTTCTGGGAAAACCTTTACATGCTGGTAACTTCGACCCACTATTACAGATGCTCTTCCACACGGGGTTGTTGGGTGGTCGGTGATATTCCAATATAATCACATGGCTTATTATGGGTTCCATACTGCACATCAATGGCACTAGTTTCACACTTAACCCGCCCTTTCATACCCTAATCTGGCATGTCTTCTCTTTTTCTCACCCTATTGGTTAGTTGGGCTATCCATGCCTCTAAAAGTGAGCCCTTGTCAAATGAAGTCAGTCAGTAATGCTACATATATCTAGGTAGCACATACCTTCAGTAATGTTTCTATATCACTATTCCCCAAGTTCATATCTCCTGTCTCTTCCAGCTGCATTTTCTTAATGACACTGCAGTATTAAAAAAACCCCACACGGGAGTCAACTTAATTCTCAGATACATTAAAGCAGTTCCAGCAACTAAGCTGTTGAACAGAATTGGTTGAAAAAATGTACCAAAATGCGCAAAATGGAAGGTTACTCCACTAAGTGTGTACCTGGCAATTAGGATTGTAACCAAGCGGGACGAGTAATGGGACAGAAGCCCTTTGTTCCTATGCAGGCAAAACGCAACAGGATACGACAGCACACCCAGTTTTGACAATACCACATCACCACTTACTCAACTTCCCATGTCAATGTAATAACTTAATGCATGCAGCAAGTGATGTCGGAGTCCATGGCCTTGTAAAAACAACGCTATCCGTGAATAGCACTGAATCTGAATTGTTCCCCATCAATGTATGTCTCATTAGACGCTGAGGGCGGCAGGAAAGACCTACATGATCTTCTTTGTGTTGGTGATCTTTGTGGGTTCCTTCTACCTGGTCAATCTGATCCTCGCTGTGGTCGCCATGGCATATGAGGAGCAGAACCAGGCCACCATGGAAGAGGCCACACGGAAAGAGGAGGAGTTTAAGGCCATGCTGGAGCAGCTCAAGAGAAATCAGGAAGCTGCTGCCATGGCGACTTCGGCCGGGACAGTATCGGAGGATGCGGTCGAGGATGATGGAGGAGGGCGGTTGTCGTGCAGCTCTTCTGAGATGTCCAAGCTCAGCTCCAAAAGTGCCAAAGAGCGGCGCAACCGCAAGAAGAAGTGGCGGCAGAAAGAGCAAGAGAAGGAGAAAGGTGACAGCGAGAAATTTGTCAAGTCCGAGTCGGACGACGGCAGCAAAAGGAGCCGCTTCCGCTTTCCCGATAACCGCCTGGGACGAAAATCTTCCATTATGAACCAGGTGAGGGGCAAACCTTTCACATCTTTCTACAGTGTGCTGTCAATCTGTTCTGTGGTAGAGGTGTCACTTCTATTTTGGTCAACGTTTGAAATATTTCTCCTTCCGTTGAGGTTATATTGTCGCGACTACTAAACCTGCTAAGGTGCCATTTTAGGCCAAATTTCAACATTTTTTCACGAAAAGAAGACGTTAATTTAGTCTAGTGCGTCTTATTTATGCAATTTTTCAGCTTGATGTCTTTTGGCGTAAAAAATCTCACAATACAATCATCTCCAACTGCAGAGCAACTTTTTTTAGGACAACAATTGTACTTTGATAACAAGTGTGCTGATGTCCTTTTAATTTGTTCTGCATAGTTTTCCCGCTTTACCACAATTGTTTCTTCACTTTAAAGATCGTGTAAAGATGAAAACTCTTTAGACTCTACTGATTAAATTAAAACAATATACGTCAACGTGATATTTTACCTAAAAGTTTGCAAGGTCACAACACCAGTTTTGTCCGCCACCTCTGAAATCATTCAGCTTTTATTCGACATACACCGTACAAAAATGACCCACGATGCATTGCAAGGTGCATACTCGACGACATACTTTCGCCAGTTCGGCACTGCGTAGAGAAAATCATACAGCGGCCAGATGTGAGGACGTGCCCACCTCTGGCCTCTGAATAATTCAAAATAAAGACATGAATGTTTCAGAGGGAGCGATTCTGCAGCTTTGCAAAGGAGGCGTTCATATTGTTACATTGTGTGTGGGCTTCTGAAAAAAAGAAAATCGGACTTATGTAATTTAGTGTATTTGCCAGCAATCGCTGTTCACTTTGCATTAAGGCAGTCCATTTACCAAAACATTATACTGGAGTTGAGTTTGGGGCTATTTTTATAAAGCTGGATTGGAAGTGGCAGAGGTTGACTTTGTGCCGTGTTCCTTCACCATTTTGGCCTTGTGGTTTTCAGCGTGACCTTAGCAGTAATTGTCTTTAAGGTCACAGGACCAGCACTCTTTGGGGGAAACGTGACCGCTTCCATTTATAGTCAGGACCGATTGACGCCATCCATTCATCTCTATTTTTCATGGTCATTGGACCTGGAGCTTGGCCTCATTAGGGGCGGGGCGTAGCTGAATCCTCATCCATTTGACTTTAGAGAGGAGGCGTGGTACACCCTTGAGTGGTCATCAGCCAATCTCAGGGCACATATACACACACAAGTATTCACAGTGACATTCATGCCCATGAAAAATTGATAGAGTCTTCAATGAAGCTAATGTGCATGTGTGTTTTAAGAATGTGGATGAAGATGAAGTGAGCGAAAACCCACACTTAAGCACAAGAAAGTTGGAATGCCAACCCAGACTGCGCTACTTTGAGAAAAAGACATGTTAACTATTACTCCATCAAGATTCCCTGCGTTTTTTCCTGGTTCCATAATCTCACTAATTTTGAAAAGAATTTGTGCTGAGGTCTTGGATTGAACAATAATGAAAAACCGGGATCCCCACAAACTGAATGAAACAGTAGGCCTCCATCTTAGAGGAAAGAGGCTTTCTAGTGACTTTCCACCTAGAAATCATAGGGACTTCAAATCCAACGTAAAGGCAATTTCGGTTGACTTTACAATATACTAAAGAATAATTTTACAATTGCATGGATGTTCTAATCTGAGGACATTGAACACTATTTAATCTCGAAGGCAAAGTAGGGTGGCTAGCTCAGTGTTGAGTCCAAGTCAGGAAGAACAATTCTTCATATAACTTTTCCAAAAAGATAACATCTGAATATATAAATAACTGCAATACCCAATCCTGATAGATATTTACATACACAGTCATTTATATCCAAAATCGCTGTTTTTGACATGTGCAAGTAGCTAACATGACACCGCTGTCAACACATCTGAATATTGGGTTGTGTTTTTGGCCTCCGAGAAGAAGCTGTCGAACCCAGGGTCAACTTATCACAAAGGCTCAGCCGTCTTGTTCTTCCTCCCTTCTAGTCCCTCCTCAGCATACCAGGCTCGCCCTTCTTGTCCCGCCACAACAGCAAGAGCAGCATCTTCAGTTTCAAGGGGCGCGGCAAGGACGTGGGTTCGGAGAACGAGTTTGCGGACGATGAACACAGCACGGTGGAGGAGTGCGAAGAGCGTCGGGGGTCCCTGTTCAGCCCGTACCGGCGCAGCAGCTACAGTGGCTACCACGGCAAGAGGAACAGCACTGTGGATTGCAACGGCGTGGTGTCCCTCATCGGCCCCGGGCCCGGTGGACGCCTTCTGCCTGAGGTGAAAATAGATAAGGCAGCTACTGACGACAGTGTAAGGAAGTCATTGAGTAGACCGATTGAGGCATGGAACCCCCTCCCCTGCCCTTCTCGTCCGTTCCTCTCCTTTATCTTCTGATCTGTCATCTTTGCAAATCCGTATGTATCTCTTGGCTAAGCGCTCACCCCGCTCGTCCCCCTTCTCTACCTTCAATGCCTGCAGTGTATGGTACCCTCCATAGTAAAGTAAAGGATGGAGATATGTATTTAAAAAAATAATAATTTTAATGGCTTAGTAAAACTAGACCTGGCATTCATTTTAAGGCATTTTTTTTTACATTTAAATCATAATTTGTAATGTCAATGTGGTGCAATATAGACTCTTGCGTTGATTCAATTTTTAATATACACCACTACTGCCTTGCTTTCGAATCCACATCCAGAGTATTAATCTGATGAGTTAAGACACTCAAGTGCAGTTTGTTGCTCTGTTCCTCCTTCAGGCATCTAAGGCCCCTCTGCAAGCCTGTGTGGGTAGCATTACAGTAGGAGGTGAAGGAGACAGCCAGCATAGACACATCTTTATCTCCTTCCCTAATGCATAGGTTACATCTCCAAGCAGATAAGAGACACCATATCTGCTTCCTTAATGCAAACCACATCTCAAAGTGGCACACACACATTTCAAAAAGCAAAGAAAGGAGAGCTACAGTCCTGGTACACTTTGAAAATTCTTTTTTTTTTTAAGGAATTCCTTTAGTATGACTGAATTCAATTACAGTTATAATGTGGCAAACTATAGAGCCTCAACAACTACGAAAAAAGCGTGACAAATAAGTCAATTCTTCTCCTTCTCTTTAACTTGGAGCATGCTCATGCATGACCACTTAACTGATATGACCGACTGGCTTTTTATTACTTTTGATCGCCTCCCTAGTTTTTGCATTTACAAAGGTGAACACTGGCAAAGATGGATCCATCAATTTGCAAGAAAAAAAGACTTTGCAATAGCATGGAAGGCCCTGAGCAGTTGGCAGACAAAAAGTCTGAAATGTGCCATTAACTAGTACAGTTACACTCACATCTGCATGAATTTTCAGCATTACAGTGGTTCCTTAAAAAAATGCCCTAAAGCCTACCCTCCAATAATCCCAGCGACTTTTTGCTGCAATGCTGTTGTCCACTTCCCTTCGCTAGCCACCGGTGGCGATGTGGGATGGTGTTCATGTCCTCTCCATGGGTGCTTGATTCTTCCTCTCCTCCTGACAGCCCACTACTGAGGTTGAGGTGAAGAAGAAGCTGTCTGGCTCCCTGATGGTGTCTGTGGACCAGCTCAATACCTCCTATGGGCGGAAAGAGCGGGCCAACAGTGTCATGAGCGTCATTACCAACACGCTAGTGGAGGGTACTGCCTCTTTAACCCAGCTATTTAACCTGCTTTTTCATTATTCTTCAACTAGGGCTGCACTCATTGGTTGGTTAATTTGACATGGAATATCCTGCTTATCTGCTTTGCATAGCCAGCTATACCGGATACATACAACTGTTCTCTCACTCAAGAACTTTGCATGTGGCTTGATTGTTGCACACGCCTCGGTTTAGTTGTGACATCTGATCCGTGCTATGTCTTCAGAACTGGAGGAGTCCCAGCGCAAGTGTCCTCCTTGTTGGTATAAGTTTTCAAACACATTCCTCATATGGGAATGCTCTCCCACGTGGTTGAGGATCAAGGAGATTGTCAACCTGATAGTCATGGATCCCTTCGTTGATTTGGCAATCACCATCTGCATTGTCCTCAACACGCTCTTCATGGCGATGGAGCACTACCCCATGACGCCTGACTTTGAGGATGTGTTGTATGTGGGGAATCTGGTGAGTGCTTTGGAAATGCAAAACTATCATTCCTGCAGTTATCTGTGTATTCTGGAGCAATTTACATGCAAGTAGTAGTTCGTTCTCCCCTATTGAATGTAGAGGACGCCCGCCATCATCACTAAAGTTGAGAATGAAACAAAATTGTGCATATGGTGCACTAAAATACAATTACAATTCTCAAAAGCCTACTAGCCCTAAAGCTAATAAACAATGGTAGATGTCATTGAATAAACACAGTTTAAAATAAAGTCCAACTAAAATGTTTGTTAAAAAATCCTAAAAAGAGTCAAAGATTTTTGGGGGGTACTTTTTCTGTGTTTTGTGAATGTATGGTGATTCAAATTTCTGGTCAATGAACACACCAATATATGTACCACAAACTAGGTATGGTTGACGCTGCCCTTCTGAAAATAAGTATTTAGCAGTCCATGAATTCAATATGAGCTGTACTTTAATTCCCGTGGTTTGACCTTTGCGTATATTGAGTTTTTAAAATTAGAAGCAACAAATTTGTATTGTGTGCACAGTCTAAATACTTAATCGCTTTATTCTTATGGCAAGCCGTGCTGTAAAGGCCAGACTATGTTTTTTGGGGTCATGAGGAATGCAGTACGACAGAGTGCCTGAAAATAGTCTGTGAGAGCTGAGAATCTTGGCCATTACATTAGAAATACGGTTCTGTGCTGTTTCGGGGCAACCCCATCACCACAAAAGTTGTCTGTCTATATAGCTGTATCCTGTTTCTGATTATGGCTTTTCCTGCCTTACCTCCTGCCAGGTGTTCACAGGGATATTTGCCGGGGAAATGATGTTTAAACTAGTGGCTATGGACCCCTACTACTACTTCCAAGAAGCCTGGAATTGTTTTGATGGGTTCATCGTGACGCTGAGTTTAGTAGAGCTGGCTCTAGCTGACGTTGAGGGTTTGTCTGTGCTGCGGTCATTCCGACTGGTAAGTGCTCATTTTATCCAAAGCACCAAGACATGCTGTGTGAAATACACATGCACATGTCTGTGGTGTGATTTTTAATGACTGGTGCATGACCTGACTATTCTCCACCTCGTCTTTCTCCAGCTCAGAGTATTTAAACTGGCCAAGTCCTGGCCAACACTCAACATGCTGATTAAGATCATTGGCAACTCGGTGGGCGCTTTAGGAAACTTGACTCTTGTGTTGGCCATTATTGTCTTCATTTTTGCCGTGGTGGGCATGCAGCTGTTTGGGAAGAGTTACAAAGACTGCGTATGCAAGATCGCCGCTGACTGTGAGCTGCCACGTTGGCACATGCAGGACTTCTTCCACTCCTTCCTGATCGTCTTTCGGGTGCTCTGCGGCGAGTGGATTGAGACAATGTGGGACTGCATGGAGGTGGCCGGTCAGGGCATGTGCCTCATTGTCTTCATGATGGTCATGGTCATTGGCAACTTGGTGGTGAGTAGACAAGTTACACATATTGAGGTATAGTGTGGTATAACTTTCTCACATTTTTTTGCATTCTCGCAGACCCTTAAAAAGTCTTAAATTAATTTAAAGCGTCTTAAAAAAGCATTGTATTTCGTGGATTAGGTCTTAGATTACTCTTTTTTATAATGAGTTTTTTTTTGCCAGATGTAAACAAATGGATTTTCTGACATTTTAAAATTAGGCACTGTTTTGAGGTGCTTTCTGTGGGGTCATTGAGCAATTTGCATTGCTACATTAAATTCTGTTCAAGCGGTCTTGAAATTGTGTTTAAAAGACCTAAATGTCACGTATTGGAATGCAGCAACCTAAGAACTTAGAAATTATAAATTGGAGAGTAGATTATTTCTTCACAATCCAATACTATTCTTGTCACAGTTTAAAATATATGCTAAGGACCCATTTATGTTTTTGACCAAATACCCCAAAAATGAAGAATTATAGTCCATTTGAATGCTTAATAAGTCTGATATCCCACCATCATTGTATTGTCATAGTCTCATTGACAAAATATCGGTTTAACCCTCAACCTCCGTCTGTCCTCAATGCTTTGATATTTTCATCATAAAAGTGCTGCCAAGTTTGTTTACATTTTTTTCTCGGTTCTAAAGGTGTTGAACCTGTTCCTTGCCTTACTCCTGAGCTCATTCAGCGCGGACAATTTGGCTGCCACGGATGACGACGGCGAGCTTAACAACCTGCAAATTTCTGTCATCCGCATCAAAAAAGGCATCGCATGGTTCAAATCTAAAATGCGACTGTTGGTGGCCAGCCTGCTGAGGAAACCACCAATGGAAGACGAGCAGAAGCCTTTGGACGACATGTACGACAAGAAGCTGAACTGTATCGCCAACCACACTGGGGTGGATATAAACCGTGATCTGGACTATGCAAAGAATGGCAACGGCACCACCAGCGGCATTGGCAGCAGCGTGGGCAAATATATGATCGACGAAGACCACATGTCATTCATCCACAACCCCAACCTGACCGTCTGCGTGCCCATCGCTGTTGGGGAGTCTGACTTTGAAAACCTCAATACAGAGGACTTCAGCAGCGAATCTGATATTGAGAACAGCAAAGAGGTGTGTGTGACTCAAGCCCCACTTTGTACAAGGATATCAGGAAAAGGTTAACCAGTCAGTTGGAAGTCATTAAAAACTGAAAATCAATTTTTGAACACATCCCTATTCTTAGTAGGTGGAGGTACTTCACGATGCAACGAAAGCTTTAGCATGTGCAGGTGTACCAAACAAAACAAAACAAAACACAAGACATTAAAACATAACACACATTAGCACTGTAACCCTTTTGGTTTCAAATGACATTCATCTTGCAGCTGGTCTGCAGCAAGTGCGTGAAGCCAACACAACAGTCTTCAGTGCTATTTTCCTGCACAAATCTAAATGACCTGCTGCACAAGTATGAATTTTAGACCTGATGTTGGGAAATTGGTGGACCTGCCCTAGCAGGTGCATTTGAAAAAGAGTTGTTTGCGGTGCTCTGTGCATGAAACTGCCGACTCCATTTGACAACAATAAAAAAAGAATAGTCTCATTCCCTATAAATCTGGCCCCGTGTATCCCACATGGAAAGGACGATCATATTTTATACGAATTATTTTATTGTTGCCGTATTAATGAATGAATATAAATGTTTGTGCCAAGAATTCGTCAATCCGATAGGCATCCCCTTGGTTTACGCTCACCTTTTGTGCAGAACGGTCGGATAATTCCTAAACAGTTTCAATGCTCCCCCGGACAACAAGGACAAGATGAGCCTTTTTCTTGTTTATGTTGACGCGCCGCTGCCTCGTCTATCTTAAATCACACACATGTATCTGCATAGGTTCTGACTGTAATAGCCATCTATTGTCACAGACAAGCACTTGCTAGCTTTGTAGCAATTCTATTTCACCAAAATTCTTTTGAACATTTGCATTGTTGGAAATTCAAGGAACCTCTGTGCAAGTACTCCATCATTTAATAAGACAGAATTTGTATTGAGAACAGATTTAATTTTTTAAACATCTGTCTCGCCTTCTTCACTCACTACAGCTGGACGACACCAGTTCGTCCGAGGGCAGCACTATCGACATCAAGCCAGATGTGGAGGAGGTGGTGGTGGTGGAGACGGTTGAGGAATACATGGAACCAGAAGCATGTTGGACAGATGGTGAGTCCGCTGCTCCCAAGGCACCCATTACTTCCAGTGAACAGCACCGAGACTCCCTTGGGCTGAGCAACAATGATAGGGCAGCTGGGTGAAGGAGCAGTTTCATTATGAAGACTCACTCAAGCATGCCCACTATATATCATCACGATCTGACTCTCTCTATTCCTGTCACTGATCCCTAGATCCCTAAAGAAAGGAGTGCATATGCAGTATGTCTTTTTAAAAGACATGGTAAATACCTGTTAACTCAGTGAAGATCTTGTTCTTGTTGTTGATAGTGATTTGGAGTGTGATTGCGAGTTTTTAGAACGCCAGGAGTGAGGGCTCATAAAGTCAATGTTGTTCTTCTTTGTGGTGAGGACACTATCCAAAATTTGACCTCACAAGTTCTCCAACACAGCTCGAGCTCCGCGCACAACGATCTCTTGACTAGTTCGTCCCCTACTCATGTACAAGACATCAAGAAATTTAAACTCCTCTACTTAGGCTCGGATCTCAGCACTGATCGAAATAATTCAAATGACTCATTTCCAAAGACAACCTTGGTCTCAGATTTGGAATTGCTAATACTCATCCCGAGCACTTTACACTAAACTACCTATTACTCCAGCGAAAGTTGAAGATCACGGCTTAATGAAGAGATGTATAGTGTGTACAGGCCTGGAGACAGCATAGTCTCTAATAGTATGAATACACTGCCAAGGTTTTTTCACCTGTTCCCACAAGGATCTAGGAATTGAAAATCTTTAATGAAGTTGACCTATTTAACAATAAGCAGAGCTATAAGGCACCCAATCAAGCAAGAAAAGGGCAGGGTCCCGCTGAAACCCTGGTGTAATCTGCGATTTAGCACAGGCTGGCGCCTAGTTTAACATGCTCATCCTGTCTTACTGATGGAAGAATCTTCATCTCCCCGGTGTGCTCGCAGCATGCGTGGCCAAGTACAAGTGCTGCGATGTCGATATCACCATTGGCTGGTGGAAGAACTGGTGGTTCCTGAGGAAAACTTGCTACCTGATTGTGGAACACAATTGGTTTGAGACCCTCATCATCTTTATGATCCTCCTCAGCAGTGGTGCCCTGGTAAGTCAGAGGCAAACACAACAAATGTGCTACATTGCCCCTTAGAGGCCATTCTGTTTTGGTATTAGAGTGAGGGATATCAGACTGGTCGTGTCTTGATTAATAGACGGTGCAAATTATCAAACTGTACTTTTTTCCGATGACTATTGTTTGAATGTCCGATGCTACTTAAATGACGGCAAAGATTTCTGCATACCGAGATTAGCTGTACTTACTTGAAATACCTCACAGCAATTTCATGTCTGTGTGAATCGTTGTTGGTCAGAGTGCTGCACGCACTCCATTAGCTGGGTTGTTTATCTTAGAGGTGTAATGCTTCCCTTGGGCATGACATATTCTTGTCCTGTTTCCCCCAAAGGCTTTTGAGGATGTGTACATTGAACAAAGGAAAACCATTCGGATCATTCTGGAGTATGCAGACAGGGTTTTCACCTACATCTTTATCCTGGAGATGTTGTTGAAATGGGTTGCCTACGGTTTTGTCAAGTACTTCACCAATGCTTGGTGTTGGCTAGACTTCTTCATCGTTGATGTAAGTGCATTTCCTCTATCTTTTAGAACATTAGCTTAGTCTCACATTTCATTATTTATACAGGACAGTTAATACATGCAAGTAATATTGATTAATGCAAATACATACTGTTATGATTTACAATCATGAAGCAGTGTTTTGAAGGTATTAGAAGTAAAAGTACTGATTTAGATCCTGCTGATTTTTCTTCTTCTTCTGATTCTTAGTCAGTAGTGTGAAGTTGAGCATCAAATGATGCATTAGCATGTGGTCTGTTTAGCTCCTGATAGTCATTGATATGAGTGTCTTTTACAACAATGCATCTGTCCATATGAAGTGGGCACATGTTTTTAACTCCCAATCCCAAATCAATCAAGTCCTTATGCTTGGTTTGCGTCTCTGAGACACTTCTATATACTGTATCTGCAACTGTGCTCATTCTCAAACAATACACACTACGGAACAAAATTTACTGCTGATGCAACATTTCCAAATAGCATTTGGGGATGTGATTGGAACAGACAATCAATGTTTGGCCTACTGATAGCAGTCGTATTCAAGTTTCAAAGAAGTGTCTTTGCTCTCGTCGCTGAGTTGTAAGATGTCATTGTTGTTCTTATTGTTTTGAGCCTGCCAATGTCCTCTTTTTCTGTCTTTTGTTAAATTTGAGGTACTATAAAAGACATGATTCCTCATTCTATTCTAGCACACTTGCAGTGACATTTTAGGTCACCATATTGCTGCTGCTGCTGCTGCTGATGATGATGATGATGATGATGATTTTGAATTTGAAAACGGAATAATTTTCCGCAAGAGGAAATTGAAATGGATCAAAACTTCTCTACCTTCTGTCCTTCTTGAACTAAATGCTTGATTTTAGGCCATACCTAAAAACAGAATCCTCTCACTGACTACCATGTGAAATACAACGCGGTAGCAAACACAATTGTCAACATTCCCCAATTGTCATTGACCTTTTGTTAAGTTCCACCCATTTAATTGCATAGCCAATTAGTTCTATTTTTGTAAAATGGACAAACCTATCGGAGACAGAAATATTCAGAAGTGTTTGTATGTATGGAGGGGTGTCCAAACTATTCCATAAAGGGCGGCAGTGGGTGCAGGTTTTTTGTTCCAACTGACCCAGCATGGACAGTTCAACCAATGAGGTTTCTGCTGAAACAAGCAGTACCTGATTGCAATCAACTGATTACACTTTTAAGACTCCAGATGGGTGTAAAGGTATCTCATTGGTTGGAATGACACAGCAATCTAAATGGACCCAAAATGGCAGAGTACAAATTCACTATTCTAATCATACAAATTGAAAATGCAATCGTCTGTTTTAGTATTGAAAGCTGTAGCACCAAAGTGATTAATTTGGTCACCTTGTGCTACATATCTTAGCTGGGACTCAATGTTGATAGTAGAACGTTAGTATGTTACAGCGTGTGGCTTTGCAAAAGGTCAATTGTCAATACAAACATGCAATTTCATTATACGTATATTGACAGTATATACATGCATACATGAAGTAGCAAAGGTGTTCCTGTTGGAGTCTCCCTCCCCTTAGGTGTATTACAAAGTTTCCCAAGCCAGCAGTGAATGTGTTGTCAAGCGTGACAACCTTCTCTGTCTCCCCCAACCCAACCAACCCTCTGCTCAATCCCTCTGGAAAGTCTAAACTCAGCAATGTGATGTTGTGCTGAGGCATAATGATGGTGGGTGACAGGCGAAGAGCGGTAAGTTTGGTCTTCACTAGCGCTCCCCCTGCAAAAAAAAAAGAGTTCAGATCGTGGTGACTGGTGTTGTGACCTTTGCCGTGCTGTGGTGTGAGGTGCAGCTTTTGTGGTGGATTTGCAAAGGGGTGTGGGGCACCATCATTAAACCAGCCCATGTTATTCTTTGTGTGGATGTGCCTGACTCTTTACCTCATGATCCTTTTATTACTGCATCTTTTTCTTTAGTGTTTCTGTCTGTTTACTCTGTTCATGTAAGCAGCAGGAGTGTCAGATGTGATGTGTGTGTATGTATGTATATATATATATATATATATATATATATATATATATATATATATATATATATATATATATATATATATATATATATATATACATATATATACACATATATACATATATATATGTGTGTGTATATATATTTATATATAAATAAATAAATAATTGCAATACAGTACACTGCTACTTTTATCAGCCAGGCTAAAACGACTCAGTGTTGGGGAAAGTGATTTTATTTGATATAACACGTATAATGAGCTATTGCTCCATCCTCCCCACTTTACTGCAGGACCTATAAAATAGATGGAAAAAAAAGCCTGTTCAACGATTTCTAAATGTATCAACATTAGGGATGTCCCCGATCCTATCACGTGTTCACGTCGTTTCAGAGGACTGGACTCGGGTAAAAAAAAAAAAAGAAGAAAAAAAGATGGGGTTTACAAAAATGTGTTCATTTTGTGCATTTTGTATTCATTTAGTACATTTTTTTGTATTTACTCATTCACCGCCATCGATGGCGAGAGACGTCAAATCCAAGTTGATGGAATTGAATTGGATTTTTTCCCGCCAGTAAAACATGATGACTTTCAATTGGAGTTAATGAGTTCAAATAACAAGTAAGAAATTTATATTCAAACTATTGAAACAAATTGTGCAGAAAAAGAAAATGTCCAGCGACAGCAAAAGAAAAAAAGTGTCAAGAAATCACATTGGTTGACAGTTTATTCGCGATATATATGCATATATGTATGCAAAATACATTGTTTTAAACAATTTATTTGGAACCTTATTTTGCTGCTGTAAAATTGATTTGTAAATGGGGGATTTGCTATTGTTTTTTGTTTGTTTGATTCCAATCTTGCGATAGCTCTGTACAAATTGGGGAGAAAAATACATTTGGATACACTTTTCTTTTCCTTAGTCGGGATTCCGTATCAACAGATTCTCAAAATCCGGCTATATATGATCGGGGCATCCCTAATAGATATTGCATGTGAGTAATCCAATAATATACTATTTATCTTAGATTTAGACATTTCAGAATTGTACTTAAAGTTAGCAAGTGTCATTCTTCATTCATTCCTTCTTTTTCCACTCAGATTATTTTTCATGGTTTTGTTGTGTTTTTCCCTTCTGGTTTTAGTTGGTTGTATTTCTGTTTGTTGTTCGCTGTCGTCATCCTGGGATCACAGCCCCAGATGTCATTGGCCTTGACTTGCAGAAGGACGCCGAGGTACTGAGGCCGCGCTCGCCCAGCTGCCCCAGCAGGGGGGCCACAGGCCGGGCACCCCGAATCGGGTGCACTCCATGGGGTCACGCAGAAGGTGACAACTACCCCAAAAACTGTGCTGTACACGAAGGCAAAATCTTTATTTTAAAAGGCTTCCTACACTATTCACCAAACTCACTGCCTGATTTATAGTGGATGATTTTACCCGTTTCTCCTAATAATTTTGTCTTTAAACACTTTTGCTTAGTTTCCTATGGCACTGGTTAAAATGAAGATTTTGCCTGTACAATCCTCCCAACGTGATTTGGTAAGCTTTGGATGTTGATGTATGTACTCCATGTGGTGCGTTTGACCACTTGGTGTGAGTGGCTAGTTGGCGGTGCGCTCATGTGTGTTGACTCGTGATATTTTCCTTGTTTGTAAGAAACGGTAACATCCCTCAGGCGAGCCAAGGCATAATTAACTATCGTACAAGTATGAGGAGAAGTCAGCCAGCATGAGGAGGGATCTTACCTTTTACGCACTCCTGGTCGTGTTTTGCGAAAATTCACAAAAAGCCAAAGCAAGGAAGCCCTACCTTTTAGAGGGAAAGACAACACCTGTTATGAATGATGTGCATGTGAAAGACAGTGGGTCAAAGTATTTAGATATGCAAATGACAATTTTCTCAGCCCTCTGTTAGTGGCGAAAATGATGTTTAAACACACAAAAAATGAAACTCCTTAAAGCGTGTACACACTGATGGACTGACTGACTGAAAATAGTGGCTTGTATTATATCTTTCTCGGGGAAAAAATCTATATTACTAAGTTTATTTTTCAAGAAGTGTTTTATACGTTTTTAAACCAGGTACTTTCGATTAGATTAGAGTTGATAAAGGTGTTGTCTTTCCCCTTTAATGCTGGCTTGAAAGATTCTAGCGAGGCATGTTCATTGCTAACGGTTTCAACTTTTCACCTTTAGTGTTTTTGACAGGTTTTCCTATCAATGCTTTTCTGCGTCAATCACTGAGCAGATGCCAAGAAAGAGTAATGCGGCTAATTGACCCATTTCGCTATTTTCATCCTAATACTCCCGAAAATCCCGGTTAACAAACATGCATATAGAATACTTTCCATTTAGCGTTTGAAACATTTGATCTGAGAAGGCTGCATCCGTTTCTTGTTGCGTGCCGTTAATTGTGTACTGTACAACTGAACTGTTGTCACTAGGGTTTTGCCGTCCTGCAAGTCTTTCTAAGTATATCAGGTGTGCCCCATATGCCCATCCCTGTCTCTCGTGTGTGGTTCACGTGAACGTGTCTTTTCCTTTTTGAACCCTCACCCGTGTGAGCATTTGAACTGAGATAATGTATGAAAAATAATGGCAGCCCAGTGACACATTTGTACATGTTGACTTGTATTCTTTCTCTTAGGTACCGTTAGTTTGTCTGTCTTAAATTGTGATTGGGATTTGAGCCCAAGAGCGACACGGAGAGACAATGTTAAGAGGGCCAAGGGTAAGGCTCTCCAATCTGTTGGGTGTTTAATCGACTCCTGCAGGGTGACCTCTCTTCGTCTTCTTCTTCCTTCTGCTTTCCCCTTCCTGAATGTCTACCTCTGCCCTCCCCAACCCCAGTCAACCTTCTCGCTTGTTTTAACCGTGTCACGTTCTCCTCTGCCTAATTTGCCCTTAATTTGAGTCTTATGTCTCTCTCTCACTTTCTCTCGCTCAATTCCGCATTTCTTTGCAGGTACACTGGACTTTCACCCCAAATTTACTGACATTCACAACCCCCTTGGCCTTCTGCTACTAAAATAAACACCACCAATAAAACCTATACTTCTCTCTGTAGTGTCTATGCACGTGTAAATGCAGTTCTTAATGCATCTATACATTGCATAGACTTCTGTGTGTATGTTAAACAACTCTCCTTCGCCTATGCCAGGGCCCTCTCTCTTCCTTAGTGAATAATCTCACACTTCTAACAGTTTGGAACCTCTTTTGCTTCTCTCTTTTTTGTGTAGGTGTCTATAGTCAGCCTTGTAGCTAATGCGCTGGGCTACTCCGATCTAGGGCCCATTAAATCACTCAGGACACTAAGGGCCTTGAGACCCCTCAGAGCCTTGTCACGTTTTGAAGGGATGAGGGTAAGATCCAAAGCTAAGCAGCTGATCGTTTCGCATGCCCATTCAACAGTTTCAAGCATGCTAGAGTTGAAAAGTATCAACAAAAGAGCGATGACAAAACCCCCCCAAAAACGTTCGGGGGGTTTCTGTTCAACCCAGAAGCCAAACCTGTACCATGCCTTCCCTCTAATTTTTTTAGCGTCAGCAAATAAGTCATGATGCAGCTGCAGTAACAGTATAACACGGTGCATTACAATTGATTGTCTTAAACCATCTAAAAAGAAAGTGACACTGATTTTTTTTTAGAGCAAAGCTGCCTCATCACAAAAGTGACAAAGGGGAAATTCCACAAATCCCTTTTTACTTTGTTGTGAGCCAATGCTCACAAGCCATCTGACGCAGCAATCAAATCCATAATTTGGTCCTCACTTGGTCTGATTCTTAAACTCTGCTTTCTATGAAGACAGCAACATACACCCACACACACACACACCAGACACCCTCTCCTACCTCCGACACATACCCATAATTCCCCACTCCTCCTCTAGCATATAGTACCATCCTTCAGTGCAATGGCGACAACAACCTGCTGGGAAAGCCAAGAGCCACCGTAAATTTGGGCAAAGGATTTATATATTTTTTTATATTTACTTTTTAAAATGTATTTGTGCCCGTTTAGAAAAATTCTCGCAATTCTTTTATTTAAACAGTGGTGCATATGTGATAAAGTGTTGAGTATTTAAGCCAACTATTCTATGTTGCTCATTGTCAGAGCTTCCCTTATCTATCGGTTGCACTTTCGTAAAATTCAAAGAAAATGTTAGAGCACAATCAAATACAATTATCAAGAATGTTTCGATTTTTTTTTTTCGTCTGTTGTTAAAAAAATCTGGAATACGCCTGTTAGTCTGTTTAATCAATACAGCGGTTATGAATAAAGGTGTAAGGATAGATTTATATTCACTGGCGGAAAGTGCGCGCAGTTCGCGTTTGTTGATTTGTTCCATTGAAACAGAAGTAAGCTGCGACGTTGGTGGAGCCAAGGCTCAGATTCAACATTTCAGATTTTTGGTGGTTTCAGCCTCTAAAACACCTTCTCCAACCATCCATTCTATTGTCATATAAATGGCCCTAGAGAGACGCTTTGTTAACTCACTCTTTGGGGCGCCTACTCCACCCTTTTTAAAGTTAGGGCTGGGAGTTAGGCTTTATTTGTTAATTTTTAGCTTTAACACTGATGATGAAGCAAACTCGTACTTGATTTGGCCATGTGAATGTAACTGGTGTTCCCAGTTGGTTTAAACCTGGTTGTTGTCAACTCTAGAACCCCCCGCCCCCCTTTTATCCATTTGTCATAGCATTCCCTACTTATGGAATGGTTGTCTTCTCTTCACCTTCAGGCTAGGATGTGAAACACAATGCATTGCCCACCCCCACTCAACTCCACCGCACCAAATTATCCCCCTTACCCTCTCGTCCTACTGTTCCACCACTAACTCCACCTCTGCTGAAGACTTGGTACAATCCTTCTTCGGGGAATGTCAGGGTGTTAGACAGACAAGCGCCACTCACACTATTGTTGTTGTGGGTTTAAAGTGTATTTGTTAAACTCCTGCCTGCCGTTGCACACTAATTGCACTCACTCCATTTCAGCACCCACCATTTTGAGGTGCAGGCAGAAGAATAGCAAACATGTACAGTTGCCATATTACACAAGTCGTCCATGTCATCGCGCCATACTTTTTCCTGTGCGTTTGCTAAGGAAGTGAACATAGTAGGCAACTAGGAGCCCTGTTAAACTCAATATTTCAGATTTGGGCTGAGATCCCAAACGGTGATTTGGTTGCTCCAAAAATGACAGCCCAGCAAGAGGACAGGCTCATTCATACGAGCTTTCCAGTGACTCAAATGTGATTTGCATGGGCAGACATTTAAGGCCCTGGATAGGTTGCATGGATGTCACATTAATCATACATTAGATACCTCTCTTACAAATACTGTAGGTCATGGGGGGGAGGCGAAAAAAGAGGCAAAAGGGGTGAAAAAAAAGATCCTCTTGTATCATTTTGACAACAATGTTGATATTCACCTAATGTTATATATATATATATATATATATATATATATATATATATATATATATATATATATATATATATATATATAAATACATTTTGTTTGAAATGGCCAATGTCAATGCTGAGCAATAAATAAATGAATGGGGACATGGATGAATAGAGAGATGAAAGAGATTTGGAAAAACTATAAAAATAACAAAAATTGCTGTATTACACTTTTAAACATGCATCCCCTTATGATTATGATAAATATTCTCTGATCTTGTAGTTTTCTATCTTTTTCTGGTTAGCTGGTTTGAGATGCAGGTTTATTTAAAGTACCTTATCCCTGCGTATATAAATGCAATGTTGCTACCATTATAATTTGAATAGATGTATGGTGCAAAGCTCAACTGTGCCACAAAATAATAATGATGATAATTGTGTGGAAGTAATTAACTACATGGGTGGTAGTATCTGACATTCCAAGTTTTGCAAGGCTCTTTCAAATAGAAAAAAAATCAAGTTGTGGAAACACGTGCTATTTGACATTGACATAAATCCTGCTTTTTTACCCCGCCGTCATCTCGCGTCTTTTTCAACCGATGCGGCTGCCGCCAGCTTTTTCTTCAACATGTTTAATATTTTAAAGCTAAGTCTGCTGTGTTCAATGCAAATCAAATGGCAACAAAGCTACCCAACACCTTTGCAGGCGTTCGGCCATGATCTCTTTCGTCACTCTCGCTCTTCATCCAAGTATTTCTCCATTGATTTATTGATTTGAGTAGTTGTTGAGATTGCACAATGCCATGTATATCACGCATGTATTCTAACTGCTGGTGCACAAGATGCATTTTGGGAAGCCAGTTTCCCTCTTTCTTCTTCCACGGTTTTCACGCAGCGTATCGGGAAAATACATCATCTATTCTTCTCATTGCAACATGAGACATTTTCTCAGCAAGCACAATAGACTTTTTGAATGGTGGTTTGCGCAGGTAGCGTAGATGCCAATTTGTTCATGAGATTTGCGTGCATTAGCAACGGCGTACATGCTGAGAGAATGGTGCCGCAGAGAGAGGGAATATGGCTTCACAAAACGATGACACGCATGCTCAGCTGCCGGCCCGCTATTAATAATAGCACTGCTATGTTAGCGTACCATTCATTGAATTATCTTGCACGGCTAAGAATACATTTGGCCTGGTTAATGTGATATTTCTTTTGACTTTTATATAAATGCGTCAATTAGTTGAGCTAGAAACAAATTTATTCAGAGAAATTGGAGAACCTGTCATAATTGGATTATGTAAATTGGGCACATCAGATTGGTTTGGCATACAATCGGCTTGTCAGTGGAAAAAAGCATTCTTTAAGAGCTTTGTCAAGTATTGTTATCATAGTTGGAATTTTTAATCTAATGCCAGGAATAATCCAGACGGTGATCTTAAATACTATAAATTGAAAAAATAGTTACACTGGACTGTACAGTAGATCAGATTAGAATTTGAACCTCATAACTGTGAGGCAAATGTGCTAGTCCACCAGATTTCAACACTGTAACAGACTAATTCTGCTCTATAAACTCATAGTAAAATAGTGGCTGCTTTACCAAAGGAGAAAATTGCAAGGCCATAACAATGTGATGTGTCCTGCCAAAAAATGGAAATGGTTGATATGTGTTTCCTTCCCTCATAGCTTCGTGTCCTATCTTTCCTCATCTTGTTTAGGTGGTAGTCAACGCCTTGGTGGGAGCCATCCCCTCCATTATGAATGTGTTGCTGGTTTGCCTCATCTTTTGGCTGATTTTTAGTATCATGGGGGTCAACTTGTTCGCGGGCAAGTACTACTTCTGTTTCAACGAGACCTCTGAGGAGTACTTACCAGTTGACGTGGTCAACAACAAGACCCAGTGCCTGGCTCTCATGGAACAAAACTTTACTGAGGTCAGGTGGAAGAACGTTAAAATCAACTTTGACAACGTGGGTGCTGGCTACCTGGCTTTGCTGCAAGTGGTGAGAGTGCAACTATTGTCGGACTCTAGTCTCTTCTCTTCTATCTGCTGTCATGTCTCATTTCTTTAATTTGCATCCACAGTTCTCGAATGACTTCCTTCGATTCAGTGTATTGATTGATTCTGCATCATTATCTTTGTCTTTTTTACCATTCATAAGCTGTTCAACTGGATATGTATCACTCATGGGTTCCGTTGGTATATTCATCGCTTTCCTTTCTATGTCAAATGTAGTCTTTCCTTTGTGTTTCCTATCAGTAATGCTTATCAGCTTGTTTCAATGTGTTTCTCTTTTCAAAGGCCACATTCAAAGGGTGGATGGATATAATGTATGCTGCTGTGGATTCTAGAGGGGTAGGTTAATAAAGGCATTGGTATTGGAAATAACTATAACCATTTGAAACTAGAATTTATGGTACAGAGAATGTACCTGTCTTAGTAGACATTTTCTCTAAACAATTTGAAAACTGTTCGAGACATGCTTCTTCCTGAAATATCACTAATGGTAGAACACTTTAAACACTTCCTCTTATCTTGCAATGAATATCCCTTTTTGAAGTGTGGGCCCTCCTCACAATTGTGTAACTGGGCCAAATACCACTTACCACAATACAAGAAGGATGGATTCATTCAAAAGACAGGCGCAGCGACAGAAGGGTTTATAAAAAAATTAATAATTTGTTGTTTTGGTTGCTAAAAAGTTGATCATCTTTTTGCACATTTAAGCACGTTTCATGAATTGTGCACATGTCCACCATATCTCTACCACTCAGGTGGAAGACCAGCCTGTCTATGAAGTAAACATCTACATGTACATCTACTTCGTGGTTTTCATTATCTTCGGCTCCTTCTTTACACTCAACCTCTTCATCGGTGTGATCATTGACAATTTCAACCAACAAAAGAAGAAGATGAGTATAACATGTATTTCTTTGTATAATTCTGGTGAGGGTCACAGTTTGTGTAGCATTGCCAGGCGACATGGGATCATTTCCCACTCAGCGGCGATGTGATTGTGGATGAGACTGGTTGTCTGTCTCACTGTGTGTGCCCGACAACAGAGTGGTTTGCCAGTTTAGGGTGCAGTCCACCTTTGGCCCGATTTCAGATGGTCTGGGCTCCATCACATGGCACCCCTAATCAGCGGTGTTGAAAATGAATGAATGATTTTTGGTCAAAGATTATAACCAAGGTTGTTTTTCCTCCCTTTACTTCGGAGGTCAGGATATTTTCATGACAGAGGAACAGAAGAAGTACTACAATGCCATGAAGAAATTGGGTTCCAAAAAGCCTCAGAAACCTATCCCTCGACCACAGGTAAATATACTTTACTATGCACAAACTTACTGCATAACACACGATAATGTAGGGCAGTCGAAACATTTAATTCACTCAGTAAGTAGTATATATGACGTATTGTTCCATTTTTGGTCCACGTGTCCCGTTCAGTTGCCTCGATATATATACATATCTTTTTTATTTTTTAAAGACTGTGACCTCTGTTTCCACAGAACAAAATTCAAGGAATGGTCTTTGACTTTGTCACACAGCAAGTCTTCGATATCACCATCATGATCCTGATTTGTCTCAACATGGTCACCATGATGGTGGAAACAGATGACCAATCCGATGAGACAGAAAATGTCCTCTACTGGGTCAACTTCATCTTCATAGTGGTCTTCACTACAGAGTTTTTGCTGAAGCTTTTCGCTCTGCGACACTATTACTTCACCAATGGATGGAATATCTTTGATGTGGTAGTGGTCATCCTGTCCATTGTTGGTGAGTTGCAGGACAGAAACACGTTCATTCAAGCCGATGAATTTGGTGGATTACAGATTAAAGACGGAAACACCTCAACTGTCAACCCATTCTTGAAAATGGATGTCTGACTGATGAAACTGTTTCAAAGAGTATAGCCAGGCTCTGGCTCTTAGGCAAAAATAGTGTCCCTTCATATTATAACAATCCAAAACGAGCCAACAACTATTTCTACCAGCTAACAAAAAACTAACATGGTTAATTCTCTACTTGTTGGCTGCGCAGGCGCTGCAAAGATTCAACGACTACCAGTTAACAAGTCACTTAGCCCATTTAAATGAGGTCTTTTAAAATCATGCATGCTTTAGATCTGCAGATTCTCCGTACTGCTTTATTCACGCGCGCTTTGTCTTTGCTCATCCCAACAGGTATGTTCCTGGCTGACCTGATTGAGAAGTACTTTGTGTCTCCAACGCTGTTCAGGGTAATCCGCTTGGCCCGTATCGGACGTATCTTGCGTCTCATCAAAGGAGCAAAAGGCATCCGGACTTTACTGTTCGCCCTGATGATGTCACTGCCAGCCCTGTTCAACATCGGCCTCTTGCTCTTCCTGGTCATGTTCATCTTCTCCATCTTCGGCATGTCCAATTTTGGCTACGTGAAGCACGGCGCCGGTATCGACGACCTGTACAACTTTGAGACCTTTGGCAACAGCATGATCATCCTGTTCATGATCACCACTTCGGCCGGATGGGATGGCCTGCTTTTGCCCATCCTCAACTATCCGCCGGACTGCAACCCCAACCTGGAAAACCCCGGTACCTCGGTCAAGGGCGACTGCGGCAACCCTTCCGTGGGAATATTTTTCTTTGTCATGTACATCATTATTTCCTTCCTGATTGTGGTCAACATGTACATAGCCATTATCCTGGAGAACTTTAGCGTAGCCACAGAGGAGAGTGCCGATCCACTCAGCGAGGACGACTTTGAGACCTTCTACGAGATCTGGGAGAAGTTTGACCCCACCGCCTCTCAGTTCATCACCTTTGCCAAACTACCTGACTTCGCCGACGCTTTAGAACACCCGCTTCGAGTGCCCAAGCCCAACACCATCGAGCTCATTGCCATGGACATGCCAATGGTGAGCGGCGATCGCATTCACTGCCTGGACATCCTGTTTGCTTTCACAAAGCGAGTTCTGGGTGACAGTGGTGAATTGGACATGCTGAGGCAGCAGATGGAGGAGCGCTTCGTAGCGGCCAACCCTTCCAAGGTCTCGTACGAGCCCATCACCACCACGCTGCGCCGAAAGCAAGAGGATGTTTCGGCCCGGATCATCCAGAACGCCTACCGTGCTCACCTCATCCGTCGCGGCATCATATTCAAACGCCACATATTCAGTAACAACAAACTGGAGAACGGCAGCACCAACCAGGAGAAGAAGGAGAGCACGCCGTCCACAGCCTCGCTCCCCTCGTACGACAGCGTGACCAAACCTGACAAAGAGAAGCAAGACGACAACAAGGATGAGTGGGCCAGAAAGGAGAAGGACAAAAACCAAAAGGATGAGTGGGAATCTAAGTGTTAAACACCTTGAGACTCTTGAGCCCCAACGTTGTAGGAACAGCGATCATTTTGCAAGTAATAAAACCAGAGACAAAGATGTTTACAGACTACGGAGGCTAGTGACTGTGTCTTTTGTCACCCAAGACAACTGAACCAAACAATCAGTTTACTGTGGAACTTTGCTGCATAATGACCAAGTTCTTAGACGAAGGGACTCAATACAGCGTGCTGGCCATGATACATACAAACAAACACCTACACATACATACACATATCTTGTGGGACCAACTTGCCAAGACGTACAACGCTGAACAAATGAGAAAATAGCAATGTCCCTGCCACCGCCTAGCACACGAAGCCCCTCTGCCTGCAAAGTATGGATGCCGGAGTACCACTAGAACTGAAATATCAGTCTAAAAGAAGAAAAAATTCCCAAATTTACCACACGAGCGAGCAAGCGCGCGGGGAATTGATGGTTGGATGGGAGTGGGAATACTTGAAACCTAAACAGGTTTTATTTTGTTTAGTTTGTATGTGCCTCAGTGTATCTTAAGCTGATTTGAGCAGCAGAAAAAGCAACTTCAAGCCCATGTCACACGTGCTTTCATCTCCCCTTGGTTATGCTGATGCAGGGAAAAGACATTCTGGTTTGGATCACGGTTTTCACTCAGGCTGCAGAAGACTTGCTCAGACAAATAATATTAATTATTCTGATTGTTCAATGCATAGAAATGACTTGCATGAAGGCATGTTTTGATCAGGAATCATGCATGAGTAATCATAGTCCACTCGACACTTAATGCTCAGAACCCTGCGGCGGTTGCATAGTGTGAGCCGGGGGCTGCCCGCTGTGGATAATACGAGCGGTGGCGATCTTTTCATGGGGACTCCCAATGGGGTAAATTGTAGGGCAATTTAAACGCAAAGGTTTTTTTGCACTGATGTTGGCGAAGAGGCCGAAGTCGATCCTCATGTTGAGGAGGCTCGCAGGGCTCATATCCATTTGTTTTTTCGCTGTCGGAACGTATGCCAGAGTTTGCGGTGATTGGAGATGGGCTGCTCAAATTTCAATAGAGGGTCCCCGCAGTTGTTGGAGCCCTTGTGGACATAGGATGAAGACGCATTTGAGTTCTTCTTTTGATACACGTGACAGTTATGCATTAGTGGTTCTCAACCAATGAGTCGTTATGAAACGGCATGCGTTTCTGGCAATTTGGAAGCAGCTCCTGGGAGTTTTGTCTTCTCCGACGTCCTCCGTGGAGTTGGAGAATGGCGCACGTCGTTGTAGGCAGGGTTAGCGCGTAGCTCGCCCGAGTTGTTGCCCCGGCATGCCTCGTGTCACCGGAGAGTGCAAACAAGGGCTTGTGGTTGCTTTAATCCAGGGGGGCTTTTCCACGTGTGGTCCTTAATAACAGAATCAACTGCCATGTTTGTCAGTGTATCATTGGCACCATTTCTTTTCACGCACGTTTCCAGTGAGACGGGGGAAGACGACAAAAGCGAGACTTTCGATGTAACATCAGCAGGCCTCCCATGAACGCAGCTACGGTTTTTGAGCAATCAAATAAGTGCAAGGCTTTGTCAATCCAGCTGCCTCTCGAGGTGTTCCTGCCATTCCTTTTGTATGTGCCAGTCGATGGTCCTATTTCTACAACCGACGACTCGCCCAGCGTCTGCCGACGCACCACCAATGCCATTTTTGGTGTGTTAAACACTGCCTGTACCCCTACGAAAACACAACCTTTTTGTCTGTACCATGAAGCCAGGTCTGTTTACAACATGAGGTCTCCCAATAGGTTTGGCTGCTGCACACTGAAACCAAATACATTCCCAATGAGAGAACCGCTGGAGCGAGTCGCGTCGTCCAGCCGAAGCACGCTCGCCTCGGTTGGAACCGCACTGACTCGCTCACCGCGTCGACGACAAACAAACAAAAAGAGAAGACGTGGATAGAGCAGGCGACGATGTAAATGGCACAATCGCTGGAAAAGAATGACTTTTGAGAGAAAATATAAATATTGTACCATATGATTTTATTTTATCAGCATGCTTTGTTGTGTTTTTGTAAATACAGAATTTTAAAACTGTTCCTAATCACATGAAAAAAAAGAATCATAACAATAATATAGAATGGCTTCCAGCTATGCCCTTTGTCATATTTGTTACTTTTTGGATTTTTGAAGACACTTTTCACAATGGTGATTGAATTGAATGATGAATATATATATATATATATATATATATATATATATATATATATATATATATATATATATATATATATATATATATATATATATATATATATATATATATATATATATATATATCTATATATATATATCTATATATATATATATCTATATATATCTATATATATATCTATATATATATCTATATATATATCTATATATATATCTATATATATATCTATATATCTATATATATATATATATATATATGTATATGTATATGTATATGTGTATATATATATATATATATATATATATATATATATATATATATATATATAGATATATATATAGATATATATATAGATATATATATAGATATATATATAGATATATACATACACACGTATAATATGAAAAGATCTATCCATGTCTATATGTATATACATCAAACAGAAGAACACTGTCACATTTAGTTTACGTGCGTTCACTGTTGGTGAGGGGAGGGTGGCTTGTTTGTTTGAACTGTAGCCTGATCATGACGACAACATAAATGTTACCAGCACATCACTTTATTCACCCAATACACATGCACACACAGTGCACACTGCCCTTCTCTGCCACTTTGCTCTTCCTCAAAGACGTTAACTGGGGTGACTCACACACACCCTGACAAGGATTAGCCCACCTTTTGCTCCTCCCAATACCAACACACTCAGTGCAATGATAGCTTGTCCTCACCTTTTGTTTTCAGCCGTGTTCCACTCAATGGCATGTGCCTTTTTAAAGCTTTTTCTGCAAATTTGGATGTCTGTCACACCCTCAAACATGGCGAAACAGTATAAAATAGTGGAAATGACGCTGGGGGGCGTCAATGGGCACAACGTGCATCATAAAATTTGTATTTAGATCTCTCACTTCACCTCAATATTCAAGCGTGCATCCTGTTAAGAGAAAAAAATAGAAAAGTCAAACAATGTCCTGTTCTTCTAGTTCTGTGTGTGTGCGTGTGTGTGTCACTCACTTGGCTTGTGAAAAAGCAGCTTGCCTTTTATACGTTTCTCTTCGGTTCTTCCACATTTGTTTCCCTCTGAAATTTATTTTTTTAATGACGTTTAATTTTAGGATTCATGTCCTTTTTTAAAGCATGGTTTCTTTAGCATTGGCATTCTTTTGTTTTTGCTGAAAAAGTATTTTGCTTTTATTTCACACCATGTTTTAAAAAGGTGCGGGGGTATCCAGTACAATATGCTGTTCTGTTGCACAACCACTTGGACTCTTGGCAAGAATATATTAAAGATTGTCTTCATTTGAGCACGAACATTTTTATTACCAATAAAGCAGCCTTCCAGTTGAAACTGTTTGCCTCATCTTATTTTCGCACACTACCGTCTCGCTGTGCTTGTGTGTGTGTTTTTCTTCTCTTTCAGAAAAACACGGTCAAATCGAGTGCCGCTCTTTCTCATTGACTACGACTGGCTGCCACCTTCTTCCTTTCAACCATTTGGCTTTTGCGGTACACACACAAAAGAGGAAAACATTCAACGCACTGTGGGTAAGTGCTATTATGGTTGCCGGCCTCTCCTTGTAATGGCTTTATTGAGTTTGTTAAAAGGCCTGTGTGTTAACAACCCCAAATCCTTGCCTCCCAGGACTCCCCAGCCTCCTTATTTTACAGTATACATAAGTACTGTGTGGCATACAGTGGCGGGCCGTCAAGGCCTTCTCTGCTGGCCTAAGAAATATCTGAATCATATATTATATTTTGTCCATCAATACTTATAAAATAATTACAAATGGTCTGTTAGCTTCCTTTCGTTGCTTTCCCCCCTGGTTGCACTGCTTCCAGATGTGTGTTTTCATATTGAAGCATTTAACCAATCAAATTTCAGCCATTATTTGTTGCCAGGGTCAGAAATCTGCCTCAAGGCCTTCACAATTAGTTCTGCAGACTCTGCTGCATTAAACAAGCGTTGATAAGACTGTTGCTTTAACCAATCAGATTTCGAGTTGGCAACACCACAATGCATTGTCGCAGGCGTAGGGATACGTCATTGCCTTGTCACAGGCGTAGGGATACGTCATCGCTTTCACCAACTATGATTGGCTAGTGATTAGGCAGAGCTACCAAACTGTATGTGGAGCGAGCTGCACAAGCAAATATATTGTTGTGTTGATTTAAAGCCATTTTCAAGACAGACTATGCCAGAAATACGACAGGACAGGCTGGACTTTCAGCATTAGCTTCGATGGCGATAGAAAAGAAGGAAGAAAGAAAGGAGGATGGATATTGTGTACAGTTAAAAATGATTTTTGGTGAGTAAAATATGGCTATATTCCTAAATAATATTTCAATTGTGGGCCCGGTTCTGATATCTGAAAAGCTCCAGTATTTGTATTTAAGCTCCAGTGTTTGTATTTAATCACTAAATGCTGCTAGGAAGTGGATTTTACCCCATTTTAGTGCAATTTTTGCCGTTTCGCCATTGACGTCCATTGCTGTCTTTTCACCCCCCTGGCCCGGTTGTAATGTCTGAAAAGCTCCAGTATTTGTATTTAATCATTAAATGCTGCTAGGAAGTGGATTTTACCCCATTTTTGTGCATTGATTTATTGATTATTTTTTGTGTCGCAGCTATTGCTGCAGTAGAGGTTTTATAGCCATAAAATAGTTTTTGAGGGTTGGATTGATTCGTTGAAGGCGCTACGAGAAAATGCACGGACCGCCACTGCTGTATGCTCATGTTTGTGGTCCGGAATGTGGTAACTATTGTTACAGATTATAGTACTGAATATTCAGCAGTTAGCGACATCTAGTGGTTCATCATTGTAGCACGTTCTCAGTTCTACCCATAATGTTATGCGCTGTCGTGCTTCCATTCATTCAATAAAGTCAAGATCTGAAACATTGTGTCAGAAGTGGCTGGCTAAAACTAGAAGCAATGGCAAACAATGTGATTCCGGCGCCGGAGGGCATGCAAATGTCCGGGGATTTGGCAAAGAACTGGGACATTTTTCGTGCTGACTTTGAGGACTTTGTGACACGCTAACTTGCTTAGGAGTTGTCCGACCTTTCTTAATGATGTCCGTCTTTAAAATGGCTTTGAGAGTAAATCTGCAACCATATCCACTTCTTCTCATCCTTCGGCCATTGTGAGTTGACAAAACCGCTATTAAATCACCAGATCAAGTATGTATACTATTTGCTTGTGCAGCTCGCTCCAGATAGATTGGTAGCTCTGGCGAGTCCACTCTATCACCAGCCAATCATAGTTTGTGAAAGCGATGACGTATCCCTACGCCTGCGAGATGGATTTGGTGTCGCCAACTCGAAATCTGATTGGTTAAAGCAAGTTTTAACGACGCTTATTTTATGCTGCAGGGCCTGCAGAACTGATTGTGAAAGCCTCCAGGTAGATTTCTGACCTTGGCAACAAATAATGGCTGAAATGTGATTGGTTAAATGCTTAAATATGAAAACACACATCTGGATTCAGCGCAACAGGTGGAAAAATAATGAAAGGAAGCTGACAGATAATTTGGAATTATTTAATAAGTATTAATGGACAAAATATGAATTAACATCAGTCTGTTATTCAGACATTTTTTTGGCCAGCAGAGAAGGCCTTGCAGGTCCTGACGGTCCACCACTTCTTTGTACAATGAAACTGCGAGATTGGCTAAACGTTGTTACTCATTATTTAGATTCAGTGTACACTATTTATTCTTCATTTAAAAACAGAAACAAGTATATTTTGAAATATTTGAATTATTTAGTTTTTGCCTCAGTCAAGGTGAGTTGGCTGAGTGGTGGGGTGGCGCCCTCTATTGACCAACCACCATTATGTAAATTTCAGATGCCAAATAACTGTCCTATGATGATTTAGTTGGTACGCCCATTAGTAAGTATACTTACTTATATACTTGTATTTCTGTATGTGCGCAAAAACATGTAATATGTTAGTAATATGATCCTACTTTGTGGTTTTTCGATTATCGCGCCCATGTCTGGTCCAGATTTTCCGCGATATTGTTGTATCTTTGTTAATGAATGTCCAACCCCATTGTTCAAGTAAGACGAGGGAGAACGTACCGTCCTATTTTTAGGAGCGCACATCTTATTTACAATTCTGATTTTTAATCCCAAATTGTCATCCAGCCAAGGAGTCACAATGCCGATTTGAGTATATGTTTTGACGAAAGTTTGGCGACACTCTTTTTCCTTGTCGACGTTAATGTCAAATATTTATTCATCTTATTAGCCGTGCTTCATAACTGAGCAAAGAATACCCCGAGATTTGGTACAAACGTAAAGCTGGCATGCAAAATGACTTGAATGGCTGGACATCGTAAGGCTTTTTCTTTAAAAAAAAAGTGGTCTATGTAAAGTAAAGCTTTTATTTGTTTAAAAAATAAATACTATGTATATATAGTCAGGCTTTTTTCTTTAAAAATGACCATGTATATTAAGGTTTTTTATTAAAAAATGACCATGTATAGTAAGGCTTTTTTATTTTAAAAAAACGACCATGTACAGTAAAGCGTTTTTCTTAAAAGACGACATAGTATAGTAAGGCTTTTTTTCTTAAAAAATGACATAGTATTGTAAGGCTTTTTTCTTAAAAAACAACATAGTATAGGCTTTTTTCTTTAAAGACGACATAGTATAGTAAGGCTTATTTTCTTTAAAAACGACACAGTATAGTAAGGCTTTTTTGTCTTTAAAAACGACATAGTATAGTAAGGCTTTTTATTTACAAAAAAGACCATGTATAGTAAGGCTTTTTTCTTAAAAAATGACCATGTATAGTAAGGCTTTTTTTCTTAAAAAACGACATAGTATAGTAAGTCTTTTTTTCCTAAAAAAAACGACATAGTATAGTATGGCTTTTTTCCCCTAAAAAAACAACATAGTATAGCGTGGCTTTTTTCTTGAAAAACGACATAGTAGAGGAAGGCTTTTTCCCTAAAAAACGACATAGTATAGTATGGCTTTTCCCCCTAAAAAACGACATAGTATAGTATGGCTTTTTTCCTTTAAAATGTGGCTTTTTTTTCTTAAAAAACGACATAGTATAGTAAGGCTTTTTTTCTTAAAAAACAACATAGTATAGTATGGCTTTCCCCCCCTAAAAAACGACATAGTATAGCATGGCTTTTTTTCTTGAAAAACGACATAGTAGAGGAAGGCTTTTTCCCTAAAAAACGACATAGTATAGTATGGCTTTCCCCCCTAAAAAACGACATAGTATAGTAAGGCTTTTTTTCTTAAAAAAATGACATAGCAAGTAAGGCTAAGAGAGTCGGAGAATAAATCTGACTTCTGATTCTTCACCTTCTAGTTGTTGCTGTGGTCCACTGGCAAAATCATTGGGTCAGAACATGAGGTGGGAATCAGGAGTGAGTTCAATTCCACTCGTTGCAATTCTCCAATTGTTTATTGAGGTAATGAAAAGGATAAATACAACTTCCAACTTTACTGTGGTGCAGTGGCAAAGACAATGAGTCAGAATTTCAGGTGGACTCAAGTTCAAATCAGAAGTGAGTTTGATTCCACTCTTCGCAATTCTCAAAATGTTTATTGAGGTAATGAAAAGGATAAATATAACTTCCAATCACATCATTTCAGAAGACACTGTGGTCCAGTGGCAAGAACAATGGGTTGAAATTGAAGTTGGACACAAGTTCAAATCTGGAGTGAGTTCAAGTCCACTCTTTGCAAATCTCAAATTGTTTATTGAGGTGATGAAAATGATAAATATAACTTCCAATCACCTCATTTCAGAAGTCACTGTGGTCCAGTGGCAAAGACAATGGGTCAGACAGACCTCAAGTTAGTGGATTTGACTGCCACGTGGGAAATGGGGTTCGAATCCCGCTCTCGTTTGACTAATCACTACACTAGTAGTTCAGTAAATGGGTAATCCTTTTTTTCATTCAAATAAAGACTTGGTCATTTTTTTCAGCAAAACAATATTTCCGGTCAGCCGAAGGCTGACCGGAAGACAGTTGGGAGGGGGGGGGGGGTTCCTGGTGGTGTTCGACAGTCAGCCTTCGGCTGACTGCCGACACCATACAGTTGTTGACTGGCGACACCGGGACGTGAACCCTCGACACCCATGTCGCAGGCAGGTGACTGACCCACTACACCACGAGGCGGCCCGCCTATACATGATTGGAAGTTATATTTATCATTTTCATTACCTAAATAAAATATTTGAGAATTGCAAAGAGAGGAATTGAACTCACTCCTGATTTGAACTTGAGTCCACCTGAAGTTCTGACCCATTGTCTTTGCCACTGGACCACAGTGACTTCTGAAATGATGTGATTGGAAGTTATATTTATCCTTTTCATTACCTCAATAAACAATTTGAGAATTGCAAAGAGTGGAATTGAACTCACTCCAGATTTGAACTTGCGTCCAACTTCAACCCATTGTCTTTGCCACTGGACCACAGTGACTTCTGAAATGATATGATTGGAAGTTATATCTATCCTTTTCATTACCTCAATAAACAATTTGAGAATTGCAAAGAGAGGAATTGAACTCATTCCTGATTTGAACTTGAGTCCACCTGAAGTTCTGACCCATTGTCTTTGCCACTGGACCACAGTGACTTCTGAAATGATATGATTGGAAGTTATATCTATCCTTTTCATTACCTCAATAAACAATTTGAGAATTGCAAAGAGAGGAATTGAACTCATTCCTGATTTGAACTTGAGTCCACCTGAAGTTCTGACCCATTGTCTTTGCCACTGGACCACAGTGACTTCTGAAATGATGTGATTGGAAGTTATATTTATCCGTTTGATTACCTCAATAAACAATTTGAGAATTGCAAAGAGTGGAATTGAACTCACTCCAGATTTGAACTTGCATCCAACTTCAACCCATTGTCTTTGCCACTAGACCACAGTGACTTCTGAAATGATATGATTGGAAGTTATATCTATCCTTTTCATTACCTCAATAAACAATTTGAGAATTGCAAAGAGAGGAATTGAACTCATTCCTGATTTGAACTTGAATCCACCTGAAGTTCTGACCCATTGTCTTTGCCACTGGACCACAGTTACTTCTGAAATGATGTGATTGGAAGTTATATTTATCCGTTTCATTACCTCAATAAACAATTTGAGAATAGCAAAGAGTGGAATTGAACTCACTCCAGATTTGAACTTGTGTCAAACTTCAATTTCAACCCATTGTCTTTGCCACTGGACCACAGTGACTTCTGAAATGGTGTGATTGGAAGTTATATTTATCCTTTTCATTACCTCAATAAACAATTTGAGAATTGCAAAGAGTGGAATTGAACTCACTCCAGATTTGAACTTGCGTCCAACTTCAACACATTGTCTTTGCCACTGGACCACAGTGACTTCTGAAATGATATGATTGGAAGTTATATCTATCCTTTTCATTACCTCAATAAACAATTTGAGAATTGCAAAGAGAGGAATTGAACGCATTCCTGATTTGAACTTGAGTCCACCTGAAGTTCCGACCCATTGTCTTTGCCACTGGACCACAGGGACTTCTGAAATGATGTGATTGGAAGTTATATTTATCCGTTTCATTACCTCAATAAACAATTTGAGAATAGCAAAGAGTGGAATTGAACTCACTCCAGATTTGAACTTGTGTCAAACTTCAATTTCAACCCATTGTCTTTGCCACTGGACCACAGTGACTTCTGAAATGGTGTGATTGGAAGTTATATCTATCCTTTTCATTACCTCAATAAACAATTTGAGAATTGCAAAGAGAGGAATTGAACTCATTGCTGATTTGAACTTGAGTCCACCTGAAGTTCTGACCCATTGTCTTTGCCACTGGACCACAGTGACTTCTGAAATTACGTGATTGGAAGTTATATTTATCCTTTTCATTACCTCAATAAACAATTTGAGAATTGCAAAGAGTGGAATTGAACTCACTCCAGATTTGAACTTGCGTCCAACTTCAACCCATTGTCTTTGCCACTGGACCACAGTGACTTCTGAAATGATATGATTGGAAGTTATATCTATCCTTTTCATTACCTCAATAAACAACTTGAGAATTGCAAAGAGAGGATTTGAACTCATTCCTGATTTGAGCTTGAGTCCACCTGAAGTTCTGACCCATTGTCTTTGCCACTGGACCACAATGACTTCTGAAATGATATGATTGGAAGTTATATCTATCCTTTTCATTACCTCAATAAACAATTTGAGAATTGCAAAGAGAGGAATTGAACTCATTCCTGATTTGAACTTGAGTCCACCTGAAGTTCTGACCCATTGTCTTTGCCACTGGACCACAGTGACTTCTGAAATGAAGTGATTGGAAGTTATATTTATCCTTTTCATTACCTCAATAAACAATTTGTGAATTGCAAAGAGTGGAATTGAACTCACTCCAGATTTGAACTTGTGTCAAACTTCAATTTCAACCCATTGTCTTTGCCACTGGACCACAGTGACTTCTGAAATGGTGTGATTGGAAGTTATATCTATCCTTTTCATTACCTCAATAAACAATTTGAGAATTGCAAAGAGAGGAATTGAACTCACTCCTGATTTGAACTTGAGTCCACCTGAAGTTCTGATCCATTGTCTTTGCCACTGGACCACAGTGACTTCTGAAATGATGTGATTGGAAGTTATATTTATCCTTTTCATTACCTCAATAAACAATTTGAGAATTGCAAAGAGTGGAATTGAACTCACTCCAGATTTGAACTTGCGTCCAACTTCAACCCATTGTCTTTGCCACTGGACCACAGTGACTTCTGAAATGATATGATTGGAAGTTATATCTATCCTTTTCATTACCTCAATAAACAATTTGAGAATTGCAAAGAGAGGAATTGAACTCATTCCTGATTTGAGCTTGAGTCCACCTGAAGTTCTGACCCATTGTCTTTGCCACTGGACCACAGTGATTTCTGAAATGATATGATTGGAAGTTATATCTATCCTTTTCATTACCTCAATAAACAATTTGAGAATTGCAAAGAGAGGAATTGAACTCATTCCTAATTTGAACTTGAGTCCACCTGAAGTTCTGACCCATTGTCTTTGCCACTGGACCACAGTGACTTCTGAAATGATGTGATTGGAAGTTATATTTATCCGTTTCATTACCTCAATAAACAATTTGAGAATTGCAAAGAGTGGAATTGAACTCACTCCAGATTTGAACTTGCGTCCAACTTCAACCCATTGTCTTTGCCACTGGACCACAGTGACTTATGAAATGATATGATTGGAAGTTATATCTATCCTTTTCATTACCTCAATAAACAATTTGAGAATTGCAAAGAGAGGAATTGAACTCATTCCTGATTTGAACTTGAGTCCACCTGAAGTTCTGACCTATTGTCTTTGCCACTGGACCACAGTTACTTCTGAAATGATGTGATTGGAAGTTATATTTATCCGTTTCATTACCTCAATAAACAATTTGAGAATGGCAAAGAGTGGAATTGAACTCACTCCAGATTTGAACTTGTGTCAAACTTCAATTTCAACCCATTGTCTTTGCCACTGGACCACAGTGACTTCTGAAATGATGTGATTGGAAGTTATATTTATCCTTTTCATTACCTCAATAAACAATTTGAGAATTGCAAAGAGTGGAATTGAACTCACTCCAGATTTGAACTTGCGTCCAACTTCAACACATTGGCTTTGCCACTGGACCACAGTGACTTCTAAAATGATATGGTTGGAAGTTATATCTATCCTTTTCATTACCTCAATAAACAATTTGAGAATTGCAAAGAGAGGAATTGAACGCATTCCTGATTTGAACTTGAGTCCACCTGAAGTTCCGACCCATTGTCTTTGCCACTGGACCACAGTGACTTCTGAAATTGTGTGATTGGAAGTTATATTTATCCTTTTCATTACCTCAATAAACAATTTGAGAATTGCAAAGAGTGGAATTGAACTCACTCCAGATTTGAACTTGCGTCCAACTTCAACACATTGTCTTTGCCACTGGACCACAGTGACTTCTGAAATGATGTGATTGGAAGTTATATCTATCCTTTTCATTACCTCAATAAACAATTTGAGAATTGCAAAGAGAGGAATTGAACTCATTGCTGATTTGAACTTGAGTCCACCTGAAGTTCTGACCCATTGTCTTTGCCACTGGACCACAGTGACTTCTGAAATCATGTGATTGGAAGTTATATTTATCCTTTTCATTACCTCAATAAACAATTTGAGAATTGCAAAGAGTGGAATTGAACTCACTCCAGATTTGAACTTGAGTCCACCTGAAGTTCTGACCCATTATCTTTGCCACTGGACCACAGTGACTTCTGAAATGGTGTGATTGGAAGTTATGTCTATCCTTTTCATTACCTCAATAAACTATTTGAGAATTGCAAAGAGAGGAATTGAACTCATTCCTGATTTGAGCTTGAGTCCACCTGAAGTTCTGACCCATTGTCTTTGCCACTGGACCACAGTGACTTCTGAAATGATGTGATTGGAAGTTATATTTATCCTTTTCATTACCTCAATAAACAATTTGAGAATTGCAAAGAGTGGAATTGAACTCACTCCAGATTTGAACTTGCGTCCAACTTCAACCCATTGTCTTTGCCACTGGACCACAGTGACTTCTGAAATGATATGATTGGAAGTTATATCTATCCTTTTCATTACCTCAATAAACAATTTGAGAATTGCAAAGAGAGGAATTGAACTCATTCCTGATTTGAACTTGAGTCCACCTGAAGTTCTGACCCATTGTCTTTGCCACTGGCCCACAGTGACTTCTGAAATGATGTGATTGGAAGTTATATCTATCCTTTTCATTACCTCAATAAACAATTTGAGAATTGCAAAGAGAGGAATTGAACTCATTCCTGATTTGAACTTGAGTCCACCTGAAGTTCTGACCCATTGTCTTTGCCACTGGACCACAGTGACTTCTGAAATGAAGTGATTGGAAGTTATATTTATCCTTTTCATTACCTCAATAAACAATTTGTGAATTGCAAAGAGTGGAATTGAACTCACTCCAGATTTGAACTTGTGTCTAACTTCAATTTCAACCCATTGTCTTTGCCACTGGACCACAGTGACTTCTGAAATGGTGTGATTGGAAGTTATATCTATCCTTTTCATTACCTCAATAAACAATTTGAGAATTGCAAAGAGTGGAATTGAACTCACTCCTGATTTGAACTTGAGTCCACCTGAAGTTCTGACCCATTGTCTTTGCAACTGGACCACAGTGACTTCTGAAATGAAGTGATTGGAAGTTATATTTATCCTTTTCATTACCTCAATAAACAATTTGTGAATTGCAAAGAGTGGAATTGAACTCACTCCTGATTCCCACCTCAAGTTCTGAACCAATATTTTTGCCACTGGACCACAGCAATAACTAGGAGAAGAATCAGAAGTCAGATTTATTCTCCGACTTTCTTAGCCTTACTATACTATGTCGATTTTATAAAGAAAAAAGCCTTACTATATACAGACGCTCCCCTACTTACGAACATTCAACTTACGAACAACGGTACATACGAACATGTCTGCAAATTGCATTTAAGTCCAAAAATGTTCGCAAGTCCAATTTTGTATTTCGCGCCTTTTTCGGAGTAGTACTTCTTTCCGTCGCTAATACCGACGCCTGGCGCTGTGAGAGCTCAGCTCACCCAGCATCTACCTTCTTCTTCGTTGCAATGCGAAAATGCGTGAATGTATCTCCAGTGTGCAAAGAACCTTTTTCATTTGTATAATTAAATATCTCATGCATCCAATATTGAATATGGTTGGTAAAAAGCTAAAGGCTTCTATTGAGGGAGTTGCAAGGAAGAGGCAAGCCATTTCATTTGAAACGAGTGGCAATAATAACGAAGCTTGATGCGCGTGAGAGTGGGGAGCGTTTCACGGGCATTGAATCGTTCGACCGTCAGTACCATTTATAAACAGAAAGATCGAGCAGCAGGACCCAAATATTGAACGTTGCACAAAGTTTGCAAATCAATTGAATGATGCCATACAGTGCTACCGCATCATTTATGATGAAAAAAAAGAAGAAAACTGTGCATTCGTCATTAGGTCGCTTCTTTTGGCCAGTTTCTAATACATAAATCTCTCTCTCTCTACAGTACTGTACATATTCTCTCCATTTTATTAAATGTTTTTTTTTTCAATACAAACCAATGCGTGTTACTTATACAAGCCTTAAACATACAAATGCACTTATATAAACCTTCAATATACTTATATCGGCCTTAAACATAAATTATAATACAAAATATAGCACTGAATCAACTTACAAACAAATTCAACTTATGAACAATCGCTCGGAACCAATTGCGTTCGTAAGTAGGGGAGCGTCTGTATATATAACGAGGGCAAGCCCTTATGGCCATCCTGTATCTGTAAGAGTGCAGTGGGGTGAGGCAGAGGGGGGTGGAGGAAATAAAGGGAAAGGAAGGTGCTGGAGCACAGCAGTGCAGATAAATGAATGCAGCAGTCAGTAGCATACTCCCCATTAGGCCCAGCTATCCTGAAAAGCACATGGCATTAAAAAAAGCAAACCCCCATCCGAGGAGAGCAGTGATGGCTGACGCTGCTGCGTGAAGAAGCCGAGGTCAGTCGATAGAGACAGGCAGATGGACTGTGCGGCACGGTGACCTGATTTAAAGCGAGACGTACAGTTTAGGTTTCTCGCTGGCTTCTTCCTAGCTGCAGGCAGACATAATTAGCTCCTATATTACCATATTTTCCGCATTATAAGGCTTACCGGAGTATAAGACGCACGAATGGCCTTTTTGTTTCACGTATAAAGCGCACCGGATGATAAGACGCAGTAGTAGTAGTGATGGTGGTAGTGGTAGCAGTAGGGGATTGTGTTAAAAATGCACTAGATGGAGCTGTAGCAGTAGTGGTAAGGAGGTGTGTTATACATCGATTAGATGGAGCTGTGTTAAAGGGAATTTCACACAATGATGAACCACTATTGATCCCTTCATAAGACGCAATGCCGTTTTTCTTAAAATTGAAGTATTTTGCTTGCGTCCTACAGTGCGGAAAATACGGTATATTACCGTTGTACACAGTGAAATTACTGGACCATCAAATTAAGGGTCTTATGAGCTTGCGCGGGTTTTCTCTGGGTTGACCGAGTCTTACCCACACAGAATTGTAATATCCGAATCATAGCTTTCCCATTTCCCTATTAACACCCAGCACCACTACCCGTTTCATAAACCCAGATATTACAAATCAGCTAAGTTGCAAAAATAGAACCTTTTTTGCACACTTTAACAGTTTCTATCGTTGTTAAACAGAAATTGAGATTGAAACATAGCAATAATTATAAAATACCAGCCACATATTATTACTCAGACGTTTAGTTCAGTCATATCTCAGCATTACACAATTGTGGTGGCCTGTTCTAAATTCCTGCTTATGAGTTGAGTCAGAAAGGGTGTAAAAACTTGCACGCTAAAACACCCCCTCCTTGCGGGAATAAACCGGAAGGGTAGATGCTGCATATTATTATTACCACTGCCAGAAGTTTTCAATAAAGGCAGATGAACACCCTAATTCTTTATATCTGATTTCATTTGTAATGCACATGTGCAGCCCCACTTTAAAGTCTACCTCATTTAATGAAAACTACAAAATTGGTTTGTGCACCAGCAAACAAAGCTTAAACGCTCGCAAGATGATTTTCCGTCAATGTCACCTTAAGTATACTCGCTGCCTAATTGGTTAAACACGTCACCTCCCTATGGTAGTAACAGTATGTACATCAACAAAAGAAAAAAAATCCCTTTAATTTAGTAGCTGCAAAAATACATCTGTTTATTGTGTATTTCAACAGGCCATACACATTATAATTACAACAACCAAATTACATACAGAAATATGTCCAACTGTGAAGATTTTATCCTCAAATGTAAATCTAAAATAGTGAAATATTATTGCATCTAAAATAAATGTTGTTTTATGAACAAACAAGGCTAAAATAGTTGACATCTTTGAAAAAAAGCGCTATCAGGATATTAGGATTAAATCACAAAAAAAGCGCATCACTTTAATTCAGGATATTCATGCATTTTTTCCAGAATTGCTCTTAAATTTCTTCTGCATTTTGAAACTGCTTTTCATGGCATCTGCAATGAAAATGCAATGAACGTTATACTACATAATGGAGTTAAAGCATCAATCATTGTAATGTTTTCCCTGCACTACTTCTCTATTTGACAATTTACAGCTTACCCTTCTCGCTTGGTGTGCATGAGCCATGCCACAAAATCTTTGGCCTTCATTTTATCCAAATGGCTGGTCAGGTCATTGGTGAAGGACCCTTCGGAATGTCTCTTGTAGTTCCGGATGATGTTTTGTCCTTTTTCAATGTGATACAAATGCCATCTAAGGGGAAAAAGAGCAGGAGTGAAGACAAACTTTCTCCACCGATAACATCACAATTTTGTTCTTAGAGGTGAATACGTATAATCCATAAAATCCAGGTTGGCATTGTGAATGAGAATCCATCTCAATTGCCTTACCTGGATAAATGAAATAAAAGTACCTCATTAGGTGATTGCTTTTATCCAGTATAATCTCCTCATTGGTGGAAAAGAAGAAAAGGACGAGCATGAACCGCATAAGTAGGATCATCCTCCAAGTCATCGAGTCTACACGGGAGAACAAAGACGCTCTTTAAAATCGACTTATCCGTGCAGTCTGGAGCGTTTGAAGGATAACAATTCACCTTAGGTATGTATCCTTTAGTGACGCCAGCCAAAAATTGTGAGAGTGGACTGCAGGTGTCTTCCAATGGCCCCCTGTTAGAAAATGACCTTCTTCCTCATTATGGATGGACCAGAATCACAGTGGCCTGGGGTTCTATCCACACAGGTCAATGGTCACCCTGGCTTCTTGAGACAGCAGCAGGTGTGAGAAAGCATCACATCCTTAACTGCACAGGGTTTGCCTTTAATGGATATGACGTAAAACAACCCTTCTATGATTGACGTGAACAATTTAAGCTTTCATCTAAAGGTATGGTTAAACGGGAGTCATAATCAATGGATTATTTGAGTCGGCCTAAATAAGGAGTGTTGTTGACAGGCCTGATAATTCATTCTTAATATCTGATTGGCCCATATGTTTCCCACTGAAGTCACTTAAATGAAGAGTGTGGTAAAATTAAACAAAACAAAAAAAACAGAAAAATTCAAAGGTGTATGTGTCTGTGCTGAGCTGTAGTCACTGCTGTGTCTGGGTGGTCTGGGGAATGAGTGGTTAGCCGTGTCGGCCTCACAGCTCTGGGGTTCTGGGTTCAAATCCAGGTCGGTCCACACCTGTGTGGAGTTTGCATGTGTGTGGGTTTTCTCCACGTACTTCAGTTTCTATGTGTATTGGGTAAATATGCAAACTGCACATGAGGTTAGAACATATTATTGAACCCTTGATCTCAGAACTGTGAGGCTGATGCGCTAATAGATGTATGCATGTGTATTTAATTATTTAATTTAATTGACTGTAGTCTGCCGTTCACCCCAAGTCAGCTGGGTTAGGCTCCAGCAACCCCCACAACCCTTTCGTGGGTGCGCGGTATGGAAGATGGATGACTGAATGGAAGTAAATTGTCTATGTGACCTGACACATTAAAAAATAAATAAATAAAAACGGTGTTTCTATTGTTAAACCAGTAGATGTCAGACTCGAATAGAGAATCCACCCAGGTCTCCTCTCTCTGTAATATTTGCGCTCTATTCATTCAATTCAGTTTTTGAACCAATAAAAGCCTTGCTGTACATAGTCATTTTTTTGAATGAGATAAAAGCCTTGCTCTACTTGGGCATTTAAACAAAATGCCTTGCTATACATGGTCATTTTTTTAACCAATAACAGCCTTGCTACAGATGGTCGTTTTTAGACCCCCCGAAAAAAACAAAACTTGCTATACATGGTCATCTTTTGAATAAAAACGCCTTGCTATAAACGGTCATTTTTTTTAATAAAATAAAATTCTTGCTATACATGTTCATTTTTTTCAATAAAATGAAAGCCCTGCGATACATGGTCAAATTTTGATTAAAATAAAAGCATTGCTATACATGGTCATTTTTTAAATTAAATAAAAGCCTTGCTATAAATTGTCCTTTTTTGGAATAAAAAAAGTCTTGCTATACATGGTCATTTTTTTGAATACAAAGTCTTGCTATACATGGTCATTTTGTGAATTAAAAAAGCCTTGCTAAACATGGTCATTTCATGAATAAAACAAAAGACTTGCTATACATGGTTATTTTTTGAATAAAATAAAAGGCTTGATATTCATAGTCATTTTTTAATGAAACAAAAGTCTTGCTATACATGGTCATTTTGTGAATAAAAAAGCCTTGTTATACATGGTCATTTTTTAATGAAACAAAAGGCTTGCTATACATGGTCATTTTAACCAATAAAAGCCTTACTATACCTGGTCATTTTTTGAACCAAAAAAAAAGACTTACTATACAAATAAAAGCATTACTATTATGCGATCACGTGCAAAAACTCCTGTATTCTGCATGTTGATGTTTGGGGATTAATTGTCATTGATTCTTGTTTTTGTTACCTCATTATCAATAAAACAACCCAGAGTGCATTGGTGAAAACCAGATCATGACTATATCATTTGATATCATTCATTCAGTCATCATTAATCTGACTGTGGGCATCTGGACAAGTCTGGAAGTGTCGTGCTTTTGTAAATTTGTAAATGTGTGACTCCAGGATCGATGTGTTTGTGTCGGCACAGGAAAGCCGCGACTTGATGTCGGGAAGCTAATGGGATTCTGAGTGTCTGGCACGAAGAAGTGATAATCAAATGTATGTTTTCCCACACGGTCACATCAATATTTGCTGGCTGTTTTCATTGTCCATCGACATGACCTCGTGTAAGGCGTTACCATGTCATTTGCTCTTAGGGCGTCATCAGAAAATCCATAGTTCTTTGGTCCGGAGCAAAATACAGCACCCCATTTTTTTAAATTCCATGTGGTTCCTTTTCACACTGCAATTTTTGCAAGAGTGTCATGATTTGACAACAAGCCCACACATGCAAATGTCCTCCAATAATTGGCCAAAACGGCCTGAAAGCCAAGAATGTATCCCATCTCAGGCCCAATTTCAGGAGACCCCGATTCTCTTTCCCAAGAGAATAAAAGGACTCATTCGAAGGGAAAAAGATTTTTAAAATTTCTGAAAAAAAAATTGGTCCTCAAATTTGGCCGGACAGATCTTCATCAAAACCATGAGAATAAATAAACACTGTTTAAAGTGACAAACTTTTATTGTGTGTCCCAATAGATTGAATCTTGTTTAATACTTAGTTATTTTTTTCTGATCTGGTATAGTAGTGGAGAAAAATGTAAATAAAAGCCAATATCACAAGGAAGTGACCTCCTTTTGTATGGACAGACATTTGATCAATGTTGCAATTATTTTGGCCAATACAATGCATATTTAGTTATCCCAGATTGTAATACATATTTAATCTAATATAAACACAAAAATCAGGTTTTCCTAATTTTCTTGAAAAATTCACAGGACCCTGCTTAGGCATCAATATTATACTTGAATTGAATGCTTTTATTGTTATTATACAAGTACAACGAGTTTTAAAGCTTCACCATGCAGTGCACAAATAACAACAAACAAAAAATAATCAATCAATAAATAAATAAGTAGTCAACATAATAAGTAGTCAACAACATAAATAAGTAGGGAAGTGCACAAATAACAACAAACGAACAAATACTAATAAATAATCAATAATAAGTAGTCAATATAAGTTGTCAACAACATAAGTAAGTAGTCAACATAGATAAGTAGTCAACATGAATAAGTGGTCACTTACATAAGTAGGTACAAAAGTGACTAAAGTGGTTAGCATCCTATGGAGTTTTAGTGCAAGTACAAGATAAATATTGATTAGATCATTTAATCCAAGTGAAGAGGTTGAGTGGTGACCATTTAGTCATTTCAAAACAACTAATTAAAGCTTGTATTTTTGTTGTTGTTGTTGTTGTTGTATCATATTCCTCGTTAATCATTCCAAGTGCTTGGCCGAATCTACTGTCCGTGCTCGGAATTTTGCGTCCAATTGCGCGTTGATTCGGAGAACAGAAATGCTAGATTAGTCTTAAATCCCTCAAGTAGATTATCCACTCATCTTTAAAGCTCATGCGTCAAGGGCTCCCCATAATTGCTGCTTGGAGTTTGGGGGGCAGGGATACCCGCCTCACGCATGGTCAAGGGAAGACCCAAGCTTGTACAATGCCATCCAGGTGTGCGCAGGGGGGCCAAATGTTTACATGCATTCATTAAATTTCACCCAGGGGTCTCCTGCCTCAATTCAGGGTCATCTGGTGAAACAAGGCATTTGGGCCATATGTTGTGGCCTACTGAGTTGTGGTGACTCGTTAGGGAAAGTAAATAGTCTTTGTGGGTGGACATTCTCCTCTTGTCGTGACTCAGCCCTTAACATGGGGGGTCACAGAAGATGTATGACCCCTCTGCTGACAGTTACTCGACAGACTTGACGGAAAAATAGGTTGCGACATTGTTTTCGGTGATTAGGGGGAATATTTGACAGATGAGCAAGCTTGGAACAGCTGCATGGACAGAATCTTTTGAACATGCTTATACTTCTCATCGCTCAGGGCCGTACTTAAAGAGAAAAACATCTGTAGCATGTGATTGACTTCAGCCTTCATTTAAGAGAGTTGATACAAAGAAAGAAATGTTTCAATCTTGGGTCAGCTTTGTAGGTTTAGAGATGTCACTATCTTTTTTTTCCACCTAACAAACTTTTCAAATGAAGTACAACAGTTACATTTGTAACTAACAAAAAGCAACTACTAAAAAAACCAAAATGTGTATCCAAGCAGCCTTTCATATATACTACATATGCCCCTTATTATTTAAAATACTGAAAACAAGCTTTAAATTGCAAATGTAAAGCCAAACACAGAAAATATTTTATGACAGTGGTCTTACACTTTTGACCTTTTCCCCCCCTAATTGCTGGTATCTTATTGTTTTGTTATGTTTTTTGTTTTGGCATCTAAGCAAATATGGCTGCAGTGTGTCATATTTGACGCTCAATGCGTCGCTGACCTTTCGTTAGGACCCCTTTTTTCCCTTTCTTTTCTTGTTTGTAAAGAACTTTGGGCACAGAAAAATGTGTGGATGAATGTGCTATCCATTCAATTAGAATATGTTATTTCTATTTGCAAGAGGATAGCCTAACATGACAAGACATAATTGATTTTTTTTGCATTATCAATGTGTTGTCTTTTATTGAACATTTTAACACATGCTGAGTTTATATTGAGCTTTAAAGCACTAAAAGGTAGACGCAGTTTTTGCTGACACGGCGTTTAGTTGCAAAGCAGCAGCATCGACAGTATGTTGTAAGCCCGCAAATGATTTAACAGGCACCCATTGATCCAGCCTGGTAAACATTCATTGCTTTCAAAAAAGATTTTGCACGCAGCTTAAAGATCCCCCCTTGGTGGTCACTCTTACACTTGAATTGGAATGCGTATGAGTGCGTGCGTGTTTGTGTCATGAGTATTGCCAGGCAGGTGGGGGTTGGGAAAATGGCTCGCGGTCAGTGAGAGAACCGAACGAAGCGAATAGTTTATAACGCTAGTAAGGCGACCAATAAATGATTGTCTACTACGTACTCATTTTGGCTATTAACTAGACAAGGTGATTGTTGCGCTCACTCCCCAACCGGCAAAATGTTGCAGTGAGAGACAGGCCGACAAGTCAACTCTGTGGGTCTGCTAGATGATGGGCTGCTGAATGGGGGATTGCAAAACACCACCACTTTGTCAAAACAGTTTACCTTCACTCTTTATTTTCTAAAGGGATTTTTACGCACTTGACTTCACACTTTGATTTGGTTTAGCAGCCCATGTGATCAGATACCTGTTGTTTTTAACCATTGGAAGCTTTAAAAATGACTATGGATTTGTTTTGGCTTTTTTTGAAGATGGTAAATGTCAAAATTCATGTTGGACAGTGGGACTGCAATTGTTTTTTATCGAGGCAGGTGAATGAGCAATATGATGGCTACACAATGGGCTGAGATTGGCATAAAAATACTAAGACATATCCAGCATTTCTTCATGCAAAGAAAAACTCTATATTGAGAAATTTCATGAAAATGATACGAGTAAAATGAAATTATACCTTAACACACCACGCAAACAAAGCTCTATGTTTTGATCACACACATGACAAGCATATGACAGACAGCCACTCAACGACTTGTCAACACCTTGTCCAAGAAGCTAGCAGTCTCCAAAATGTATTTGTTTATTAGGTTGACTGCTTATTTTTTATGACTTATATATTGATTATGTATCAGTTTGTTTTTGTTATTTATGCTTATGTTTTATATATATATATATATATATGCATATATAAATATATATATATTCTTATATTCTAGACTCTACTTCTGTTCTTGACTAATTTTTATATTGTATTATGTTGACTACTTATTTGTTTATTAATTATTGTTATTTATTGATTATTTATTTGTTTGTTGTTGTTATTTGTGCACTTCACGGTGAAGTTTTAAATCTCATTATACTTGTATAATGACAATAAAAGCATTCAATTTATGTATTCCTCCTCACAAACGTCACCAAAACATTCAAATGTAAAAAACACAGTACTTTTTTTTGGAATGAATGATGAATTTTGAAAAAGTGTTCGATTTTTTGAGCCCCTCAAATTTTGTGGTGTCACTCTGATAGTTATGTGGCCAGGTGAGACAACTCCTATCATGTTTGTATTTACGTGCACACCCTGCGACTGCAATGTCCTTCTGTCCCAGTACTTCTGTCACAACGGAGCATTTTCTTTCACCTGTTCTCGCACGTATACGTGGTTATTGTGACTTCACCGAAACCCTGGTTGTCTCACGGAATTCCAGAGTCAAAAGTGGGCGGCAGAGAGGAGGCTGCGGTGGAAACAATAGCCTGGGACATCTGTCATGCATGGCTGCACTCTCCTCCATTTACAATGAGCATGGGGGACTAGCCACTGGTGGCTTTCTTTTCTCTCCCCTCCCTTCCGGGGTCACTTCTGGCCCATACAATGGGCCTTTTGTCACCTCCCCACTTTTGGCCAACATTTAACCCTTTCAGACATTTTTCTTCTCCGAAACAAAACCTAGTTGAATCGGCGACTATTCATCCAACACTTTCTCCTTCAGTTTTTTTCATTCTGACTTTTAGTTCACTTTTTGACAGTATGCTGTGTCCTTAGGGGCAATGCTGCAGAGATGCTTTTTAAGAAATGATTCCTGCCCCCATACCACTGTCACATGATCTGACTTGAGGTTCCCAAAGGGCCTATCTGCGTTGTCAAGGTTATTTTCAGCCTCAAATGGCATCAATGATTAAATCTGTTATACATGTATTCTAATTATATTCATATCCTTTTGAGAATTTTATTTTTATAAGATTTGAAGCACTGGTGGTGGAGTAGAAAACCCATCTGCCTTCGGTGCATGTGCGGTGAGTTCAGTTTGTCTGGTTTCTAGATGCGCTCTTCAAATAACTGGTCGCAGTTCATCTTCTAGCCGAAACAACAAATGAATGGAATCACCAGTCCTGGTGGATGTTTACTCTGTGGTTTTGTTGTGTGGAAGAAATTCTGATAATGACCCAAAAGTAAAGTAATTTCAAATGACAACTTTCTGCCTTTAGGATACAGGAAAAATAAATTAATGTTTTCAGAGGAAGTCAGTGGACGAAAACTTTGGAATCACTCAATTCTAAGAAAAAAAATGATGAAGTCACCAAACTTATTTCCTGAAGCTATCATCTGCTTTTGAATTGATCAGCTCATTCGTATAAAGTTAAAAAGGAGTGATCAAACTGTAGTGAGCTCTTGACTGATCTGACTTATGTCTACAACACGAGTGTTTAAAATTATTATTATTATTTTTTTTAAATAAATGCTCCTTTAGCCTATTTGTTATCATGTTGTTTATGTTTCTGTGTGAGTGTCTGCATGTATTTGTGACTGTGAGAAAGAGCAGCATAGCAGTTTTCTATGCAAACACCCCACTAGAGGATGTCATTTCATTTACTACCCATTGATGCGACACAAATAACTTCCCCTGTCTTATCATCTGGCAGCAAGTTTACAAAGAGTTGCGTCTACTCAGTGTCAATGATTGCCAACGCCATTATGATGTTATTGTGCCCGAGCTGTCTGTTTCTTGGTCTTTTCAACACTCATCACTGCATTACAAATTGCAAATTGATTTTTTCCCCTTCGGGAGTAGATTGCTTGCATTCCAATGTATTCTGAGAGTTTAGAGAGGAAACAGATCTCATCACCTCTGCTTTGTGACAAATCAACATTAACAGATGACTATGAGCAATGTACAGCCGGTTATCTTTGGTGAATTCACTCATGAATTCACCTTCTGATGGGTTAAGCATCATTCTTGTATCTTAGTTGAGCACGTAAATGGCTAACTGCTGTTACGTCCTGCCAGCTAATTGCTGGCAGCTGTCTGGTGTCAGTCAACAAAGGCCTGTTTGAAAAGGCGATCTGTTGATTGCAAGAGCTGTCCACCCTTCCTTTAATAGGACTCGGATTTCATGAAATGTGGCATCTGCGTGCAGCGCAGATTTATTCTCGCCCACATGCACCACCCGCAACCACACCCTCGAACCTGGGGTCTCCAATAACTGTAAAGAAACTGCTCATTTGTGTGGGTTATAGATGACGCTGTTGAGTTAAGGGCATGGGTGCATTTCTTTGGTCCACGAGTTTGTTCCAATTCTTCTTGTCATTTATTCTTCATCTCATTGTATTCAGGCACAGTTCTTAGCTGTCTTATAAAAATGAAAGACAGTCATCAAAACAACCCCAGCAACAAGAATCACATCAAACATCAATTTTCCTCACCTTGCAGAAATGAGTGTCCTTTGTCATGCAAAAGAGCCACTTTTTTATTATTACAGTTTTTGGTACGATGATGAATGTGAAACTACAGCATAACTACTACACAGTAAAAAAATCAACAATTTTCAATTAGTCATAAAAACTAAAGAGTTTTAATAATTGATTTTTATTAAATTAATATTGTGAACTTGATTAATGATCATGTTTTTAGACTACAATTCAATTTCTTAGTAAAATGAAATTGAAGTAATACGTTGCGTTAACTTTGCCTTGGTCTTACTTCTGATACCGTCAAAAGGCGTTGAGCTCAGTTGCCACTGGGGTGTCCCAGCTACTTATTATAATATTTACTTCATCTGAAGCTCAATTCCCCATCAGGCCACACACACACACACACAAAAAATCTCGTCTTAATAGTGATTATTTCAAGCTAAGACGGGTGGGTTTTTAAGAGGAGCAACTGCTGCGTCTGAACATGTCTTCTGTAGATTAAAGTATAAATATCCGATAAAGCTGACAGTTTTGCCTCTTGGTGCTTTCTCAAAATGGAAAATGATAAGGAATTCTTTTTCAAAGACAGCTGTAGGTCTACATGCTTTAAGCATGTGGCTACAACTTGGAGAGCTTCATAGTGTGCATGTGTGTGTGTGTGTGTGTGTGTGTGTGTGTGTGTGTGTGTGTGTGTGTGTGTGTGTGTGCGTGTGCGTGTGCGTGTGCGTGTGTTTGTGCTTCAACGCATCTCAGGGTTGTCTGTGGGATGAAGTGGCCCTGTAGGCATCCTGTTATGACAAGGCCTTTTCTGCTCTCCGCCTTGAGACACCTCATCTGGGGCGTGTTCTGACAGAGTAGCCGCTTGGAATAGCTCCGATGAGAGGCAAGCACAGACCTTCTATCATTCTGGAGTTGCTCCTGTCACTTTCTCACATACAAACAGTGTGCCTCTAAAAAGTGTTCATTTCAAATAAAAATGGCTCAAATTAAGGCAAATGTTCATGGGGCAGCCCGGTGGAGCGAGTGGTTAGCGCGTCGACTTCACAGCTCTGGGGTCCTGGGTTCAAATCCAGGTCATGTCCATCTGTGTGAAGTTTGCATGGTCTCCCCGGGCCTGCGTGGTTTCCTCCGGGTACTCCAGTTTCCTCCCACATTCCAAAAACCTGCATGGTAGGCTGATTGGACACTCTAAATTGCCCGTAGACATGGGTGTGAGTGTGCATGGTTGTCCGTCTCCTTGTGCCCTGCGATCGGCTGGCCACCGATTCAGGGTGGTTCGGAGTCAGCTGGGATAGGCTCCAGCACCCCCGCGACCCTAATGAGGATAAAGCGGTTCAGAAAATGAGATGGGTTGAGAAATGTTCATGATCCAAGGTTGGTGGACTGTTGCAACAAAATTAATGTGGGAGGTGTGGTCTACAGAACAAGTGTGTATGCTTCAAGGACAATTCTAGCAAAAATTGAAAATATTCCTAATAAATATTGCATTACGCATATTTTCCCCTTGATTGGTCGTTGTACAATAGGGTCACCTCCCTCAGCCTTGGGCTATGGACTGATCCTGGCTGTTGTTTTGCCCATACAACTAATAGCTCAGATTACCTATCCTGTTTTTGGAGTCCTCAAATAGCCTATCATGTCAACAGGATGTCAGTAAAGGTCTACGCGGTAACGCATTACTCTAGGTTTCATTGGATCTAAGGGCAACAATGAAAATTTAACGACTATATTGGTCAAGCATAAAAAAAACACTAAGTGAAGACTTTATAGGCTATTTTTATTTTGTATAGTTAAAAAAGTAAGGTACAGATTCTAATCTAACTGAGTTTCTTTTAAAATCAAGCAGTCATTAATCAGGCAAATCAGATTTCTCGTAATTTAACAAAGCTGCTTTTTCAAAGTAACTGACAACTAATATTTCATGTACTATTTTTTTTTGCTCATGAAAATGAAAATGTTATGACTTTTCAATTTTAAAAAAAATCAATTTTGGGAGACATTTGATAGTAGTTAATTGCCCCTAAAATGCTGCTTTAAAATGACCATTGGTAAAATTTGCCGTTTAGTTGTACAGAGCGCCACCAATGTCACTAATTATACCATTACACTTTCACGTAAACACAAATTTATGTTAAATCACCTGTTTAATAATAAAGGAAAAATACAGATGTGGCTACATTGTATTTACAGTAAGTCACGACTGTCCATACAAACAGATTTTAAAAATGTAATGCAAACACTTAAACTGAGCCAAGAAGAAAAATTAAAAAAGACAGAAGTGATTCCATGAGAGTATTTGGCAGCAGAGACGCTCAAACTTTCAATAAAAAGAAAAATGTCAACTGATTTGTTAAGTTGTTGTTATGGTGTTAATGGAGCAGATAAGTGATATAAGTGGTTTAATAGACAACAATGGAGAAAAGTGCCATTGTTCTGGTATACTGATTCGGTCAAACTTTTCCAAAAGGAAAGGTGTTTTCCAAAATCTGCAATACAACACCAAAAACAAGCCTAAAAGCAAGTCTCATTGTTTTAAATTTCAGAACAACATGAAAAGATTTTTTCGCTCCAAATTTTCAATAAAATGTACCAATCCCTTTTTCTGCTGACGATGCTGAGACCCGAGATGGTGCGATTATCATGCCCACTTAATGTACGAATGCCACTTGACAAACCGATACATGAAATTGATGATCAAAATCGACCAGAAATTCATGAATATTTCAGACTGCGAAACAGCCACTGAGACTCAATAAAAATGAGCAATGGTTGTACATTTGACAATGTTCACCTGAGATAAAGACATGAGAGCAGTAAAAATGTCCTTGACAGAGCTGTGCTCTGGTCCTTGCTAACAGATCAGCAGCACCATCTGTGACAACCCGGCAAGCAATTATCCTCTATCAAATCCTTGCTGACCATCTTTATTAAAAGTCCCTCATAACACCTGAGATAAACCCACTGTCACACCTGTGCTGTCATTCCCCACTCCTCATTCAGTCCCGCGTTCCGTGGCCGAGGCGATACTGTGGAGGCGGGTTCATGGTCACACTGTACCTTGTCGTCATGCCTCTGGCCTCCACCACAATCATAGCTATATGGCTATCATAAAATGTCCTATAGCTGAAAATGGCTTGGAGCCATGACATTATAGACACAGGAAGAGGGGCTATGGTGGGGGTTGTGGTGCTCTTTGGCTATAAAAGCATCATAGACTTGTCCCTCAAATGGCACCTGAAGGTCACTGGCCACCATGATGCTCTCTCTGCCTTTCAAGCCTTTCTCTGTTTTGTTGTCATGGCGTATTTAAAAAAAAAAGCTTACATTCTCATCAAAAACAAGTACTTCAAATGACACCGCTTTTCTCACAGTAGTAACATTTCGTTTGTGTATATTTCCTTTGACCGTTATTTTGAGGTTGTGCAGTTTTACCGTTAACTCATGTAGATAAATCGTTGGGCCTCGGTGGCAATGACCTCATGAGGGAAAAAATAAGAGATCTGCACTGCTCTTGTACTTTGCTTAGTTTCGCAATTGACTACATTCATGAATATTCCATTTAAAAAAGCTTTTGGCATGAGTACTGGAAAAAATTGAGTTGTGTTTTTATCTTTTTCCGCATTATTGCGAAAAGACCATCACTCTCTACAAGGAATGAAGGGAATAAAACTGCTATTGATTTGCAATCTTCTTTGGTGTGATTTTAAGTGTGAAAGGTTGCTTGGATGTAGTATGTGCCCTGAAATTGGCTGCTAACCAGTTCAGGGCGTCTCCTGTCTACTGCCCATAATTAGCTAGAATAGGGCCCAGCACCTCTGCGACACTCGTGAGGATAAGGGGTAAGAAAAATGGATGGATTACACACATGCAACAGCCAGGTGTTCATTATTCTTAAGTGATAGTACGTTCGCCCATTCAGAAACAGCTTTATTGTTTAAACAGCTGTCAATATAAAGGCGGCCAGATGTGGTTCTCTCTATCGGGGAGTAAAACTTCCTATCGCCGCAGTCTAACCTGAATTTTTATGTTAGTTGCAATCTGTTGGAATGTTTTATTTTATCACTAGAACTTTTATTTTTGGGTCTTGATAAATATTCCCTCGATACGGGGTTGTTTCATTTTAAAAAGTGGGCAAAAATCTCCGGTGAAGTCTTCGGGGCAAAAATACTCTAAAATACACTAAAAGATGAGTGCGCTCAGTGTTGATGAACAGACCTTCAGAGTGAAAAAAAAGTTGTGCGATGGACCACGAGACAAAGCACAGAGCTTCCGACGCTCATTGGCAATCACAACTCAAAAGGGTGATGGAATTGAGTGCTCGCCACATTGTACGAAACGTCGTCATCTGACTGGCGTCTGGACAATATCCAAGGCTGCTGTCCACTTGTGTGGCGTCCTTGTATTTGTAGCTGAAGTCCTGCAAATATTCAGCTGGTTGAATAGTGAAGGTATGACTACAAGTCAAGAGTCAACCCACACCTCCTGCAAACAATATGGTTTCACAGCACCATATTCATCCAAACGACAGTCTCGGCAGAGCCGCATTGTGCTGCCGTGAAGCTATTAAGAATGTGGCCTCCGACGAAATGAAACATTGTCCAGAGCTGGAGAATTCCCCTTAGTCGGGGAGGTGAGGGCATGGTAGTACGTGTGTATGTGTGTATTTTTTAAGTTTGAGGTAGAGAAGAGAAGAGACGGTGATGATGGACAGACACGCGGACCCCCTCCCCCCGTTATCAAAGTAGCAGGAATGTAAAACAGACTAGTGGGACCTGGAACGACCTTCGAATCCGAAAAGCTGATGACGTGCGAAGTCAAGGGGGTGAGATACAGAGCAGGGCCAAAACGTGCAGCTGCTTAGCAGAATTTGATCAGAGTCACCATTTTCACGCAAGGTTGGGCTCCTTTTTTGTGATATGTAAGCATTTGTTGTGCTTTGATGAATGTCCTATTTTGAAGATGGCTTTCCATTGAAGCACAGTATGACCCACATGTCAATAAGTCTCTAACTTTTGAAATCTCACCACGGACACTCAATTTAATGCCTGTTTAGGCCAAAAATAAAACATCAGGAAGTCATTAACGTTTTCTCTTTATCCTGATGTTATTACAAAATATGTATGGACACGTGATAATGCTATTTGTATTTGAAATCACAGCTCAAAATCTACCACTGACAGCATTAGATGCATTTGATATGGGAGGGCTTGCAATACACAGTTCCCACAAATTGGACGTCTATTGTTGTCAGTGGCAGAAAATAAATTAATTAACAGTAGAACTTACCCATCAGCGTGCATTGTCTTGAACTGGATGTTTTTCCGCAGTTTCTTTTACTCAAAATCCGTTATGGGAAAGAAAACACATTTATCATGTCCATCCCAGCAAAAGGAATCTTGCTTAATAAATTGAGAAAAAGAAAACAAAACAAACAAACAAACACACAGGAGTTAGTTCTATGTAATATATCAGAAAAATCTGAAAAACCTAGTATTTCCAGCATGTGGCTGCCCAACATGGAGGCACATTTTTTTAATGTTGTTGCTATAAAAGCCAATCAAATGTGAGTATATGCCAAATTGCCTGCCCTTCCTCAATACATCATTATCATATGCACCTGTGCGAAAATCTATCACTGTGCATGAATGTGTGAATACAACTGCAAAACAAAATGGACACACTCATAGCAGTGTCATTTCATGTGTTTAAATATTATATTCTCAATTATCAGGGGTCTAAGAAATGCTCATACTTAAATACTATTGTATCTTTCACATGAAGATCATTTACAAGAGTATGCTGCACAAGACAAATGCATTCCAACACAGAAGAATCTTGTTTAACAATTTGGAATTTAAAAAAAAGACAATGTAGTGGATAATGTCCATAAATGTGGGACATTTTTCAGACATTTTTAAATACTCCTACTATTTCAGCCATTCAAATGGAAATCCTCAATGGACATACTGGTTTTTATTTTCATTTTTCCACTATTACTCATCAAATAAAAAAGAAAAATGACAAAAGTATTGTATGTCGATATATTACCTTTGACTTGACTTGGTTCCCCAACCTTTTTGTGATGCTTTACTCCAATTACAAATCTTTACAAAAACCCACTACTCCCCACACCCACTTTTGCGACCCTGCTGACTGTGTAATCTGCTTCTCACAAGCAGAAAAATGGTCATTAGTCCACCGGAAATTTTGGCTTGCCCTCCCCACACATACACACACACACACACACACACACACACACACACAAACACACACACACACACAAACACACACACATACATACACACATATACACACACACACACACACACACACACACACACACTCTTTTACCTGGAACAAAGGGAAAAGCATTCAATAGTTATTGATTCGGCGATATGCAACTTTTACTGGAGATGCCATTTAATCACAAAAGCTGATTTATTGTAGGGCCTCTGACAATCCCATTAAATTGCTGTCTACCTAATCAAGTCAATTCTTTTTTTCCTCGAGGACTAATCTTTTATAGAGGCAGCGGAACAAATCCCATCAGTAACAGGATTGGTGGGGAAGCAGAATGTTCCGGGACTGCTATGTTTCTTATGAAACATGGGAGGGGACAACAACACTTTCAGAGCTCATAATAATATTAATAATTATTAAGAATCGGAACAGAAATAGGCAGCATCTTATTTTGTCTTCCTGAAGATATTTCAAGATGCTATAAGCACATTTGGCACATTATCACCCTTCACAGTGTGGCCTAATTTGCATGTCAGATGCCGCTTTTTATTACTGGTTGGGCTTTTAATCCAAATGAACTGTAATATGTGTAGTTGTGTGTTTGCCAAGGCTGCATTTGTCCACTTCATGAGCACCACTCTGAAGGTTTCCTGCACAAATTTTGTTTTTGTATGTTTTTTGAGCCTTTAAACGCACGGGAAGCCATTGACGGTGCCAGACGCCTAATCCATTTTGTCTGGGGGACTGCAAATGAACGACTGTTCTATTTCTTGCTGCGTCTTTCGCAGTCAAACTGGATTGGATGTGTAACGTGGTCAATGGCACTGAAACATAATTCACAGGCAGTTTTCCCAGTTTGAATGAAGTGGACATCGTTCATCATCAATAGTGTGCAATGACTTCTAATACAAAAAAAACAATGTATATTTTTTTGTGTGTATTCATTTTATTTAATTATTTTTGTTTTTATGAAAATTGTACTAATTTATATATATAGTTGTATTAAAAAATATGTATATAAACATACAATATTGCTTAATAGTAGATTTTTAAAAAAATAACTGGTAATATTTTTTTAATAAGTAAATATAGGGATTTGGTCTAAAAAGTTCTTAAGTGCCATCTTTTAAACCATTGTTCATCATCAATGGTGTGCAATGACTTCTAATACAAAAAATATGTATATTTTATGTGCGTATTCATTTTATTTGATTATTTTTGTTTTTCCTAACATTGTACTAATTTATATATATATAGTTGTATTAAAAAATGTATGTATATAAACATACAATATTTCTTAATAGTTGATTTTTTTAAATAACTGGTAATATTTTAAAAAAATTGAATAAGTAAAGATAGGGATTTGGTCTATAAAGGGTGATAGGTCTTAAGTGCCATCTTTTAAATAGCTGTTTACTGTAGTAAGCATTGTCCCTGAAAGCGTTGAATGATCTACCATAATACAAGAAGCCTGAAAGCCCCTCATAATGAAATTATTCTTGCACATTTTTATGTTTTTCTCTCTGCTTTATTGGTCGCTTTCATTGGATTCCAGTCCCATCTGTCGAATGAAGTGTAAAGAGAAACAAAGGGAGGATCGAAACCTGGAGTGATGGGACAGAATTTTATGAGAAGCTGATAAAAGTTTACTGGCTGTCACTGAACAAAGCCTAGAAAGATGAGCCTGACTGGGAAAATGATTCATTTTGTGTTGAAGCCTTGGAAACACTTTCTTTTATATATGAAATAATACGGAAATTACATTTCTCCAACGAGGCTCAGCTCAACGAAACAGGAAGTCAGCTCTAATGTTTCCAACAGGGACAAATGACATCATTTTAAATAGTCTTTGATAGAAAGCAGTAATTGCTTGCTCTTGCACTACCTTTAAGAATTCAATAATGTCAATAGAGTGCAACTCAGTGTCGTTCACAATGACTGGACTGAGTCTATTCCATTTGAATTGAATGAAATGCTAAATGGGCAGAAGGCTATGCATCTGCTTTGTGCACGTTGTAACATTACCTCTGCTTCAACGTGAAGTACTTCCGTGAAAACCCATTCTGTATGAAAACATATTATTCCGTGACTTCTTTCTGTCACCACCTGTTATTTTATGCTGCTTTTACACTCTAGATATAGGGACATATTGGTACTTAAGGTTCTCGAATTAAAATACTTTAGAGTTTAAATTCAAAACTCAGTTTGTTAAGCGCAGTGCTCTATGCTTTGTTGAAAAAAACAATAACAAAAAAACATAATCAGACAAACAAATCAATTTTAAAAAATCCGCCTGAATTCCACTAATTTCTTTTGCTCCTCTTTCTTTGCTTTTGCTCACAAAACAGGTTATCAATTTGAATTTTGCAACAGCTGTGCAGCTGTAGGGCCATCGATGAGTGATGCTAAAATTCCAAAATGATTATAGTAGGAGAGGCAAAGTAGTAAAATGTACTCACATTTCATAGTGCCAATAGTATGTATTTACACATACATTTAAATAATAAATAAAGCTTAACAAATATTCATTCATTCATTTTACTGAGGGACATAGAGTAACAGTTCTACTCTTATCCTTATGTTGAGTAAGAGGTTTCTTACGCTGTAGTAAGGATTGGCTTGACACAAGGGATTTTCAATCCACTCCCTGTTAAACTTGACTATCCTTGCAAGGGTGCATTTATCTCTGTTGTGGTGCACCATTGCCTACCACATTTACCCCTTCCACTCATTAAAACATTCTGTGAACAACCAACTTATTTACCAAAGACCTTTTGGATCTTACATCCTTTGTGAAGGGTGTTGATGACTCGTCTTCTTACATCTGTCAAGTCAGCAGTCTTCCCCATGATTGTGTAGCTTTCTGACCTAGACTGCAGGAAAATCAAGATGCAGCACTTTTACCGTTACGCACAACTACCCCGTCCGAAAAAATGGACCCTGTAATATAACATCATTAATGTTAAGAGCATGTTAAAACAGTATTTTAATATCTAGTCCAATACCAAAGTGGTCAGCTTCATCTCAAACATGAACAACAATCGACAAATATAAAATGTTATTTTAATAATATCTTAATAGTTAAATATATATACATGGGTTTGAACCCTGGAACTAGTATAGTTGTAAATATTTCTGATCTCAATGGAACCTTCATTTTTTGGAAGATGGAGGGGGTACTCCATTCATGACTCTCCCAAGCAGGAAACCAGGGACAAAGTGCTGCCTCTGCAGGCCTCCCTAAAAGCCTAGCTCAGCACCTCTGGACCTTTGTGAAGTGACCATTGATTTGATCTTTTAACTTATTCCTCCATTGACATAGACACACTGTGTCAGAGCTATTTGCTGGAATAAATCCCAATAAAAAAGCTGATTGTCAGCTGACAAAATGGAGTACAGAATTGAGAGGAACTTTTTTTTTGACTTTCAACTCCTCCTTGAATGCCAGCATTACTTTCTGCAGCAAATGCATTTATCCCACGCCATTTACATTTTAAGAAAGGGTTCCCACTGCAAAGATCAAGGCAATCTATACATAGCCAATGTGTTGCCGCTGCCAGGAAGACTCTGTCGATTCCATTAAAGGTGGGGCCAGATGTTTGTCATTACCTTTATTGATAAGGTTCGAATCAATACTGTGATTTATTCTGTGGGGATACGCCTAAGCTTTAGTCACAAGTTTCACAAGAACCAAATCAATAGTACACAATGGACAAGTACAAGATGACCACATGTAAATTGAAAGCCCAAGCAAGGCTCTTGCAAACTTTCCCAACAGTTTAGGCTGGTTTTCCACATTATTGTACACACACTGATCTGCAATGATTTGTCTTATTTCAACATTGAAAAGACCTCTGGCAAATAGCACTTGAGTGTGCGCAGAGTAAAAACTTTTTCTATTTGAGGTAACTCCTAAGCTCACTTTAGGGATGGACACCTGGCGGGCCTCCCCACCATTGTGAATTGGTAAACTTGGGGAAACCATTTTAGGTCACGAAAAATTGTGTTTTAGCATTTTTATTCAGGTTTTTGACACAACACTCATATTTTTTGACATCTAATTTTACACACGTTTTGTCCTTTTTATAAGTGTTCCCAGTGGGAACTTTCAACTTACAGTATATCTAGTCAAAACTAATATTTTCTCAATTTACTCCCTTTCACCATCTTGAGGCAACACGCAGTCAATGTACTAGGTTAGCAAACAAAATATAAACTTGATTGGTTGGAAGGTCATGTGGGATGGCTTAACTCACATATAATTGCTCCGTACCTTCCACCACTAACGTAAAGCCTGAAATGCTGTGCCTCTTAATAGCCCAACGAAGACAGGTTGGCTCTCAAGCAAAAATGGGCTGATGTTCAAAAACATGTTTTAGACATCAAAATGAGCACTTACAAAAAAGTCTTTCTTGAAGCACACTACATTTGCCCAAAATGTTAACAATTCCATAATATTTCATCATTTTTATCAATCATTAAGGTACAACACTGTCAACTTAAACTGCATTTTTTTAGTTGCAGTTCATAGAATATATATATATATATATATATATATATATATATATATATATATATATATATATATATATATATATGTATATATACACATATATACATATATATGTACATATATATATATATATATATATATATATATATATATATATATATATATATATGTATATATATACAGTATATACAGTTGTGGTCAAAAGTTTACATGCACTTGTGAAGAACATAATGTCATGGCTCTCTTGAGTTTCCAGTTATTTCTACAACTCTGATTTTTCTCTGATAGAGTGATTGGAACAGATACTTCTTTGTCACAAAAACATTCATGAAGTTTGGTTCTTTTATGACTTTATTATGGGTGAACAGAAAAAAGTGATCAAATCTACTGGGTCAAAAATATACATACGGCAGCGCTAATATTTGGTAACGTGCAGTTCAGTTGTATGTATATTTTTGACCCAGCAGATTTGATCACTTTTTCTATTAACCCATAATAAAGTCATAAAAGAACCAAACTTCATGAATGTTTTTGTGACAAAGAAGTATCTGTTCCAATCACTCTATCAGAGAAAAATCTGAGTTGTAGAAATAACCGGAAACTCAAGAGAGCCATGACAGTATGTTCTTCACATGTGTATGTAAACTTTTGACCACAACTGTATATATACAGTATATCGACATACACATGATTTAAGTACACTGTTCAGTTATGTTGTAGCACCTGCTCTGTCAAAAGGTATCTTTTCCCCTGTCTCATCTATTTCATTCACTGCTGCAGTCATTCAGTGACACAATAACAACTTGCCTTTTTGCCACGTTCAGTCTGTATCTGTCCTCCAGGAAGTAAGAAGTGCAGTGACAATCACCAGCTGGAGTGGAGAAAGAATGGGACGTCAATACAAATGGCAGATTATCCACATTGTTTTTTTTTTAAACTTTTTTACTTTTGTGTTGATTCTTTCTATTTCAGCAGTCTAGAAAACAAAGTAAAGAGTGAAACCAGTGTCCTATTTGGAAGCCTCGTTCCAGAACCAATTATGAGAACCATGGATACGAGGGAGGAAAGGTGAAAACAACAACAACAAAATCTTAAAATAACAAATGAATCAAATAGGGCAGTCGAAGAAAACTGTACTCGTGGCCTAAAAGAGGAGGCAACGGACTATAGCCTCAGAATAGACGCTGAGTCGACCGACTGGACTGAAATGTAATTACCTCTCCCTCGCAATGTCACGCTGAAGACCTGAGCCTGACGGCAGCCTTAAAGTGGATTGAATTAACCTCCAGCTGGGAACAGGGGTTTTCTTAGCTTCAACCTCGCCATGCAATTTGTTATGTTCTTGTCCTAACACAATCAAACGATTTTCTAAAATTGCCTGTTTTTTGGCATTTTAGGGGCGCACTCGGCCAACCACAAAAAAATGAGCTCTGAAATTCAAATGCTGTGGTGCATCCTCACTTACATTAACACCGGCAGAATTCTCCTCTGACTGCACATTCATGGCTATTACAAAACAGAGCCATTAAAGTCACTGATTTGCCGCTTGTCATAATTTTTACAACAAACAGATTACGTACAGATGCTTATGTAGATTACGATTTTCTTGATTTCCTGGCTGGGCGGGTAATGAGCTGCGGTAATGAGGACTCAGATGAGCTATTTATTTTATAAACCCAGGGGTAAAGTGGTGGTGTGGTGGCGGGTGGCCTCGTTGATAGTAACCTGAAAGTCGAGCGCTTTAGAAGATGGTAAATTGTTTGCAATTGAATAAATCTAAGCGAAATATGAATAAAATGTTACATGTTTTTTTCCCTTGTAAATCTGTACCAACATTATCTAGGGACGTTGATAAGAGATAGAGATGACGCTATATTAGAAGCAAGGGAAAATGGTGATCTGTGAGAGAGATGTATTGTGAAGGAGGTGGGAGCCAGCAAGATGTTGAGGGGCTTCCTGGCTGTATAATTGAAAATCATTCAGACAGTTGTACAGTTTAACCTTGGAGGGCTATGGTCTTGCCTTTAATTGGTGTGTTGGCATGCACTGGCAATTGAAAAGCTGAAAAGTGTGGGGGCGTCCCTATTTACATGGTCTCTTCCATTAGAGCTTTACACAACAGCAGCCCTTTATCAAGGTTCTCTGATAACTCTCTGATGCCTCTTGAGTGTTGGCTTTCCCTTGAAACTTTTCCATTATGCGTCTATTCACTGCTGGCCTTGCAGCAGATTGGGTATTTGCAACATTTAATTAGAAAATCACTGTATTTTATACTGCCGGCATGAAATGGCTCATTGCTAACATTTTGAGGTGGGGGGGGGGAGGGGGGTGGGGGGGGGGGGGGCGACAGAGGCCAGAAAAAGATTTACATCTCTAGTAGATGGTTCTGCTCCGTTAGAGCGCGGCCACCTTCGAACTAGCTGCAGGCCAGAGCAATGTGATTCTTTGGCCCAGATTCTCAACCGAATTCATTATTGATGGATGACTGATTGGGAACTCAATTACAGAAAGATTACGTGGCTAGCAGACACTGGGACACAGCTATCCTGACAGAGAGATTGAATTACAGCATTGCAGAGGAGAGAATGTGTCCTTCAGAGGTGCCCGGCATTGCTCTCCAGGCCACCTGAAAATGTCATGTGAAATTGCTTCTTTCATAGCTGCTTTCGTGCGAGTTTCTCTTTAAGTGGATGGACATTTGCTTCGGACTGGCCTGCAGCTCAGGAGACCGAGTTTCGTGAAGAAGGAATTTTTGTTTCTTTCTCATTCTATGTTTTTACTTTGTTTGAAAGAAGCCACCTCGTGGTGTAGATGTTCCCTCGCCTGACTTCGGTGCGGGCATGCGTGGGCTCGAGTCCCGCTGGTGGCAGTATGATTGTGAGCGCGAATGGTCATTTGTCTCTCTGTGTTCCCTACGACTGACTGGCGACCGGTCTAGGGTGTACTACTCTGCCTTTCGCCCGAAGTCAGCTGGGATAGGCTCCGGCAAAACCCCTGCATCCTTATGAGGATGCGCGGTATGAAAGATGAATGTTTGAAATCAATCAATTGGCTGACAAAAGGCAGACTATGTCTTTGAACTGGTTCAAAAATAAATACATAAAAATTCTCCAGTCCAAATTTTATAGTCATGACAACTAGTGATAGAGAAAATACAATTATGACTATTATTATTGTAATATTAAAACATGAAACTCCATACATAAGAGTTTTAGTATATTACCATATACATAATCACTAAACAGGTTGATTTATTAGCACTCTAAGAACTGTTATCAAAAGTAATGACCAAATTAGACTAATAATGATTTACACACATTCATATCCCTGGTTTAAGAAAATAACAGACATTTAAGCCCATTCCCTAAATTGCCGTTCAGTGCTTTGGAGGTCTTGGGCATCAGTGATGTTTAATTTGAAAAATGTCCAAATCAAAAACATCCCATATCTCAACAAATTACATGAAATGATCATTTCCAAAATTTACCACTTATGAGGTATCAGAACTCATCACACAAAGAAACAATATGTTTAGCCTCAGTCTTGACATTCTTTGGGCTCCTTACCAGCTACATTCTTCAGGTTAGGGTCAATATTCCAATTTTTTTTCCTCTCGCATCACGCACTGAGAACGCAATGACGCTTAATTTCTGCATTCCAATGAAACCCCTGCGAACTTGTAATAATAATAATAATATAAAATAAATCAATATTGGTGGTTCGAGCAACGACACAAGGTTGGCGAGAATATCGAAATGTACGTCTGGTGGATATTTTCCTGCAGTTTTGGCAATATCAATATTTTGTCACAATCCTGCTTGTTTGTGCATTCCCCCTGAATAATTTGATGTTCAAAATGACAGCTGGTCTCTTCCCTTACGTTGGAAGCGGGTGCCATGATGAGAATGTGAATGTATGTGCATAAATATTGGCATTTTACCAGATCTCATTCATATAACATGGCCCACCTGAATGAGATTGGCGCCTCGCAGGGTCGTATGCTATTACAAGTTTAATGTGAATTCAGGCTGAAGGAAGATGAGAGAAGGGGGGCCTCGACTTCTGAAATGGAAGCATTCATCTTCCCTTTCTGTTGGTCAGCAAATGCGCTCAAAGGAGAGGATACAGCCCGGTGCAAAAAGTGGAGACGAGGCTGATCTCAGAGAAATCATTTTATTGCAGATCAGCTGGCGGAGCCCATTTCAACCTTCGCTCTCGTACAAGTCGCTATGACGGGATTGTGTTTATTGCATTCATCAATGGCGACACGGGCGGCTGATCTTACGCGCTAGTGCTTTCACGTGTTGTTCTTACTAAACTTCTACCCAGATAAAATCTCTCGCTCTTGCAAAGTCATTTAAAAATGCAATTTTGGCTGGTGAAGAAAGTTCATTTTTTATCTTGGACAAAGTTAAATTGCATGTTTAAGCCATATGTCGTTGATATATTGTGCTTCGTCTCATTTGTTAAGATTGCAACATTTTAAGATACTAAATAAGAGGTGATAACTTGCTTATTCACTCATTTTAACTTCAGAATGAAACATTTAAGCATTGCTAAATTAGGTTCAAGCAAGCTTTAGAAAAAAAATAGGCTCATTCATTCATTATACAAGCCACTTATTCTCAAAAGGGTCGCGGGGGCGCTGGAATCTAGCCCAGGCAACAACGGGCACCAGGCGGGGGACACCCTGATTTGGTGGCCAGCCAATCGCAGAGCACAAGGATACTAACAACCTTGCACGCACAAACTCGTACCTACAGACAATTGGGGGTGTTTTTGGGATGTGAGCCAAAACCAGAGTAATACCCACACAGGCATGGAGGGAATATGCAAAATCCTTACAGGAAGGCCGGAGCCCATCAGGGATTTAACCCTCAATCTCAGAGCTGTGAGGCGGACGTGTGAACCACTCTTCCACACGTGACACCAAGACAAAGAGATGTTTGTTTACCAAAAAGGTATTAGCTCAATAATTTTTGCAAACCAACGACCAAAAATTAGCAAGTTTTTTTCTGATGTACCTTGCCTTGAATTCATTTGAATTATGGGTTATTTGTATAAACCCATCTTGGGTAACATTGGGTTTAAAATATAGGACAGCACACCCTAAAATCACTTTAGAAGAGACCAGTACCAATGTTCACAGTGAACTAAAGTCAAATGACCCAAGCACAAGGAAATGCAGATTTGAAAGGAGTTTTGTCTGGCCATATCACATGACACTTTCTTGTGACTGCCTCCAAGTCCAAGTTAAATATGTAAAAAAAATCTTAATTGTACGACTCCAAAGATACCTTTCATTTGTGTTTGTGTGAGCAATCAAATTTGCGCTCAATCTCACAAACTTTAAGTAAATCAGACCCAAAGTGTCATCTTTCTTTGTCGTTCTGTTACTTTGTCAGGGAGGAGACCAACTCCTGAAAGAGCCTATTGTTTGCCATTGTCGTCAATGGCGACATGGCCACGTCAAGGATTAGATGGACAACAGGCAGCTTTTAGCAGACTTTTGCTTTGTCCGGGTCTTTTTTAACGGACTGGACACTTTCAGAAAAGACTTCCAGGCTATTTCCCGCTCATTCCCCTTAGTTTACATAGTCTACAGAGATGTGGCAACCTTTGACGGACGAACTGATCTCGTAATTGGCAGATTGTGGAGGGTGGGACATTTGTTGTGAACCCAGAATCAAAACAATAACTAATTTTCGGATTCATAGTCGTCTTTTGCAGTGGGGAAATATAGGCTTAATTGAGAATGACAACTACTATTTAAAACAAAATGCTTACTTAATGCTTATTGAAATATCAGGGCCATCTAATGAATTGATCCCCTATAATGACATGCAAAATGTGTTTGCTTGTTTCTGTTATTTCCAGCTTCTACTGTGTTAAATGTCTGAAAAGTACACGTGGACAAAAGGAGTGCATAAAAATAAGAATTATGACTGAATGGAAGAACACTGTATAAAGTAGTGTAGCGATAGTAATCATTGCAATCATATTGCTTATCCTCACAAGGGTCGCGGGGGTCCTGGAGCCTATCTCAGCCAACTGTAAGCAGTAGGCAAGGGACACTCGGAATTGGTTGCCAGCCAATCGCACCGTGGTTAGAGAGTGCGTCAAATGCGTACCGAAGGAGTACGTTTTCTTTTGGGTTTTGTTATCCTTAAAGGCCTCTAGATAGTCAAACGCATGATGAAAAAATAAAAACAGGTTTTAGTTGTGAATTGTCCTGTTAGTACTTGTGATCTCTACGTGGCCAAAAAGCCATTTCCATTCCCCCATTCCCGCATGTACATTGGCATGTCATAGTAAGTTCATGTTTCCGTGTACTTGCACATTAACAACAAGCGTGGACGTGACTTTGCAGTGCCAGACACCGTGTGAGGGAATGTCTTTACACGCAAGTTTCTCTCTGTTAAGAAAGTTTCGCCGCATTTCGGCCAAGCCATTACCCCAGTCTAATGTTACTCAGCGACCTGCGAAATCTGCGAGTGTCTTATCACTTCAGAGCGGTAAATCTGATGTGTCTGTTAAGTTCTGTGGATGACCTCTGCGCTGCGTGTATGTGTGAGCTCTGTCTGTGTGTGGAGCCATGCCACAGGGGTTTAACCCCAGCACATTGATCCGTCGGACTGCATAGAGCGGCTGCCTAATTCCCCAATTTTCAGCTGTTAGAGATAGAATTGGAATAATAAACAGCTGCACCTCCCTGCCTAGTAATCCTACAGCCCCCCCACGCCCTTGCCTCAACTGCCTCTTCAGGGCAACTGGGGCGGGGAGTAGAGTTTCTCTCTGTGCCCTAATCTGGACCAAAGCTCCTGCACTCGCTCCTCAACTTTAATGAAATGATACTGGTCTACCTTTAGCACCTGGAACTGATTATCACCACCATCACCAGTACCACACATACACACACACACACACACAAACACGCACACACACACACACACACACGGATATAATATTAGGAGATTCGCTATCTCCTCGTTGACTCTAACGATGCATAAGTCTGCCATAAATCTGGGGAAATCATGTTTTCTGAAAAAGGTCATTTGCATTTAGATGTTTTTAAGCGTTGCTCCAGGTCAGTTGGAATAGTCCTGGAAACAATTAGTCCGCAGAGGTCAGGCCAGGTCTGGTCAATTTCCAAGCTCTACTCTGTAAACTTTTTCTTTTTTTCCCCCCCAGATGTAAACTGTTAAATCAACAGAAGCAGCATTGATTCTATTCACTCCATGATAACGATAATTTAAAAAAATGATTATTAAGAACAAACAAAAGCAAATGGTATAGTTTAGATTTCTTTTCACTCCATAATTAATAATAATAAAAAAATCGATAATTAAGGTCAACGGCAACAAATGGCACATTTTAGGATTTTAGCCACTCCATTATGTTCCTCTTTTGTCAGACACAGCCAGAACAATTTTTCTTGTTAATGACTATTTTGTGACTTTAATCGGTAAAAGGCTAGTTACACTTTTGGCCCAAATGCAACAAAAATGCTGCTCGTGTGTGATGTAAGAAGCTGAACTGCAAAATTAAATCTTTGCTTGCAGCATTGTCATGAGTCATGAGTGCGCATGGTTTCTTTGCCACTCAGTTAACATCAGTTTAACAGATTGTCTCCACACATAATGAGAAGTAGTAAATAGCCGTGGGATAATCAAATGCGCCATTACAATTGTGATATCTATAATGTCTGCTGTTGACATTAAGTCAAAAGAGAAATATCCTTATGTTCAAAGATGATTAATTTGCTACTTTTGAAATAATCATTTTATCTCACCAAAATCAGAAATCTGGCTCGATCACATTATCTTCAAAAGGTCGGAATCGGCTAAAAAAGATTGGGTTCTTACTTCTTTTTTTTTAAATTCAGTTGGAGTGAAACATGATAACTCAATGCCTTTATAATTAAAATGGATTTGATGTCTATAATTGGCAATGCCAATGAAAGAGTTAACAGCTTCAAACGACAAAATGACGCTGAGGCACATTGTAAAAAATACAAATACAGTACTATATTATATATTCATATTTAAACCAGGGAAACAAAGTTAGCAAAAAAGAGAGAAAATGTCTAGCGACAATATAATAGTAAAAAAAATCACAATCCACAGACCTCAATTTATCATATTGCATTATTACTTTTATAAATTAAAATAATCCAGAGGTATAAAAAAAATACATATACAGTACATTTGGATGCACTATTTTTCCCTTTTCAATACATTTCTAAGGTATCGGATCGGTTCTCGGTATTGGCAGATCCACCAAATCAAGTGATTCGGACTACCCTATTTTGCACTCTGACCAAGTCGGCCTCCCCTTTTCAGCTAAGCAGTCCCATGTGCATGTATACCACTGTACAATGACGACATGTTTTTGCTGAGAAAATCAGGCTTTTGCACTAATGTTACGTGCAGATTTCCATATTAATTGAATTAAATCCAGCCTCAATCATCAGTTTAACTTGATGAAAGCAGCTGCCCTGCTAACAGTTCATCATTGGGTGAGCAACCTTCTGAATGAAAATGTTGAGCTGACGAAGCCAAGAGTATGAGGTCAAATGTGAGGGTGTTGACCTGTAGCTTCTGTCTATTCACAAGTCATTTTCAGCCTGCCACTACTCTATTGTCTGCCTTCCATATCTCTCCATTAACCCCCAATCAAGAGGTTGCCACCAAAACTCACAAAACTTTCCAACTGCACTGTACCTACTTGGCTTGCCTCACAACGATCTGTTCTTTTCTTTTCTTTTCTTTTCTTTTTTTTCTTAATTTCAGGGTGGGGGTTCAGAGAGGGTCACTGACAAGCAATACTATCAGACAGAAATCGGGGTATTCTCTTCATAGAGCTGTGAAACCACCACTGTAACTGTAAAAAAGAAATAGACTGAACATCAAATAAAACTAAAAGACCATATACAACAAAACAAAGATGTTTTACAATGTGTTTTTCTCACTTAAGTATCTGAAAACAGCTCCCTTTGCGTCTGCATGCACAATTGGACATTCCCTCATGTGGCAATGTTTAAATGTTATGTGAGGTTGACAAAATATAAGCAGGCTGAATCCATACCACTGCAAAGAGATGAAAAAGCCCAAAATGACTTCTATATTAGGTTTTGATAAAAGTAGCAGTGTACTGCTCAAATGGATTGGACATCTATCACTGTAAATACAAGTGAATGAGTAAAGATTAAGAGGCATGAGAATAAAGTGATCTGAAAAACTGCACAAAAAGAGCAAGTTCGCCACATTTTGATGTCTTCTGTAGTCTGAGTTTTCACATTCAGGCATAAAAACGAGGTTGGGAAGGTTGGAGGCAAGGTCTTGTGGAGTGACATCTGTCAAACTCACTTATGTGAGCTTGATGCGAATGTATGCCGCCATACCTGCCAGACTCTTCTTCATGTTTCAACCCTTTTGTGTCATTTTGCTCAATTTTGGCCGCTCATGTGCTCTGACGCCCTTAGGTCTTTTATACTAGTGCTGGACTCAGCATGTTGCCTGTGTCCACACACTGCTGCCTCAGCACCAATAAGGCAGTCTTCTTTCAATATCCCGAACCCAGCTCAATCCCATGTGGCGACGGCGATAGGAAAATAGTGTGTGCTCCGTGTTATGTCTCAATTTACTGTTTGCTCTGTTCAGAAGCTGCATATGCACGGTTATGAAATTATCAGGCTGTGCAAAGGTGTTGCCAATCCAGAAAAGCATCAAAACTTCTTTGTGCATTAGGTCAGGTTGATTTAAACTTTCCAAAATATCAAATTAGTTGTTGTTTTTTTTTACATTTGAACATTCAATGTCCCATTACTTTTTTATATGAATGCAATGCAGTTTTTCGCAATTCCTGAAACACATTTTTGTCCATTTTCTCAATTTCTAACTGCACTCACCAAACCTCTGACTTAATATGTTAACTTAAATCATATTTGTGGCTGTTTTCTTTCTTTTTTGGATCTCTCTGTCTACAATTTGCTCCTTCCATGAAAAAGGCTGCCAACCGTTGTTTGAGGCTTTTGTGGTTGTTTGAGTTACAACCAACACATTCGTTTATGATCTTGCAAAACTACCTTTTGAACCTCTGTGGTCATTCTGATTAATGGCAGGGCTCAACACGCCGTAATAATTCAAAAGTATTTCCGAGCATGGGCATCGTGATTAAAAATGCATAAAATTTAGTAGTCCCCAAAACATCTATCCATCCATTTGCCCTCCTATATGCCCATATTTCTGTCTTTTGCTCGCTCTCTTTCTGGCTCTTGCTCTCTGGGAGGAAAGAGGTGGAGGGGATTGGAGATCCATGGGGGAGGGGAGTGTTCACTCTCTTGTCACTGGCCAACACTGGAGGGAAGAGAGCGCGAGGGAGGGGAAGAGAGAGAGAGAGAAAGAGAGAGAGAGGGGTGTGTGGAGTGAGTGAAGAGTTCTGTCCCATATGTGGGAAAAAAAGCAAAGCAGTACACATATACACACTGGCCTGGTCCTGTCTGCTCTCGGGATTACCAAACGTTGCTTTCAGATGGGATGGAGGACGTACAAGCATGAATAGGTAAAGCTGTATGTTTTCTCTCTCTCTTTCTCGTCGCTCTTATGACTTCAGAAGTCACACTTGCTGGTCACTGAAAGAAGGAAGTGAGAAAGGAAGGAAAGAAGGAAGGAAGGAGGGATGATAGAAAGGAAGGAAGGGGGATGATAGGAAGGAAGGAAGGAAGGAAGGGAGGAAGGAAGGAAGGAAGGAAGGAAGGAAGGAAGGAAGGAAGGAAGGAAGGAAGGAAGGAAGGAAGGAAGGAAGGAAAGAAGGAAGGAAGGAAGGAAGGAAGGAAGGAAGGAAGGAAGGGAGGGAGGAAGAAAGGAAGGGAGGATGGAAGGTAGAAAGGAATGAAGGTAGAAAGGAAGCATGGCAGAAAGGAAGGGAGGAAGGAAGGAATAATGGAAGGAAGGAAGGAAGGAATAATGGAAGGAAGGAAGGAAGGAAGGAAGGAAGGAAGGAAGGAAGGAAGGAAGGAAAGAAGGAAGGAAGGAAGGAAGGAAGGAAGGAAGGAAGGGATGGAGGAAGGAAGGAAGGAAGGAAGGAAGGAAGGAAGGAAGGAAGGAAGGAAGGAAGGAAGGAAGGAAGGAAGGAAGGAAGGAAGGAAGGAAGGAAGGAAGGAAGGAAGGAAGGAAGGAAGGAAGGAAGGAAGGAAGGAAGGAAGGAAGGAGGGAAGGAAGGAACTGTGATAGGAAGGAAGGAGGAAAGATGGGAAGGAAGAAGGAAGGGAAGATATGAACGAGGGAAGGAAGGAAGAAATTAGTAAAGGAGAGAAGATAGAAAAGAAAAAAGAAAGGAAAGATAGAAGGAAGAAAAAGAACAGGATAATATTTCCACCACTGCTTCCAAAGTCGCCGTGTGCAAGGGCAACGGCACTGTCTTTACTTCAAAGTGGAAGCTGTAGTTTGTTATTGTGGGCCAAGTGGTAAACGTTGTGGCCTGTCATAAGCCTTTGCTTATTGGATCATTTCTCTTTCATGCCAATGGCACACGAGCAGAGCGGGGTTATTTCAAGTATAGAGAAAGAAAAACGAAAGATAAATAATATGAAATGCAGTTTGGGAATATTCTTCTAGGCAAATTATAACAACAAAATAGTATGCCCACCAACAGTTTACTATTGTGGAGTCTATTTTTTGAGTAGACACAAATTCAGGTGTTTCAAATCACGGTAAACAATTGAAAAAGCAGGTGTACATTAGTAAAATAGTATATTCCCAAATAAGATTTTGACTTATTAAAGAAATATTTGCACTAGCATCCAGTTCTTCAGTTGATGAATGAGTTCACTTTTTGATAAGAGAAGACATTTTCTTCAGTGATTTCCTTTGCAGCAATGGCCAAATTGTTTGGTCTGCAAAGAAGGCAGCCTTTATTGGCCCAGTGTGCGGAGCGCTGGTATGCGCGAGTCTCTTTTTGTGAGGCAGATTTTAGAAAGCCTTCTTTTGAGGGTGCGCGCAGCTTCACAATCAGCTTAATGCTTGACTATAATAAGCCCTCTTGTGTGCTTGTTTGCGCTGTTTTTTCTCCAACGACAAGACGTTGGGCTCGCTCCGTATCACTGTTGCACAGAATATACAGAGTTTTGTTGTCTTTCTTTGAGGTTAGGTGTTAATTGTCACGTAGGCCTCCAGTGTTGTCAACTCTCTTTCCTCGCAGGGCTGTGGCGTTATCCGTGCAAATGCATGCCAGCGATGGACTACAGCCCAACAGACGCTAACCGTCGCCGGCGTTCACACAACCGCATTCCTCTTCACTAAGACCAGCTCCACAGAATGCTGAGTCCCATTGTCCCCTCTAGTGAGTACTTTGCACCTTTTATTTCTCCCTCCCCACTTCTGCACTCGTGTCATAACAAACAAGCCGACAAGTCAGGCCGTGGTTGGACTTTGCCTCAATCGATGAGTCAAAACCCCCCCGGCTCAACAACTTCCAAAGCATGCTGGTGTGGACGCTCTGTTGCGTAGTTAGTGATCAGATGAGAAGAAAAAAAAACACATGCAGTAATTTCTCCAAAGAAGGAGGTGGATCATTTACAGCTCATTTTGCTTGTTATGTCTTTGCAACACACATGCACTGTTCTCTTTTTCTCTGTTGTCAGTGCTGACCTAATAACTGACATGTCCGTTTTTGGCCTTGCCCCCCAACCTCTTCATTTGGCCCCCAACTCCAAGCCCACCCGCACCCCTACCGGGCTTCATTTGAGTCGAAAACAGCATTGTTTGGCAGCCAGCATGGTGCTGCCTCAGCCTCCGTAGCTCGTCTTTTTCTTTAGCGAGCTTCAAAGGCGCTTTAGCTATACAGTATACCCTACGTTTGTTTTTTGGGGGGGTTACGTTCCAAAAATCCGGGAAGTAGAAACCTTTTTTAAAAATAATTATTATACAATTAAATACTCTATTATACATTGAAAAGAAAGAACAAACTATTTTACAGGCTCAATCATTTGTTTCACAAATAAAAGTACTGTACTTTAGAAACTTTTTTTCCAACAAATAACTTCTGTACTTTACTGTCAAATAATAATTATAATCATCAATGTGAACAGAAGACTTCAAATTGCGAAAAGTAACTTTATCTGCGATAGATAGCATCTTTCTTTGCCTTTTGGGCCCTGCCACAGGTGCTTTTGACGGTCCCGAGTATTTTGTCAACATTATGGGTTTTAGAGAAACTCTAAATTGTAAGAGAATTTGCACGTACGTAAGGTAAATTTGGCAAGCTGTTTTACGTACGTGTACATATTAAACTGCAATGTTATTGACGCACAGGTAGAGAAGAAGCGGAGTGACTTTTTAGCCAATCAGATTGCAGAACATGAGCACGATGCAAATCGTAAAGTAGCAAAACAGTGAAAAGTAAACCACGTTATAGCGAGGGATCACTGTACATGACAGCTACAAGAAGACGAAGAAACCAACATATAAGTTTTCCATTCAAACGTATTACCTCATAATGAAGGTTATATTATTGAGAATTCTTTGCATAAAGAGTAAATTGCTAGAAAGTGGGTGTGCAATGACAAGCAAAATTATCACATTAAAGCCCAAAACACAAAATAATTGACAGCAAATTTAAATTCTCTAATGGATAAAAACACTAAGATAAGAACACAAATTTCAACTATAATTTGTCATTATATTCATATGATACATGTTTTAATCAGTGGAAAGAATAACACATTTCTCAAAATTCATGTATCAAAAGTGTTATAGTGTATACATGACTTAATAAATTTGTTGTTGTTTGTAAGATTAACAAAATAATGCATTAGTGCAAGGAAGTTGTGCTGCTTACAGTCAAGGCGTGTTTTACTGGTTGTTCCATTAGCTCCGTGCAGCATCGCAGACCATATTGACCCAACGAATGTCATGATCTGGTGGTGGAATTGTTAGCAGTGAATGAAGTCTCTCTCCGGTCAACCTTAAATGATATTTGTTGTTAATCAACCGTTTCCTTGATTGTTGTGTATTGGGCATTTGTGCCCACCACTGTAGGTGTGGCATGTGTATGCCGGAACACGCACGACAGTGTTAGATAGTCGTCGTATTGACTCGCACGCCGGTGATGCACAAACACACCCTTGCGCTCGCTGTCTTTGAGCAAAAGACAGCACTTGTGTTTTTGCCTGCACAAATCGGACCGTGAGGGACTTGTGAAGGTTCTCACCTTCCTGATGGAATTCCCTATCTCTTAACACCATATATACCTTGAGCTCAAGGAAGTATTTTTTTTCTCCTAGCGGAGCCTCGGTTGTTATTCTTATGTCCGATAGCCGTCTCTTTGGTCTGCGGCCACCGGATTTGGGGCTGCAGAGAGCAGGCCTCGGCCGGACCTGAGAGGAAACCTGAGAGAGATTCCAGGAGCCATGGATACTCCTGGAGGGATTTGGTGCAAAGTATCTGTAATCTGTACTTCAAACAAACTCTTAAATCAGTCCCAGGCCACCAACCCGTGAGTGCCCTCACTCTCGTTGCTCCAGACCCCTGCTAGAGTGAGGATACCTTTTCTTAAATAGTGCGCACAAGACAAAGTGGGTGGCTGTGCAGCTCGTGCAGATTTTAGATATCTTCACTGCCTCATCCTTCGACCTTCTCCTTCGCTCCGTTGTTTTATGCTTACTGAGAGTTTTCCCCACGAATACGGTGGCTTGCATTGAAGAAATAAAAGCTTCAGATTTCATGCTGGAGGGTCACGCTGGTGCCCATCACCACTGTGAGGCCAAGTGGCATGAGCGCTTTTGTGGCCGGGAGTGTGAGGCCCTTGAGTAAACACATTAGCATGGTGTGTGAATGGGCTCTAATTAGCCCCTGTGCGTGTGATTGTATGCGCGCGGCCCAAAAAAACGGAGGTTAGCTACCCCGCGAGTCCAACGGCCCTCTGCTCTTGCTCTCTAAGGCTTCATCAGCTCATTAGGGAGACCGCTACTACGGTTAAGGGCCCAATTAAGAAGGCTCATTTGGATAGAATCACACGAGTGAATTCCTGAGGCAGCAGTTTGCAACGCATTCACGCCGAAACACCGAATGGATTACACTTGCAATATAACACCATCGAATCGTTTTGCTATCAGGTGTTTGTTTTGCAGTGGTCGCAAAGCATCCCGCGTTTGATATTTGGGATCATACGGGGAGCCTAATACGCTCACTGTGACAGAGAAATGAGAATATAGAGAGGAGATTTGGCAAGCAGCACAGATGGACGGAGCGATTGGTCATCACGGTGCCTGAGGACAGCTGCTCTTTGATATATTAGTGGACACAATGACCCAAAGCCTGCCTGCAGTCACACAAAATAAGGACCCTGTTTTTCTTGAAGGGGAGGGGGCAGCGGACAGGCTCCTGCCATTTGTGGATGTGTGTTAGCAGCCGTGGGGGATGGGGGAGTTGTTTCTAAAATTACAAGCATGAAGTGACGCATCCAGCAATTATTCTGCAGGCTTTCTCGTTTGGAGAGTACGCTAAAAGGGGCTGTAAATTGAGTAAGCTTGCAGATGGGACTTTGCCTTTCCTTGCTGCACCGGCATTAGCAATTCTGAACAGGTTTGTCAATTAATCAATGATAAGCAAGTGCCATCAAGCACTTTGGCTGCAGGCCCCACCCCAAAGACTCAGCAAGAAAAACTTTGATCCTTAAAATCATCACTCTAGTTTTTTTCCCCAAACAGGCAGAACAGAAAGCACAGGGCTTTTAAAAGAACACTTTTTCAGTAGTACAATACAGTAGTTATTGATATTGAGCTCATTCTCAGATCATGTTGGTTACTATCAAGAAACCACTAAAAATGACCAGATATGACCTCTAAAATGTCAGTTTTATGCGCAACTATAGTGGGCAGTATTTTTGCGAAAAACCTAAGCATGTCAACTGTAAATTAGATACTTTATATAGTACACCATGTATAAACAGTGGTGTTCACTACATTTTTAACATTTATTTTGAATGTCAACACATGTTACAACTGAGGCCACAGAACTCAAACATTAAAGGTTTCACCTAAATATAACTGGGCGCTGGGCCAAAGTTGAGAAAACTCCTGCACTTCCATGTTGTGAGTGCTTCTTGAGACCTTGACAGAGTGAGCACATGTGCCTGTGCAAGTTCGTATTCGAGTGCAAATCTGTGCGATGGTGTTTTTTTTTTGATTGACGATGGCCCAGTGATTGACGCACACCTTTATCATAATATACTGGTCAATTATACACCGCTGATTGGAGATCCCCACTGTATCGTCCTCTTAAAAGGACTGACCTTGGATTTCTTTGAAAATCATTTTGGCAATGTGCCACAATTTATTTGGCACCCAGGGTCTGCACGCTATACATGCACACAATATGTGAAAGCAATTCATTTGGTGTGCAAACAGAGTTAATAAAATGTGTTTTTCATGGCAAAGTGAGCAAAGGCCCAGAGACAATTTCCCGGCATCTCCACCTGCCACGCGGTGAAATGCAGCCGGCCTCTAAGATTGCTCTTTTTATGACGGGCCAAGTCGTGAGCGAAGGCAGGACTGCCCGAGCCCACTGAGAATGTCCTCCTTGATATTAGTGTCATAAATCACCATGAAGTTGTGAACAGATGACTTGAGAGGCCTCCTGGTGGGACAACAAATCAAGATAACTAACTGATATGGAACAGATTCTCAAGACCGCTTGCCTCTGGCTGACTCTTCGGCACAAACTTTAGCTCTTTTTTGATGTTGCAGATGTCTCAAGAAACATACAGCACCATTTGTGTGTGTATATACAGTTACCTGGTTCAAGTTACCTGTCGCCCAAATGTCTGATGGCGCTCCTTGGCCTCTTTTAAACTTCGCTGCCTGACGCTCGCCTTTATGACAGCTGAGTGCGATATTTTGGGTCTTTTAAGAATGCACCTCCTGACAATGTCGAATCCCAAACAACTTAGTGAGTCTTTACCTTCAACAACAAGGGGGATGATGAAAAGAACTGTTAATTGGTGTAAATCAATCAACGCATGCTGAACTGCTTTTGCATTTGGCAATTTAGTGTTCCATATATACTACATATACAGTGGCACCTTTACTCTTACGATTATTGGCACCGATATTTGACAATTAGATGTGTAACGGTATCTGCCTTTTTTTAATCCGACCAGCGATATGAAGAAATCATTTAATATATACAGAACTGCGAGTCACTAACCACTCTATATATATATATATATATATATATATATATATATATATATATATATACATATATATATATATATATATATATATATATATACCCCTATATGGTTCATTTTGTACAATATTGTTGGAGTAATCATTATTATAAATGTGTTTGCAATGAATATAAAGCCTTATAATATACATGAGTTAGAATTAATATGTGCTTTCAACGAAGACAAACGCTTACTCCAAGGTCGCTCTCCAGGACAGCTGGCTCCAGCTTGAGATACAAGTTCGCAATGACTTAACGATACACTGAGTCCTTGCTCCGAGGACTGATTACTGGAAGATACGCCTCAACCCTTTCCCCAGATGCAAGTTCGCAATGAAGATCTGTGAAGGACGCTTAAATTGTTGTTGGTTCAGCGGATGGCTATCAGTCAACCTCCGGGATTACTCGCATATTGTTTTAATTTGTGACGCTAGGTTTGCTTGATATGGAATTGTTTTGTTTCTTGCTTACGCAATTGGATCGAATCGATAACCTTGTAATTGTTTTGATTTGAGGCCTTAAATGGGCAGGACATAATGCCGCTCGACAGAATAATCTTGACCGGACGAGCGGGTAGATGCATTCTCTTCTTGCAAGAATTAAATGGTGATGTGACTACAGATGCCTTTTTTATTGAAAGCTGAATTTGGAAATACCTAAGGATAAACCGGAATTGGATAAACCTAACAAATATGGGCAATGATTATCTTTCAAAGGTATTTAAAATGCGTGTGTCAAAATGACTGTATTTGTGTGTTTCATTTTGAGTGCAAGAGTATACTTCTAAGAAAACCAGAACGGACCAGTTTCGATCGATTTTAAGCCCACAGAATGAAATGACCTGGCGAATGACAATCTTAAATCATGTTCCTTTATGGGGATTGCGTATTTTCCCCATAAATTTTCTCCGAGTCCCCAGGCTTTCTCTCACATTCCCAAAGAAGCCCATGTTAATTACTCAAGCCTCTAAATTGCCTGGGTAGTCTAAATATGCCCCGCAATTAGATGGTTACCAGTTCAATCTGAAATAAACTCCAACTCACCCAACCCTAATGAGGATAAGAACTAAAGATAATGACCACAAAGTGAATAAAATATTGCAAAATTTCTAAAATGTTGCTGGCAATAGCTCATTTGTGTGGACTTTTGAACCGGAAGGCCACAGTTCAAGTCCCTTTGCGATTAATGGGAAGATTGATTTTATTTTCTTAATAGTTTTTTTGTTTGTTTTTTTACAGCATGATGCTTTAGTCCAACTTTTTTAGCAGAGTAGCAGTTGTGCATGACAAAATAATTTGTCATTAGAACCTGCTACATCAGGAGATCTGGAGATATTGGTCACTTGCTCTTGACGGGGGTGGCTGGGGTGATGCTTAACCCTGAATGGAGTCCCTGATTGGATTGATCCACAGCCCTCGTCCATATAATTAGAGCAGTTTAATAGCGCACTCTCCCAGAAGGCTTGCGAGCTTTGCTCCTTGGGGCAGAAAAAACAAGTGCCATGAGATGTAGAAGGAGATGGCAGCCTCTTGGGAGCAGTGAAACAGCACCAGAGCCCTCTATTGCTGGGCTTCCTGCCAAGATAATGTTTCACCTCAATCGGCAATACCATGTTTTTAGAAAATGTGAGTACTGATAGTAACAACTACTTGGGTTTCTTCCACAACAGCAAAAGCCATCAATCAGTATCTTTCAAAACACTAAACAAACAAGAAAAAGAAAAACAATTGCAAATTAAATTTGAAACCCCTTAATATGATGGTATTTAACTTTTTTGAAAATTCATTTAACACCCCTGGACCATCTGGAAAGAGAGACATGCTGACAGCATGAAACTGTTTGGCACTTCTACGGAACGGACCATGCTCAGAAAAATGACAATTGCGTCCCTGAAGGAAGTGTCAAGAGTGGGAAATGTCACTCGATGTCTTCATGGGCGAGGCGAGTGAAGAAAATGCCTACCTAAGCGAGCTGTATTTATTGTTGTTTGCCATTTTCTTATTTCTTATGTGTTAGTCTGATGGGACTCATGCTCAAATGGCTTAGACCTCTTGTTGGAAAATCCAAATGTTGGAAAATCATTTAGTATTTATATATGCAGGCTTTCTTTTACTGGCAGTTCAATATGGCAAACCATCATTTTCATCAAATTTCCTGTAAGCTTCAAAGTGCCTTCATATGATGTCAAATATTTCCCGAAAGTTTACATGACATTTTTGAAGCAAGTTGGTTTGGTTTTGGACAAAGTGAACTGTGCCACTGTCTTTTTCAAGCACACCGACAAAAGGATGAAGCTCACGCTGCTCCCTCGATAAATCCCAGGCTCGCACAAAAGCTCTCTGTGGACTGCTGTTGAATAGATTAATAAGATTTCCATAATTAGAAAGGTCTCTCACAATAGGATCCTTCCGCCTTTGTCTCAGGGCCAACGCGATTGTCCGAGTTGCGCGCGTCTGCTGGATGCGAGTCCACCACAATGGCCGCACAGACAGTAAGGCGGTCAGTAAAGGAACATCTGTCCCCCCTGGGACCATGGAACACTCACCCATGCAATGGAAAGTTTTCATGTGCATATGCCCCCCCAACACACACACATTTTTTAAATCTATCTCCTTGCAGGCTGAGGTCACTGGTCAGCAGAAAATTTACTTGCGGGCATTCACAAAATGTCCAGCGGTGTGTCTGCTTCAATGAACAGAATTGTACTTTGTTGTTTTTTTAGTTGACAGAATTTCACGATTTCTAATGCATATGGTACATCTTGTGAATGGCGTAAATACATTTGTGGTCAAAAGTTTACATACACTTGTGAAGAACATAATGTCATGGCTCTCTTGAGTTTCCAGTTATTTCTACAACTCTGATTTTTCTCTGATAAAGTGATTGGAACAGATACTTCTTTGTCACAAAAAACATTCAGGAAGTTTGGTTCTTTTATGACTTTATTATGGGTGAACAGAAAAAAAGTGATCAAATCTGCTGGGTCAAAAATATACATACATCAGCGCTAATATTTGGTAACATGTCCCTTGGCCATTTTCACTTCAATTAGGCGCTTTTGGTAGCCATCCACGAGCTTCTGGCAAGCTTCTGGTTGAATCTTTGACCACTCCTCTTGACAGAATTGGTGCAGTTCAGTTAAATTTGATGGCTTTCTGACATGGACTTGTTTCTTCAGCATTGTCCACAAGTTCTCAATGGGGTTTAAGTCAGGACTTTGGGAAGGCCATTCGAAAACCTTAATTCTTAGCCATTCCATTACCACTTTTGTTGTGTTTGGGGGTCATTGTCCTGTTGAAACACCCAACTGCGCCCAAGACCCAATCTTCGGGCTGATGACTTTAGGTTATCTTGAAGAATTTGAAGGCAATCCTCCTTCTTCATTATCCCATTTACTCTCTGTAAAGCACCAGTTCCATTGGTAGAAAAACAGCCCCACTGCATAATACTACCACCACCGTGCTTGACGGTAGGCTTGGTGTACTTGGGGTTAAAGGCCTCACCTTTTCTCCTCCAAACATATTGCTGGGCATTGTGGCCAAACAGCTCGATTTTTGTTTCGTCTGACCACAGAACTTTCCTCCAGAAGGTCTTATCTTTGTCCATGTGATCAGCAGCAAACTTCAGTCGAGCCTTAAGGTGCCGCTTTTGGAGCAAGGGCTTCCTTCTTGCACGGCAGCCACTCAGTCCATGGAGATGCAAAACACGCTCTACTGTGGACACTGACACCTGTGTTCCAGCAGCTTCTAATTCTTGGCAGATCTGCTTTTTGGTGATTCTCGGTTGAATCTTCACCCTCCTGACCAATTTTCTCTCAGCAGCAGGTGATAGCTTGCGTTTTCTTCCTGATCGTGGCAGTGACAAAACAGTGCCATGCACTTTATACTTACAAACCGTGACCGGACGTTTCGTCGAAAGACGTTTGGTCCCTGGACGTTTGGTCCCCGGACGTTTGGTAGAACGGACGGGCCGTCGACCGGACGTTTGGTAGAACGGACGAGCCGTCGACCGGACGTTTGGTAGAACGGACGGGCCGTCGACCGGACGTTTGGTCGCCAGGTTCGCTCGTCGTCAAATTATGAGAGAGAGAGACAGAGAGTTAACTATTGAAAACGAGCAACTAGGTAATCTCTCGCTCTCAAAATTATAATCATGAGAAAGAGAGAGAGAGAGTCCATTGTACCAAACGTCCGGTCGACGCCCCGTCCGTTCTACCAAACGTCCGGGGACCAAACGTCTTTCGACGAAACGTCCGAGTGCCCTTACAAACAATTGTTTACACTGTTGCTCTTGGGACCTGCAGCTGTTTTGAAATGGCTCCAAGTGACTTTCCTGACTTGTTCAAGTCAAGGATTCGCTTTTTCAGATCGATGCTGAGCTCCTTTGACGTTCCCATTGTAGCGTTTGCATCCAATGAGCCCTATTTAAATGGCCTCAGAGAAGTCACCAGCTGTAGTCACTCATAATCATTAACAAGAAGTTAAGAGGCCACATTATGAAGCTCATTTCACTAACACAACTTTCTAAGTCACCAAAATTGCTAATTCGTGTTGCTGTATCTATATTTTTGACCCAGCAGATTTTATCACTTTTTCTGTTAACCCATAATAAAGTCATAAAAGAACCAAACTTCCTGAATGTTTTTGTGACAAACCTACAACCCTAGTGAGGATAAAGCGGTTTAGAAAATGAGATGAGCGAGATTTTAAGAGGGGTTATGTTAGATGCAGTAAAAAATGGATAATGTGCAAATATTTATTTTCTTTTTTTAATAGACATTTTTTAAGGCCTGTGTATCTCTCCTGGCTCATTGTACAGTAGTTACAGCTTAAGTAATATACAAAAGAATTCATTTTATTTTTCTATCTGCATTTTCCAAGGCCTGCCCTGCACTTCAGTACATGAAACCCATAGGAATTTATCAACCTTTTTGTCCTCAATGTACAAACAACCTTGTCAAAGGGACATTGCTTCCAGCACTTGCTTTCAGTGAGACTCAAAACAGAATGTTTAAAATTGGATGTCTGTTTATGTGAAATGCTGTAGCCAGCCAGCAATTCAATATTACGTGTTGAAGGTAGAACATCGCAGAATGCAGCCTGATTGAAATCTAATGATAAAATGTGCGCATTGTCCAGGTTTCGAGAACTGCAATCTCGGCTCCCTCAGTGAATCCATCTGCAAAGCACTACTGCCGTGTCGAGCGTTTAGATTGCTAACGCTCAAAATGTGACACCATGCAAAAGCACTGAGCACAGTTGCTGTAAAACTAAGTACATTGTGCATCTTGATCAAATTATCAGTCTCAATTTGAACACTTCCTGGGATGCACGTGGGCATCTGTCCAGCACATTGGTCGGTGGGGGTGTGTGCAGTGGTGGAGATTTGCTCTGAAAGAAGTCCATTTTGCGGCGGCAGTACACTGATGATGGAGTGGACAGCAGTTAGCCTGCCTCAATGAGTCCTCTAATGTCCGCTCTGGCCCGCTTTGAGAGGACGTAGCGCCTGCTGTCAACTTTCCCCTCCTTCCTCCCTCCTTCCTTCCATGCCTGCCTCTCCGCTGCAGGTTTTATGAGCTCCCTTGGGCTCTCATCCATCTCTGTCACACACAGGCCCCATTATTGGGGCTGCTCAGAAACTGGTCAGGCTGCAGATGGGAAGGACCTGCAGGACATATATGCCTTCTGTAGCCCGGACAAAGAACTGTGATTCAGTCCACAAACATAAACGGTCATTGGGGTCTCGGGTTTGGCGAATGTGAGAAGCGATTCTGGTGAGTCTTGGCTGTGGCGGGTGTCAAAGCCGAAAGCTTAAGGGAAGTACTTGAACTACGAAAGCCAATGGGAATTTAAAGGGAATGGATTTGAATATGAAGGACGTGATAATCCCACAGCCATCTGGTCTGCTGGTCACATCTGAGTGAATAAATAATGTGTGTAATCTGACACACAGGCACACACAGAGGTTTGGAAAGAGAGTAAAGGAAGGCCAAAGTTTAGCTGTGTGTAGAATATTAGGCTGGAGATAGAGATTTGATTTGGATGGCAATAAGAATCCTGGCTCCACACATACAGACAGCTATGAATAATGAATCATAATCAAAGCCGTAAGGCCAGTGATGGCGCCAGTATCTCACTCGCTCTCTCTCTCTCTCTCCCAACTTCAGGCTAATTCGTGACAGTTCAATAATGCCAAGTTATGTGTGGAATGTCAAGATAGGGCCTCAGCATGAGGTAGCACGAGTCTTTGTGAAGTACTTGTAATGTTTGCTACTTTAAGCAGTACGCGTCGCCATAAAAATCAAATAACCACCATTTTGATGAGGATTATGTTCTGCGATGTTGTACTGTTGGGATCTCATGATTAAACAAATACTTTCCAATCAAGGCAATGTGCTTTGGCCACCAGAACAGACATTCCCGTTTTCCAATGTTCCATGGGCGACTGTGTTGATGAATAGCTGCTGAAATGCTGTGCTTCCAAACCCAACCCCCTATCGTTCTTTCTCACTCTCTCTACTAAACTGTCCACTAGTAAGTATTTCTCCACCAATATATCCAAACAACCAAATATTATTTTATAGAGTCATGGTCGCATGAAAAAATATTGTTTGGGTAAGTTGGAGGATCACCCTTTTTAAAATATAAACTAATAATTTAGTTTTTACCGGAATACATTTTTAACTTTCTCCTACCAGGAGACAGTAGAGTTAGTATGATTGGAATCATCAATTGGGGATATTATTATATTTTGTTTCCCAAAGACGTATATGAAAAAGTCAAACACTCTTGAACATGATAATGATTACTAATGATATTTTCTTTTCCTTTTTTCTCAGGCATATTAAAAATGCACTGGAACCCAGAGCATGCCCAGCCCCTCAGCCAGTGGCCTGAGCAACACCTGGACGTCTCCTCCACAACTTCTTCTCCGGCACACAAATCAGAATTCTACTCCGGCCGCAGCCGCAGCTCCTACAACTACTCTTGGGCAAACGACGACATCTCTGCCCTCACAGCTTCCAATCTGTTGAAGCGCTATGCCGAAAAGTACTCCGGCGGACTTGGCATGGCATACGAGCGCCCACCTACCGTCGGCCCCTACTCGGAGCCCAGTGCCTTTGGGAGCCTCGGTGGCCCAAAGACAGAACTGGAACCTTGGCCGCTGACCCACAGCACTGATGCATCTTATTCCCTTGTGCCTCCTGGAGGCCACGACAACCTGTCAGCTTCCAAGGCCGTGTCCACAAGTGCGAGCCCTGCTGGAAACAGCAGTGTGTCGGTTGTAAACAGCAACCTCTCCGACTGTGGCGGCAGCTCCTGCAGTGGCTCCCACGACTACCCCTCAAGCTACAATGGCACCTATCTCTCTTCTGGATACTGTCCCCAACCCGGTCCAGCACTTCCTCCTGCCTCCCTTCATACACTTCAATCTACTACCACTCTCGTGCCCAGCTATAGCCCGACAACACCTGTCTACAGCTACCCCCCAAGCACATACCCTCCTCACAACAGCCTAGCCTCCAGCTATAGCCACCCCTCTGCAACATACTTGCACTCAGGTTTACCAGCACCTACTCCTGTTCCCCCCAGGCCTTCATTGGTAGGAGCCAACTGCAGTTACCAGAGCACCAACATTGGCACATCAGAGTCCAGTGGAGTATTGAAAAGAAAAGCATTTGAGATGGCTGTAGAAGAGAATGACGTTGGGGATAGCACTTGTTACAGGAAATACAGCTATGACCCGCTGAAGGATGGCAGGAGCTCACCGTACAGAGTACTAAGTGACAAAATAGAGTGTCGCGGGAACAGCTTTAGTTCAACAGTTAGCACAGATCCACAAAACTTTAAGCCCAGCAAGGCATCCTCACAGCCCCTGGTATCTCCTCAGTATGGGACAGGTGGAGAGTACAGTCCTCCTGCTGGCTTGACAGGAGATAATGTGGTGGCAGAGCAGGTCTTCACTGAGCAGCAGCAGCAGCAACAACAACAACAGCGCTCCAAGGCCCACAAACGGTCTTCATTGTGCAGTCCAACTATTGAGACTCTGAAGAGTATGGACCCCCACGTGTTGAACCTTATCAACGACGACATTTTGGATTGCAGCCCAGCCCTGAGCTGGGGTGAGTTGGCTGGCCTCACCCATGTCAAGGCTGCCTTGGAAGAAGATCTATTGTGGCCAGTGCTAAGGCCCAGTGAAATGATACAGCCACCAAGAAGCATTCTGCTGTTTGGCCCTCGTGGAGGGGGTAAATCCACATTGACTCATTCCCTGGCCACACAGATCGGAGCTTCCCTCTACCGCCTGAGTGGCGCCTTGTTAGCCTTGAAAGGGAAGGCCGAGGCAGAGCACATTCTGGGGTCTGTGTTACAGGTGGCGAACGCACGGCATCCATCGGTGGTGCTGCTCAGCCAAGTAGAAACCATGGAGGAGGAGGGCCTGAGACAGTCACTGCGGACCTTCTTGGAGAAGGCCCAGCTGAGCACGGGTTTGGTGATTGTTGTGTGCACCACCGGCAGGCCGGATCTGCTGCAAGACGCGCTCCATCGCAGCTTCGCAAAGCGCTATCACGTTGGCCTGCCGGACGCTGGCATGCGTAGACAAGTACTGCTGCAGACGCTTTCTCCTCAGGGCTTCAATCTGAGTGAGCGGGAGTTGAGCCTGGTGCTGCAACGTACTGAAGGCTACTCAGTGTGGGAACTGCTCCAACTCAGCCAGCAGGCTCTCTCCTCAGCGTCAGGCCCCTCCGGAGCCATACATGGAAAAGCTCCAGCCTTCACAGACTTTGAGAGCGCCTTTTGCAAGGTGCGTGCACACAGCACCCCTAAAGAGCCGGACACATGTGAAGAGTGGAGCAAGATGTATAGCCACTGAAGACACTGAAGATCTTTTATTGTATTTAAATCCAACCCTTGGATTTTTTGGGGGTTCTTTTTTAAAAGTGTTTTAAAGAGAAAATCATTCAGCCTAAAGAGTCAGCCAAGCTTACAGAAACAAACACATTTACTTCAAAGGCATTCAGAAGGCTATGAATAACCAAAATGTGTTCTGTTTTTCCCCAAAGAAAAGAAATTTGAATTGACATTGAGAAGTGGTTTGGCATACAATGGGAAAATCAGATGGCCATTTGTACACATTTAAAAACATCCAGTTTTGCCTGTGTTTAGGACAAAAATCAATGATTTCTCACCAGGCTGTGTGGTCTAAGGTAATGGATAATCAGGGTTTGGAAAATTCCCCCATTTTTTCTGCTTCTCTCAGGATCCTATTTATTGCAAGTTCGCATCCTTGTACTCGCCCAAGCTTGTGTTCACCTTTGCTTTGGGATCAGCAACATTCTTTGACCAAAAACACAACAAGCCAAATGTTCCATTGATCTAATCAAAGCAGATGATCAAAGTTCCAATGCTAGCTAGCTGCTCACCAAATACTCAACAGTTATGCCATCCAGTCCAAAGTTTCTACATGTGACTTTGTTGACTTGACCACAAAACTCATTGTCAAATGGGATCAAATGTTTAGTTTTGCTGTCCTTAAAAATCGACATCCACCAAATGAATGCCACGCACATTCCTCCTCCACTGCTGTGGTCCCACCTGCACACCACGTGTTTGTCTGTTTCTTTTCTATGTTGTCTTGTTTGAAATGCTCAGGAAAGTCTTTACCTCAGATATAAGAAAATAAAGAATGTATGAAATCTTTACCGTCTCGGTGGTGAGAGCAAGGAGAAAAGCCCCTGAAAAGACACTTAGCAGCTGGGCTTTTATCCTCAGGAGAGAAACTTGAATATGGTACAAGAGTCACATTGAATGTAAATCAGGTATTTCAAAAGATATTTGATGCCATAAATCCATTTATTATTATATATGAATATATTAATGTCTTTCTTTTATGTTTTGACCATTTATTTTGTATTGTAGTTGTTAATGGGAGAATGATTGTCTTCAAGAATTATTATAGTAGGATACACAACTTGATTTTTTGTTGCACAAACTGGTTATTGTTGTTTGATGAAAAAAAAAATTAAAGTTTTTTTTTTCCAGAGTGTACTTGTTTTAGGTGAATCAAACAAACATTGACGTGACATTAGTCTTCAGTGCAATTATATTTGCTACCAAAGGAAGTGTTATCCATCCAGCTATCCATGTTTATTGTACTTGTCGTCCTTGGGGATTAAAGGTGAGCTGGAGTCTGGAGCCTATTGCAGATGTATTAGGCAAGGGAGGCGCTGTAAACTGTTCACAGCCAGTCAAATCGCACGTAAACTCAAACAGCCAGTCAGTCACATTCATACTGTTGAACAATAAATAAGCACTAAATACTATTTTATTAACTTACTCTGATATTTGATGGGGTAAGAGAGGAAGTGTTTCATAGAGTGAATGGACAAAAGTCTTGGGACACACTACTTAACTAGATATTGTGGCACACTATAAATCATCGGAATCTGTCTGTCGGTTTGTCTGTGTGGTTTTATAGAGTTGCAAAATTTAGTCGGAGGATGCGTCTTGGCCAAATGAACTTTAAGGGTATATTTTTTTAAGCGATTTGTCAAAACATACCATCCAAATTACCAAAAATAGAAAATGATAGAAATCAGACACAATCCACACCCAATTGGTTAAAGGGACAACATTATTACTTCTATCAGAGATTGACACAGAGAAAAAGGCCATCAAATGAAATAGAATGTGTAAAAATGTTATGGCTTGCCATGAAAAAAATCAAATGGAGACTTACATCATTGATTGAGTCAGTGCTTTTCAAATGTGCATACCAATCCTGTTACCGAAATCACGGGCTATAATCTAGGCTGTAATCGTTACATGGGCATATTGCTGAGGTGTGGGTGGCTGAGCCCACAGCTCCACGATAGGTCATCATAATCATAACCTACAGTGAATTATGAGATGGTCTAAACATCCCCAACTTTTGGACAGTTTAAATTTTGAGGCAACCGTTTTGGTTCTGTTCCATGCCATAAGCCATGCTTAGAGGAGTTTGATGTGGGAGATCCTAAGAGCATTGACCTGTCTTTGGATTGAACTAAAACCAGCATGCCCCACTTTTCACGGCCTGGTGTCCTCATACCTTTTTCCATATTTGTCCCCTGACTGCGGAGATTGAGTTAAGATTCCTGATTTGCTCACTTCCCTTCCGACATCATTTTCAATCTCCTTGGCCTTAGAGCCCAGTTCCCATGCGGTGTTGTAGCATCTCCACCGCAAATTGGCACCGTTCAAATATTACATTTTCAGCCGGTAAAGTGTAGTGTGATCACAGTGTAACAAACTCAAATTTGGATTACTCCTCGAAATATTCCTCATCACTCCTAAACAAAGTAGTTTGTCCAACAAAAAAACAGTTTTTACATTGTACACATTGTTCAGATCTGTATAGTTGTTCCTGTAACAATTTCTACCTCATCTTTTGCGGCATATTGTACATGAAAGTATTTATTTCATGTCTTTTGTTCATGTTGCTGTTTTTTGAAATTGATAATGTTCTTGAACTGTAATGTCTACCTCAGAAAGACTGTATTTTAAAAGAAGAGTATCACACAAATATTAAACAAAAGTTGTCAATATTGCACAGGACTAAAGTCCTTTTTTATTTCCGTGGTATCGAAAGCACAATAGTGAAATATTTACGTTGTTATCGTTCACGTCAATGCCTCGATGCATTTTTAGTTTGTCAGTTTTCCAAAGAATAATACTTGAAGAATGAACGCCACAAAGGTTTAAAACAGTTGACTGACAATAAAATACTCTCTGTCTTATACATTGGCACCATTCAAATATTACATTTGAAAATGAACAAAGAATGACATTTAATGTTCAAGCAGCTATCAGTGCCTCTTGAAATCCCCCCTTTTAATGCCAATTCTTCAAATGATTATTAAAATTTGATGACATTCTTACCTCTGTGTAAAATGGCATTGCATTCCATCATTCCAAATGCTTCCGGATGAGTCTCATTTATGCTCTAAGTGAGGAAACAGGGATAAAAGATGTTAATTTACTTTGGCTGAAATCAATGATTGCTATTCTAAGTGCTATAAGAAATATTGGAATGCAGAGCACTCATCTCTGACAACCTTCTAAATTGCAGTTGCGGGCATCTGTGATGGCATCCTAGCAGAGCAGTGGCACTGCGGCTGTTGATGACAATCTAATTAATTCTCTAATAATGGTGCATAGTTGTGTTATTAGCGAATAGCTGCCCTTTATCCTCTGATGAAGGGTAACGGTTAGTACATCTCATCTCATCTCATTTTCTGAACCGCTTTATCCTCACGAGGGTCGCGGGGAGTGCTGGAGCCTATCCCAACTGACTTCCGGCCAGAGGCAGGGTACGCATTGGTGGCCAGCCAATCGCAGGGCACTTAGAGGCGAACAACCATTCACGCTCACACTCATACCTAGGGGCAATTTAGAGTGTCTAATCAGCCTAGCATGCATGAGTTCAAAATGTATTTTATATCTTTTGCTGTCAACAAGTTAGTTTATTTTGGGGGGCATAGTATCCCCTCAGGATGACAGCCTGGAATTCTGAACTCAGATGTCAGTAGTTTATGGTGACAGCTACGAGGGTGAAAGTATATTCAACAATCACTTACTGCTAACACATTAATGAATCTCAGATTTGTCCAATGGTTTATGCTGTGTATATCATTTAAGCACATATTTGTGCAAATGCACTGTGAATGGAGCCCTGTAGTACAGCTAATGTAACAAAGGGGGATTCAAGACAACTATGTGGATGTCCTTGACTTAAATCTGATTTTAAAAAATCGAGGTGGATCTGAAAATGTCTCTGCACTGCCACACACAATACAATCGGCTGGAAGTTGAGAGGCCTGACCAAGCGTGTGTTTCCCTCGGTGTTCTGTCTGCTTGATTGTATGAGTTTCACCTGCTGTGTCATTTTTGGCTCTCCTTGTGTGACTCAGGTGTTTGTAATCGACCCCAGTCTGTTTATTTAAACCCCACCTTTTTTGTGTATCCATGTTCGAGTATTTTCCTGTCTTGGTTATGTCACCCTTACGTTCAGTTTGTGTCTTCCGCCTTCCCCATTAAGTTTGTTTCTTTGTTTATTTTTCCCACTTTAGAGTGTGTAAGCTGTTTTTCTGTTAGCATTTCTCATTAAATCTTCAGTTTGTACACCAGCAGTCCCTTTTTGTTGACTCACCCTCATACCTAGGGTCAATTTAGAGCGTTCACCCAATCTACTATGGATGTTTTGGGGATGTGAGAGGAAAGCAGAGCACCCTGAGAAAACCCACACAGGCCCAGGGATAACATGCAAACTCTACACAAGAAGATCGGAATCTACCTGCGATTGAACCCTCGATCTCAGAACTGTCAGGCGGATTTGCTAACCACTCCTCACCGGGCCGCCACCACTCTGTTTTGTAACATTCCTTTATATAAAGTGATATTTGGACGCAAAAAAACACTCTCCGTGTCCCCCGAAGTATTTCCAACACCGAGACGTAGGTGCTGACCCCTGCTGTTGTCCGGGCCTTGATACTGACAAGGTTGACATCAGAGGAGGGTTCTGACACAGGGTGAGTTAGGACTGGCAGCTGTTAACAATCAAGTCCATTTTCTAGTCAGGGACGCTTGGACCCCCAGGGCCAAAACCCTCCACCACCCCCAACGTGCAGCCTCCTAGTCTTTTTGGTCCCACTGAGAACCAGCACAGCTGTATTTGTTCCATATGTTGCAATCTTTTTTTTTCTGAGCGAGGATAGCAAACCTGCGCTGACCATTGAAAACATGCATTTCCCCATGAGATAATAAGCCTGACCAAACCTCATCAGAGTGGTTGTTGCATTTTAGAGTATATGGACTGCTGCAGGTGGCGTTCTAAGAACAGAATAAATGTCAGATTACATTGATAATCAGGTGTTTTCTACAAGGAGGAGTTGCCATCAGAAATATTAACCCCGAATTGGAAAGAACTTGTGCAACTAAATTCATACTTACTTCGTGGGATTACAACTTTCTAGTGAAAACAGACTTGAAGTTTAAATTGCCCCCTCAGTTTCCTCAGGTTTTAATTTTACTCTTGCTATCTTTATTGTGCGTGTGTTACATCTTGGCCTGGTGGTGAGAGTGGTTAGCGTGTTGGCCTCACAGCTCTGGGATCCTGGGTTCAAATCCAGGTTTTGCCCATCTGTGTGGAGTTTGCATGTTCTTCCCGGGCCTGTGTGGGTTTCCTCCGGGTACTCCGGTTTCCTCCCACATTCCAAAAACATGTTTGGTAGGCTGGTTGGACACTCTAAATTGCCCCTAGGTATGGGTGTGAGTGTGCATGGTTGACCTTTGTCTGATTGTGCCCTGCGATCAGCTAATTCAGGGTGTCCCTTGCCTCTGGCCTGGAGAGAGCTGGGATTGGCTCAAGCACCCCCCGCGACCCTCATGAGGATAAAGCAGTTCAGAAAATGAGATGAGATGAGACGTTACATCTTTTTGTGTGAGAAAAATTGTCAAGCAGAATGGAGCGACTTTGGCATTTTTTTTTTTTTCTTTTGTATAACTTTAACCTACCAAAATCAATATTTTAATGGTTGTAGGGTATGTAAAAAATGATCAAAATAACAGAAGAATGGCAAATTAATATTAACTTGCATACATGAAAGACGGAATTATAATTTGGCACCATTTACTGGTAAATATATTTATCATGCATGTGTCGCCACGCAATGATGATGATGTTCATTTTCCGAGCCGCTTATCTTCACGAGGATCGCCTTTCCCAGCTAATTATGAACAGTTGAAGTAGTGAACCCTGAATTGGTTGAGCCAAACAACCATGCATGAACACACTCATATCCGAAGGGTTCAACAGGCCTACTGTGCATGTTTTTTTGGGGGTTTTTTAAGAAACGGGAGGAAACCCACACAAGTTCGGGTAAAACATGCAAACTCCACACACGAAGGAGCCCAGAATTGACCCCTTGATCTCAGAACTGTGAGACGGACGTGCTGACCACTCAGTACCGTTTGGAAATACAAACCAATACGTATACGTATAGTCATGAGACGTTTGCAGTCCTCTGCCGCCCCCGTGTGCTCAAAAATACGTTAGGCTCGCAAAACAAAACAAAACTGAGAATTATAACATATGATTCAAGAACCCACGGTGACACCAGTCAGTGTCACCAACACTTTGAACACCCAAATCTGCATCCCATGAAGGATGGTTCTGATTCTCCACATAATCTTCATTTCAGAAAATTTGGGTCTGGGCTCTTATGGATTCACTCACTCACTCCGCCCTGCCCAGGGTGTGAAACTGGTCCTCAAAGGGCCGCAGTGGGTGCAGGTTTTCATTCCAACTCAACAAGAGGATGCCTTTTGCAAGTGTCATCAGTTCATTAAAGTCAGGTGCTACTTATTTTAGAAGACACCTGATTGGTTAAAATGTCGGCACTGGATCAGTTGGAACAAAGACCAGGACCCACTGCGGCCCTCGGTGGAATCGGTTTGAGACATGTGGAAGAAACTGACATCCACATTTTACGACCTCATGTTACCTTCAATTCAATTTGGAATCGTCACGTTTCAGTGCCATTGACAGCCTTGAAGGTCGAATCCATTAAAATATCAAAGGGACTGGACGTCGATATCAATGAAATACGTCCAAAAATGAATTTCAGCAATCGAATCGCATCAATTAATTTTTTGGGGCAATATTTCATAATTTCATTTAATAATAATGTTGACTACCTACTCACGTATGTATTACTTATATATTGATTATTAATTATTATTATTATTGTTGTTGTTAATTGACTATTTGTCTGTTCGCTTGTTTGTTTGTTGTTGTTATTTTTATTTGTGCACTTCCCTAATTTATGTTGTTGACCACTTATTATGTTGACAACTTATTTTTTCAATAAAGGTTTTTTTATTTATTGTTATTTTTTATTGATTATTTATTTGTCTTTTTGTTTGTTGTTGCTATTTGTGCACTTCGTGATGAAGCTTTAAATCTCATTATACTTGGATAATGACAATAAAAGCATTCAATTTAATTCAATCTGAACTAAAGAAACGGAAATCCAAATGTTACGACCTCATGTTCACTTCAATTCAATTTGGAATCGTTGCGTTTCAGTGCCATTAACAGCGACCAACGTCGAATCCATTTAAATTTCAATTCCAAGGGACTCGACGTCGATATCAGTCAATGGCAGCCAATGAAACACGGTCAATAATGAATTTCAGCAATGGAATCATGCATTTAAAAAAAATGTTGCAATATTTTAAGAATACATGCTAGGCCCAAGGGCGTATCCAGTGGATATGAGCACGGGTATACTATACGCGTACTTTTGTGTTTACATGACGTCTATCATTGTGAATGAGTTTTACTGGAAATGTGCGCGCTTCATCTTAGCTCCGCCCTGCTTTTCTCTAGAACTCGACCAGCACACCCAGGCTGGCAAGCCCAAACGCAAAGTGAGCCCAATGTGGGTGGCTGACTGACTGACTGACACACCGACCAATCGTCCGAACAAGTCAAATCTCTGAAATCTCCATTCTGGATGTGTGACGTGAGAAGTTGCGTAAGTGTAGTAACGACATCGGACGGCAGGGAAAGCGTTGCTTCAACAGGGAAGTCGCAACAAAGTACCCTCCGTTTCAACTTTCAACTTCAACAGGATCGACTTTATCCTCTTAATCCCGTGTTTAAAGAAAAAAGAAATAAACGCATCCTCTTGCAGCCGCCCGTCAAGAGAAAAACCGGAACCGGAAAAGTGTTAACAACTGTCAAACGAACTGACGGTAAGGCAAAAATATGTCTCCGTTTATAATCATATTGTTGTTTTATTCTTTCGATTATTAATTTTTGTTTGTTTATCTGCGTACTTATATGGACGTCATGTGGACCTTCGATCTGTAATCTGCGTCAGTCGCACTGTCAGGAGAGTCGTCTGTTGATCTTATTATTATTTTATGTGCGCGTGTTAAAAATATAGTTTTTATTTAACTTTTAGGCGTCCGATCATTCATAACTCTGCCAACCAGCCCTCCAAGTACAAATAGATCCGAAATAAATAAATTAATATATATATATATATATATATATATATATATATATATATATATATATATATATATATATATATATATATATATATAAAATAAGAAAAAATGAAAAAATACTTTTTTCTTGTTGTTACATGCAATAAAACCTATTTAATGTAGTGCATTTTATAGAATATTCATCTAGATTACTTGCAGTACGTAAACAAATGCTTTACCACTCAAATGTATTGGGCTTGTCAAAATATATATATTTTCCAACATTTGGATAAAGCTGTTACAGCATTATAGCCATATTAAAAGGTTTACAGTAATGGTACAGCAGTGTTTTCAAGGAAGCAAAGAAGAAAAAAACACTTTTTGGGGATGTGGGAGGAACCCTGAGTACCTAGAGAAAACCCACGTAAGCTCGAGAGGACATGCAAACTCCGCCCAGTGTTGCCAACTGGGGTCAACGCTCAACCCCAGAACTATAAGGCCGACGCACTAACCACTCATCCGCCGGGCCACAGTAGATATGAATTTAAATAAAATATTAAGTCAGTCATTCAATGTTTTTTTCCACCTTATGTATATTTTTATAATATACTTATATCTCTGAATTATTATTTTGAACTCCTTCACCTCCACGGCCCATTATAGACCATAAATCCATTTCAACTGAGAAGGCTGGCATTGATTATCACTACTACTGACGGTCATAAGTGTCCAATCTATTTTGACTGGGCGGTCCTTTGAAAATGATGTGATTGGTCCAGTGATCGGATCTTGTACATCACCGCAGATAACCTCATGGCGATTTGAGTCTTTACAGTTGAAAGAGAATCACCTCTTGGAAACTACATCTGTTCAGATACTTGATCTGTTTGTACCAAAAAGACGCTTACTTAATTTTCAAGCAGTTTTAAGTTGAATAGAAATGGATAGAGAAATTTTACTCAAGTGTCTACAAACAATGATTAGATTTACTTTTTTTGTTTATTTATTGCTTAGCTTGGTAGGACAAAACTTGGATTTAATAAGTCCAGCCATAGGGTTCACGTGAAACAATGGGATGCATTCTGTCATTTCCTGTGCAGTAATGGCTCACTGATGGGTTTCCTCCCAGCTACTTAGAAGTTAAAACTCCCTTAAGTATTACTTAATGGCCCCTCAGTTTTTACTCTTCAATTGTCAACTTCTGTCCACTCGCTGTAGCCATGTTCCACCTCAAATCTAGCTCCTTTTAGAGAATAAAAAAATCATGCCTGGTAAAAAGGTGGTTGTAGGGTGGACCTTAATTTGGACGGTTGACCAAAGTCTGTCTTGTGATGATAATCAATTTCAATTCATACAGTGGGGGAAAAAAAAGTTAAGACAGCCACCGATAGTGAAACTTCGTCCATTTAAAATGATGACAGAAGTCAGAAAATTTCATCATGGGTACACTTAACTGTGTGAGAAAGAATGTGGAAAAAATTTCAGGAAATCACAATGTACGATTATTAAAGTAATTTAAAAATATACATCCAGCCAGCATTTAGTTTTTAAAAACCCTCTGGGGTTGAGGTTTGGACTGACTAGGCCACTCCAGGTTTTTGTTTTTGATTGTGGTCATGCTATTTATTATTATTATTGATTATTTATTTGTTTGTTTGTAATTACAATAAAAGCATTCAATCCAAACACATTTCAGGGTTTTGGTTGAAAAGCCATTCTTTCCTTTTACGTGAGTAGGTCTTCATCTCCCATTCTCCTTTGAAATGACTTTCCTAATTTTATCCATGTATATTGCAGTCCGGCTTAACCATGGCCCAGTGGCGTTGCATGAGCCATCTGATACAGTACCTACCTGTGGAGACCATGAATGACCTCTACCCCTCATCCACTTTTGCTATTGAAGTCCGACACTTTTTGTCTGACTGGATTGAGGAGCAAAACTGGTACACCAACAAAATCCAGACACTGTGGATAATGAAAACATCCTAGAACTAACCATGTTGCATATGGTCTGTGTACATTGTTTTTTTTCTCAGGGACAAGTTTGCCTTGGAGAACGTGGAGCAGGAAGCAAATGCCCGTGCTCTTTTGGACGAGCTCGTTATGCTGCTGCAGTCATTTTCTCATCAAAATGCCAATGTTGTGGATAAAATGAAGCTCATGCAGATCAGCAGAAACATGGTAGGGGGAACTGCAGCAGAGCCCACCATAGTGTGTGTGATCGTCATATATGAAAACAATGTGATATAAATCCACACAGAGACACACAAATACATCTCATCTCATCTCATTTTCTGAGCCGCTTTATTCTTAATAAGGTCACGGGGGGTGCTGGAGCCTATCCCAGCTGACTTCAGGCCAGAGGCGGGGGACACACCCTGAATCGGTGGCCCGCCAATCGCAGGGCACGAGGCGACGGACAACCACGCACACTCACACCCATACCTAGGGGCAATTTAGAGTGTCCAATCAGCCTCCCATGCATGTCTTTGGAATGTGGGAGGAAACCGGAGTACCCAGAGGAAACCCACGCAGGCCCAGTGGGAACATGCAAACTCCACACAGATGTGCATGACCTGGATTTGAACCCAGGACCCCAAAGCTGTGAGGTCGATGCGCTAACCACTCGTGCCACCGGGCCACCACACACACACACACATGTATATATATATATATATATATATATATATATATATATATATATATATATATATATATATATATATATATATATATATATATATATATATATATGCGCTGAATTGCTAATACTACAGACTTTCAAGATACAACATGTGAAGCAAAAGTTGTCATGTATAAAGTAGCGTTTGTGTGCTCTTGCCAAGAATGCACTTCTAACTGTGTGATGGGTGATATCTTCCAGAGCATGTTTCAACATCAGCCACTGCAGTTTGCAGTGATGGTGAGAGAGACACTGCACAAAGAGAAAGTTCTACTCAGAGCTGTAAGTACATTTCTTACCCCCCTAACCCTAGCTCCAATTCTAATGAGGTTGTTTAAAAAAACAAGGACACAATACAATACAAGTGAGCTGAGCAGCATGACCGTGCTTTCATACTTTTATATAATTGTTTGCAGATGCCACAAGCAAACAACCCTCCACGGCATCAACAGGTCGTCGCCAAAGAAGTGACCTTTCCAAGCACGCAGAATGTGGACCTCCTTGTTCTCAAAGTGCTGGAGGTCCAGGAATTACGACAAAAGATACATCAGGTACAAGAAGAGCTCAACTGGGAAAAGCAGAACTTTGAGTCTTTGCAAGGTAATATGTGAAAAGAAAATGTGTAGTGTCTTCCTGCATGCAATTGAGTGTTAATTTACAACATTATTTTCTAACAGTGAGAAGTAAAAAAATAGTGTTTTTCATGTCATTTGATACTACAAGTCCCAAACAACATTGTAATGATGTTGTCAGTGTGTGTATCCCACGCTCCCCTTCTGAACCAAAAGCAACACGTTACTTCATTTTCTGAACCGCTTATCCTCACAAGGATTCTGGGGGGTGCTGGAGCCTATCCCAGCTACTACAACCTGAATCGATGACAGGGCACAAGGACACGGACAACCATCCACGCTCACATTCCTACCTAGGGGCAATTTAGAGTGTTTAAACAGCCTATGCTGCATGTTTTCGGGAACACCTAGAAACCCACGCAACCCCAGGGTGAACATGCAAACTCCAGACATTGAGGACTAACCTTGGATCGAATCTTCGACCCCAGAACTGTGAGGCCGACACGCTCGTGTGCGGTCGATTGGTCGCCGTCTTTTGCTCGCCGGTCTTTTGGTCGCGGTCTTTTGGTCGCCCGGACCACTACAACGGGCGACCAAAAGACCGGCGACCAAAAGACCGACGACCAAAAGACCGGCGACAAAACAAGGTAAAACAACACGGTCTACGCATCAATAAAAACCAACAATGACCATGAGCAGTTTCACTGAGCCGACGTGTGAGTGTATAAGAGTTTGTATGTACATGAGTTGTCCCCTTAGGAAGGTACGTCAGTCAGGGTCTTAACAAGTTCTCCAACAAAAAACAATAAAAGTCCGGGAAATTTGGAGCTTTTCTTTAGCCTAATAATTAATACGGCATTAAGTATGAGTAAATAGTAATTCACAGTTTTATTTAGGGAATTTGAGCAACAATTTAAATGGTAATTATCAATAACCTTCCGGGCGACCAAAAGACCGGCGACCAAAAGATCGGCGACCAAAAGACCGGCGACCAATCAACCGTGTACCGACACGCTAACCACTTGGCCGCCCTAAAGCAGTACAGTTACTCGTTATTACTCATGTAGCTGATTCACTCACTAAATGATCTTGTTAGTGCACTTATAATAAGGTCCTAGCAGTGGCGGGCCGTCAGGGCCTTCAAGGCCTTCTCTGCTGGCCTAAGAAATATCTGAATCATATATAATATTTTGTCCATCAATACTTATTAATCCAAATGGTCTGTTAGCTTCCTTTCATTGCTTTTCCCCCTGGTTGCACTGCTTCCAGATGTGTGTTTTCATATTGAAGCATTTAACCAATCACATTTCAGCCATTATTTGTTGCCAGGATCAGAAATCTGCCTCAAAGCCTTCACAATCAGTTCTGCAGGCTCTGCTGCATTAAACAAGACTGTTGCTTTTAACCAATCAGATTTCGAGTTGGCAACACCACAATGCTTTTTCGCAGGCATTGCCATTTTGCTGGCTGGGATACGTCATTGCTTTCACCAACTATGATTAGCTAGCTATAGAGAGTAGGCGGGCCAAAGCCATAGTGAGGCAGCCAGAGATCGCAAACTCCACCCACAATGGCCGACAGAGGCAAAAACAAATGGATTTGGTTGCAGATTTGCTCACAAAGCTATTTTCCAGACGGACTTTTCCAGAAAAAAATGGACATAATTAAGAAAGGGCGGTCAACTCCGAAGCTAGCAAGCCTATTACAGCTGGGAAAAGGGTGTGTGCGCCAGTTTCAGTGCGCTAACTACAAAGAGCTACCAAACTGTATTTGGAGCAAGCTGCACAAGCAAATATATTGTTGTGTTGATTTAAAGCCATTTTCAAGACGGACTATGTCAGAAACACGACAGGACAGGCTCGACTTTCAGCATTAGCTTCGATGCCGATAGAAAAGAAGGAGGAAAGAAAGGAGGATGGATATTGTGTACAGTTAAAAATGATTTTTGGTGAGTAAAATATGGCTATATTCCTAAATAATATTTCAATTGTATTAGGTTATTATTGATGATTTTTTATGTGTAGCAGCTGTAGCTGCTGTAGAGGTTTTATCGCCATAAAATAGTTTTTGAGGGTTGGATTGATTCCGATAGCAGAAGGCGCTACCCCAAAATGCACGGACCGCCACTGGGTCCTAGGTATGAGTAGATGGAAGTGTTAATGTATTGAACATGTCATTTTTGCAGGTTCTACAGGGACCATGGATCCCACGATGTCAGAAGTGACTCGACTTCAAAAACACATTGAGCAGCTGGACTACAATGTCAACACCATGGCAACGGTGAGTAGCAATGTTTCTGCCTTGCGAGCCCCTGCAAGAAAAAGAAGGTGAGGCTCAGGAAGGACACAAGGGAAAACCTGCCTTGCGATGATCATATCGCTGCTGTTTTGAGATACAAATGTCATTTATTTGGTCACTCCGCTCGCATTTGAAAGCAAACATCTGTCCCTATTAAAATGAGTGGAAATGCAATGAATCCATTCCAAAATCTCACTCCACATAACCCTGCAAACACCAGAAATGTGATCACAAAACACAACAATTGGGTATTGTCCTTCCTTGTTGGCAAAATGAAGATTGTGTTTTGAAAAACATGCAAGGTGATGTCCTTGCATCAGAAATGGAGATTTGAACATATTTCTGCTATGTGTTTTCATAATAATATGTAGTATTGTACGTTCCTTGCCAGATAAAGGATAGTGAAAATATGCAAAGAATAAGTATCGGCGTAACATATTGGCTTGCTGATCATTGCAGAAGCGTTTTCAGTTGCTCACTGAGTGTGTGGACTGCCTGGACCAGTGTCAGGCCCAACTTATCAGCAGACTGAAGGCCTGGAGGTGGGAGCAGTACAAGGCAAGCATTGGACATCCTTTTGACGACAACCTCAATGTCCTCCAGATGTGGTAAGGTGTCTGCTGTATTACTGCTTTCTAAACCTCCTCATGTGAAAGCCTTGTTTATGACGATGAGTCCAATGTTCCTCATGAATCAGGTGTGAGCAGCTCCTTGGTGTGAATGGCAAGTTGAGACAAGAGTTAATGCTCATCGTAGAACCAATCCCAGAGCTGCAGGAAAGGCTCGGCCAACTCCTCAAACTTCTGGTTCAAAGGTACCTTCACCTACCTGATCTCCATACATGACACGGTCAAAATATTAGACACGGCTCACACACTCCTGCATTAACAGCACGATATCATTAAATGAATACCTCTGCATCAAAGTCAAATGTTTTTACTTGTGATGATTTTTTCCCTCAGTTCTCTCGTGGTGGACAAGCAGCCGCCCCAGGTCATTAAGACGCAGTCCAAGTTCACCACGACTGTACGCTATCTGCTAGGTGAAACAGTCGCACCTGGGAAGCCTGTTGTGCTGAAGGCACAAATCATTAATGAACTCCAAGCCAGAAGCCTAAACATCTCACTCAGGTAATAAAGACTTGTTCCATGCACTCATAATACACATAACTGTGCATGTGACATATTATTAGTAGGAGACTGTTGCTAATTCATATTGCCTTGAACTTGTTGTATTTACATATATGATCATGGTTCTCCTCTATTGAAGAATGGTATATTTTTGGAGCTAACAAATTCATTCATTTTCCGTACCGCTTATCCTCACGAGAATCACAAGGGGTTCTGGAGCCTATCGAATATGGGCACCAGGCAGAGGACACCCCGAATTGGTGGCTAGCCACAGAGATGGACAATCCTTCACGCTTGTACTCATACCTATAGAAAATTTAAAGTGTTCAACCAGCCTACCATCCATGTTTTTGGATGTAGGAGGAAACCGGAGTCCCCAGCCACTGCAGAATTTCCGTTATGTTCATCATTTATAAAGAGTATTTGTGGTTTTCTGAAAGATATGGTGTGGTATTTATCATGTGCAGTGACAATGTTGGGGAAGTGATCAACAACACAGCCATTCTTGAACATAACACAGCCAGCAAAAGCACATGTGCTACCTTCAGGAATATGGTATGTACTGCGCTCCACTTCTCAATCAGCAGTGTATATTGTGAAAAGTTCATCATGGGAACAAACTGAAATTTGAATTTACATATAATAGTCAATCAAGAAGATTAAGAGAGCTGACAGAAAGGGATCTGAATCGGTGACCGAGGAGAAGTTTGCCCTCCTCTTCTCAACAGAGATCACCATCACAGGCAGTGACACTCCTTTCAAAATACAGGTTTTATTTTTTAACGTACTTTTCTGTTCCTCTAGCTCGTCAACTGGACTGAAGTTCTTAAGTAATACATTGTATTTGCAACAGCATTCTCGTTCAAGCTGGAATTTGTGTCATTGCAGATGATCTCGTTGCCACTCGTCATCATTGTTCATGGCAGCCAAGACAACAATGCGCTGGCTACCATCATATGGGATTGTGCTTTTTCCGAGCCAGTAAGAAAAAAAAATATTTAAACATTTTACTCTACAGGCAGTTGTGCCCTCAAATTCCTCCACAATCTGTTCTCAACTTTTTTTAGCGCAAAATGTTTCCATCGGTTCAAACTTTCACCAATCTCAAAGACCCTAAAATAATTATTCCAACAAATACAGTTTTATATATCTACATACTCTTAACCGTTATGGCATGTAGGGTTAATAAACGACACTGATTGATTGCAACAGTGAACTTTTACACAAGACAATCTTTATTGTTTTATAAATCTTTGCCATGCGACTCATTTCAGCAGCAAACACAGTAGTCAATACCATAAATCACTCTTTCTCTCGTCCAACATCAGAAACTGATTTTTTTTTCTGCACAGTCACCAAATCTATCTCTTGTATCTCTCATTTCTCTTGTAAAGTTCTAACTGTCCCAATCCCTGGTTCAGTCTAAATAGAATACACCACAACACCCACTGATCCAAATTCCAAAAAGTCCTTCAATCACAAAATGTTAGTCCTTAAAAGGTTTATAAAAACAGGCTCTGCTCTGAAGGCAATGACAAACATGGTTTAGATAAGAACATTCCTGCTTAGTCATCCACATAATTACTGGCTGAAATTAGGTCAAGTGAGGTGGTAATGTCATTTATGATGACTTTTCCAACTCCAATGTATCCATTTTTTGTTGTCATTTTTTTTTGCCCATCTTGGTATGAGGGCGCATAGTTCAAATTTACTCCTGGTCTGTTGACGCCGTCAGGACAGAGTGCCATTCGCGGTGCCGGATCGGGTGCCGTGGAAGCTCATGTGCAGCACTCTCAACAGCAAATTCACGTCAGAGGTCCAGACACATCACAACCTAGACCAGTACAACCAACACTTTCTGGCCCAGAAAATATTTGACAAACCAGACTTCACTGATGACTTCAGCAACATGATGGTTTCCTGGACGCAGTTTAACAAGGTACACACACATAAATTACTATATCTTGGTCATTACTGCATACTGTACATGCACACTTGATTTGTTTAAAGTGTGCAAGAGTAATTCAATATTAAAATAACACAGCGATAAAAGAATTTTCCTAGCCATTCCTCGACATGTCTCGTCTTTACACACACACAGATAAAATGTCAACATGTTTGTCTCGTAGGAAGTGCTCCCAGGTCGACAGTTTACATTCTGGCAGTGGTTTGAGGGAGTGATGGACCTAACCAAAAAACATCTGAGAGCATACTGGAGTGATGGGTATAAAGCCTCTTCTTTGTATTAAATATATATTTGGCATACCGTTACACCATTAACAATTAAATGTTGCTCTTATTTTTTTTCTCAAAGGCTCATATTTGGTTTCATTGGCAAGCAACATCTACACCTGATTCTCAAGCAGAGACCCAACGGAACGTTCTTACTACGCTTTAGCGACTCTGAGATTGGAGGTATCACCATTGCCTACGTGGGTGCAGCAGACTGTGAGTACGAGTTAATGTGGTTTTTTTTTCACTTTAATGATGTATGAGAGCTCTTTGGGCTTTTTTTTTCTCTTCTTCTTCTTATCCTAGCGGGTGAACCCAATCAGATCATCAAGAACATCCAGCCATTCACCAAGAAAGATCTTGATGCCCGGAGCCTTGCGAATTGCATCCTGGACATCAGTGACATTAGATTCCTCTACCCTGATTTTCCTAAACTTGATGTTTTTAAAAAGTACTACTCAAGTAATGCCCCCCTCTCTCTATCTCTTTTTTTAATCTTATGGAAAGTGGAAAATAAATATGAATGTATTCATTTTTCCTCATGTTTTTAGCGAAAACGAAAGGCACGCCTGACTACCTCCCATTAACACTCCATGCTAAAGTAGGAAGTGGGTAAGTTTTTAGCCTAAATGCTCTAGCCAATTTGTTTATGTGATTTGGATATAGATTCTGTGTGTTTTGTTTCGTTTTTCTGCAGGGAGACCAACTCAAGTACAGCTGATGTTGCCAATATTTCACATCATACTGAAAACCACCATAATGCTGCTGGGTATCTAGTGTAGGTTCTATACATTAGTCATTATATATATATCAGCAAAAATAAATAAACTTAAATTCTAGCATCTAAACTGAGATAGGACTACTCACAGAAAATTAAAGGCATTTTATATTTGAGGGAATTTTCTGAATGAACCTAAAATGATTTACAAACGTACTCAGCTAAACCTTTGAGTGCAGTATTTTAATTAACAAGTTGTGCCCTAACAAGTTGAACAAGAACATTTACAAGGTGTTTGAACCATAAATAAATATAAAGCAGTTTTATAGTGTATTTTTTAGGTTCGTTCCTCTTCACACCAAATATCCCTACTTTAGAGTGATGAGGAAATGAATGAATAACATCATGCTAAATCTGTTGTGCAGGGATGCTGGCTCCATTCCAAAATGTGTCCCTAATATGACACACCATGGTGAAAACTCCCTCAATGCTGTTGAGTACCCCATGTAAGTCTCTGTTACTCGCTGTCACTTTATGTTGATTAAATGACAACTATTCCAAAGCCAGTTTTGTTGGGAGTGCATGCACATTTTTGGGTTCTCAACTTGGAGTATCTCACTCATTCCCATCAATGTATTTCTTTTGCTTCTTTTCAGGTCCCCGTTCCAACAGTTTACTCCTACAGATGCTATCCCACAAGTGCAAATGGAAAGCTTGAATAGCTCTGACGTCTTCAGTGGCATGTAGGTTGAATCCTTTGGCCGTCTTAAGATGCTGTTGCTACTGCAAGTGTGTCACATGTGGGAACTTCAAACGTATGTCTTTCTACTAGGGCACCGGGAGATATGGATCTCGATATGACATTGGATTGGATGGGATAACTTTATTCATCCCGTATTCGGGAAACACTCTTCTGAACTTTTCATGAAGATTTAGGCTGCGGGCTGAGCGACATTGAGAATGTGACATAACATTGGAAGCGCTGACGTATTCAGAACACTCCCCTGGGAATTTGTTGATTATTGACTTTTTGCCTGACCACTTTTGCAGAGCTATGACATTCCTTTATGGAAATAGCTTGGTAAGGACATATATTTTAAGATAGGAAAAGAATAAATACCTTTCCGTCCATGCATAGCATGTAAAACACTTCTTAGAAAGGCTCATTCTGTTAGTTGATCTAGATTTGGTTATACATCTGCTTATGTTAGATGTTGTCATATTTAAATGGGGCAGCTGTAACTTCATTCATTGATGTTGAAAGTTTTTTTTCTGTGTTTCTATTGGACAAATGAACACAGTTGGTTTGTGGAGCCTTAGGCCAATCCCATTTTGCATTTTCTTTTTGTGCTTGTTTTTCACAAGGCTTTCCGTATTGTACTTTGAACTCATCAAATAGCCACAGGCACAATTGGGCTGTTTTACTGCTCAAATGTAAGAAATGTCTTTTTTATTCACTGTAAAAGAAAAAATATATATTCTATTGTTTGTCCAAAAATTCCTAATGAGATGCTTAGAAATTTCCGACTAAGACAGCAATATATGCTGTTGCCATTTTGCTTGTGAATGATTTTAATTGTAAATAGAGAAATAGTTCATCTGTTTTACAAAAGCCATGTGTTACAATTCACTGTGGGAGTTTTTCACTTGTTTTGCCCCCTTTTCCTGTATTATTTTGCTATCACGTATGTTACCTTAAAAGGAATACTGCAAACTATCATATCTCAGAAAGTGTTCATGCCATGTTATTGAGGATAACAATATAGTAGCATTTACCAGGGGTAATGTAAATTTTAAAAAAAATCGGCTGTTATATGTAAATAGTATAAACAAGCGGTGGTCGCTAATTTTCACTTTAGTGTATCAGCTAAAACTACACTAATTGTAGCCACTGAGTAGATACTATATACTTGTGAGCATTCTTTGTATATGTATTAGTGCCATAAAAAAGGACAATAGTTGCAAATTCATCTCAGCTCTTTCCATTAAAGGCTGGTGAACTTAAGTTTTTGCTAAGCAAATGAAAATAGTGGTAATCCTGAGTTATAAGTGCTGAGCTAAAAATTGCATGTTCAGGGTCGTCGTGTAAATTGCTGCTTGGCTTTCCCTCCATCAGCCCAAAAAAAACACAATTGTATCACAGGTGTATATGATGATTACTGTATTATTATTCTTTTTCAAAAATCCTCAAACGTCGTCATTAAAAAAAAGAAAGAAAGAAAACTTTACACTGTACATCACAAAACAGGAAAACCAACAATTCTGAACGTGCCACTAAAATCTACCTAATCAGCCACTTATCAAGGCAACCACACTGGAAAGGAAAATACAGAAAAAATGCTTCCATGTCTGGTCAACATCACAATGTTAATAATTTGATTATTGGAGCTTAACATTGACCACGTAGCTTTCAAGTCAGCAAACCTCATGCACAGTTTTTTTTGTTTTTTGTTTTTTTTTCAAGTCCCGGTGTGACAACTCAGAAGCCCCTGTGTATGTGATCTAGCTGCTCAGCTTTGGCAAACACAAGGAAATTCAAACCAACATTTGTAAAAGTGGAAAAGGGTCAAATTTACATGTATTATAGCCTCTTTTTCCTCATTATTTAAACAGCTTGTTCCTGCAGAGCTACCAAGTAATGATTTAAGTATTTCCATATTTTCAGATTTAAAAAAAAAAACTGAACAGGGGTCTTTCAAAAAGACCCAAATTGTTACAAAAGCTGGTTTTATCATTTCTAATGATCAAGTTTTTGAAAGTGAAAAATATATTTTTCATTTGGCTAAAAAGAGTAATTTTTCATTTAACAAACATGAGGGCCTCAGTTGTTGTTTTTTACTGTAAGATTTTTAATGCAATCCGTGCAATAAAAAGCAGATATTGCCATTTTTCATCCAAAAATGATGACGCTTGCCTCCCATAAAAGAGCGACTGTTTGGAAATGAAAAGGCATTATTATTATTATTAAAAACAAGCCTGGGTGATTTAGAATGATGAAACACATGCAGGAATGAAATAAAAAAAATCTGAAAACAGAAGAGAGAAATTGAAAACAAGCATACATACACATACAGACAAAAGCGTCCTCTGACACACACTTTTATAAAATGGGATTTGTTCTGGTCAGGTAGAGTACGTACGTGAAATTAAGTGGAGCAAAGCAAAGGGCAAAATCTTGGAAAAGCATGCTGAAGTCTCTACTGTAGCTTCACTCCTAGCAAAAAAAAAATACAAATAAAGAGAAAAGAAGGTGACTTGATCTAAAGCCTTCACCTTTGTCCTGCAGTCCAAAAGGGTTAGGATTGAAATGGAAAGAGGTGTTTGACGAGCAACTCGTCGTTCTGCCGGGGCCTTATAGAGCCTGCGTTTTGAGCTCCACGGGTTCTCCTCTGGTCTCCTGTTGGCCCTCGGCCTCCGGGGGCCGAGTGCCCTTCAGAGTGGCGAGCCTATCAGAGAGGCTGCGCATTCGCGGGAAGAGTATGAAGTCATAGAGCAGCGCGCCAATTGCACCACCAATCATAGGCCCCACCCAGTACACCTGTCGGGAAAAGAAAAAAAGATGGGTGCCATGTTTTGCAGCCGAATTAGGGAAGAAATGACAAAATCTTACATTTTTTATATCTTAACTTGAGCATTTGGGAGTAATAGAGAAATTGCACCTTTTCTTTTACACAACAACCTGTTAAAAGTGTTTGCCGGCCTTCTATTTGAGCAAAATTGCGTGATGCTGCTTTCAGGGGTGGAATTTCCCCAGAATTAAAGCACATCTAAGCAACTTTGTGAGTTTTGACCATGCAAAACCCCTCATATTGGTCATTTGTTTGGCCCTAAATCTATAGTGCAGGTTTATTTATATGTATTTTTCAGGCTGCTGTGCCTTCCCTAAAGTCCTTACCCAATGGTTGACAAAATTCTTGACCAGCACTGCTGGGGCGAAAGACCTTGCTGGGTTCATTCCTGCTCCAGTGTAGTAAATCTAACAGTAAAAAAAATAACATTGAATATTAAAGTTCTTGCAAACACAGAAGTCCTTTTTAAAGTCTCACCCCGAGAAGATGTCCCATCAGCACGGAAAAACCAATAGCCAGGGCAGCAGATCCCAATCGTCCGTTGCGACGCTCATCTGTCACGGCGAAGATGCAGACCACCAGCTGCAGAGTGAGGAAGACCTCCATGGTGGTGGCCATGCCCAGGCCGATGCCTGGCTGCAGCTGCCGAGGCAACGTGGTGACATGTTACCTTCAGTGGATCTCACAACAGTACAAACTTCATACGTGTACATGGCATTGTTTGTTAAGGAAAAACACTTTCTGTAGTCTTACCGTGTTGAGGACCAGGTTGCCCCTCACGTTGATGGGCGTGACCCCGTAGAGCACGGCAGCGCCGGCCAAGGCTCCCAGACACTGGGCGACTATGTAGAACACGGCGCGGAACAGCGACATCTGGGAACCGATCAGGAAGGCGAAGGTCACCGCCGGATTGATGTGTCCGCCGCTTATGTGGCCGATGGACTGGATGAGCGTGGCGGCCGCCAGTCCGAAGCAGAAGGCCACGTGCAGGACGTTGTGGGGCCCGGTGGTCCAGCGGAGAGCGGCCCCCAAGCCGAAGAAGACGAAGAACATGGTGCCGTAGAACTCGGCAAACACCGCCCGCCAGAAGGACATGGACCGCAATTCCCACATGGTGACTCGAAAAGAGCTATACAAACTATATGGATCGACTGAATGGAGACGAAACCCTCCCTGCACACTGACACCTTTTTGAAAATCTGCCTTTCAACAGGGCAAACAGTGGAACTCGAGCCAAAGGTGGGATATTCGGGCTAAGTCGGTCATGGAGAGCTCCTGAGTGGAGCGCCGCACCAGCCTCCTCACATCAACGGGCCAATGCCTTGGTAGTCAGCGAAACACGGAGACACGTACGGTGGAAGCACGCGCCGCACACATTCAGTCCCTTTACTAGGCCGGGGGGAACTCGGAGGCCTTTTTATAAGAGCTTCACTGAGGCCAGGGGAGTGGTCGGTGCACAATGGTGCCATTTGAAACATCATCCTTAACCCTTGCCACGCCTGCACCGGCACACGGATGAAAGCAAAGAGTTCGTCTAGAAATGAGCCGAAAAGAGGCATCGTCTCGCTTGCTTCCAATTCCGTGTCTGGTACTCGGCGATGTGTTACCGAGTGAAATTACATTATGAAATTCGGCAGTATTAGTCATTTCAAATGTGACATATACATACAATTCGTTGTAGACGTAAAGTACTTATTTTCATATCGATAAATTAGTAATAAAGTACCATGGCTATAATAATGTATTGATAATTATATTCACCTTTTTAAAGTGATTTTTTAAAATGGCATATTTTCACTTTTTTGTTTTCGTATTGGACAACAGCAATGCTTTAAAAATGTTAATGACCGTGAATCCCTACCTAAATTTGAAAATTTGCATTTATTTGCAAGTTTTAGGGCACATTCTATTTCCCTGACGCATTTTAATCTTTGAAATATTAAATATTTCTTTCGGGGAAGTTTGGAAAGTTGGAATTGGGGAAACAAAAATACTCTTATTGTGATTGAATGGACAAATATGCAATGAAAACACAATTTTTAAGTTAAAACACGTGAATTTAATAGGGTGAATAAGTAAATATAAACCATGTTTAATGGAATTTTTTGGGACACCACAGGATGATTACACATGTTAAATTGAGCAGGGAATATTATTGAGATTTTGAGGAAAATCAACAAATGTGTTGAATAATATTCAAATTGTGTGTGAAAGGAAGCCTTTTTATATTTTGGGGGTTGATTGCTTTATTTCCATTATTTATGTTTTGATACATGCTTGTGGTGGGTTGAACTGTAATACAAGAGGACAGGTTTGTCCCTTCTGAAGAAGTTTATATTGGAATGCAATTTCATTGGCTATGAATGGATTATTGCTCGGCTATATGCAGTAAATAGGTCGTGTTTCATTTAGTCATCTGGCAAAGTGCACGGCGGTAAATGACCCGCATGGCAGCAGAAGTGATTAGGCCGATGTTTGCATTGTCCATGCAGGACAGTGCTGCGGGCTCAGGCCACATAAAGCGCTGGAAAATCCACAGGCGGCGAGGGATCGGTGACAGCGGGCGTGGGCATTCAGCGTGCTGCTGACCAGCCTGGATGTTGGCAGCATGTTTGAAAGAATTGCGCTGAGCTCACCGATGCTTTTGTTTGCCACAAAAACGGTTTGCTGGCAGCTACATTTTGACTGCTTGATGTTTATCTGACTCTTGTTGTTTTAGAAAGCTTTGTGTCCACCACACTACAACACCTATAGACTCGCTGTTTCATCATAATGTAACACTACCACATTTATGTGCTATTTTATCATTGTCATATTAACACAGAGGTGTCCAAACCGGTCCTCAAGGAGCTGCAGGTGATGCAGACACTCCAGTTATAAAACATATTATATAGATTACTGTAAGTTATTAACATCTATTTGATTGTTCTTCTGTTGAAAGACTTCATGATGTATATTAAACATCCTTATTGGTCATAAACATACCCTAACATATAACACAACTGTGTTTGGAAAATTATTGTAAACGCAGAAAAATACTTTTAATCATTGAAGCTTTGGTAGAAGGAACACCGTCAGTGACGCCAAATCTTTATGTAGAAGATAAACGTAAGGAGTCTTGTTTTTGTCACAAAGTGAAAACTTTACCAGATGTGATCCGCACAAGAACCTGTATATTTATTGGATGCCTGAAATGAACTGACTGGTTAACATTTGTAGATGTTGCCACACTAATGTGGGAAAACGTGATTACAGTAAATAACTGAGTCCAGTTTGCATTAAAATATTAAGAGAATATCTCCTTCAAAAATTCATCTGGGAGACAGAAATCATTGTGCACTCATGTAAGTGAATGGAGGTGAATGAGACACAATTTTAAAAAAACAAAACAAAAAGAGTCCATGCAGGAGGAGAGAAGAGAAGGAGCACAACGCCTGTGTTGTGGTTGATTCCGTTCCCTTCAGGGCCTTCTTTGCCTTGGAAACTTGTATTTTTTTCCCACCGTCTTCATCTTCAAACAACTCTTGCACTTCAACTTAAAAGACGCAGTCTTCTATTCAAGGTCAGGCATTTCTTGGGGAGGATCCACACAAAAGAGGCCATTTTACCAAATGCAAGCAAAAACACTTGAGATTGCCACAAGGTCAACTCGTGCGAGACACTCATAGGCCTGAACAAATAAATAACTCAATCCCCACCAGCCCATATATATATCTATAGTATTTGATTGTTTTGGTAGTTGTTAAGAGAGATGTCAAAATGGATTGAACATCAATGGCAGCCAAAAAGTTATAAAAACTAAAAAAAATATTACATACTTTCATCGTCGCTGTCTGCGGAATCATGCTGGAAGAGACAAACACAAGAACAGATTGACAATTAATCCAGTTTCACTGTCCAGTGACATATATTGCAAATGAGATGCACTTCCTGTGCAAACATAATAAAACTCAAAAAGCCTAATGTTTTCGAACACGGGTGGGCAAATGATTACACGAAGGGCCGCAGTGGGTGCAGGTTTTCGTTCCAACCTCTAACGAGGAAACCTTTCCACAAATCTGGTATCTTACAAGTGCAATCAGTGGATTGCAGTCAGGTGAGCATTAAAATTCAAATCTTGTTTTTGTTGCTGAAAACTAAAAGGTTTATATTTGAACATTATATATGTTGTCTTGTAGGGTATTCAATTAAATATAGGCTTAACGTGATTTGCAAGTCATTGTATTCTGTTTTTATGTTTAACACAACATCCCAACTTCATTGTATTTACACTAAGCACTACTTAGCCGCCAGGGACATAACTAAAATTATGCGGGTCAACAACGCAAAATCCACAACCACAAGGATTAGCGTAATTAACAAAACCAAAAAAAACCCACCTCTACATCAGGACAATCTAGGTCTGGTAGATCATCGCCTCCCATGGTGTTCATCATCTTGAATCAAGACAATGCATCAATCTCTATGTGCCTGTACTATACATGTGACTTTTACAGGTCCTTTTGGCACCTACCTCTGAGAACTTGTCAAAACTATTTAAGTCTTCATCTGAGTCGTCTTCCCAGTCTTTCCAGTTATTAAAGTCCACGCTGAGGAAGTTGCACTGATTGAGAAAAACAAACCAATTAAGTGCCCTTTTTAGCAATATTTTACAGCAACTGGAATTCTGTTTCACGTATTTGCACAGCCACATTTATATTTCTTAACCCTCGCAAAAAAATTATTTTATACTTGGAGGGTTAATGTTATGAACCTAGACTTTTGTTGTTGTTTTTTTAAATCACCTATTACATAAAAAAACTGGCATTTGACTAAGGATGTGCAGAATCCATAATAAGCATTAGCTTTTGAGAAACTGAATTTTAAAAAAAAATGCTGCTTTAAACATTGAAGGAAAGATTTATAATGGCTTCAGAAGAGCCTGAAACAGACAGGTTTCCTCTTTGGCTACAACGTCTAAGCGGAAAACACGTCAAGCAGCATTTGGGAATAAATTGTGTTGGACTGTATTTGTGGAAAACAAGTAGCCAAGCATTACCTTTGTCTTTTCTTTGGTCAGTCGAGGCCACGGCTTTCCAGTCTCTGCTTTTCGTAAACAACACAACACTGACCTGTCCGTACGCCTGTGTTTAGATTCCTATATACATAAAAAGACAAGAGGCGTGGAGTAATGCAATACATGGCCCAGCATCAATTTCACTATATACAGCCAAGAACAGTACATTATACATGACAGACTTACTTTGGGGTTAATCTCCCCATAAAGTTCCACTGTATTCTGATGTTTCATTTTATCTGTTCCAATGGCACAACTGTGTCGAGAGGAGAACAGATCAATATAATAACAGGATCAAACCAGACATGAAGAGCAATGAAAAAGAATAACCTGAAATCAAGTTTTGTCTTGTCAAAATGCACACGGACATCTTTACTGTCCTCCACGCAGAAATCTATGAAGACGGCATCCCTTCTGTCGTACCACTTGGCTGTTGCAGGCTGCCTTGATTGACATACGAAACAACACTTAGACCACTTCATGTGCATTTCAATTTAGTAGAATGCATAACAAAATAATTCCAGAACATAGAAATCAGTCAGATATTTGATGATTGCTTTTGATGCAACTTTTTAAATCGTATTAGTTGCATAGGTGTGCATTTTGTAGGTCGATGTCAGACACATGAATACAGATAGCCAAACTTTTTACAGGTCGAAATGCCACATTACTATATGATGCGTGTACAAAACGAAATGAAAAGGAATATCAATGAGTACTTGGAGTAATATATCTGATATTATAACACTAGCGACATACTCTTATTGCAGAAGTCAAATGCATACATTCATTTTCTGTATCGCTTTTCGTCACAAGGGTGCTGGAGCCTATCCCAGCCAACTATAGACATAAATGGGAGGGGAAAACCATTAAAGTAATCAGATTTTTTGTTATGTATTATTGTTCATTAGCCGCTTTCCCCTCCGAGCATGACCCCATTGCTTGGCTGGTGGGAAGCTAACTCGAACATACACCCAGTTAAAACGAAACTAAAGCAGAAAACGAGTTCAAGACTTTCCCGAGGATGGAATGTGGTCAAACACATAATAGGTTCTTTCGAGAAATGTTTCTGATTTATACACACTAGATCCATTGTCCTTTTTTTGTCTTGACATGCACGTGCGTTTCGTGTGAATACACGGATGCGGCTGAATCATTTGCTAGCCTCAGCTAATGATTAGCTGCAACATGAAAAGTACATAACTACTCATTTCTGGAAGTAATTACACTAGTTAGACAGAAGACTTACATCATCACTTTTTTTTGCAATTTAACTCCCCCGTCAGACCGCGGATTCGACAGTGTGTGCTTTGTAGCTATGTGTGAAGCCTAGCAGAAAGATTTGCGAGACATAAATCGCTAACCGGATGACAAGGAGCCTGGACAGATATCGCGCGATTATAATGTTCCCGCGAGACCTACGGGCAGTTTTCGCCTTTCTCCCAAATCATAGATCATAAACCTGCCTTATTTTTTAGCAAAAAAAAGTTGGAAAACTACGGAACCATAATGCATTCCCTTGGAAAAAAACGCACCGTTTTTCTAAGTAATTTATTTCTTGTTTTTTCATTATTTAAAGTTAATTATCAGTTTGGCTGTAGTGTACGTACATATTACCAATAAATCCATTTAAATAGTTTATATAAAATAAGTCCTGTTATTTTTATTATAAATGCAAAAAATGTCTTGATATTAGTTATTTGAGTTAACTTCCTTCTATGGAAACAATTGCACGTATCTTTTTTTGCGCATATATATATCAATACTTTTCTGGTTTAGAACCCCATTTGTGTGAGCTGGTACTTTAAGCCAAGATATGTTAGTGTTTAGAATTTTTGTGGCTAAAAGGTCAGAGGTCATGAATCAAAGGTACTATAATAATGTCATGGCAAAGCCAATTCATAGCACTTATGAAGTTGCCCTCTCCGTTTTCTCAACAGCTAAGCTTTGCTCTATTATTAATGATGAATCAATGATGCGGGACAGTCTTATGTAAGATCATTGCACTTCTTTGAAGAGTCCAAAGATACTTCTCTGATGTCATCCCCTGATGCTGAACACAATCTGTGATCTGGAGCATATGGATTTTTTTTCCCGTGCAAAATTTACAAGCTGTAGGAGACATATTGCCATAGACTGCACCGCCAAGGATGTAAGAAGGTCAGTGTTTCATGCTCGATACTAGCTTTAAATTAAATGTTGCCTTGGATCAGTAAAAGTCTCTTAAGCGAGAATGGCGTGACCTTACTTTGAAACATCTTTTATTTTACATTCAAATGGGAAATTAGGAAACAAATGTACATTGATGTCTTTTCTGAAGACCATTTTAGGAATCTGTACAGTACAAATGTGCCATTGTTTAGCTTGACTGACAGTACAATCCGTTTTAAACCAATATGGAACTTTAGCCTTTGCTAAACGTGCGGTTTAGCACGTGATCCCCGTTGGAAATCTGGACAGCCCGGTCAATAATCTATGAGTCCAATTTAAAAATTGGAAAGGCCCTATATCATACCTACCAACCTCGGCTAATTATGCCCCTTATTAATGATTGCAATTCCCCTTATTAAGCGATAAATAAAATTTACAAATGCAATGCGGCACATATTTACTCACATAGGGTGCATGTAAAAGTCTAAAATTTTCTCCAAAGTGGACAGCTTTCTGACTCGCTATATTTACGGAAGAAAGGGGAGTGCGCGTGCGCATATCATCCCGACCCGGATGAGAGCCGAAATGGGTAAAACAATATCGGTTTTACAAAAACATACTTAAAAAATCCCGTACAAAAGTTTTTATATGGCGTATACAATTTGAACAAAAACGTATAAAATACGGTAAAAACATATACTAAGTTGACAGGTATGCTATACAGTCCATTTATCAATTATTACTTATTAATGCTAAAAATTAAAGTTACCTATATTCAATTCCTAACCTCTAAACATGTCTTCAAATACCCATTTTGCATAACCTAGAATATTTTGGAAAAGTTTTCAGAGAAATATTAGGTTTAAAAGTATTTGAATTCTTGGAAAGGCAATGACTTGAAAATATGATGTCATTTTTGAAAATATAGAAAACATTTAAGTCGGCCTCACAGTGGGGGACCTGGGTTCAAATCCAGGTCGGTCCACATGTGTGGAGTTTGCATGTTCTCCCTGGGCCTGCATGGGTTTTCTCTGGGTACTCCGGTTTCCTCCCACATTCCAAAGACATGCATGGTAGGCTGATTGGACCCTCTAAATTGCCCCTTGGTATGAGTGTGAGCGTGAATGATTGTTTGTCTCCTTGTCCCCTGTGATTGGCAATTCAGGGTGTCCCCCGCCTCTGGCCCAAAGTAAGCTGGGATAGGCTCCAGCACCCCCGTGACCCTAGTGAGGATGAAGCGGTTCGGCAAATGAGATAATAAAAACATTTACATAATTGGAACAGCGGTGTAAAAATGACTGCTGTTTTTTTTTTATTGGGGGCTGTGAAATTTAGCAATTGAGGGAATTTTGACATTTAGAAAATGCAGGGCAGAAGTTACAAAATGTTTCAAAAATGTTGAAGTTGAATGTGGAATTTATGTGGGCGAGTGTGTAAAGTACCAATACAAGTAAATATGTTCATACATTATACACTTTGATGGCTTGGATACGCGGTATCTGCTGAACACGTTTAGATTTGAAAGGTCTTTAATTGTCATGTTATGTTATATATTTCTCATATTTTGCCATATATGACGATGCTATTTCGTCAGGGGAAAGCCAGTCGCCCCTCAAGCCAGGACGTCAACATTGACGAACTTCCGGGATAAATGTGGTACATTTTTCTTCTGGGTTTGGCCACCTTTTAAACGCAACTACCGATTTTGGCTCCAACAAAGAAGGCGAGAGACTCAAAACTATTTTATTTAATTTAAACAAGGGAAAAACCTCAACGTGTGTGGCGAAGTGTCACGTCGTCTTGACGCTCGGCAAAAAGTCAAAAGACATTACAACATCAGGTGACAGTCTAAAATATTGTCAAGTATTTGCCTGAGATGAACAAAAAATCGCTTTTGGATGCCATGTCTTGACAGTACGAGAAGACGAGACGCTTTTAAAGACGCACAAACGGGCTTCCTCTTCCTTGTTTTGTAGCTTATTGGCTACACAGCTGCTAAGCCAAGCTCGCCACTAGCTTTAGCTTCAAAACAAACAAATGACGGAGCCGCGCAACTAGGTAGCGCAAGACAAGGTGGAGATAAGAATCCTACTAAAAATAAAAACATCACCAGGAAACACGTCGACGGAGATTCCGATGTTGCGAAATTGCTGAATCTCCCGTCGGAGAATGGCGGACCGCAGAGCAGCTGAGATAAAGTTCACTTCAACGCACCGTCTTCTCGTCTTGCTTGCCCTTACTCGCTATCTGGAAGCCTTCGTTGGCATTGAGGGGATTTATGGGCTCACAAGGTAACATCGGTGTGTGTACGTGTGTGTTTGTGCGTTTTTTTTACGTGACCTGACCTGTTGTTTACTCACTCCATTTCTAATCAGCTGATCGCAGCTCAAGTGTAGCGTGTCGGCGTTAACGCAGCGTAGCGCTCAACCTTGAAAATGTGACGCGATTGGAAAAAAAAAATGTGCAGAAAGCCTTGAGGGATCTTGACTTGAGATCCTGCACAACACTTGTTTGATGTGTGCTTCTGCAGTTTCATCTGATGAGATGAGCGTGCGTGCTGGCCAGGGGAGCGATGAGGTGCTGGTGTCTCAGGCCGTTTGGGACTACCTGGCCGCCGCCGGTAGGCCCTGGCTTCTCGACTTCCAGCACAAGCAGGGCATGAACGCGGGTATCGTCCGGAGGGGCGAGAGAGGGGGGTGCTGTGCCGTCAGACTGCAGCCGGCGCTGGGCGCCAGTCCCGCTGGTGTGGCGGATGCACGGGTTTCCACTGAGACGCGCAAAGCCTTCATCGATCTGTGCCGCTGTGCCCGCAAAGAAATGAGTAAGCAGGATGGTGGACCCAAGCGAAAACGCACCCTACTGCCCTGGAGGGGAGACCTGGAGTCCAACGACGAGGGGGGCCCGATCCAGGTGCCGGCCCAGCCTCCGCCCCGCCGCTCCCAGAGACAACAACAGAAGTTTCGCAAGTCTGCGGACGAAGAAGCCCTCTCCGTTCTCCACGAGGCGACCCACCGGATAGACTGCGCAGCAACTTCTCACAATGACGCTGACGACGCCGCCTCTTGCTCCATCTGTATGGGAGACATTGTGGACAAGAGCACCCTGGAGAAGTGCGGCCACTCCTTCTGCCGGAGTTGCCTGGATCAAGCTTTCAAGGTGAAGAAGGCCTGCCCCGTGTGTCGTCTCGTTTACGGTCAGCTGATCGGTAACCAGCCTGCCAATGGCACAATGATTGTCGAGCGGGATTCTGCCCGGCATCTCCCAGGTCATGAGGCCTACGGGTGTATCTGCATCATTTACAGCTTCCCTGCTGGCTTACAAGTGGTGAGTACCCAACTCGATGGGTCTGCATGGAACACTAGGATGTGGGAAATACACTGACTCACCATGCAACAAAAATATGAGAGAAACACACGTGACCAGTAACTCGATTAGATGTGTTATTGATGTAGCGTGTTGTATACTCTTGATGCCACCAGCCAGAACATCCAAACCCGGGTGTGCGGTACCCAGGAACTGACCGTCTGGCCTACCTCCCAGACAGCCCCGATGGAAACCGCGTTCTGGGTCTGCTGCGCCGGGCCTTTGAGCAGCGCCTTACTTTCACCGTCGGTACCTCCATGACGACAGGCTTGCAAAATGTCATCACCTGGAATGACATCCACCACAAGACCTCAATATGGGGCGGGCCCCGCTGGTATGTATTAACACTTATCACTTGGTACCACTGATATTTAAAGGGCCACTGTCACCTCAGGGCTGAATTTCATAGATTTAACTACACTGAGCCACAACCCTTTTCCTTGTGAGATAAACCAAAAAAATGTGCAAAACGCAATTTTAGTCACATTTTTCTGTTGGCTAGGAAGCCAGAGTCAATTACAGGAAGTGGTGTAGTGGAAGGTGGCATTTTCTTTCACTTAATTTCAATTCTGTGGCAACCAGCGTTTTATTAATTTTTTTTGTTCAAGAAATTATATCATTTTATCAGAAAAATGGTTAATACGTGTCGTGTTGGTTCAACACGAATACTGCCGATATAAGCGTCTTTATTTTTTCCGTCCGAACCTAATAATTGGACACGCACAAGGAAGCAGTAGCCAGTAAGTAGTCTATCCTGTTGTTTTAATTGGAAAATTATCCTCAAGATTGCTTTGACCAATTGACAAATGCCAATGAAGAGTTGTTAATAATGTTAATGTAGCCTAAGATGCTTCCGTGTCAGGCTTTCGTCTATCTTTATTTTACTCACATTGAATTGAATTGAATGCTTTAATTGTCATTAAACAAGTATAATGAGATTTAAAGCTTTCGCCACATAGTGAATCTACATATACACACAGTGAATAGTCACATAACATGTGACGTGTTATGGTTATTCTACCTGCGGTTAGAATTGGTTCGTTAAAATCTGTGTTCGGGGTCTTACTTCTTTCTCTGACCCACTTGCAATTTGTCACACGATAAAGATCAGTCTTGACTACTGCTTTCCATTGAGTATATCCCCTTTGCTGTAATCCTTACCTTACCAGTTTCAACTATGAAGAGGCGAACGGTTACATAAGTTATTTGATAGTTGTGGCTTTGTGAGTTATTTATTTTCGAAAGGTGTTTGACAAGTTTATATCATTTAATTAGTGTGTAAAAACTTGTGATAGTGGGTCTTTAAAGCACACACTGGCCAGATAGAGGACAATAGATTTTTTGGGTGTTTTTTTTTGTGTCTGTATTTTTACCATTTGAAAACATTTTTGTCCTTTTCAGTTTTGGCTACCCAGATCCCACTTACTTGGTACGCGTGACAGATGAACTCCGAGAAAAAGGCATCACTGCTGACTGAAATCAAAGGGCTTTCTTAGCTGGAATGGAGTGTGTCACATCAAGATGATTGCAGGTTGTTCTATTTCTCGAAGATTGGGAGCTGGTCCTCAGCAGACAGGTGCTGCTGCAGCGGATGTCATGCTTGTGTGCTCCCGCCTGAGTTGACTTGAGTTCCGCGCTACTGCGTGTGGAAGGTGACAGAGAGTCTCACTATCTGCCACTTGTTTGCTTTGGCAATAGCACTTGTTGCACTTGCTATATATTTTCGTTGTCAAACACTCTTGCTTTCATGAAGCCCTGTTTTTCTCGAGAATGTTTATTTCTGCTCATGAAATTGCCTAATTTTTCTAAGCACACAGTTGTCCCCTTGTTGGCTTAAGTCTCAAATTGCGTATTCTTTCCGAGATGACGGAATCGCGTCACTAAAAAGAATTAAGCAATGGGATGCACTTGAAGGCACTTTCTTTGCACCTATTTTCTTCCAGATTTTTTTTCAGCAGCAGTCTGTAGTTGCTTGATGTCATTAATTCAGAACAAATTTCTCCCCACGGGTCCATCTTCAACTAAAATGGGGAGGGTGTATGTAGGAAGGTGGCTCTCGAGTCATTTGTCACTATGTCTCACAGGCACCGAGACCCATATGACCTAGATGTTAGTCCTGTGCTCATCTAATTACCAGTTACCAGATTTATGAAGATGTCAAATATGAAGGGCATACAAGCCACTAAACCAAATCAAAGGCACAAAAGCTCTTTAAGAAAAATTTAATCTATGCCTCTGTCCCTGTCAGACTGGGAGATTTACCTGCTAAAGCGCTCATTTCAAATGAGGCTCTGTTGTGTATATATATTCTGGATTGCTCTATGATATGCAGTTTGGGAAAATGATTAGAAAATTTAGGTGCCAATCTGAATTTTTATGGTGTGGAATGTGGATTATTTTGTGGTGCCTTTTGATATTAATTGGAGTCCAAGGATGTTTGGGTGTATTCACGTTTGCTAAACATTGTAGCAGAGGTAGTGTCACAATTTCAGTTTTGCTTAAGTGGGTCGGTCATTGAATTTTTGTGACAAAATAAGACTCACCTGACAATGAAAAAATGGCCATTGGTAAATTTACAGTTTATCTGATAATTGTTTTGTAGTTAAAAGATGTGATCCATGCTAGGGGTTTTTGCTTGCAGAGCCATGCCAACTACTGTCCAAAATCAGTTAAAAACATTCCAGGATAGTAAATTGATAACTATCAAAATAATCTTTGTTTTGGCGAATTAGTCAGCTATGTTACAAAAACGTCGCTGAAAAAAAATCCTAAACCAGGTCATTTTCTGCACTTTGCCACACTTAAATTGCACTTGCTTTGCTTGTTTTTTTTTTTTTTTCTTTTTTTTTTTATTCAATGGGACCACAAAAAATATGAAATGTTTCCCTAGTGCCCAGGCATACTCCCCCATTTAAGTAAAGTTTAGGGCAATTTTGCGCCTGAAATCTTATGATTCACTATTCACATGCATTCCTCCCACGTGTTTTCGTTCAAGGGACCAACAGAATTTTTGGACACAAGATTGTAGTTTTGCAAAAGCTACGGTGTAAAAATTTCTATGCATAATATTATGGAAGCATGAAAGGATCTTATACAAGCTTACAGATGGATACGATTGCAATTTTGCTTCTTTGTCAATGGTACCTTGTTGATTTTCTGAATAATGGGCTTTACATTTTAATACTTGAATAAAAATTTTGTTGAGCAGTGTGTGAAATATTTAATGGCCCTTCTAAACTACACTAAAATGAATCCACATTTCTTGTATTGGGGAGGTAAAGAATACTTGGTTTTCTCCACACACATACAGTGGTACCTCTACATACGAGCTTAATTTGTTCCGGGACTGAGCTCGCATCTCGATCTTCTCGTAACTCGAAACGAACGTTTTCCCATTGAAATGAACTAAAAACAAATTAATTTGTTCCAACCCTCTGAAAAAACACCAAAAACTGGATTTTGGATTGGAAAAAATGTTTTATTTCTTCTAATTCTCCATCTATTAACAATGTAACACATAACTAGTGGTTTAATAGTATTAAAATGTGTTTAACAGAACTAAAATTAGACGGATTTCGCGGAGGGTACAGACAGCGACATACGGGGGGTGCTTTCCACTGCAACGCACTTGTAACAGAACAAATTTAAATTAACTTGGATTAATATATACAGACACAAACATACATTTGATGTAACTTTACACAAAACTGGATTCTAATTTTGTTTTAATTTTTTTCACCTTTGTTCTCTGGGCTGACTCCACCCGGATGTTCTGCGGGAGTTTGTAAAAGGAACGCATAAAGAGTTGTTTGCTTTTGCCTTCCCTTCAAAATATTTCGAAAATGATGTGCACAAATGTCCTCACAATACGATAACGTGCGACCACTTGCCAGCTTGTCAGGGTGCCTCTTTTCTACAAAATCAGAAAACTCTTGCCACTTCGCTAGCCTTTGTAGCCAGGCGGCCCCCCCTCTTCCACCTACTCCTTGCTACGAGTTCCCGCAGCACTCTCCTGGAGCTCGATTCAACCCTGTGTCATCAGTTCTTTGTGGTGCTCGGCGATTAGATCATTCACATCTGCCTCGTTAACCTCCAACCCCAAGAAATTTCCAAGTGACACGATATCATCCATGACAACGAGCAAGCTCTGTGACATGGGAAAATGCAAGCTCCACCCAGTGCTCGTAGATATCTGTTATACACGAAAGAGATGCGGCAAAAACGCTACAATGATAAACAGCCTCTCATGTCATGCCTGCCTGTGTTTCTTGCATCTCGAAATTTTTCTCGTATCTAGAGATAATAATTTGCTCGAAATTTTCCTCGTATCTCGAGCTGCTCATAGGTAGAGCTGCTTGTATGTTGAGGTACCACTGTACTACACTTTGAATTATAAACACGTGGTGTTGTAAATTCCCGGCTGGTGGTGTGTTTATCTTTTGCCAGGATTGGCTCGCTACCAATCCAGGGTGTTTCCCACCCCCTGCCCATACTTGGCTCTAGGTTCTAGCACCCCCTGCAACCCTTGTTAGTTTAAGCGGTATGGAAAATGAATATTTAGGTCTAAAATCTCAGTACCCTATAACTGGTGTTATAAATCCTGAAATTGATGTCTTTGATGACATGGCTCATCATTTGTAAACAGTAATTTGACATATTCAAAAACAGCAAAACTTAAAATTGAGATTAGATTTATTGTAATTTCATGGTTTAAAAAAAATAGCGTGAAATGTGCAAAATTAAGTAAAGTCAGAAGTTGTGTGATTTCCTGCTCCTGAGGCTATAACGAGGATGGACCTTGTCAACCTGTTTGTCTTCCACCAGGATGCTGTAGACCAGAGGCGAGGAAGCAGAGTAAGTAGAGCGCCGACGAGAATATCGGGCTGGACTTGCTGAGGCATCATGGGCAATGATAGGCTGCGCTGACGTGTCTCCCACTGTTGTGACCAGCGTACTTCTCTGGAGGCTATCAGAGCTCCAACCTACACACACACACTGGTTGTTGCCCTGCCCGCTGCCATAAATGGAAGTTTTGAACTGACCAATGATTGACAGGTGCGCCTGATTCGATACATCTGTCCTTGGAGAGACTGATGTGCTGCCCTCTTCGCTTTTTTCTTTCTTCACAAGTGTCTGCTTTCGTCCTACCTGGAAAAAATAAACAGCCGTGTTTCACTTTTTGCTGTTTTTTTATTCAACACTTTTGACCTAAGAACGTTTCTTACCTTCACTTGTAACTGGGGTTCTTCAGTCTGTTTAATTTGGCCCAAACTTTCTGTGGACATACATAGACACTTTGTTTTCTCTGACTCGGTTCAATTACATTGTTTATTTTTTTTCTCTCTCAGCGGTCCGACAAATAGCAAAGCTGCCTTGTAAAGTACAGTGTAACCCACAGACTGACCTGCTTGCTGCAGCGTCTCCTGCAGGCGACATTGCGTTTCCTGGAGCTGCTTCAGGACCAGAAGACTCTGCTGATTGGGGTCAGTGTAGCGCATGCACACCCAGAGGAGAAGAAGCACCGCCACGGCCATCAAGGACTTCCGCAAAACGGCGACATAAAAACTGACCATCTCCTGCACACGCAAACCACTTGTTACACAAATGCGCGTGCAAACATCAGGACCTTCACCCCCCCACACACACACACCATGTGTTTACGTTCAGGATAATCAGAAGTGGTCACAAATTGGTAGATCTTCCTCTCCAAATAGAAGTTCAAACCCACCAGAGCCATCAAGGAAAACCTGCAAACACAGAAAACAAGATGTATGCCAGGCTGCTAGTCGGCGATAGGACTCCTGGAGGAGATACCTGGCTCTGGAAGAGCGCTGGGTGGAGGTGAGAAGAAAGGAGGCAAAGAGGGCAGCGGCATTGTACAAGCAAGACGTGATGCTGTGAGCCTCCATCATCAAGAAGTTCTGCAGGAAGGACACTCTGGTGAAGAGTTCAGAGAGCGCCACCTGCTGCTCTTTAGAGACAATGCTCAGTTCGGAGAACATTGACCGAAGACCTGTAGAATTCATGTCATATTAACAGTCATGTCCCTAGATGTGGTTTACAGAGGTACACGGTGGTGTCTTAAAGTTCAACATTTCCTTTTGAGAATGACAGAATTCAAGTCTCTAAATAGGGTTTGTACTTTGTATCATCATGTATACATAAAACTAGAATTGTCAGGAAGAGAATAGTGTCCAAATGTATGTGTTTGCTTGTCTTGCCTTGGGTGGAGTCTCTCAGGGTGATCCTAAGCTCCTCGCCATTGTCCAGAATCTCCCGCTGTGCCTGCAGCGCAACGTTCTGCGCTTCAATCAGCTCCTCAGCCATCTGCTTGGTGGACTCTAGATGTTCCACAACACCTGCAGAACTCTCTGTCAGCCTTAAACAGCCACAAGCATCCACCAAAGATTAATTTCTTGAGATCATGTGTCCTTTGAATTATTTATTTATAGCCTTTATCTTACAACGGTGAGAATTGTCCGTTTAAGGCAGGGGTGGCCAAGTCCAGTCCTCGAGAGCCCCTATCCAGTCTGATTTCCATATCTTCCTCCTCTACCACACCTGAATCAAATGATCAACTCATCAGCAAGCTGTCCACAAGCTTGATAATGATCACGACTATTTGATTCAGGTGTGTTGGTGGAGGTAGATATGGAAAACAGACCGGATAGGGGATCTCGAGGACTGAACTTGGCCACCCCTGGTTTAAGGAGACCAACCTAATGGCAGAAATGGGCTTGTTCATTTTAGAATTTGACACCAAATTGGTTTAGTTTCAACAATCTGCTGTTTTCTAAATGTTATCTCATGGCATTCTGGAAAATTTTACTGGGATTCTTCATTTTCAAGTAACTTGCCTAACAGTGCACATCTCAAGACCCACTTCCTGAATTGCTTCCTGGATGTCTTAACTAACTCAATTGATCCCATCGCCCACAAAAAAACAGGGTCTCAATCGTTATCATGTCACACTGACCTGTGCATCGTGTTTTCAGCTCTGTTATGCCAGGCTTCAGACTGAAGGAAGTGACAAATGGCGTGGGCGTGCGTGAAGAACTCTGTATAAGTATTGAAGGCCACATTGTCCATGGAAACGGTGCACTTGCTGACTTCTGACCCCTCAGGGCACGCTGGGAAATTCCTGCCCGAGCTGAAACACAGAGTTCAAATTTGACGACTAACCGCTGAAGTCGTGCCAGATTGATGGAAAGGTCCAGTAGGACCTTAATCATAAAGTGTATGACAGTATACATTGTACACTTCAAAGATAGGCAACTAGTATTCACAAAATGTCAGCAACTACTAAATAAATGCAGTAGCAACAAGTATGTACAAATTTTAAATGTTTCACAAAGGTTTTTCTTTTCATTTTTAATAGTGTTGTTCATTTTAATCTTTGCTGGCATTGCTAAAGGCAGTACAAAATGTGTAGCGATCTAAGACATGGTTTTTTTCCATTCGTTTTCTTAAACACAAGGGTCACAAGGGGTGCTGGAGTCTATCCCAGCTATCTACAGGCAAGTGGGGGACACCCTGAATCGATGGGCAGCCAATCGTAGAACACAAGGAGACAGAAAACCATGTCCACACTAGGGACAATTTATTTGGTTCAACCAACTTACTCTGCATGTTTTTGGGATGTCAGAGGAAACTGGAGTACCTGGAGAAAACCCACGCAAGCTCAGGGAGAACTTGCAAACTCCACACAGTGGGGACTGACCTGGAATTGAACCCTCGACCCCAGAACTGTGAGGCCGACATGCTAATAAATCGCCCGCCCCCTTGGTTTCACAAATATAGTAATCAGGATTTTTATTAATTTATTTCCGCATTTTTTTAATTATATCAGGTACCCGATTAAAAACCTAGCTGTAAGGATTAAAAAGGGAAAGTGAAGCAGTAAATCAGTGAAACTGATATCCCAGTTGGAAGGAAAGTTAACGACAAGAAGTGTTCTCACCTGCTCAGGTGACAGTGTGTGAATTTGAGCGCGAGGAGGCCTTGGGACTCTGACGTCATGTCCACACATCGTGTGTCGACCTCTTCCAACGCACGTGCCCAACACTCGCCATATTTGGAATTTTTTGCCAGGCTGCGAATGCGCCTCAGCTCCACGTGACCCCACTGGACGTCCTGTGCCGGTTCGCCGAATCCAGTGGGAAGCAGCAGCAGAAAAGACAATAGCAGCACAGATGACGCCATGCAAGTCACCAGCTTCCTGTGCCAACAGCTCAACCAATCACAGAGCTCCATTTGAACCCTGTCAAATACCAGACAGTTTTTGTATTTATGTACAATTTAATCATGAAAAGAATATCTGTAAATGTGTCACAAAAGATATGAGAATAATTAATGTAACATTTCCTCCAAACATTAAAAAAATAAAATAGACGGTCACTGCCAGGCCTCCAGTCAAATTTAATTGAACATCTATCACCACTGATGGCAGTTAAAACTGATGACTCAATATCACCTTTACATGTTGAAATGGATTTAATCTCTATAACTGTCAATGGAAGTAAATGAGTTGATAGCTACAAGGAACAAAATATTCAAAAAGTATAAGGATATTAGTATAAATACTTGTATTTACACAACATACACATTTGTTTTAACAGGATTTTGACCCTTCACCTAATGGAGAAGTGCTTTTTAAGTGAGCAGCTCCAGCTAGTGTGAAAGATGAAAAGTGCAACATAGGCTGTATTTAAGCTTCTTGTGCGGGCCATATTCAACAATATTTTCATCGTTTACTGCCAGCCAATAAAATCTGGGCAGCAGGCCGGAGTTAGCCCGCAGTTTAGACACTCCTGGTTAGGCCGCAGTTGTCCCGTAGGCCGTAGTGTGGACACCCTTGCAACATAGTACCATATTGTCAGTTTGATATAACACCGCAAGTAAGCAACAATGGGGTCATACAAACGACTAAATACGACGCATACCTTGAGGTCATATCCACAAAATATTTAGCACTTACCTTTTCTGATAACCGTACAAGACAAGTCCTTAGTTGTTATGAGTTTCTGACTTAAAACCCTCCCTGGGAGCATCGGAGAAGATCAAAGACAGTGACGGGTAGATAACAATATCACAGAAGATGAAAGGTATGAAAGGCAACTGACACTCAATCCGGTTCCTCCTCTATGGCGAGAGGCCTGTGTCAAAATATAGTTAATGAACAAATAGTGAATGATGACAAACGGGTGACTGGCGACCAGTCTAGGGTGTAATCTGCCTTTCACCATAAATCAAATGGGATAGGTTCCTGCAATGTACAGAAGATGAATGAATAAATATAGCGAATGAGTAACCTTTACTGTGAATTCTATTGAAATAATATAGGTAGTGTGATGGGGGAAAAATAATTTAAAAAATATATTATTCATTTCAAACAAAAGCTCTTAGTACTAGAAATATTTTGGGATATAACGCAAACAAATGTGTACTATGGTATGATGTCACAGAGTTGTTGAAAAAATATTCCTTGTGCAGTACAAAACTGATTCTGAAAGTGTGACTTATTTTCTGGTTCTCCTATAGGTTCTATATTCTATATAGTGGATATATATATTTTTAAATTAGATGTATGTATATTTATATATATGTATGTATGCGTATATATATATTTTTTTTTTCAGCAACATGCTTATTTATTTATATTTATTCATGTTTTTATTTATTTATTAACTTACTTATTACCTATCTATTTATGTCTAAAATAACCTTTCCTGTATCTGCATTCTCACCCTCTTGCTACTGTGACAATGAAATTTCCCGAATACGGGATGAATAAAGTTATCCAATCCAATAACTTTACTCATCCCGTATTTAAGATATGCACACAAAAATAAGATTGTTTGATGGAGAGAAAGAAATCGTGTCTTTAATCTAGATAGAAATGTTATCCTATTATAATATTTTAAGTCTCATAGGAAATCTGTCAGCTGGTGTTTTTTTTAAGTGTCTTCATCCAGTAATGAAACAAACAAAGGTGCGCATTTGCAAAATTTGTGCTGGTCCAAGACTGGTTGGCTCTGAGTGCATGTGTGCTTGTTTATTGATGAGAGGAGACTTTAGGGAGACAACAAACGCTTTTAATAAGAAAAAGCAACTAAGAACCCAGTAAAAACTAGTGAGTACAGTGACAGTGTATTGAGTTGAAAGCAGAGTACTATTATTCAGCAGCTATGAGGTCACCACATTTCACTACTAATTCTAGGAACAACATGGCTGCTGGCTGACATGGTGGCTTCTGGCAAGATGCGTGAGGTTATAGGCACTAGACTCTGGAACATGCAATATGGCGGCTTCTTACAGTGGTCCCATTCCATCTGACATAATACAGCTACGGGGCTTAAGGCCACCAAACACCGCTAGAGCAGAGGTGAGCTCGGATCAATGTCAGATGACACGCAATCCAGCAAGAAGATTCTCCAGTGAGATTTCCAACCTCCCCATTTCCAAGCTGTCAAAGAGATCAGAACGCCCAGATGGCTATGTACAAATACCCCAATGCTTTCAAATTGGGAGGTCAAGAACGTGTTTGGATGTTTGACTTCTCTCATGAGCGATTTACGATGCACTTTATTCTACTCGGGGAATCATCAGGCCACACAACAAACAGTTGGAGAAAAATTGGAGATTGACTACCAATTAAAATCTCACATTTCAAAATTTTAGGTTTCCTCACAGATCTACTGTCATGTTTGTTCATGGTGACTGACCGCAGCAATGGATCCGTCAGATCTAGATTTCCAGCTATGCCAATCAATACGTCAACAATACCTTATTCCAACCTATGTAAATGTGCCTTATTGTTAAATAATGACACCCCAGAGAACTGTATGCTTGAACTGTGCTCTGATCAATCAAAAAAGTTCAATATATCCTAATATACGAGGAACAGAATGTGATGAAAAGAGAGAAGCAATAGTTTTAACACCTGTCACAAATTAAACTTTAGAATTCTATGACATTATGAATGACAACATGTTAGATAAAAATTGTGGTCACATTTACCAGAAGAAAATGGTCAGACAGGCCCGCTATTTTATAGCTATTCACCCTTTCCTACAAGCAAATCCTGCCATGTGTGCATGTTGAGGAAATGGTTGCTGTCCCGTTTCAAACATCCAAACAGGTCCAAAATGGTGAAATTGGAATATTCCTATCTAGAGGGCCATGAAAAATTATAGGATCCATTCTCAAATGCTTTTTTTTAATGCATCGTTTCCCCACTTGAATGTTTAAAATTATCCAACATGTTTTAGAGAAAGATAACCCAGGTAATCATAAAAGGCAGTTTAATACTAAACTCTATTCATAGCTAACTCGTCTTGTCTGAGAAAGTATTTGCCCTTTAGACTATTTCAATGTTTAACTTTTGCTATGATCGTCATTATTCCTGAAATGCTGTCACATTCACGCAAAATGAAGAAGGCACATAGATTCTGCAGTTCCATCTCATCGTTCTATAGATTTTTCTTTACATTTTGCTCACATTAAGAAGAGTACTTATGTCCAATTTATTTTAGCATTTTTTTTTTTTTTAAGTCTGACATGGATGCCATAATTTGCAAAGACTCAATAACGAAGTCATGAACCTTGACATTAATTGACACATAGAAGGCCTGCAGTTGTTTTGGTGTTTTCCTGGATTATTTAGTATCTTTCTGGATGAATCAGTGGTATATTGTTGGGTTAATTCCTGGAGGCCTGCCACTCCTGAGATTGTTGACCATTGCTGCATGTTGTAGACAAATGCCACACCATGTTTTGCTGGAGTTCTAGAGTGTTTTCAGAGCAAGTCTTATAGTTTTGAATAGTTTTGCGTTCATTAATAAGATGTCAATTCAAATCCTGCATTTCACTTGTTCGCTTTATCTTTGTCCAACATGAACATTTGTTTGATGGTTTTAAACATTTGAGGGGGAAAACAAAGCAAAAACAACAAGAATTTGACAAGATAGTAAATAGTTTTTCACAGCAATGATGGTGTATGTAGTTTGATGCTGCAACTTTCCCCAACAACAGCTTTAAAACAACAAGATGGACATCTACTTTTGAATCTTCAAGTGACTGTTCCAGAACATTCAAGACAAAGACAACCCTTACTGTAAACATGACCTTGTTTTCCCATTAGGACCAGAACTAAAGTGAAGAAGCAGCTCCCGTCCAAGTGGATTTGCTTTAACTGAACACACACTTCCTTTGGGAAAAACAACCACGATTGCAGAACGACTCATATCTGAACCAAACATGACCGTCTTTTGACTTTCAACTTTGGGAAGAGGCAAATCAAATATGTTAGGAGTTTTTGAAGCCGTTGAACTGAAGGGATTGTCAGTCAGTCCCGCACTTGGGAGTGTCAGTCAATTACAGTTAACTTTAAAGCTGTGTAGACGAAACAAACAATGAATATACAACATAAAATAAACGGGTTGAACTCTGGAAGCAACATTTTGTTGGAGACATTATAATTAACTGTTTGTTTTCATTTCCAAACTGCTCCCTCCTCACCCACTCAAATAAGCGGGACACAACAGCTGCCTTTTGCTTATGTACACACACAAACACGCGCGCATGCACGCACACACACACACCCCTACATAAACACGCGTGCATGCATGCGCGCGCGCACACACACACACACTTGAAATCTATATATTCCTTTTACTGCTAGAAAATGACACCATCCATCCTTCTCGGTCATCGTCAGTGCTAGCTTGGCGCGCAGATCGTTGACAAGAAGAAGAAAAGGTCGTTCCGTGGAACAACAGTGCACAAAGATGTAGGAAAAGCCCTCACTGGTACCACCTCAGTGAACGACAATGAAGCAATCTACTTTCCCACCGCACCAACTGATCAGCTGACACTTTCGCTAACAGCAGTCCGAGACTCGACCGTTTCCTCTCGGCTTGGACAGGGAACAGCTGATGAGGGGACCATGTCTCTAAGCTCCATACCCTCAGCCGTCGCTTCCGAATCCACACTCAACCGAGGCAGGCTTTCAGTTCCAGATACAAGGCCGACACTGTCTTCTGTCCCTGATCTTTCGGGTGGATCGTATCGAAAAGAGCTGGGAGGACTCGCCGTGCTGTTGGAACCCCCAATTGTCTCTCTGATTTCTGAAATGAGTTCTGCTTCTACTCGTATTTCGGTTCTGGGTCTGCCTTCCATGCTGCGAGTAAAGGATGTGGTGCTCAGGTCTTGAGGCTGATCACTCTGCTGAACTGTGGCCAGATTGGGAACACTGGCCATGCGGAGAGATATTTGTTGGGGTGGGAGATGTTGCAGTTGAGGCCTGGGTGGCAGTGGTTGAATCTGTTGGAATTGTTGTCGTGCTCGGTCCTGCGGTGGCCTGGACTGCACAAGAGGCTGTCTAAGTTGCGGTCTGCTTTGAATGAGAAGTTGGCGTTGCAATGTGGGGCTTATGTGTGTTGAAGGTTGTGTTACAGGCGGGGTTTGTGGGCGGGGGCTGTGGGCCGACTGGGTTTGGGCAGGGGACCTGGGTTGGTGCCGTAAATGGGGTTCGGCTGTGTTTCTGGGCTGCATTTGCGGTTCGGCTGTAGTCCCGGGCTGTATTTGCGTTTCGGCTGAATGGTGGGTTCTGCTTTTTGTTTGCAGTTGAGGACGTCGTAGAGTCTGAAAGGGGGTTCTGGTTTGAAGCTGCGGTTGTGCTACTGGGGAATGGGCTTGAGGCTGAGGATTCCGTGTCTGGGGAGGATGGGCCTGCAAGACCTGGGGCTCTGACGGAGGTGGAGCATCCTGAGCTGAAGGCTGAGTTGTGTGCTGGACTGTGGGCGGTGTTTTTGGTTGGCGTGGCTGGGGAGGAGGTGGGTGCCTGGTGGTCGGAGAAGAGTGAGTCATTGGAAGTTGTGTATCGGCTTGGATTTGACCTGGATCTGGGGTCTGTAGCATCTGAATGGGACAGGGTGGAGGCGAGAGGTGTGACGGGGAGGGTAGTTTTGGGGCGGCAGACTCGGATTCAGTGTGTAGCTCAGTTTTAGGTTGGGATTGGCTATGGGATTCAGAAGGTAATTTAGTATGAGACAAAGGAGAACTCGGTTGGTGGCGATAATGATGGCGATGATGGTGATGGTGATGATGATGGTGTTTGTGTGGTGAGCGCTCCTTCCTTTTATGACTTTTGGAAGGACTCGTGCTACTCCTGCTACTACAAATTCCTCTTCCTCTCGTCTCATCAACTTCTTCACTCATTTCCTCATCTTTATTTTCTCCGTCTCCACTTTTCTCCTTGTGCTTCCTCCCTTTGTGTGTTTTATGTCCATGTGAGTGACTTTCTTGGGAAGCAGAAGACTGCGTTTGGGATTGAGACTGGCTCCTTTCCAAAGAGGCAAAGTGAACCTGGGAAGTTTGTGTTGGTTCTTTCGGACCGGCCTCCCCTTCAGAGGAGGTCATCCTTCCGGGATCTGTTGTGCTAGATCCTGGAGTCGGAACAGTCTCCCTCTCCTCAACTGTCTCTCTCGTTTTGCGTTTTTTGATTGGCAGTGCAGTTTCCTGTACGACAGGTTTGCTGGAAGACTCCTTGGTGGCTCTCCGTTTGGCCTCAGCGGCCATGATGGCGGCTGCAGTATAGCCGCCTGCTGCTGGCGTACTGGAGGTTGACGCCGACGAGGAAGATGCAGTGGCAGGTGTCGTTGCTGAAGGAGCTGAGGCTGGTTTCCTACCACGTTTTTTGGGTGTGATCTGCTGGGGGGCCGGGAGATCCTGTTCCGATTTCCTCTTCCTACCTGGACGGGACTTGACTGAAGGCAGGGCAGGAGATGACACCTAAAGGGGAGTCACCACACACAAGTAACACTAAATCATTTTAAATATCAATCCAACTGTACATGCTACTCATGTCCTCTAATGATTTTGCAGCATTCATGAGAATGTCATGTTGGCGCACCTTGGATGTGGAGGGTGTGGTCTCTGTAGCAGACTCCACCTTGCCGTAGGGCATCTTGACAAAGAGTTTTCCTGGAGATTTCTCAATGACACGCTTCATGGCCACACCCTCTGTAGCCTTACGCATCTTCCCACTGCCTGAATACAAACCACATACATCCCTTCACTGAATTCTTGATGGCTTCATTTGCATCATTATACACCGTACACAGTCACTAATTTGTACCTTTGGGCCTTCCACGTCCTCTACCAGATGGTTTGACAACTTTTGGTGTCTTTGGAGGTTTCTTATCACGACGGGAGGGGCTTCCGCGTCCAGTTACAGTGAAGTCAAAATCGTTGGGGTTGGTTGTAGTGTCACCAACCTTCTGGAAATAAGCAATGAGCTCCACCTTGGACCGGAAGGCTTTTCCCTCAGAACTTGACAAGAGACAAAGAAAAGCTAATAGCTTTATATGTGCAACAGCTGGATGGCAGCACAGTGTTAATAGCGCATCTTACTTGATCAGGTAGACATCAAACTTCCCTGCAGAGCGTCCGGACTTTCTTTGCTTGAGTTTTCGGGTCCAGCCGACTGGCAAAGAGGGGTCGTCGTACAGTGGTCCACGATCTCTGATGATAGAGCGCCGTTGTTTGGAAGAACCTGCAGAATCACTAACAGCCACCACTTGTGAGGGGCCCGCCACCGGATCTGATGGCTACCAGAAAACCACCAAGAATGAACATGATTCCCATCAATATTTCATTATCAAAATTACTGTTTTGGCTCCACCTTCACCCACCGAGGTCTGTGGCTCCACCTCTGACTGTGGCAAGGGCTCCTGAGGAACAGCCACATGTTCAACATGACGCCTTTCCTTGCGAGACTTTTTAAGCTTAGTGAGGTGCCGTTCTTTCTCCTCCTGGCCTTCTGGTCCCTCCCCTCTGTGGAAGACACATTACAGTATTAATGATATTTTTGATGAAATCAATTGAGTTACATGTTTCAAACGTTTGGAGATATTCCGAGCTGTCAACTATATATTTAGGAATTCTATATGGTACATTATAACTGCATCTTTAAGCACAATGACATCATAAATGTATGTGTAGTGTAATTTCTAAATAATTCATAAAACAATTCAGCAGATTTTTGGAGAAAATTGTGTACAAGTTATGTTTTCAAATCAATGTCTTCAGTATCAGTATACCTCGCTAGAACACTTTTTGACCTACTTTTTCTTTTTGTGGTAACACCATTGCAAATGGAGCAATAAGGCCATTAGGTGGTGAAAATAGAATTTAAAGTTGCCCCAGCGGTTAGCACATTCACCTCACAGTTCTGAGATCAAGGGTTCAATCCTGGGCTCTGGCTTTCCTCGTACTTGCGTGGGCTTTCTCCTTTAAATCTGTCACATCCCAAAAGTATCCATGGTACTCTGATTGAACACCCCAAAATGTTCCTAGTTATTGGTGTGCACATTCATGAATGCACATCTACAACTCAGTGTAAAGAACAAGGAAATAAGTGGTTTGCGAATTACGGGACAGATGCACAGCAGATCCATCGGAAGGCCACTTTCAACTCAGAAGCAAAGTGAGCAAATGCCATTCTTTCAAGAACGTTAAAATTACAGCTTCACTGTACTCATCCTTATAGGGACACTACAGTGGAAGAAAACATTTAAAAAATATTTGATTGGGTCAAAAAAAAAGAGTGGAGTACCCGGAGACAACTCACGCAAGGCTTCAAAATGGAAAAATAAGGCTGGGCCTTCAGGTCTCAGATGCTGTAGGTGTGTCTGCTGACTGTGCTCAAGTGCCAAACGTCTACTTGTTACCATTGCTTGTTACAACGTGGACCTTACCCATGTCTACAGAAATCATCTACCACGGCAGCGAAGCTTTGTGAAAGTGAAACTTTCAAGAGAGAACCAGCCGACCGGCGCCGAGCAGCGCTCCAAGAAGCCCGCCGGCAAGCGGAGGCTCATGCAGCAGTTGCCATCAGCAAATGTGCCCTGTCGGCCACAGTTTGTTTGAAATTTAGACAGGACAGTGGCCCGCCGTACGCATCCACTGCCGGACGGTGCGGAAGGAAGGCCTTCCCGCCTACAGGGGTCTTGTGGTAACGCTTGTGCCCACAGCTTGTTGGCAATGTATGGGTGGAGAGCCAGTGAAGGCGTCCTTCTACAGTTGTAGGCGCGGGCCAGAAAGCAAGTTTGCCATCCAACTTTACACATGAGCGGCCATGCTCACTCATGCTTCCGCTATTTAAGGGGAGCAGCGTCTGCATGGTACAGGAAGTAATAGTTAACAAACGGATACCTGTCAAGACTTTTTAACATAATTTTCAAATCTTTCCTTTATGACTTCTTTTTTCCCTCTCTATTATGCCTTTTCTGACTGATGTGATTAATACTCTGGAGCAATTTATAGTCTGAAATTACGGTAATTAACCACTTTGATTGAAAAGTTAAGCACAAATATCTTTGCATAATAACAAGTACACTGTTATGGCTTCGTATTGGAAAAACAAGTATCACGCATTTGCTACATGCACGGCAAGACTACTTTCTGCTTTTCCAATCTCAATGATCGACAGCAGCCACTCGGGCTTTTGATTGAAATCTAGAATTCAAGTACTGCATAGACATGCATGTACCCAACTATACAATAACCCTAAGAATGACTAGACAAATGTGAAGAACTTACAAAATTCTTATTCTCAGTTATATTACTGATATGTAAATGCTAACACTTACCACGGTTAATCTGCAATCTGAATTTAACCCAAAGACCCAACCGCATGGCGCCTGCTTCCTGCCAATTCTAAGCTTTGCTCTTGCAATTTCCTTATATAAACAGCTTTTAAAAAACAAAACAAAAACCTTATTTCTGTCTAATGGCAAAAGCCTGATCCTTGTTGGCAATAAGAGTTACAAAAAGTAATGCCTGGCCATTTGCTGAACAGAGTTCCTCACCGCACAGATGTTTGAAGGAGTTTTCAATTTTGTAGTTGTTTACCTCATTTTAAAATGTGTCTATAGTTGAAATCCCAATTGCAATACAAGGAAGGGATTCAACTGTATACTGTAGAATTTTTGGTGGAACCCCTTTGACTGACTAGCACATCAGGCTGGTCCCGGTCCTTTTTACGGGAGTGAGGATGAAACTGATGAAGCGGCAGTCAGTCACATGACGGGAAGGGAGCAGGTCAGGAAAGTAGGCCACACATATACACAAACAACAGGACAATTGACTGACTTTAAGCAGTGTTCCTCCAAACTGTGATCATGCTTCAGCGGAGTTCAAGTGGTGACATGAGGGGAAACGTGATGCCCGGCTCAGCAGCACCTGGGGCGTCGGATGCTGACTGTGGGGATTAGGGGCACGTCATGGGGGGTACACAGGTTCATGAAGAAGTGCGTTTTTACCCACCCACTACAATGAAAACACTCTCAACGTGGAGCAATAAACTGGCTAGGAGCCCGCCAGACACCTGCGTGCTAATATCACTCAGTGCCCGAGGTTGGAACGCAGCAAGACGGGCATGGCAGCGCAGCGTCGTCCCCCGGGCCGACCTCCAGGCGTGAGGGAACGGCTCCGCGACACGGGGCTAGAGTGGCCCGGGGGAGCGGGCAGAGTCTATGGACCCGTGAATTCATAAGCAGCTAAAGTACAGACGGAGCTTAAAGTTGGTGACGTATTCCAGATAAGACCGCGACAGGCCGGTGTAAAATGAACGCACTTCGAAGTGAAATAAAAAAGACGACAGAAAGATGGCGGAGGTGGCCAAAACAGCGACGCTTTACCAGAAGATGAAATGTTTTTTTAAAAAAGAGCTTACGTACATTCTCTCCTCCTCGCTTTCCACGGCAGCCATTTTTATTTAAATAAATAATTTCATATAAAAAAAAAGCGTTCAAACATCTCTGCTGCACCCCGCCCCCTTCAGCTCCTTTTCCAACCACCGTCACTTAGCTAACATCGCGAGATGGGAGTGTGAGATGTAGAGAGGCAAATTATGATCTCGCGAGAGGTTGAGCCACCGTCTGGGACGGCGAGGACTGCTTTGCTTTCACTTGTATATTCTTATAAGTGAAAGCCACTAACGGTGTCATTGAAATAGATGAATTAACAAATAAATTTAAGAAAGTAGATAAATTAAAATAAATATATGGAGAGGTTTAAATAAAAATGATCAAACGTTACAAAAAGCAAGACCACCGAAAAAAGAAACAAGCAACAGTGTGCTGAAATCCTGATAAAATACTAGTAAAAATAGAAAAAAAATCAGTCAAAGTGTATCTTTTCAAGTCACCCTTTCTAACAATTCCCCATATAAGCACACATTTTACTTTACATATTTTACACACACTTTATTGATTATTTATTTGTGTTTGCTGTTGTTATTTTCGCACTACGTGGTGAAAGCTTTAAATCTCACTATACTTATATAATGACAATAAAAGCATTCAATTCAATTAAATTTAATAAATATGATTAGGTTGTTCAAATCATTTTGAATTTTAAAATTCTCCAACATTTCAGGAAGCTTTTTTAAAATATTGCCTTAAACTGATGGTATTCATTAAATTAAGGACATATACAATGTAGGTCAGCATATTAGATTTTTCGACAAAATAAGTTAAAATTGTTTGGCTCCAAAGCAGAAATGTATTACTAAACAGACAACACAAATGAGAAAAACATTTTTCCTCGATTGTATGCAGTGTTGCATCTATTAATTTTGGTCTGCTTCTCAAAGGAGCGCCCAAAGTTGTCGATTTGTGTTAATTCCAAAATATTCCCTATAACCAATTGAAATTTGCTCGAAACTTGTGAGATGGCAGTTTATTCTTTTATTTTGGAAGACCTCCCAGAAGCGGCTTTTCGGGAGGTGTTGAATGTCCGGAAGTAGTTTAGCGGAACTTTTGACGCTCCTCAAATCCGACGTCTTGGTCCAACACAGCACCAATGAGTCCGGGTAATATAGATCCGGGTGTAAAATGCTATGGTGGTCGCCCCGCCACCGTCTGTTAATCTGAGGGTTGTTTGGCATTTTAGCTCTCCGTTTCAGCCACAGTACGCGCGGATTTTTTCATCAGAAAATGTCTAGAGTAGACGTCAACGAATACTTGTTCAACCTACCCCCCAAGGTCTACTTTGAGTTCTGCCTGGTTATGGATGGACTGTCAGACCACGACTGGACACGCTTTGGTGAGACCTAAAACGACATGTCAATTCCTGAAAAGACAAAGTTTGATCAAATGCATCCCAGCGGAAAGAATGTTGATTAACCAATCATTTTTACTGTGTGATTCTTGAGCAAAACGTCATAATACGCCGATATTTCCTGAAAGTTGATGTAATGACAGGGAATTTCAAGTGTTAGAACTGGTTTAGACAATCAAATGAAAGTATTTCAAATAGTCTGCCATTGCTGGTGACGTCAGTTATACCCACAATTTCCTGGGCTATCACTGCCATTTTATCTACATAAGAGCAGGAATGGACTGGGCATGCCTGGCAATGGGCCAACATGCAATTTTGGGCTGGCTAAACAGCTTGAAGTATCTGATTTAGGAACTTCATCAGCCATTTCACTTTGCTGTGTAGTCCACAGCGTGACACGTCCTGGTTGGCAGTTGACGTCACATTACTCATGAAAATCAATCATGCCTGTGAGCTGTGTCACTTTCTGTGTTCAAACAGTGTGTGTAATATCCTTCTATTACACTGCTTTTATCCATTTTGAAATGAACATTGTGACCCAGCTTCAGATGTTCTTGGAGATCAAACCAATGTGCGGTTGGCGGTGAGGAGGGAGAACCGAACCGACTACGTGATGAACCAATGGTCCAACAGGAATGGTCGTGTTGGTGAATTGCTGGACCTGCTCAGCCATCACCAGCTTTTTCGTCAAAGAGACATGATCCTGGAATGTAGGTCTTCTGCTTTCTGATCTTTGACCCAGTCATTTCATGATTGCAATATGTCGTTTTATCCATTTAGGGGTGTCTTCTTCAACGGCTCCTCCCCCAGCTCCTTGTCCTGTTATCCCCTCCCACTTTGATCTGCCTTCCAGATTAAGGGATGCTCCATCCACAACTACAGCTCACATGATCAGCACTACAGGTAGTAGATAATGTATAAAACAGTTTTTGTCTAAATTAAGAACCAAACTCTTCTGTGAAAAGATTGTGTAATTATAATCATTGATATTTTCCTTGGTGTGGTTGGCATAAGACGCAAGATCGTGCCAAATTAACTATTGAATAGTTGAAATTATAGGCCTGTAGGAGATGTGAGGGGTAATATTCCATACAGATTTAGATGTGCAAAATAGCTAGGATAGTCAGCAGCATTGTATTTAGCAAAATAAGTTTTAATTTTTTGCTCAATTTAAAAAATATATGTTTTTGAGGTATATGCAAATCATCTAGTGCAATGCCAGTGGTATAACGGAATCATATAGATGATAAATAACATGTTCAGTTTAAAGTCGCAAAGACCTGTGTGACTGAAAGATGTTCAATTTGAAAAGGGATGTGTTGATTGTTTTCTAAAGGAGAAGAAAGAGCACTACCCCGCCCGGCCCCACCCCCCTCAAGCTTGCACTCAGGTCTACATAGAACCCTGCAGGTTAATAACACTCATTAATAACTGATCACACATGGCGTGTCTAAAAATGTACTCAATGCGCTAGACTCCCCGAGTGGTGACGTGTGACCATGTCGGCGATGGAGTGATGTGCTGGTCATATAATGAGCTGCAAGTTGCAACTTGGGACTTCTCGGAAAGTCTGCAGGTCGGTGAAGGAGGCTTTGGAGTCGTCTTCAGAGCGACCCTAAGAAACATGGACTGTGCAGTCAAGAGACTCAAACAGGTCAGAAAATCACACACATTACATTTGAGACAGTGTTAGGATACCGAAGATGGTTTTACAGTAACCCCTCGATTATTACATCTTCAGGTATTGCAAATTCACTACTTCACGATTTTTTCCCGCTATTAATTTTTTTTTTTTTTTAAGTTATAATAGGGGTGACCCTACTTCACGATTTTTCGATTATCGCGGCCATTTCTGGTCTAGATTAACCGTGATATTCGAGGGATTACTGTATGTTGATCTGGTTTATAGGGGTTAAACTGTTCACTGGAAACCTTTTCAGTGTATGTCCACGTCACTAAATGGACCATTAGATGAAGCGGACTATGTGCTTCCCAATTTTTGACCTGAGTCTTTTTACCTTAGTTCTAAGAATTAACATTTTTAAAGCAATATTTTAATTATAATAATCCTATTTTATATATTTTTCTATAAAAATATAGAATACCTAATTAATAAATGAAATAATAATTACCAGTTCCTCATTACTTTGTCGCTCAAGTAGTAGTTATTTTTCACACTGCTTTTTACTTCCATATCGAAGTCATATTACTATAAAGTAAAAAAAAAAAACTTAATACAAATTTTGGTTATGCTACTCACCTCATCTTAATAGTATGATCCAACAACTGGATGGTGAAAACAAACAGGGTGTTGTTGACAGGACTTTGTGTTGGACTCGAACGTTCTAAAGGAGAGCTTCAAGAATGAAGTGGAAAAACTTTCAATGTGAGTGTTCTCTTTTGTGCTGTTGTACTGTCTAACTTATAACTATCCCTATTCTTGCTACTGGCATAATGAAATTTCCCGAATACGGGATGAATAAAGTTATCCAATCCAATACTGTCCACAAACTAGCATACAATCCACAGTTGTGGGTAAACGCGTAAAACACATGCCATGTTAGCCAAGTAACTATGCCATAATTGTTATTCTTCTGTGTGGCTGACTAGGTTTAGACACCCGAACATTATCGATCTGCTTGGATACTGTCAAGGACCAAGAGTTTGTCTCATCTATAGTTATATGGCGAGCTCCCTGGAAGATCAGCTACACAATGTAACAGACACAAAGACGTGCGCACCCCCACATACATAAACATGCCCTTAAGTATAAAGGTGTCTGTGTGTGTTTAGGTGTCTCCTGCCCTCGCCTGGTGTCTGAGGGTCCGTATAGTTCATGAAATATCAACAGCCTTGCAGTTCCTCCACTTTCCTCCAGACGGACATGACTCTGTCATTCATGGCGATGTGAAAAGGTTGACGTGAAACACAACGCACCCCAACAGGCTGTTTTCTTTCATTGTAACCTCCTAGGTCCTCCATCCTCTGTTTACATGCCGTCGCTCCCAGCAGTTGAATAATATCAATATTTTGCACTTAGATATTGACACTATTGATAAAGTATGATAAAACGATATATAACAACAAGACTTGTTGGCTTTTGGACTCTTTTTAGTTTTTCCAGATACAATAGTAACAAATAACAAAACGTTTCCATGTCCTGTTGCAGTTCAAACATCCTTTTGGACAGCCACATGGTGGCAAAGCTGGCTGACTTCGGCTTGGCGCGCTTTGTGTCTACCAAATCAACATGTCATCCGGCGTCCAAGACGACCACATTGGGTCAAACTTCCAATGTGAAAGGAACGCTGGCATACCTACCAGAGGAGTACTTAAGGAACGGAAAGCTGGGAACGGCGCTGGACGTTTATAGCTTTGGTGTGGTGAGTCCATATAATATTGAATTTTGTGCCTCATTGATTCTCTAAGTGTGGTATAAGTACTACTAGTGGTCTTTGAAAGAAACCCTTCATTCCATACAAATACAATTGTGGTGATTAATCAAGAAGCAATCTTGCCACGCAAGCACTGTTACTTGTGATGCCTCATTTGGTGTTTTTTTTTTATTCAAGAAAATGTTGCACACTAATTGTAAACTCTCTTGTCTCTGCCTTAAAGTTTATGAAACTTTTGTTTCCACTGCAGGCTCTATAACCTTTAATAATTATATTATATTTGGTTCATTATTCAAGAACATATTTTTTTCTTTCTAAATGTTACAGTAGTTATAGGTAAGAAATATATATGAAAAAAATACAATTTTGAGAAGCTTACTTACAGAATGGTGAAATTCAATAAAGATTCTAGATGGCTGAGTATATTTTAAGGATTGAAACCTGTCACATCCTTGGAAAATATTTATAATTGATGTCTGTCTTGCAGGTGTTATTGGAAGTACTGACTGGTCGGCGAGCTCTGAAGAAAGACAAACATTTGGGAGACATTTACCTGGTGTGAACTCTTACTCCCGCACACACTCACGTAAGTGTACACACCCTCATAAAAGTTCCAATTGCTCTGCAGAAGGATGTAGTCCAGGAAGTCCATGAAGACCCGACTGCTTGTTACAAAGCGGCATGGAGCAAACACCTGGACCGTCGCCTGATCACGGGTCAGTAATTTCTCGTTAGACTGCCCTGCGGCCTCACCAAGTCTTCATTAAATAGCTCGTTTTATCTGCAGGGAGTGCCACAGAGTTGGTTGGGAGCATGGAGATGGTGGCACTGGCCTGCAGGTGCCTGGAGGGGAAATGGAAAAACAGGCCTGCCATGACTGAGGTTTATTATCTATCAGTTTTATTGTGAGATTTAACAATAGTGAAAAGAATACAACATATGCTCCTATTTTTTTGAACATATTTAGAGTATATAGCTACAGTGGACTCTTAGCCTCAAAGGACAGTTTCTCAAATAAGTTACTGGTATGCGTTTTTTTAAGGATAAGTGTGGATAGATACAGCTCTACAGAAGTGCACTTAATTTGCCATTCTGATTATGTTTGAGTTTTCATTTAAAATATAAACTGTTTTACATTTCACTGAGGTCTATAAAACCGGCACACATAAGTAACAATAAAAATACTTCTCCCAGGTGTTTGACAAACTCCAAGAAATCAGGGACCTCCTCCCTTCTCCCCATGGCGTCTCCCCCGAATCCCATCACTCTTCAGAATCAAGCGTGGAGGTTTTAAGCCAGCATTTGTCCAAACTGGGACCACTCGAGGACACTTACCAGCCACACAGAGGCTCCCTACCACTTCCTTCTTCCTCCTCTGATATTTCCTTACATTCTTCCATAGTTCCTCCCCCCACAGGTGCTGAACATTCTTCTCTACCGCCTCTCCCAGCCACTCATAGCCACCTCCATGCGCCGTCCTCCCTTCCTCTTACATCCTCTCAGCATGCTCCCTCCTCGTCGTTTGAGAGTCCTTGCGAAACAGACGAGAGTCGGGGATTCTCCCAGTATGACATTTCAACTGGGAGGCAGTTCAACTCCAAACAGTTATCCACACCCATCAGAGACGAGTCCCAGAATCTATCCGGACCTACAAAGTCCCAGTCCAGAGAGTCTTCTGAGGGCCAGATCAACTCTCATCACAGAATAGGACTTGGTCTCTCACACAGAACCCTCAGTTGCCCCCAGATTGGAGCTGGACCAAGATCAGATGTTCCAGAATTCTTATCTTCTCCAGCTCCTCTCCAGTCACTGTGTCCCCAGACCTCAGGTAAGATGAAATTACAGAGATAACATTCATCGGTAGATGGCTCATGTGATATCTTGTCATGTTTTTGTCTGCTCTTTTTCGGCAACTAGATGGCATTCAGCCCCGGGAGAATTACAGGGGTCCAGAAGAGAGTGACGAGTTGGAATATCTTGCTGCTACAGACACCTGACAGGTGGAGATCATAAAAACACCTACTAAATTCTTTTTACTCAACTAAACCATTATTGCTTCTATATAAAAATAACTGAAATCAGAAAAATGCATGTTGTCAGTGCAAAGTTCAAACTATGCCTTCAGTAATAAATGCATCAATAGTTTGTAAATTATGCCGATTGACTGTGATACTGTGCATTGGGTTTTAATAATTAGACCAACAGTTTAATGCAAACCCAAAATTGCCAACACATTTCGTGTGACATGGCCAAACACTCACATGCAGTTGTGTTTTTCAACTTGTTTTCATGAGTTTTGCTTTCATTTGAAATGAGACAATCGCAGGGCACAAGGAGACGGGACAACCATTCATGCTCATGCTCTTAACTAGGAGGAATTTAGATATCATGCTTGTTTTGGGGATGTGGGAAGAAACTGGAGTGTACCTGGAGAAAACCCATGCAAGCCCGGGAAAACAAGCAAACTCCACACAGTGAGGATCCATCAGGGATCGGCCGATGTGCTAACCACTTTCTCACCGGGCTACCTTATCTGTCATTTAAATGAATTAAATTTTTTTAATACATTACTATTTAAATACCTGCGAGTGGCTGGGACCCGATTCAGGGTGTGCTAGTCTCCGGCCAGCTGTTATTTCCCCCCCAAAAATGAATTAAATTAATTCATTTTATTGAAAATAATTCAAATATTGTTTTTTTTTACTGCTCATTGAAAAATTGGTGCAGGAAACACTAACACTAAAATTGGATGTGAATTGGGTGCTGCATTTGAGACTCCACTATAATAATGTATAATAAAAATTGTTGGTAAAAATAATCATAATTCGTCCATTAAAGGGTTAAATACTTAAATCTAACAACTGGATGAAATTGGGTTGAGCGTGTGTAGTTTTTTCTGTCTAGCGGACGATCTGTCATTTTTCGGTCCATTTTTATGCGTGTTTGTTTTGATCCAAACTTGGCACGAGTGAAGTTCCTGTGGTTAGCATAGTTTAGCCACTACCTTAGCATATTTTAGCCACTAGCTTAGCATAGCTTAGCCCCTAGCTAGCCGGACCCTGCTGTTTTTTGCGCTCGTCTCGCGCTGGTTTGTTTGGTTACACTTAGCAGCAAAATGGCGCCTTCCATCCCAGCGCATATACGCGCTGATGTGTATTTTTAAGCGCTGAATTCTGTTTCCTCGGAGCTTTGCCACACGCGCATATTTAAACCAAGGTGCTCGCCTTTATCGGATATGCGTGTTCGTTCTTTTGGGTAACTGTGAGCCTGCAACGCCTAGCGACTGTGCTTACTTCCCGTCCACTCTGCTTTCACCGGCAGAAAATGGCGGACTCGTCGCCATAGCCACTATGGTAGTAAGTGGCACATTGGAACTAGTAAAAGTGTTAAAGGCGTTTTTTTACACGGTGGATTCAAAAGGATTTATCGTCGCTTTTGACTTTTTAGCAAAAGCGCATGGTTTGAGGCCTAAGCACAATTTGGCGTGCTAATACTACACCGCGCCGTGAGACCTGGACGGACTACAACTTTTCATTCGGTTTCCGCTTTCCACTCAACGAGGATTGTTAGTGGTGGACTCGATCTAAAGGACATGGAGGTCGAGCCTGTGGTGCTTCATCCCCGCTGGAAGCGTGTCCTCGGATGGAGCGGTCCCGTACCGCGGCCCCGTCACGGACACCGGGCCGTGGCGATCAAGGAACTGATGGTGGTGTTTGGTGGTGGCAACGAGGGTATTGTGGACGAACTGCACGTCTACAACACAGGTATCGGTACCGACGATCCAGTATGAGCCTCACACTGTAAAATGGGCTCCTGTTGTGCACATCGCTTAACATTTGCAAGCGGTTCAACTAACAAAGCTGGGACTGTAGTTCTGAGTGACTATAATGTAACGTTGTCGTGCGTATTTATGAGAATGCGTGGTGTTAGAAACACTCGTTTCTATTATTCAATTGTTGACACGCCAAGGCTCGACCAATTTGTGTGCTGAATGTTAAGAAAAATGGCGCGTTTTTTACTGAAAACAATGTAACGTCATAGGGACACGCCCCTCTTTCTGTGGAAGTCTGGACATGGATTTGCTATATACTACAGTGGTACCTCTACATACGAGCTTAATTCGTTCTGGAACTGAGCTCGTATGTCGATCTTCTCGTAACTCGAACAAATGTTTCCCATTGAAATGAACTAAAAACATTAATTCGTTCCAACTCTCTGAAAAAATACCAAAAACAAAATATTTGACTGGAAAAAAATGTTCTATTTCTTCTAATTCGCCATCTATTAACAAAGTAACACATAACTAGTGGTTTAATAGTAATAAAATGTGTTTAATAGAACTAAAATTAGACTTATTTCGCAGAGGGGAGAGAGAGTCGACAAGAGAGGGCGGGGGATTCGGGGGGGACTTTCCACGACAACGCACTCGTAACCGAACAAACAATTTTAAATTCACTTGGATTAATATATACAGACACACTCAAACATACGTTTAATGTAACTTTACACAAAACTGAATTACAATTTTGTTTTAATTTTTTTTACCTTTGTTCTCCGGGTTGATGCCACCCGGACGTTCAGCGGGAGTTTGTAAAAGGAACGCATCAAGAGTTTTTGCCTTCCCTTCAAAATATTTCGAAAATGACGTGCGCACATGTCCTCACAATACGATAACGTGCGAGTATACTTCATTACCCAGAAAGCCCTCTTTTTGCCCGCGCATGCGCGTTGTGCGTTTTCTGGTCCATGTGTAGGAGAACCTCGTGTGAAGAAACCGCTCAGTGCTCGTAGAGACACGAAAGAGATGCGGCAAAAAAGACAGTGCGCTACAATGATAAACAGCCTCTCATCTCATGGCCACCTGGCTTTCTCGTATCTAGAGCTAATTATTTGCTCAAAATTTTCCTCGTATCTCGAGCATCTCGTAGGTAGAGCTGCTCGTATGTTGAGGTACCACTGTAGATTGCCAAAGGTATTTGTCCGTGGTTGTTTATGAATTTAAACATCATAATCCATAGGGATTAATACGATTTTTGTCATCGCCAAACGTTTCACATAATAATGTGAGTATTGTATTGTCCAAAATATTTCCTCAGTGAAAAGACAGCAACACAATAAAGTTATCTATACTTAATGGACATGCAGAATCCTGATTTGAACTAGAGCAGAAACTGGGAGCATGGTCTTCTCATTCAGCAATATATAATATGTAATGTAACGTAACGTTAGAAATTGCTTCAGAAAGAAGTCAAAAAATCACATCAACACTACTAAATCTTTTAGAAATGCGCCCCAGAATAGTTGTATCTACAAACCACAACACAGGTTTATGTCAAACTGCAACCAATGCATTTAGGAATGGGATTACTCGTTAGTCAGTTAGTTAGTTATTTAACCAAATACTTTTGGCAATATGGTGAATCTCAGCTCTACACTTAAATTATGTGAAGGTAAAAATTGCCAGTTCATATAAATTCAACTATTGTTATAGGGTCGTTGTAATGTTAAATATTTTGGAGATGTATCAAAATAAACCCCATACTGTTCTGTTTATGAATCTGTTAGCATTGTTTTTCATCACTCTCCGTCCTCCTTTCTGACCTCCCCATCCACAGCTACTAATCAGTGGTTCATCCCTGCTGTGCGAGGGGACATCCCACCAGGCTGTGCTGCTTACGGGTTTGTGTGTGATGGCACTAGACTGCTGGTGTTTGGAGGAATGGTGGAATATGGAAAGTATAGCAACGATCTCTACGAGCTGCAGGTTAGTATGTGTGTCAGATTTCTAACCGTCTTTTGGAAACAGTCATGTGAGCAATAAACATATCCATCAGGCCAGTCGCTGGGAATGGAAGCGTCTGAAAGCAAAGGCACCAAAGAACAACCCGCCCCCTTCCCCCCGTCTCGGTCACAGCTTCTCCCTGATTGGTAATCGCTGCTTTTTATTCGGAGGCTTGGCCAATGACAGTGAAGACCCCAAGAACAACATTCCCAGGTATAACGCATTGAATCGGGTGTCCTTTAAAACACGTGGGTAACCTCGGTCTTCTTCTCAGGTACCTGAATGATCTATACTCCCTGGAACTGCGTCAGGGCTCCAGCGTTGTCTGCTGGGACATTCCATTGACATCCGGGCAGCCGCCTCCTCCCAGAGAAAGTCACACTGCCGTGGTGGCAAGTGGGGTTCAAGGAAACCGCCTGATTATCTATGGGGGGATGAGCGGCTGCAGGCTGGGTGACCTATGGGTGCTCGATATCGGTAAGATCGATGATGGCACACTCTCAAAACAAATATACCATGACAATTTATGTGCCATGATTTCACAGATTCGCTCGTCTGGAGCAAACCAGATTTTAATGGGACTGCGCCGTTGCCTCGCAGCCTGCACTCAGCCACAACTGTCCATAACAAGTAACGTGGCTCAAACATGTGGTCAGCTAGCATCGCTCAAATGAACTTTGTGCCTGTCCCATCTCACACACCTGTCTCTCACCCTGTCCAACTGTCTGTTAGGATGTACGTGTTTGGAGGCTGGGTTCCTCTGCTGATGGATGATGTTAAAGTTGCAACACATGAGAAGGAGTGGAAGTGCACTAACACACTGGCTTGCCTTAATCTTGGTAAAAGCACACACCCACATCCTTAACATTCACATGGTTGAAAGACAAACTGATGGAAGTGTGTGAGTTGGTCTAACTAAACTCATCCACATGCTGCTGTTCCAATTTGTGGATAGACACGCTATGCTGGGAGATGGTGGAAATGGACAGCGAGGAGGACAGCATTCCACGAGCCCGTGCTGGCCACTGCAGCGTAGCCATCAACTCCAGACTTTACATCTGGAGCGGGAGAGACGGATATAGGAAGGCTTGGAACAACCAGGTCTGCTGCAAGGACCTCTGGTACTTGGAGACAGGTGGGCAACTGCTATCTTTAAGGGAATGCCACCTTCCTTTCACATTTTTTAACAAGTCATTTGTGTCTGTCCTCAGAGCGTCCCAGTGCTCCGACCAGAGTCCAGCTGGTGCGAGCCAACACGTCTTCTCTGGAAGTGAGCTGGGGACCATCACAGACTGCTGACACCTACCTGCTGCAGATACAGAAGTACGACATTCCCACTACATCTGTGGCAAGCGCAACTGCCGCAACAGCTAACTCTTTGAAGAGTTCGACGCCTGTCACAGCAAGTCTGACAAGCCAATCCCCACGCCTCACATTAGTGCCCCAGTCCCCTACAGCAACCGCATCTGCGAACTCATTGTTAGCTGCCAAAGGTCCAAGTAAGTTTGTTAAGATGGCTCTTTTTTATTCTGACTTGATTCCCTCCTAATTCCTCGTGTTTCAAATTTGTGATTATACTAGCTTTTTTTCCCCGTCTCCTATGTTTTTAGTAATTTAATTTTCTTCCTTTTTAAAGATTTTTAGTGTTACCTTTCCACAGTCATAATGTTTTAATCGGCTGTCAATTTCCAATTGCAGTACCTGTTTAGGTTGATTTCATCAGTGTTCCATAACAAAATTTACCACAAATTTGAATTAACATACTGATAGGTAAAGTTACCTGGTATATAGTTTAGCACACTTGGTGAGAGATGGGCTAAAGTAGAGCCTGTGTGAGAAAGCCAGGATTCACTTTTAGGCTAATGTGATGGGGTGTATTTAAGTGTTTATCTTTGAAGTGTTTGTATAGTGCTAAAGAATATAGTGCAGGTGACTTACCCGGGTCATTTTTTCGACAGCTGTCCTGAAGGTGGCCACTCAAGCAGCCACAACCGGTGCCTCGTTTGTCACCGTGCGACCAGCCACACCCAAATACCCGGTCACCGTGACCACACTTCCTGCAAATGTTCGCATGATGGTGCCTGCTCAGGTTGCACAAGCTACTGTAAGTGGACCTCCACTTTTCAAATGTCGTGTGTTGCGTGAGAGACAAACCCTGTGCTTCCTGTTTGCTCTCAGCCAATCAGTAGCGGTACTCAGATGAGTGGAATGGCGGCGCTGGCAGCAGCGGCTGCTGCTACACGTAAGATTACGCCAGCCACAGCAACTTTACTCAACGTGCCAACGGGAGCCACCATTGTTAAGACAATACCGGTCAGTCCTGTATCCGGCAGCCTTCCTGTTACAATGGTAGGCTTCTTTGTTAAGTTTTTCCATGTGGCATGTGCGCACAGTTCAGTTCTTGACGCTTCATCTTGACAGGTCAGCAACCCTGCGACCCGTATCCTGAAAACCGCTGCCGCTCAGCTGGGTGGCACAACTGTCGTCTCCAGCCCTGGCACTAGCAACCGACCAATTATTACAGTCCACAAAGCCGGGACAGTCACCACAGTGGTAGGGGGAGTCACCAAGACCTACACACTGGTTAACAGCCCATTGGGCATGGGAACGAGTAATGCTCTGGTGAGTGATGTCACTTAATGCTGATCTCAGACCTCCATAGCAAGGAGCGTATGACCTCAAAGCCAGCTGGTTGGATTTGTTATGTCAAACGTCATAACAATAGCTTGCAAATCTGCTTTTCTTGAATCATTCACACATAACAAATATAGCAGTGTTGCAGTTTGTGGGCCAGTTTAAAAAAATCATTCAAAATAAATCGGGAAGATCAAGGCTACAGCTATTCCCTGGTCTTTCCACATCTTCCCCTGAGCTTTCTTGTGTTTGCACATCCACTACTTGTGTTATTATAGTCTTGTTTCTCACTACCCTAATGCAATTAGATTAGTGCTTACTGATAATTGAAGTGAAGAGTAAGCCATGTGATGTGGATGGGCCAACGTTTTGATACGTCTGTGACCTTGTTCATCATTTTGCTGAGTCAACTAATGACATCTTACTTTACATGCTTGTTCAGATCAGCAATCTGGGAAAGGTGATGTCTGTGGTGCAGTCGAAACCTGGTCAAACAGCAAGCAGCTCCGTTGCACAGATCCTACAGGTAGTTTTTAGTAAGTAGTTTCCCCGTTGGCTACCAAGTGCATGCTAACAATCTTTGTGTCCATTAGGCGAAGGGCACCATTCCTACTGGAACAATCTTGAAGCTGGTGAGCTCTGCAGACGGCAAGCAAACCACTGTGCTCAGCAGTCCTCAGACAGGCTCAGTTGTATCCAAGCCAGGTGCCACCATCATAAAGACCATTCCTATGTCTGCGCTTCAGGGGGGAACAGGTAAAGGAAGGGAAAAGGTCCACGTGTTACGTAGCCGATCATGTGATAAATGATCAAGAAAAAAGACAGAGCAACGTTGCGGGCATTCTAAGCATGTGCCTACGTAAATACCCAAGACAAAACTTTAAATTATCTTCAGAGTAACGACACATCCTTGATTACGCAATTAAAATAAAAAAAATAAAAAGCCTTTATTGTCATCATACACAGCTGCGTATAACAAAATTGGTGGTGCTACTCAACAAAGTGCGTTTCCCCAGTAAAAATAACAAATAGTAATATAAAAGTATAAAAAGTCACATCCCGGCTAGGTAAATTCTAAAATATTGCACAATCTAAGATATTGCACATTGTTATTGCACACCCCGAAGTTATTGCACAGAAGGGATTGTGTGTCGTGCTAACGCAAGTTCAGAGTCCTGATGGCTGTGGAAAAAAAACTGTCCTTAAGTCTTTTTGTCTGCTTTGTGAGACCTGTAGCGTCTGTCAGACGGCAGCAGCTGGAACAGGTTGTTGGCAATGTTCCTGGCTCTGCTGAGGTAGTGAGGGCTGGCAATGTCATCCAGTGAGGGCAGAGAGCAGCCGATGATCTTCTGGGCAGTGTTGATCACTCTCTGCATGGCCTTTCTGTCTGCTGCCGTGCTTCCAGCGTACCACACTGTAATGTAGTATGCCAGGATGCTCTCCACAGTGGCTCTATAGAAGGTTACCAGAAACTTAGTGTCCAAGTTGTTCCTCCTGAGTACCTTCAGGAAATGGAGTCGTTTCTGGGCCTTCTTCACCACTGCCGTGGTGTTGGTAGACCAGGAGAGCTTGTCCGTGACGTGGACCGCCAGGAATTTGAAGGACTGGACCCTGTCTACGGCTCTACTCCATTTATGAGGAGTGGGGCCAGATCTGTGCTGCGTTTGCGAAAGTCCAGGATTTTTTCTTTAGTTTTCGTGGTGTTTAATGTGAGATTGTTCACCAAACACCACAAAGACAGTTTGTTGACCTCATCTCTGTAAGCAGACTCATCCCCACCTGAGATGAGTCCGACCACAATGGTGTCATCGGCAAATTTGATGATGGAGTTAGACTGGTGGGTCGGTGTGCAGTCGTATGTGTACAGGGAGTACAGAAGAGGACTCGGTACACAGCCTTGAGGGGAGCGAGAGTAGGGACCAAGTCTAACAGTTTGTGGTCGGTTGGTCAAGAAGTTCTTTATCCAGCAGCAGATGGAAGAGGATAGTCCAAGGTGGGAGAGTTTGTCAGCCAGAATGTCCGGTATTATAGTGTTGAAGGCTGAGCTATAGTCAATGAAAAGCATCCTCACGTAGTTCCCATGGTGCTCCAGGTGGCTCAGTGCTGTGTGTAGAGCTACGGCAATGGCGTCCTCAGTGGACCTATTTGCTCTATAAGCAAACTGGTGAGGGTCAACTGAGGGAGAGATTGTATCCCTGATATGGCGGGTGACCAACTTTTCAAAGCACTTCATGATCACAGGTGTAAGTGCAACAGGCCTATAATCATTCAGGCTGTCAATGGTTGGCTTTTCCGCAGTACCTGTCTCACTTCATGTTCCTGAAGCTCCAGTGTACTGCTGCAGGGTGGTGGAGGATGTGTTGAGACTGGGTCTGATTTGTCAGTCTCAAAGCGGGCAAAGAAACAGTTTAGTTCCTCTGCTAGTGAGGCATCTGTGTTAACAGACACATTATTGTCATTGTAATTGGCAAACACCAAGGGGCTTTTGGGATTATTCAGTATTTTAACAAATAAAAACATAAAACCACATTTTAGTTGAACAGTGCAGTCATGACAAAAGTACCTCCCTAACAGGTGGGCCAATCACAATTCTCACAACCAAGGTGGTGACACCAGGGGCTGCCGGAAAAATCATCACAACGGTCCCCAAAATTTCAGCCAGCCAGCAGGGCATCACACAGGTAAAACCTGCTCTTTTGTGGTAATAGATAAGAGGGTGCCACGGACAGGCCGTGCGACTCCAAATCTCATGCTGTCCACAGGTGGTGTTGAAAGGGGCTACAGGGACCCCGGGAACCATCCTCAGGACTATCGCGAAGGGCGGAGTCAGACTGGTGACCCCAGGCACCACTGGCTCCAAGCCTGGAGTCACTACGCTGGTTGTAAAAGGGACAACAGGTAAACAGCTGATGCTCCTTTTTGCACATCCTTGAACAGACTAAAAGGAGAATATCTTACTGTTCTAGGTGTGTCTAGTCTGGGCACCATATCACGAAGTGTGTCCACCGCAGTGGCAGGTTTGGCCACCAACACCAGTGCCTCGCTTGCCACACCCATCACCACTTTGGCAACAATTGCTGCGCTCACCAACCAGGTCACCACTGCGACAGCTGCTGCTGGTGTTGGACCCAAGCAGGTTGCGCACACGCGTCCAATCTCTGGTTGTGATTCTGATTTTACAAGCTTATATAGTCCAACGTGTGGCCTTACAGGTCACTTTAATCATGACCCCAAGCGGAGCAGAAGCACAGTCGCTGGTCCAGGATCTGCCTGTCTCCATCATGGCCTCTCCCACATCAGAAGAACCGGGAAGTACGACGAGCACGCTTACAAGTAGTGGTCCGGAAGGCGAGAGTGGAGATGCTGTGATTGCAGGTAGGTCGAATTCCCACAAGTGGAACGATAAGCACTGATGTGAATCGATTCATCTTCGAAAGTCCTGTTACATCCCAAACTTCAACAGCATACTCGATACATTTTTTAGAGTGAATTTTATTAGCGTAATAACTCCTTTTGATGAAGTTTACCTTTTTTATGAGCAAGATTATATGGTGAAGTGAAACAAAATTGCATATGATATTTACTGTAACTATATTTACACTTCGCACAGTGACTGAGGTCTGCTCCAACCCGCCCTGCGAGACACATGACACGGGAACCACCAACACTGCTACTGTTTCCGTTGCAACCATTGCTGACAAAGGGTGCACCAACCCACCTTGTGAGACGCATGACACTGGAACCACCAACACCGCCACTGTCGCGACGGCAGGCACAAGTCAAGTACTGCAGGTAAGCTACCGAAGAAGTCATCCAGTGCTTGACCAAAACTTACATTATATAAATAGCTACTCTTTTTTTGTTTTTATATGACTGCTTAGCTTGACTTCTCTGTGGTTTTGCAGACAAACATTGCCACACTTGATCAGGTACAGAAAATACAGAAATCCTGGAAGCTATATTTTATTTTGTTTAAAGAGAGTATAGCTTCACTATAAAACCAGGGAAGTGTTTAGTGTTTGAAATAGTTACAAAGTGGATTTCAAACTCTCCTAATTGTTATTTGGCATTGATAGTTCACAGAAAACCGGGACTTCCATGTGTGACTTGATCAATCTCTGATTTTGTGTGGAAGGGCCTCCTCACTTTTCCCCCAAAGATTGTCTACATTGACTGCCTTCTTGCCAACAGGTGTGCTCCAATCCTCCATGTGAGACTCACGAAACTGGAACAACCAACACTGCCACCACAGTGGCAGCGGGAGGACTAAATCAGGTAAGCCAGCCACAGTTGAAACAAAATGTTCACATACATACAGAACACACTGAGTTAAATGCAACTTTTTTTTCCCAAATGTCTAAAATTAAATCTAACTAAATTTACAGTACAACATGGTCAGTGAAAAATTATGAGGTTCCAAAGTGCAAACGATGTTCTCAGTGAATGGAAATGTCCCTGCGTACTACACTGACAATAAAAAGCATTCAATTCAATTCAATTAATTTTCGGTATTTAAGATGGACGGTTCCACTGTGTACAAATAGCTACTAATATTTCTACACATCCAGCCTGCAGTCAAGTTGCAAAGGTCCACACTTTCCTTTTTTACAACTTGATTACAGGTATGCTCCAATCCACCATGTGAGACACACGAAACTGGAACCACCAACACTGCCACCACGGCCACAGGTAGCCTCCTTACATTAAGCTTTTTGTTTTAAATCATCCGCTTCTTTGTCTGCATCTATTTTTAAATGACCTCACTTGCTATGTTAACTGTAGCTCAGCAGGGCGACGGGATTCAAGGAGATTCCATGGAGCCCGCTTCGTCCCCCTCTTCTGGCCCTGGTTCTTCTGCTGCCATCAGCCAAGGCAGAGCCATTACCACAGTTACACAGGCCACACCCACACCTGGTCCGGCAATACCTGTAAGTACAATTAACCCCCACCCCTCCACCCGTCTGTTAAAATCATCACTGAAGTGCTGGTGTGTGTTGGTAGGAAATCTCTTCGTTGGTCAGAGAAGATGCGGTCAAGACTGATGAGGTAGCCGTCGCCCCGGCAATGGAAGCAACTGAAGAGCCTATGCAAATAGGGGGCCAATCAGAGGATGTGATGTCATCATCTGCAACACTGTTGTTGCAGGGCAGTGAGGCGGCTCAGGTACTGTAGCCCAAACCTTTTAAAGACTTAGAGAAGTGTGCATCTACTAACCAATCTGTCTGATGCTCAGTCCGTGGACACGCCTCCTCAGGAGCTGATGTCATCAGAAGGGGTGAGCGGCGAGATGGACCCCGGAAACACAACGACACTGATGGTGACGGCTGATGGGCTGTCCGCAGACGAGTCTCAAAATCTTACTATACAGGCTTTCCTGCAAGCGGCAGGGCACATCGGTAAAACACAATTATCAAGTGAACAATCTCCAGGATTTGTGGGAATAGAGGTGCTAGTATAATGACAGAATCACAAATGTTTTTTCTCAGATGGTGCCGAGTCAGAGCAGTCCATCCCCATTGTGCTGACTCAGGAGGAGCTCGCTGCTCTGGTCCAACAACAACAACAGCTACAGGACTTGCAAGCAGGAGAGGAGGCGGAGCCCGGCTCCGTCCCCACAGGTAACGCTTACACCTGTATGTCATATCGCCACATGTGCTAAACCACTGAGCCTTCTGACTCCCCCTCTTCATTTTCAGAGGGTCTCGCTCCAGCAGACAGTCTAAATGACCCTGTGGCGGAGAACAATGGCCTTGAGGCGGCATCGTCCGCTGTGAGCAGCGCCGTGGCTCGATTGGCAAGCACTTTTAGCCCTGCCCCCACCCTGACTGCTAGTCCCAAAGCTCGACCTGCTGCCCCAGTCAAAGATGTGTCCAACGGCATCAGCGCCAATGAGGTTTTGAGACGGCGTCCAGCGCAACTCACCAAACAAAGCAGCTTGACCACATCTGTGTTGTTTGTTTTTCCGCTTAGTGGTTTGATGTAGGGATCGTCAGAGTGACCAACATGTCCGTCTCTCACTACTACATCCCTGAGGACCATGTCACTATAGATGTAAGAAAATTAGATTTTTCACAAACTATAATCCTTTTCCGCTTTCCGAGTATGAGCTCACTGGTTGCACTTCCTACAGCACCACTCGGGCGTGATGCCAGACTACAGTCAGATGAAAAAGATGGAGCTTCAGCCAGGGACGGCCTACAAATTCCGTGTAGCCGGCATTAATATTTGTGGCCGCGGGGCTTTCTCTGAAGTATCTGCATTTAAAACATGTCTACCTGGGTTCCCTGGAGCACCGTGTGCCATCAAAATTAGCAAGGTGAGACACACGTCCTCATGTAACAACCTGCTGGACAGCAACCAAGTAATGATCACTGTCTTTGTTGACAAATGGAATTGGCATTTCTAATTTTTAATGTGTTTAAATATAACTAAGTTACCTGTAACTCTAAGTGCTAGGACAATAAGTATGGTATAGTATTTTTATTTATTTTTTGACATTGCAACAGCAGATATTTTATTTGGACACGTACACCGATATATATTTTTGTACGTGCTGATGAAAGTTAATTTTTGAAACATCATACCCATGGATGATGACAAAACAAAAGATAGGATTTTCGTCTTGGAAAAAATCTGAGATTTTACTTTTTAGATTTTTATTTCACAGTTTGCATCTTTGTTCCTACAGAATTTAGGCGGAGCTCAACTCACCTGGGAACCTCCAGCTGTCACGTCAGGGAAGATCACAGAGTATTCCGTATATCTGGCAATCCAGTCGTCCCAGGCCACTGCCGCTTCCTCGTCCGGTCCAGCCCAGCTGGCCTTCATGAGGGTGTACTGTGGCACCAGCCCATCATGCCTGGTCCAGAATTCCAGCCTCAACAACGCCCACATTGATCACACCACCAAGCCGGCCATCATTTTCCGCATTGCCGCTCGCAACCAGAAGGGCTACGGCCCAGCCACGCAGGTCCGGTGGCTTCAAGGTGGGCAACACCGGGACTACGGGAAAAAGTTGCCCTTTGTCATGCACTTCACCTGTTCTTTGTTTTCAATAGAAACCAGCAAAGACACCAAAGCCGCCAGCAAGCGACCGGTATCCTCTCCTGACATGTGAGTAACTGATTATTTGATCATGATTCATGTTGTGACGTCTCCTGAGGGTGCTGAAGAAATGTGTTTTAATCTTATGTCTTCAGTAAATCTGTCGCACCAAAGAAGCTCAAAGGCGACCAGTCAAAGGACTCCATGCCCTGCTGAGGTCTTCATGGATATTTGTACATTGATCTATCACCACCTTTTGTCACTTTCCCCCCCTTTCTAGAATGATTAAATGTTGAAAGGTCAACCATCTGTCTGATGACAAAGGGATTGCATCTACAGAGCCATTAAAAGTAAATTATTTTCTAGCTCAATAAAATATTCCTCAATGTAGCTTTACTTACATTGTGTATGGATATACATCTATACACCCACATATTTACATATATACACATGATTCAAATGCAATCTTAACTTTGATGTATTGTAGCTGTGGGGATATTAAACCATAGAAAAGGCCATTCCCATCCTTTAAAATAGTGAAAATACAAAAAGGCCACATGAAAAGCAACAATCCAAATCCTTTGGCTGTTTTACAGCGAGGAATCATGGTTAAAGGATTTAACAATTTTTTTTATTTAATTTTTTTTTAAACTAAATCCTTGGTTAAAGGATTTCCCCCATTATGACTCCTTCAGGATAAATACTAAACTTTTTCTCACATTAGATAAAAACAGAATGGCATCCTATGACATACTTAAAATGCTATAAAGTTTACTCCATTTAATTGAATTGAATTTGTTGGAATACGACATGGTTTCTGTAGGAAATGTGAATCAATTTGATTGTCTGGCTAGGGTTCAGGTCCGAGCTCTAACAAATTTAGATTAGTACCGTAACAAATATGCCACAAAATAAAGATTGCATTCATATACAAATTGCAGAGTTTGATACACAATTTAAAAATGATTTCCTACATATATGACTATAATATGTATGTGTGTATATCTATATATATACATATATGTACAGTTTTAATGTATTGGTTATATTCATTTATAATTATATTTCTAATTATAATTTACTAGTAACAACAATATTATATAATGTATTACAGTAAAAACAATGCATTTGTCAGATTTTATAAATACATATACATTATGTTATATTATACACACATCTATACATTTTCACCCCCTCCATGTTGGCCTATAAGCAGGATAAGGTCCATTCATTTTTTTTTGCTCTGTTGTTGGCGTATAAAGCAGGATATGATTGACATGTTTGTGAATATTCCCTTTTGACAATAAAGACTTTTAGATCCTTTTTACTTCTGACTGGCATACGTACATTGCTTGGATCCCTTAAAATGGAACTATAGAATTGATGAATTTTGTGACGTCAGGAAATATAAGAACTTGCTTTGAATGATTTTGGTCCAGCAATGTGAAAGTCAATTTGACCAAATGTATATTTTCTATTCGACTTGGACATGTCTCCTTGTACCCTGCGATTTGCTGGCCACCGGTTCAGGGTTTCCCGAGCCTGGTGCCCAAAGTTAGCTGGGATTGGCCCCAGCACCCCCCACGATCCTCTTGCGGATAAGCGGTTCAGAAAATGAATAAATGAATGAGTTTTATTTTTTATTTTTAAATAACTTATATTAAGGTTTTTTTGTTGTTGTTGTTTATGATTTAGCTCAATTTTTACACCAAATGCCCTTCCTGACACAACCCACACAACCGGGAATCGAACCCGTACTACCCCAAAGGCATCGTTAGATTATTTTGTTGCTTGCTTTTACTCATTCACTACCATTGGCCGGTACATACATCAAATCCATTTCAAGTGGGAAGATTGGCATTAGGTGATGTTTCACTGCTACTGGCGACTATAGACGTCCAATCTAATTTCACTGGAGAATTGGCCGCCGGCCAATCAAATTGGATTGGATCTTTATTCATCCCGTTTTTGGGAAATTATGTTGTCACAGTAACAAGAGGGTGAGGATGCAGAAATAGGAAAGGCATTTTAGATATAGATTTTATATTGCAGTCATTAGCAGCCATTGTGGTCATGCTTTTGATAAAAGTTGGCTGGGTTAGGCTCCAGCACCCCTCGCGAGCCTTGTGAGGATAAAAGTTTCAGAAAATGAGTGAATAAAATAAGTTTTTTTATTTTTATTTTAAGGTGGTGGTTGCATCATTTAGTATTTTTTCTGACCTCGGAGAAAAAAGTTTGCATACCCCTGATTTAAACGATTTCCCCGCCCGCCCTTCTGCTGCCTGACGTGAGCACGCGCATATCGTCTCGAGGACGCGCATCTTGGCGCACATGGAGCTGAGCTTTCCCGAGTGCTGATGAGGAGACGAGCAAGAGGATGGCGAGGAAGAGGCGCGACGCAATCGATCCCCGATGATCATTTTTTACCGACCTTACCCATCGATTCATCCATGCACGTCGACGTGGGAAACGATCGGCGCTCGCTTGCGTGATGCTGCTAACGGACGGCCAGACGGGCACGCGAGCAGGTGGTCCAGGTAAGAGATCTGCACCGTGTTGCACGACTGTTAACCATTAGGACGTTTCTTAAATTGTGAGCGATTTTAAGTATTGCCTTGGGATGCGATTTTTTTTTTGGTTCTTCTGTTTGCCCCTCGTGTTGGTTCGAGTCGAGGAAGCTGGTCAGACGCGTCTGGGTTTGGAGTTTGGACAGTGGGAGACATGTTATTGCGGAGGAACCCTAACCCGCCCCACCCTACAGTACGGCACCTCATCAGGAGGGTCTCAAATCACTCACATGCACTGGGTAATAAACTATTTGGACAGGCAACAAAGGAAGTCACGTGCTCGTGCGACCATGTAAACGCGCACTTATGTTTGGGTAACAAGTGGGAAGCAAAATTATTAAAGTCACTTGAAATCTGGACATAAATGATCTTTCTAGCTTTAGAATTCATATAAAATTAGGACCAAATTAATCATTTTTCTAATGGCTCCAGTATGTTTAGTATTGCTAATGCATGTCAGACAATATTGGATGCATTTACTACATGGAACAATAAAATGTAGCTGTTGCATGAATACGTTTATCAGGTTGAGTTGGCGACAAATTTGATTCAGCGCTCAAAGTGATGTCGTATGCATGTGCATGTTTGTAATTTGAAAAGTCAACAAGGGAAGTTTTGTGACATCAAGCATGAAAGGGAAGTTCAACTCAGGTGTTAAAGTTGATGAGACAGCAATTTTTATGTTCTGTTCATCTTCAATGAATATTCAGGCAGACTGTCGAACACATTAATTCGTATCTTCATTTGGCATTACAAGAAATACTGTTTACGCATCAGTGCGGCATTTAACACCATGAATGCTAAATCCTTTAACATGCATTATTTATAGAGCGTTTCTCCTTATGTGGATTGTGGGTAAAGTGAGACCGATCCCAGATGACTTTGGTTTGTTCTAGCTGTCTTGATGCAAGCCCGTGGGAGGATAGTTTAAAAACAGGGTAGAAAAGGGAAGATGCATGCCACCGCACGTCACAGTCTGCAACAGAACTGAGAGACCCCACCCTGCACACAACACTGTGTACTTGTCATCAGGCAAACACATGGACATTTTACTATACGGTGGTAGCATTTATTAAGCCAAGCCACATCATTTTACGCTCCAAAAAGCAGTCACAAAATGAATGCAAAAGAAAAATAAATTCTCAAGCCTACAAAAAATGTTGAGAAGCCAGAAATTTTACACTTTTGTACAAATGGCAACCAGTGGCTACATGGGAGCCTGGTCAGGTACACAGTGAGGTATTCACACCCATGTTTACATTAAATTAATTTTTAGACTGTCTGTTTACTTGGGGAATGGCTCTATACCTGAAGTGCAGAAACTGGGATTCAAACCCACAACCTCACTGTGAATCAGAAGTGCGACCACTTGATGCTCCTGCAACAGTAGTACGATGTAATGAGATGGAACTAATTTGCTCTAAATATTGACTGTTATAGTCATTGTTATAGTGGCCTAATTTGACCCTTATTGTAACAGAATGCTTTCCTAAATGGCGTGCAGGTTTACTATACTCTTAAATGTAGTTGAAACATATATATATATATATATATATATTCCTATTTATACACTAAAATATATTCTATTATGAACATTTTATTACATTTTAGGTTAAAGTGGACAATTTCATTTAATTAGTTATTGTTAATACTTAAATTCTAATATAATTATATTACAGTTAAATTCATATCTGAACTTACTTTCTTAGTCAATGAATGAGAGGCCTCTGCCAGTATGCAGTGGCATTGTTAAGCATGTTTTAGGGGGCCTCTGTCCCCATAAAATATTGTTATTTTGACTGTTGTTAGTGTTGTAGTATTTTGTTAACTTAATATTTCTGTTCAAAACAGATTCAACTAACAGAGTCCCTTTCATGCTTCAGCACAAACAGACAACAGTTCTAGGAGAAAATAAAATAATAGTAACTTTTTTCAAATATGGCCACACCCTGTATGAAGCTAAAAAATATTGCTTTCAAATTTTTGCTTGTTAACAGGATAATTTCATAACCAAGTTGTGAATATAGTTATTCAAATTTTACTGTTTATTTTATACATGTAGTTTATATTTTTTAATGTGCAATATTTGAAATAGAAACATTGGCCAATGAGACTGGAGAGTTTAAAATATGCTGATACTGACTGTTATTTAATTAATACTCTTAAATGTGCAGCTAAGCTAAGCAGTTTTAAAAGCAGACAAAGAAGGCTGAAAGTAATTGTTTAAGATGTACTAAATGTTATTTACGATGATGAAAAATGGACGCAGACACATGTATGGCGCCTCGGGGCGGGAACCCTATTGGATCTCCGCTCAACGCGCGTAGCCAATCACACACAAGGATTCACAGTTGGGATTTTCTACATTGTTGCCAGGCGAGCATCAGCAGCCTGACCTACATTCATGCTACACACGCACTATCGTTCGCACAGCCACGCGCAGTACACATACGACAAGTGTGTGTGCATGTATGCTGGCGCAAAGGCACACGGGCAGCATCTTCCATCATTCATGTGTATGAATGCCAGAGTGTGAAAGCGAGCAGCAGAGGGAGTTGAAGGACATTTTCAAGGTTCATCTCATAAAAATGAAGCTCACAGACACACGACGCAGCCCATTTGGTATGGCTATGTTAGGGGACTGCAGTAGAAAACGGAAAAACCTTCATTCCAAAACGACATCAAGATGTTGCGTTCTTGTTTTCTGAAATCAGAATATTGTAACCTTCATGTTAAACCCATTTCAACTTACTAACTAAAGAGGATTTGGTTAAGATTTAATATTTGACCTGGCGATGGCCTCCCATCTCAATCTGCTTGTTGTTTTCCAGCCAGTGCAGATCAGTCATACACTCTTGCACGAAGGCGATATTGGCTGACTTTTCCCTTAAAGTACTCCAGCCCCACCTCCTGCTTCCCTACTGGAAATATGGACACACACACACATACATGTCAAAAGAAACCCCTTTGAATTTCAATGTGTGTGTTAGCCAATGTGAGAGAAAGAGAGAAAGTTCTTTTCAAAGTAAAAGTAAGCCTGATTGTTATCTGACTCTCAATTGTTCGTAGTGTTACGTATTAACAATCCCAAATGAAGTGGTGAACCCAACTTTTCTCATTATTACTAATTAAATAGTGAAAGGCCAGAGTATCAGTCCAAATGGTTGCTATTCTGCATTTCGTTTGGCGTAAGATTTTCACAAAGCATATTCACTTTACTCTTCATATAAGACAAACAATAGGGCTTATTGTTCAACGATGAGGTCATTTTCGGTCAACGCAACTTTTCATATGAAAGGCCAGAGGGGAAGTGCTAATTGTGTGTCACCAGTCAGCCTGTGGGTTCGTTCCCTGCAGAGCATGGTCCTCCCTGACCACACTGGCCCGGCTGGCTGAAGTGGTCCATTTGGACCGGGAATTTAGGAAGGTGGAATAGCACTGGACAGTGTGGAGCAAACCTTCTGAATGATTTGCAAAAAGGAAGTTGGACTCAACTCTGGTAGGCACTGGCTCTGAGTTGTTGTCTGAATTTTTGTATGAACATCCTTAACATTGAGACGGTTACTGCTGTTCTAGTGTAAGTCAACTGTTTCCCCCAGAAATTTAGGATTCCCCATAATATTGCCAACTCTTAAGATGATCATGATGTAACTTTTTTTTGTTTCTAATCTTTTTCTGTAATACAAATAGACTCTTTCTCAAATATTGCCATTGTAATGATATCCTTTCCATTTAATACAAGACTATTCCCATAATATTTCTTTAATATTTCTTTTTCTGTAAATGTGACTTGGACTCCTGCTGATTCAAGTCATTTCTTTGTTGACTTATGATTTATTTAAAGCAAAACTGAAAAATAACAGTCATGGGAATTCAAATCTGACAGTCGGTCAGAGTTGAAATGAGTTATACAGTAACTTTAATGTTCATGATGTGTTATTTCCAAGGAAATAATTGATTATATATTTCATAATATTTCATTCTGCCATACCCCATTAGCATGGACAGTTGTACACTGCATGTTGGGAATGGCACCGTCATGATTCTCACTATAAAGAACCATACTCTTTCATGTCATATTTATGTACTACAGTGTTACAGTTAAACAGTTCCAACACTTTCAAGTACTAATTGCTTGTCCAATCCTCCTCTGCAGAAGCAATGAAAGAGAAGTGAAATGACACACATTTTTCGCTGGTGATGCTGATGTTAGCGATTTACTGGCTGTCCCACTTTTAGCCGATTCTATCGACAAATGTGACTCAGAATTCACAGTGCTCACCCGAGACTTAATATCCACATTGATCCTGGATTTTTCATCAATTTCACTTACAATACATTTTCTGTGGAAACACTTCAGTAATACAAGTACAGTTTAGTAATGTGCCCAGAAACTAAATACATAGTGTATATTGTACAAATTGAGGTAATTTGACATATTGTCTAAATGGAAACATTTCACTCTTTCCTGCATTCATAAAAATACATGCAATATTCCACTTGTGGCAAATGTGTTTAAGGCACTTTTCTGCTCTGGTGACTGCCTCTCCAGCAGCCACGACAACATTTCACTAGTCTCTATGGGGACAATGTAAATTACTGTACTTATCTTTGCTTAAGGCTTGTTAAAATAGAAGTGGTAGTGTTTCTTGCTGTAGGTTAGTCTTGCTTTTTTGACAGGCAGGCATGGATATTAGATTGTTTCCTGAAAGTGCAATAATACAGTAGTGTCAAATATTTACTAATATGTATACTATACTGTTCTCCTCACTTACCAAAATATTTTTATTCCTTTTAACCAGTAGAATAGTGTTCACGCTACAAACAAAGAATATAATTATAGGATAGAATTTGAACCAATGAAAATCGCCAATCGTATTTTCCATTCTTGTTAGCATTCTGTTAGTTGCTATTTTGACATTAAAATTAAATAAGGAGCAAAATCTTCAAAGCTGTCTTTGCAGTAAGTGTTCATTAAATGCTTAACTGCTCTTTGTTGTGAAATGTTGTGAATTGAGTTCAGTGCCAATGTACAGTGTTTGTGGTAGAAATTGAAGCCTCCAAATTAAAATGCCTCGATCATTGTCTCACCAAAACCATATTTGACCAGTTGTATACCCTGAACTGGAACTTAGACCACTTCTTTGGAGGCTTTGTACAGTTTTTCCCAACCTATGGCACACTTTTTGCATTGAAAAAATCTCAAGGGAACCACCATCTGAAAATCTTTTTAAAACTATGTCACCTATATTTTATCAGCAGGAATCACATAAACCTCCAAAATTATTGCAAAATCAAATTTTTCACACTGACCTAAAGTCACCAAAAGTTGATGTCTGCGGACCCTGAACAACTTCCGGTTCGAGTGATGTAAAAATAAGTAATGTAATATTTGTAATCACATACAAATATTATTTAAATATTACTTATATTACGCAAAAAAGTGCTCACACAGACATGACGTCGCCAAAAGTTGATGACCTAGAAACCAAACAACTTCATGGTTCATGTATTGAAAAATTAGCAACATAATGACTGTTTCACAATTTAAATCTTGTAATCGTATAATTTAACGTTCATCATATTTTGATTTTAACCTTGTAACAGTTCAATTTTAATCTATTATATTCATATTAATTCTCTCTCTGAATAATACACTGTATGACTTCTTGTAATTTCCCGCGGCACACCTGACCGTTGCTCACGGCACAGTGGTTGGGAGACACTGGCTTAGTAGATGTGTGCATACCATCCACCAAATTGTCACTTGCACTGGGCAAGTCTTCTCTACCATTCATTATACTTCTAGTGTTTGTTGACCATCTTGTTGCTTTCCTAACACAATGAAAACATTCACTCCTGAGTTTACATAATGACAGGTGTCGCTTATACCAAAGCCTTCCTGGTCTTTATCGTCTTCTGTGTGTTGTTCATGTTCCCTCTCTGCTTTAACTTTTCACTCCTTTCCTTTTGTTTCATCACTGGCTTCCTTTTCCCGCTTCCTGTTCAGATCCACTTCCTGTTCTCACAGACATTCAGACTGGTGTCACATTTACTGTACATGCATGACCAGGTAGTGTGTATGAAGTGTAAAATCCATCAACAAGGCAAATTGGAGCTAACATATAGAAGCATGAGTGCATATTTTCTCATGTCCAAACTGGAATCCCATCATCAAACCATTGACATAAGCCTAGAATGAGCTCAAATTCATACCTGTCAACCCCGGCCAAATGCCCCCCTTTTTAATGATTGCAACTCCCCTTATTAAGTGATCATAAACCATACAAATGCAACGCGGCACATAGGGCCACTTAAAAGTCAAAAAAATTCCTCAAAGTGGACATGGTGCCTAATCAGTCGGTGCGCCTTTTGTGTGCACTAAATTCAAGATTCTGTAGGTGTCGCTGTATGACGCTGACAGCTTGACTGTTTGGGTACATTGCTTGCTGATGCGCCATACATATTTATATAGTGAAAAGGGGGACATCTGAAAGGGGAATGCTTAAAGCTTGACAATATTAGCAGTCAACGATGACATTTTCGTCTGCTACCTTAGAGCCAAAATGGGTAAAACGAGATTGGTTTTACAAAAAACTGACTTTAAAAAAATCCTGTACAAAAGTTGTTATGCGGCGTACACCATTTGAAATGATCAAAAAACGTATAAAATACGAGAAAAACATAAGTTACAGGTATGCAAATTGGTTCTAGTCAAATGTCTGTTATCATACCGTGTGTGGTGAGCCCTGCGTGTCATTTATTGGGTATTTTATTTGCCTTTTAGGTAAGAGGTTTTGCTTGGGCTGAGCGAGTGCTGGTAAGGCCGGAAGAAGGAGCCTGAATCACATGGGACACCAAAGCCATGGAGGTCAAAGGTCAATTAATCTCAGCACCTGGTAAGGCACAATGTGTATGCATGTGTGTTTTGTGGACATGGATTATTATTTTAGGTTCTCATACATTTCGGAAAATATGCTCATTGAAGATGGATTCATGCTTATTTCTAATAGTAATTTAAAGACACAGGTCGTTTTGCGTCTGATAATGTGATGGACATTTCCTGACCAAAATCAGGTGTTTCGTTTGATTCAACAAGTTTGTTTCTCTGCAGCGTGCTGCGGGTAGGCCAGATTTTTAAACCTTTAGAGATTTTTCCACTAACTGCTACTTTTCCGAAGTATTGGTAGGGGCAAAAATGGAGATGGCACATCAGTTGGTCTTTTGTAAACAAGCTCTGTTCAAATCCTGTCAGCCGTATATAAAGGCCAGTTTGTTGAGTCAGTGCCCACTTGTTAGTCCTCAAGCCACAGGAGTAGCAGTTGGGGATGTTTTGTTATTTGTAATCCTAACAAATGTAAATTAAAATATATAATGTAATATAACTTAAGCGGCCTGGAGGCTGATTGGTTAGCATGTCGACCTTGCAGTTTTGGGGTCGAGGGTTCGATCCCAGGCCGGACCTCACTGTGTGGAGTTTGCATGTTCTACCTGGGCTTGCGTGGGTTTTGTCCGGGTACTTTGGTTTCCTCCCATATCCCAAAAACATGCAGGGGAGACTAGTTGAACACTCTAAATTTCCCCTAGGTATGAGTGTGAGCACCCCACGTGACACTCACTTGTGAGGATAAGCGGTAGGTAAAATGAAGGAATGAATAATATAACACAACACAACATCATAGTGTCGGTCTTGCCCACTAGAGGACGCCATTTTTGTTTTAGACTGGAAAGACAAGGTTTAATGTAAACGGCATGCATATAAAAGTCCTTCCTCAAAGTATCTCATCTCATTTTCTGAACTGCTTTATCCTCACTAGGGTCTTGGGGGTGCTGGAGCCTATCCCAGCTGACTTCGGGCCAGAGGCGGGGGACACCCTGAATTGCCAATCACACGGGACAAGGAGACAAACAACCATTCACGCTCACACTCATACCTAGGTGCAATTTAGAGTGTCCTATCAGCCTACCATGCATGTCTTTGGAATGTGGGAGGAAACGGGAGAACATGCAAACTCCACTCAGGTGGACCGAACTGGATTTGAACCCAGGTCTCCCACTATGAGGCCGACGCGCTAACTACTCGCTCCACCGGGCCGCCCCCTCAAAGTATCTAAATATTCAAAATTCTTAGACCTTTATTAATGGAGAAAATGATGCTTAGACAAAAATGACACATCTTTTGGGCACAGCCGTTTTATGATGTCAGTTCAAACTCAAGCAAAGGTATATATGATAATGGGCATTAATGACCCACTGAGAAAAGGTGAGGAATTTGGGATACTCACATTTGATTGGCTAAAATAGTACTGGGATTGAGGACTTGTCTGCCCCCATGTCAGTGGCCACTTTCTGGAAATACAAGCTCTATTTGACCCTTTCTCTGAAATTTGACCCACGCTAGTTGGCTGATTTTTGTTGTTTTGGCCTCGTTTCCTAGCGCCACTCACATGTTGGGACAGAAAGCAGAGGGAGCACATGATGGAGCTACAAGAGAGGAGGCGGAGCCTGCAGTCGCTGCTCAGCGCACGACTGGCTGAGCTGAGGCGTGTGTGTCTGCAGGAGGCGGTGAGTGACATCAAATGAACTCCACTGGGTCACACTGCACCGTTGCCATGGTTAGTCAACTGTCAATGTGCTTGGCAAGGAGCTAACAGGTTCACTGCCCAGTGACTTCCCTCTGGCGGCGGGGGAGAAACTCCCCAATGTCAAACGCAGAGGCGGCACGTCCCGGCAAGCAAACAGGAAGTACAAAGTAGAGGTGATTGTCCCGTCGTTTCCTTCTACCTGCTTTATTGGCCAACATGTACAGTATGAATTACAGTGTATGAACACACATGAGCCCTTCTAGTTAAAATACAACCAAATATAACCTAACATTATTATTCACAAGGGAGGGATTGAACTTTGTTCGATATAGTGACTTGAATAAGACTTTAGGTGTCAATTTTAAATGAGACGAGAAGCTTTTGGCTTACTTGGTTAAAGCAGTTAAAAGGCTCATCTTGGCTTCGGCTTGAAACATAACTTGAAAAGACTTGGCTGCTTGCAGTTGAAATTCAGTTTATACTTTTAGGGAGACTGCAGAGGCTCATATTAAAGGCGCTTGTGGAATTTTAAAAAATCTGGCTCTATGTTAACTTGAATTCGCCCCCGCTGTCCCAATAGGCCTTGGTCCTATTAATAGGTTTCTCAGAAGAATCTCTGTCACAGTTTTGACCAGCTGTCACATTGCCAAAAAGTGCACACTATATAGTTTGTTCAGTTAGATTTGAAACTTTGAGAGGATTCACTGCAATTAATTTAAAACATTCACAGGTGTTATTTTGTGATTTGTTTATAAAATAAGAGGAAAAGACAACAATTTCTATTTTTTCTAAATGAGATTTTAAAAAAAATCCATGATTAAAACGTTTTATTTTCAGTTTCAGTTTTTGGAATTTTCTCCAGAGAGACATTGCAAATTTTCTCTGCCATCTTCCTTAAAAGATCAAGACCAAAAGGATTTGGGACTTGCTGGAATTTTTTAATCTCTGGACTCCCTTTATGTAACCACACCCAAGTGTGCTACCATGCATCGTATGATTCCGCCTCATAATTCACAGATGCGTGCTTTTTGTGTGCCATTTTACTATACGACCTCATCATGAACAAGAAAATAGCCGGACTAGGTCGTAATTATTTCCTGACCAAGAAAATCAAATCTCATTTTTTTTGGCAGATATCGCGTTGATTCCCCATACCTCAGTGCCAAACCCATTTTTACACACATTTACAACACATTTTTAGAGTGCAGATCTTCAGTCTGAAGTAAAAAATACTCCACCGGACATGCTCCTTATCCTTTCAATCATTTGTCCTAACTCCTCTTTTTGTTCCCTATAGAATAGTCGGTCGGCAGTATCAATCGATCTACTACTATTTACTCTGTCCTTTCTTCTTTTGTGGTGCGCAGGAAGAAGATAGTGCACGTGTGAAGACGAAAAAAACTTTATTCAGTGGTACACGGAGAAAACACAACGACCGCGATCACAACACACATGCACAACATGGAAAGATGACTGTGCACAGAGGGTGTCACACTGGTAACACAAGCGCACACACAAACACACTTGCCCAAATTGTGGCGTAAGGGGCAAACGTCCAAGTACGTTTCGTTTGCAGACGACACCGTGAGATGGGAGAGCAGCTCCACGTCAGACTCTACTGGAAATGACAACGGTAACGGACGCAAACAAACGGCAAAACAAAATCACTTGATCATGTCATCAAGCGTCACTTTCTTTGTGCGTAGAAGAACTTGTGCCTCAGAGTCGCCCCCTGTTGGTTGTTGCTGGTTCTCCAATTGAGGGTTACTACCACAACAAAACAAGGACGAGTTCAGTGTGTAACAGGTCATTATTATTGCTTAGCTGAAATAGGATAAGCTAAAAGACTGTGTAAAATAGCTCGTGTTCCTCTTTCAGGTCTGAGCTTCCAGAGGGTCTCCAGAGCCACAGGACCCCTGCCCAACCTCGCTCCCACGTCAGCTCGCCATCTGCACGGCCTTCAGAGTCCGTGGCCCTGAGCGAGGCTAAAGCTTGTGCGACAGCTCGTCCAAAAAACACTTCTGAGCGGCTGCCCGAGTATGCGGCCTCCCCTAAGAAGGATCAGCAGGAAAGGTCGCACTTAAGCAATGTCACGGGGTCCCAGGCGACGAACACGAGGCCCGCTGCGGGGCGTGGGCGTGGCTACGGCGACCTTTTGCTGGACTATGTGTTAAGCAAACAGCGCCAGCAGTCTCAGCCACCCCTAGGAGCTCCGCCCACCTACCAAGTTCACATGGGGGAGCAACGACGCGTCAAAGTGACCCGCACCAAATCTTGCGGCCCTTTCCTCCCGGTGCCGCACTTGCAGACGGACCCAACCCACCTGGCGCCACCACACCTGTCCAGCCCCCAGGAAGTACATTTAGAGGGCGCCACCAGGAGCCTCCACAAAGCGCTCGCCCTGGAAGGTACGTGCTCCTGCCCGCTATTTTAATTGGGCTCGTATTGACGCTTGAATTGACAGGTCTGAGGGATTGGTACCTGAGGAACACCACGGGATCCTCCCAGACTAATCAGAGCGACGGGAAAGTTAAAGTTCAAATGGGAGGAGCTTTGCAGCGTAGGCGGACGACGCACGGTGCCAAATTGCCTCTGTCTCACTCCGTCACCTTCCATGGTCAACCCCTACATGGCAGGTGGGTGCGCACTTGAAAAAGATAGATTATCTCCATGGCAATGTGTCACAGCCACTGTGTTGCTCCAACCCTCTCTTATATATAGATCTGTGGACGGCTCACTCTATCTTGACTCCGCCCCTTCGCACCAGCACCTAGAGCACCTCAGAGAAGCTTCCATGGAAAAAGCATCACCAGGAACTCTGGTTTGATGACGGATGGTCAACACGAAGAATAATTGATCTTCTGCACTCCAGCAACTCTGAGCAGCTCAGTTTTCGCACTTTCCCTCGAGCCAAAAGTTGAAAAGAAACGGAGCAATAATGAAAGTGGTTTTCCTTCACTGACAATCTGGATGTCATTGTTGGATGATGTCCTTGACTCAGGCCAATCTAACTCACAGGGGTGCACATAGCAATTTTCATCTGGTGTTTCGAAGTTGCTACTTGGTTGCAACACTTCTGACCTGAAGCGAATTTTAAAAAATCTTACAATATGAGACCACTCGATCAGATGATTTGGCACAGTTCAACGGACCACATTCACACAGAGAAATTTGGACAGGGCGACAAGGGAAAAATATCCCATAATGCATTTTTTCCCTTTCTCAGAATTCAAATATTTATTAGGAGACTTTTTCATCAGTTCAAAAAAGGGCTAGTGCTTAAGCCAAAAGATAGACTATGCATTTTAGTGAAGTTATCTTTTTGTTTTTAATGGCCAGCCAAATGTCATTTTCATATCCCTTGCGCAGCACAAAATGTCCAAAAAGCCCATCGCTTTGTCCTTGCCCTCCAACTAAAATATATTCAGTTGAATGAAGAAAATGAGATGAATCAGATCAAGCGAGCACAACCTTTTTTTGCTCCCAGCACACACACCGAGAAAACAAAATGCAAAATGCTTGGAATGCAAAATGCGCATTTGACTCCAGGCAATGTTGAGTATTTTCAAGCGTACACCAGTTATTGTATGTGCACCCCTGCTAAAAACCAGGAAAGATGAACTTTTTATTCCAGCAATAAGATGTCAAGTGAGAACATTTTCCAATCAACTGCTGTGACAATCACATTTTCGAGAGATGAATTGTTCCAGTGAATGTTGATATGTGGTGTATTGATTGTGTATAGATTTCACTTGTAATATCAGGTCTCTCCACTTTAATGGTGTGGTTCCTTAATGCATTCAGGCGTCTTTTGTTTTTGGGACTTTTTTTCCCTCTTCTAATTACCAACATTGCATCTATGGAATGTCTAAGCTACGCCCACCTGCAAACTTTCATAGCTTGTTGAGGACTGACTACATGGTGGGTGGATGAGCCAGAAAGGGCTTCTCTGCTGAAACAGATCTACAACTATAACCAAAATCTATGGTTTATTTAAGGTAATTGGATAAATTTATTCCCAAATGTGTGTTCTGATTTATTAGGAAGTGTTTCTATTGGCCACACTGCCTCCTGCACAGAAGATATTTGGCTATCGGGCATGTGCCATGGATATCGAATAAGCTCATGGCCTTCACAGCCACAAATGCTGGCTGTTGTAATATGAGAAATTTGACTTTTTTCTTATCCAGTCAGGTTTAAAATTGCCCGAAAATGGCGTTCCAGGTTTCCAATCTTCTTTCATTAGTCAAGCCAAGTTCCACTCACAAAGCATGTCGGTATAAAGTCAGCACATCTGATGAGTATGATGTATTCTATTTATTTGTCAATGTTTTTTTTGTCATGCTATTAGATGAATATTGATTGTTATCTGCTCCAGATGATAACGGTAGAAGTTGTGTGCTTTTATTTTCATGTTTATGGATTATTAATGGTTTCTAAAATGGCTATGTAATAATGACATTGGCCCAGGTACCACTTTCAGGCTTCTAGATACCAAATGCACGGCCCCGCCAATGTAATTTTATGACTAATCACTGTGTATTAATAGATGTCATGTGGCTGCACCCAGACAGCACAGGTTTTAATAAGATTTTTTTTTCTTCATCAGCAAACTAACCTGCTGAGTCCTAAAGGACCAATCAGGATTGGGGACATCATGGCCTTGGATGCCTTGGTGGTGAAGTGTTCAGGTATACTCCGTTGAATTTGAAAGCAACACATAAAATAACACACACGTTTTTCTATCTTTTTGGAAACATTTGTACTTTTTCAAGAATGACTGTCAATTTGATGAAAACACATTTTATGTAATCAAATGTTAAACTTGAAAATAAACATTTGACTTTTTTCCGCCTGCATGGCACTGGGGTATTTATTTTTCATTGGATAATTAGACTGCTTCTTGTATAGGATAATTCGTGTTTATTCTACTACAAGGTTTATGTATTAATCTGTTCCATTCTCGGGATAAAATCAATAAATCAATTACTAATGCAAAATTAGGCTTCTCAAATGAACTAGCATGCAGTTCATAAACATGAGGTTGTTTGACTGCAATGTACTTTCTACTAATTTTAAATTTCATAACAAATTTCAAAATGACACCTTGCCCTAATGTCCTGCTCATTATTGACCACGTGAAAGTGGTAATCTTCACTTGAAATTATTATTATTATTAGAAAAGGTGCATTAACCCCTTTATGCACTAATTGTGATTTTTTTTAACACTTACAGGGCACTAATTTATTTATTACTTATAGACGGCAATCCAATCCATTTTGACTGGCATGGGGGAATGATTAGCCCCTCCCTGTCAAGATAGATTGTGCGTCTGGGGCCGTCAATGGCACTGAAAGATGAGAATTCGAGGCTAGTGATCCCAGTTTGAAGAAATTCGAAATCTATCACCGTCATTGCCATGCAATGAATGTCCTTAGTTTTTTAAACATTGTACTCATTTATAAATCTATTTTTATTATATAAAAATATTTAATAAAAAAAATATATATAAAATATAATTGCCAACATTCACATTGTTTTAATGAGAAAAAAATAGTCACTTGTTCTATAAAACAGTTTTAACTGTCCCCTATATAATGGTTCAACATATCCATTGAGAGTAATAAATATAGAAGTATAGAAGAGTCCCCCTTTTACATTTTCTCATGACTAAATTACACTATTACAAATTAGATACATTGAACTTTAAAGGAAACTTGGCAAAAAAACACCATGTAACGCTATCGTGTGCTGTGAGGTTTTGTTGCCCCACAAGAGAGGAAGGAAGCGAGTGCATTGGTAAAGGACGTAGGCGTTTTTCATGTTGGAACGCAGCCGCTGCCCCAAGGTAAACCTAACTTTTTTTTCGTGTACAGTCGGCGACATTTGCCCTGCACGAAGACCGCATTCGAATACTCGTTACGGCGTCCAAACGTTTAGAAGTGCTTGGTGCGTGTGTGCCGCTCTGAAGAATGAGATGAAGGAGGACTGAACCGGAAATTGCGAGCTCTTTCACGCTCAGATCGCAACAAAGTTGCTCCACTGTTAGCTTTAGCACCGCTGCCCGACATTTGGCGAACCTTGCCCCGCAACCTGCACGTCGGGGTTGCTGACGGAACTGAGCGTTGGAAGCGGACGTTTCTCGAATTTGGCACTTTGAAAGGCGGCGGGGGAAACTCGCTGGTTGTCACCGCGAGCCAATGGTGCGCCTCCTGGATCGACAATTTCTTGTGTTATGTCATGCAAGTGTGAGACTTGATTTATTTATTTTTGATTATTACTTTGATAGGAAGGGAGTGGACAAGGAAGGAAACGAGGAGACAATCTTTTTCACAGTAAGTGAACTATGACGTTTACATCAGCTGACGTCGCCGTCATCCTTGAGTAATTGCACGTTCGTTACACGAGTGTAAACACTAATCTCGGTGTGTTTTTGCCTCCATGTTGGAGGTCAACAAATAGATCACACGATCGAAACCCGTCTTGACTTGGGCTATTTGATAATGATGACATTTTTTGAAAGAGAAAAGTTGTTTGCTTTGATTTGCAAAAACTGGATGGTGTCAAACTCTACACACCTGCTTTCAAAATAAGCAGCAGACGTTTGGCAGACAATGAGCCATTCTTACATAAACAGGTTTCAAATGGTTTCATGCGAGCTGAAGGGCTTTCAAAATAAACAGGAACATCTTTATTTATATATATATATATATATATATATATATATATATATATATATATATATATATATATATATATATATATATATATAATGTTATAATAACAAAAATAACAAACAACTTTACTTCAAGAATGTCCCACCTTGACTTACCACAGCCCCGGAACTTTTATTTTATTTAAAGGCCTGTCAAGTCGTCGCTTACATATCTGTTGTTGTTCTTCTTGTGCTCATTAACTTTGAAGTCTATCTCTTCAGTCATTCTTGAACCGATCGCTTTAAAATGTGGTACTAATGTTACATGGGTCAGTCTCAATCGATCCACCTAAGCCTGATTTTTGATATTTTATATCAGGGACAATTAATTAACTGCAAACCTATTCTTGCTTCTGGTCACATCCTAACCAGCAGAGCGCATGTGTGTGTGCTTTCTAACAGGATTCAGTTTGTAGTGTCATTTACTACATAAAAGCTTTTTAATTTTTTTCTTTTTTTACTAGGAGCACAGTTGCCCTTAACCTGAATTGTTACGGTAAAACAATGAAGTATATTAACTATTCCTTTTCAATTAATTATTGATGAATACTTGAATTGTGGAGTTTGGTGTAAGTGTAAAAAGAAAATCATCACGAGTGTTACGAGGGTGCTGGAGCCTGACTCAGCTAAGTACGGGCAGTAAGTGAGATACAGCCAATCGCGGGGCACAATAAAAATGGATGACGCGAAATGAAATTTATCTCTAAAGGCACCAGCCGTTTCCCCTGAAACTCTGCCCCCTAGTGGCTATAAACATAATGGTAGACAGTTTAATGGAGGTTTTCAAAGTGCTGATTCTTCACCCAAATAACGAAAATACTTGACGTCATTTCTCAACATTGACCTGCAAGGTAAAAAAATATTTTCATTTGATCATTTGGACTCTCAAAGGTCGTCATGACATTGGGGGCATCTCTCTGCTGACTGCAAAGTAACCCCGCAGCCCTCCGCGGTTACTATCTGGCTGTCCATCAGCATGCAGCTGACCTATCAGAAGCTACCCGCACAACTGAGGCGCAGCCCGCGACTCCGGCGGCTGGCGGCAGCTCTGCTAACCGCGTACGCCGTCAAAAAACTATTGCCGTATGTCTGGCGGCGGGCACAGGTAGGACACGACCACCCATGTGAAATCAGGCTCAAATACTTGTACCTTATTTGACGTGACTGCGACCTCCAGGGCCGGGCTAAGCCGGCTGTGTGCACAAGCAGTGGCTCCTTTGTTGTGGACAAACTAAATGGGAGCAAAAACAGGTGATTACATGTTACCTCAATCTCATTAAATGTGTGAGTAAGCCATTCACGTACAGTATGCTGTTACATAATCTCATTTTGTGTGTGAGCGCAGGTCTCCATCAGTGAACAGGGAGTTTATTGTGCGACTTGCTGGACTGTTGAAGTTATTGTTTCCACGTTTACTGTGTCCTGAGGTGGCCGTGCTCGTTCTGCATTCACTCACTCTCATGTCCAGAACTTTCTTGTCCATCTATGTCGCCAATCTGGATGGTCAGTGTGTGGTTGTGTGCCTATATGTCCAAACTTGAACGTTCTTTCTTCCTGTTCCAAAGAGGCTCCTGATTGAGTTTCGCTCCTCACCACCATTTTCAGGCATGATCGTCAAGTGCATTGTGAAGAAGGACCCTCGCGCCTTCTTAATGCAACTCCTCAAGTGGCTCCTCGTGGCTGTCCCCGCCACGTTCATTAACAGTGCCATTAGGTTCCTGGAAGGCCAACTTTCCCTTCGATTCCGGAGCCGGCTGGTCGCCCACGCTTACCAGCTGTATTTCAGTAACCAGGTATCACACCGCTGGTCAGTGGTTAAGACGTCGCAGCAAAACGTGACTGTCCCTGTCTGTTGGTATTTGTGTCAGACGTATTACCGGGTGAGCAATATGGACGGGCGCCTGTGCAACCCGGATCAGTCTTTGACGGAGGACATCGTCATGTTCTCCGCCTCGGTGGCCCACCTCTACTCTAACCTGACCAAGCCCATCCTGGATGTGGTCGTCACATGTTACACACTGTTTCGCACCGCCCATTCCAAAGGTCACCGCTTGCCACCGTGGATGTCACCTTGGAAGTAGTGACCGCCGCTGTTCTTGTCTACCGTGCAGGAGCCAGCACCACCTGGCCTTCGGTCATTGCCGGCCTGGTGGTGGCACTCACCGCCAAAGTGCTGCGCTCATGTTCCCCCCGTTTCGGGAAGCTGGTGGCCGAGGAAGCGCAGCGCAAAGGCGACCTGAGGCACATGCACTCGCGCATCATCGCCAATTCCGAAGAGATTGCATTCTACGGGGGACACCAGGTAATATTGTTGGACGGCCCCTTATTGTGCATTCCACCCACTCGGTCGGGTTGCTTCCCATTTCTAGGTGGAGATGGCGCAGCTGCAAAGGAGCTACAAGTCCTTGTCCAATCAGATCCACCAGATCCTGGTCAAGCGTCTGTGGTACGTCATGCTGGAACAGTTCCTTATGAAGTATGTGTGGAGCGCCTCGGGCCTCGTCATGGTCGCCGTACCCATAATCACTGCCACCGGCTACTCTGAACACGGTGAGTAGAGGAGTGAACGTGCCCTGGCTGCTTTTTAGGCTGCGTGACCTCTGACCCCGCCGCGCTTTCAGACTCTGAAGAGGTGAAGCAAGCGGCCATGGTGATGAAGGAAGAAGAGCTTGTCAGTGAGAGGACGCAAGCCTTCACCATAGCCAGAAACCTTCTCAACGCCGGGGCCGACGCCGTCGAAAGGATCATGAGCTCCTACAAGGAGGTGGGCCTACTTCATTATTAAGACTCACAATACTTTCATTTATTAGTAGTCAAGGTAATGAGTGTGAGTCCAGGTTACAGAGCTGGCTGGTTACACCGCTCGTGTCTCGGAGATGTTGGATGTTTTTGAGGATGTCTCGAAGGGGATCTATCGACGCTCCTCTGACAGAGAGCAGGGCGTGTCAGCATCGGGAGCCATGGTGGAGCATGGCCAAAGACTCTCTGGTCATCTTGAGATGCGAGGCAAGCCCTAAATGAGTTTTAGCAAAAAAGTATTTTTTGACAAGTCAATTTGCTGATAACCAAAAAAAATCAGCACTGCATTATCTGCATAGTAATTTGCATTTTGTGAAGTTTCCCATCAACTCCCCACTCTGTATGTGAATTGAAACAATTCTCGAAACTGGTCAGTTTGAAAGGTCCACAAAATGACAAATATTGGGGCGACAGTTAAGATATCAATTTTAGTATCTTTTTCACAAGCCCTATGACATCGATACATGATAGTATAATGTATTTTCTTAATTTTATTACCCAATCCCACTCAATTCATGAGGCTTTTTTTTTAATGTAATGGTGCATTATGCTAAAAAAGTTACAGTCATATGAATGAAAAGAGGAAGGCTTAAAGAAGAACTGATATGACATCTAGGTTGCTTGATGTTATCCTCCTGCAGGTCAAGTTGTCAGTGTGGAGAAGGGTATTTGTTGTGAGAACCTGCCCATCATCACGCCGACTGGAGATGTAGTCGTGTCCAGCCTCAACATTCAGGTATCACACAACCACATAGAACACAGTTCTACTGATAATACAGTTCCATTTCTTTCCAAAAATTGGTATTACTTGGGAAATGTTAGACATGAAAACAAGAATGACAGTATTTCTCACAACTAATGTCCCATTAAAGATGGGTTAAGAGTTCAGCCAAAAATCTTTTGGATAAAATGGCAGAATGTGATGTGATATCTTATGAATTTTTGCAACGGGTTTTCGCAAACTACTTGAATAAAACTAACTAATCAGATTTTACAGTATATTCACATTAGTCAAAAGCGGTTGTGTTGATGAGCTGACGTTTGGTTGCCAGGTGGACGAGGGCATGGATGTCTTGATCACGGGACCTAACGGATGTGGCAAAAGTTCTTTGTTCAGGATCCTCAGTGGACTCTGGCCCGTTTACGGAGGTGTTCTTTCACGACCAGAACCACAGCATATGTTCTACATACCGCAAAGGTATGCGTATAAGCACTCTCGGTGTCTGTATTATTGCTGATACTACAGTCGAACCTGGGCTTGTTTGTAAAAAGCAAAGATAGCAAGATAGAAAATTGGCTAGGGCTTTCTACATAAATAGTTAAAACTAGTGACTCTAAACTGGAATATCGGGACCCAAAAGTGGGTCGGAGACGCATTTTTGGTGGGTTGCGGACAGCTTGTAAAAAATGCATCTGTGTTCTGATTTATTTTTATGGAGAGATGGACTCAAAGTATGTTGGTAGGTAAGGTTACACTCTAAGGAAACAGATAGTTTGGCTTGTACTATATGTCATAGCAAATAGTATCATGCTTTGATGGCACTACAATCTCGTTTCAAACCCTTTTTAAAAATATGCTGTACATGTGCGCATGTGAGGTGATGGGTGCTAATGTAAAGCGCTTCGGGCATGGTAAAAATGTGTAGATTAATACCCCTTAAATGTACTATTTTAATGTTGTAGATTCGGCCGCATGGCAAAGAAACAGTTTCTTTGAGAATATTCAATTCCTGTTGCTGCTATTGTTATTGTTTGCACTGCCTGACAATATGCACGACTGCCTGTGCTGTGCAGGCCCTACATGTCCGAGGGGACACTCAGAGATCAGGTGATCTATCCAGACACGGTACAGCAGATGATGGACAGAGGAATGACAGACTCGTTTTTGGAGAGGATCCTTTGCACTGTACACCTTCTTTACATCCTGGAGAGGGAGGCAGGTGTGTTTGTGTGTGCATGTGAGGTTGTTTTTATTTAGGTTTACCCAAGCTTTTAATGTGCGCTCCTGCCAGGTTGGGAGTCTGTCAACGACTGGAAAGACGTCCTGTCTGGAGGAGAGAAGCAGCGGATGGGAATGGCTCGTATGTTCTATCACAAGTGAGCCCCCGCGCCCGCACGAGTTCTGCCGATGGGGTCACGTGACTTATTTCACTCTTGTCTCGCAGGCCCAGCTATGCGCTGCTGGATGAGTGCACCAGCGCCGTGAGCATCGACGTGGAGGGAAGCATCTTCCAGGCTGCAAAGGAGGCTGGGATTTCCCTGCTCTCCATTACCCATAGACCCTCCCTCTGGTCAGGATGTAACGCGAATCTGTAGATGTGCTCCAGCAGGGGACAGCAAAGCTTCTGGGAGGTGGCTGAATGAGTACCCTAATGCTTCTTCTGCCCCCAACAGGAAGTACCACTCTCACATCCTGCAGTTTGACGGTGAAGGCGGTTGGCGATTTGAGCGACTGGACGAGACCACTCGTCTCTCTCTGCAGGTCAGCTTCCTCTTCAACGACAACACCTCTCGGTGACTGTCGTTCGCAGGAAGTACCACCCATGAGTTATTGTTTTTGGGGGTGCTCATTCATGGCCGTCACCATCAAAACAAAGCTCCGCTCATCGCCGTTGCAGGAAGAGAAGCGGCGTCTGGAGCGTCAGCTGTCTGGAATACCCAAGATGCAACAGCGTCTCTCCGAGCTCTGCGCCCTGCTAGGGGAGGGGCACGGGGAGGCGCCCCCCGACCATCACGCTGCTCTCTCGTGAGAGGCACCATATGAAGGATGATGGGTAAAATCATTGAGTTAACAATGAGTTAAGATGCAATCAGAAGGTGCTTCATTCCATTAATTAATTTCTTGTCTCTGTTTGCAGGTTTTTGACAGGATTCTTTACGACGGGACGGAAGATAAGATACTAATTTAAATGTTATTTCTCAAAACAATCAAATCAGCTGGTCAATAGACAAGTAACCTTTATTTTTCACTAATGATGTTGAACATGATATTTTTAAGATGCTTTTTAAAGTAAAAATTTGAGAAGTGAATTTGACTCATCTGAGACAACATACACTACTGCCTCTTGTGTACAATACAAACATACTGTACATACATTATACTATACATGTTTACTCTATCCACATGGAGGTGCATTTACAAAAGCCTCACATGAGATAAAACCTTAGAATGTCACTTGGTTGTCACTTATCCCCCACTGAGTTGCCTGCACATTGCTTGTCACAGCAATAGATGTCCCGAATGCCTTTTCATATCTTTCAAGCGTGCTAAACAATAAGTCCACTGTATAATTTAACTGGGCAAGACTGACAGATATGCTTTATTCATTCCTTTCAGTGTCATGTAATGTATGCATTTCAGTTCCAAAACAATCCATTTTCAGGAAACTGACGCTTGTTGCAGCAGCAGTGTTGCCAAAAAGCATGTTTGATGGGACGAAAATTTAAAAAAAGACAGAAAAAGCAAACCTGGATGGGAACTGAACATTGTTATCTATTTTTGGAAGAAATAGTATGAATTTGACCTGATTATGTGAAGGTTTTAGTGCCATTGACGGCAAGTAGCGATTTTTCATTGCCAGCCTCAGTTCCAAATATAAATGATGAGAATCCATACCAATTTCCTTGATGTTAAACACAGTAGCTCAAAGTTTAGAAGAATGCATTTTTATAGAATGAAGAGAATAATGTTGATACACCAAAAATGACACATAAGCAGAAACTGCTCACAGAAATATAGACCCTGAAATTAGTGCTGTTTTACAGTGAGCTTAGTTTTGTGTAATATATTTTATGATGCCCTCTAGTGGCCACGACGCGCACAAGAAAATGACTAGTGCTCTGTGGATAGCAGGCTAATGAACATTTCTGATTATTTGTAATGATGTAATTAATGCATTTAAACAGTAAAATTTAGCGTCCTAACCTTCACATTAGAGAAGAACAAAAGTTTTTGTTAAAGGTGATTTTTAGACACGAGTGTTTAGAGCAGGGTTTTCCAAACAGTGGCCACTGGGCCAACTGTGCCCTGCTGCCTAGTTTTTATTGGCCTGCACCAAATCAGGAAACTATATATTTTTTAATGTGTTTGGCACAAGAGGCTTGAGTTCAGCCTCTGAATCTGTTGCAGTTCTCATCTTTAACAATAGATGGAGCTGCTAGTCACTGGTGACTCGATGAGGGGAGAAAATTATTTATTATTTCATTCATATTTTGTTTTACTACTTATACTTGGACAACGCTCTATCTCTATTTTAATTTTGATTTGCTGGACTTTGTTGCTGTCACAAGAGATTTTATGTTGCTGCAAAATTTGATTCAGTCGTGTAGCTATGAATATCACAATTATCTTCATAATTCTGGAATATTTTAGTCCTGGTTGACTTTAACGCATGCACTGCCATTGACAAATCCATTTCAAGTGGGAAGCCTGGCGTGGAATGATCACGTTTGACATCTTAAAAATCAAAACAAAATTGTTTGCCGGTGTGGAATCGGCGTCGACAATGCCGGAGGGCGGGGCCTAGTCTTTGGCGGACCTGTTGTGGGGCTCGAACTCGGATTCCCTCCCTCCTTCTCTCGATCCAGGCCGTCTCGGAGTTTCTTGCTCGGACCGTCAGCTGATTTCGTCTCAAGTGAGTGCAACCGAGCCGAACCGTGTCGTTTCCTCGTATTTCAAGGTTTTCCCGTACTTTCCATTCGGAATTTAAGGGTCGGCTCGTGTGTCTGAGACAGGCGTGTCAAACAGGACCGTGGAAAGGCTGCGTGCGATTGTTAAACTTTCATCTCTCCCGTCAAATAACGCCGGTATTTACGTCATCGTCCTCGGTTCGGTTCGATCGATCGTGCTGGTCTCCGTCGTGTCGGGATTCGAACTGGGGGGAGTGCATGGTCGCCGTTGGGAAGCTTGGGTTAAAGTGCAAAAGCAGAAAACAAAAAGTCTGAACATATAGGATATCTTTTTTGTAAGCTCTTTGAAGGCATTTCGCGTTCGGGTTCGGAACTCGAATCACTGGCAGCAGGTTTAATCCAAGCCAAACTTGTCCCGGCACAACTGCATCGGGAATAGTTGACATTCCAACACACGGAGACGCGCGCGTGCATTCCTACGCTTTCGTCTTATGTTTGTTATGCTTTTCACTTTGGAAATATTAACGGAATATATGACAAATAATAATCAAATAAAATCAGTTTTGAGTTTTTTTCTGCCAGATCTCCCAGACAAAATGGATTTGACGTCAAGCGCTGCTCATGGCATCCAAAAATTCACATTCAAAGGCAGTCTTTCCAGTTTCAATGAATTGGATGACAGGTATCAGTTGCTGGCAATGACTTATATACTACTTTGAAATTAAAAACAACATGGTTTTGGGGGGCATAACCATTGTCTTCTTTTTTTTCCTATCCAATTTTTGTTGCTGGGTACTCAATATTTGAATTCTGTCTTATTATTGATCTTATTTTATGGAACAGTTGCTTTTGGAAAGTGATATGGTCACAAAGTATGATTGGCTCTTTGTAGTCATGTGGCAAATGCTGCTTTCATAAATGGACTTGTTGACACAGTAGGTTTGCAACACTGTCAGACTCCCCTGAGTTGGAAATAGTAGGTTGCAGTCAGCACTAAGGACAGACAAGAGCAGGCTGCAACCTGGAGGTCAACCTTTTATGTATATTTAATGGTGGTCAGATGAAATGATGACAGCCACATGGAGATCATTTTGCATATTGCAGTACTGATTTTTCACTTTCTGTTGAGGAAATATTATAAACAATCAAAAACTCCTCTGTTCCAAAATGAACATCCTCTGGATTGAAGTCTTCCTTGGTCGCTTTCCAGACATTGTCTCAAAACTACCTCATGGTAAATATTGTTTACTACTGTGGCTATTGTGTTGAATTGTCTTGGTCTGAATCTCTGAATCACATCTTGAATCTGTCGTCTGTGGTCCAGGGAAATGGGCAGTGATCATTAACTGGCAGTCTCCTAGTAAAAATGGATTGGACGTCTCCATCAATAATATTTGAGTTAATGTTAGCCATGATCTTATTCAAAGCAGTTTATTGTATTGTAATTACTGTATATTCTCAGATGTTTATCTGATATTCCATCTATATTCTCAAAGTATTTCCCTTATGCACTCGTCTTGCTCAAAGTCAACTTCAATTTGAGGTCCTAAAATGTCCTCACATCCACACAAACCTGCATGACTTCATCAGATAATACAGTATTACCACACAGAGCTCCACCAATCACATCATCCATTGTCACTGTGATAAAGATTATTCAAAGTCGAGCATGCGTTTGACTAATCTGCAGGCTTTAGCGCACGTTCAGATTATAGGCTATCCTTAAGGTGCACCACACGTACACATACACACACAGTTGTGTGGCATGTTCCAAGATGAGCCCAATTCAGATTGCTGCCTGTCAGTGATATGAACTTAACAGATGGTCAAATGACAGGAAGTTGACGCTAACCTGTCTGAGTACTTCTGTTCTCATACAATCTGCCTGCCATCTGTTTTATTCACTGATCTGTGTGTGCTCTATCCATGTATTATGTATGTGGGCAGGTGTTCCTCCCGAGGACACAAATTTGCATGCTCACACCCGCACGCTTTTCCCAAGATTTGTGCCACTGGGTACTTTGGTTCCAAGGATACACATAGTTTTAAGTACTATAGGGCAGAGTTTACCAACCATGGTGCCAAGTAACCCTGACGTGCCATCAGAGTTTGTCATGTGTGTGGGGGAAAATTATTCAGTTCCACTTCATTTGTCTAAATGTAAATTTTAATTACAATTGTCATTTTTACTCATTTGTCAATTGCGGCAAGATAGAGCAGAATCATTCAACCTTTTGCAAACAACTCCCCACACCCCCAATTAGGGTTGCTAAGCCGACAAGCTTTGTGACTCCAACAGCACAAGCCATTGCAGGCAGACGTATACTAGTGTTCTAAGTGATTTATTTTGACATAATATTATTGCAACATCCTCCAGAATAAGGCAAAAGTATTAACAATATAGAGCGAAAGGTCAAACCGAATATGAGAACACTGAAGCCGAAAACCAAAACAAATTATTCATCAAAATATTTTAAATATATTGTGTATACATTTAAACATAATCAAGCAAATTATCTCAATGTTTATTCGACTAAACAAAGAATATTTTAAAATATAATCTATCTTTGAGAATATTTATTTGCTACTGTGTACTGACATGTCAATAATGCACAACCCAAAATAAAATTAATAACAAATGACCTGTTTAACTTGACCCACTATACGAAAAAAAACAATGTGTATGACCCGCAGAAAAGCCAATTTACTTAAAAAATATATATAAATAAATATGAGGTTCTGCTTTGTTACTAACATTTGCTCTCACTGCTAAGGCTATTTGTTTATTTCCAACTTTATTGTGTATACATTTAAACATAATCAAGCTAATTATCTCAATGTTTATTTGATTAAACAAAGAATATTGTTAAATATAATCTATCTTTGAAAATATTTATTTGCTACTGTGTTGCAACAATGCACAACACAAAATAAGATTAATAACAAATGAACTGTTTAACTTGACCCACTATACATTAAAAAAATGATGCATGTGACCCGCAGAAACGCCAATTTTACTTAAAAATATATATAAATAAATATGAGGTTCTGCTTAGTTACTGACATTTGCTCTCACTGCTAAGGCTATTTATTTATTCCCAACTTTAAATCATACTCTTTATAACACGGGTCAAGTTAAGTCACTGTATTTGAAATGCACAGGCTCCAAATAAACCTCATTGAAATGTGCCTTGACAGACTCCAATAGTTTCAATTTTTTTTCCGTCTTGTAAGCTATTTGCTTTGAAGACGACGAGTGAGTTTCATAATTAGAGATGCATCGGGGGTGCTTATCTCTTTAATTAGCTGCTCAACGGGGGCAAAGAAGAGAGATATACTGATGGGATGTGAATGCGGTGGGGAGCTGGTCATCACTGCAGTACTTTCTTGCAAAATCAATTAATACTGTAAGAAGGAATAGCTGCGCCAGGCCAACACACCCACATTCGCCAGACATGCTGCTTAATAGCAAAAGAATTGCACGCTGTTGATATATTTGTTTGCCAGCCATTGAGTGTTTGGTGGGTATGCCTGTTATCTCCGATTTGCAATTCTTACAACAGAATGAAGTCCTGCTACTTATTGTTTAGTGCTTGTTTCTATAACGGCAAAGTGGTGCCTAAATTTAGATAAACACTATCTAAGTGGTGCCCTGAAATGGAACACCTCAGAAGTTGCACAATTAGTCTAAATTAATACTAACATTATAGTGAATTATAATCATCAAGCTTTGGAAAAACCTTCCTATAACATCGAGTTGGAATTGATCAATGGGACATGTCTCGATTTGGCAATGTTGCCAATGCAAATGCCCCAAATTTGTTCAGCTCAACCCCAAGAATTTCGACTAGACTCAAGCTGAGCCATTCCAAATCCTTAATCTTCTTCTGGCAAAGCCATTCTTTTGTTGATTTGGATGTGAGCTTCAGTAAGTACCGTGTAGAAAGACCAAGTTCCACTTTTCCAGCAGAGCCATTTGATGCCTACTATACCTTTTTGTAGTAAACTGTGGCTGAAATGTTTCCCACGTGTTTGGGTAGTCATGCTTGTTTTCCCTTTTTGGCTTCCATCTTGCCCATTTAGTCTATGGCCGAGGCATGGGAAGAATATAGGACAGTGTTGTGCTGTGTTTAACGACCATTATTTTCAAAAAGTTTATTCAGTTTTGTTTTGTTTTATCATTTGGTGATGGGTGCTTTCATGCCGTTCCATGGTATATTTGTTGAATTTAGAAAATCCAACGGTACTACTTTCCTCAGTCTCAACTAGTTCCCCTGTCACACTGAAATCTTTAAAACCATCTAGACAGAGTGGTGGCATGCAAAGAATCTTGGGACAAATGAAGGGCAATAGTAGACTAAACAAAAAGGCATTATTTGGAGGCACCTTTAAATTGTATTATTCTGATGTCAGCGTCTCTTAATTATGACGCATCTTTTAAAGATTGTGTTTTTATGGAGAAAAAAACTTGTTTAGGTATTGTATGCTGACTTGCTTTTGTGACATTTGTGACAAGATGATTGTCTGCCTCGGTTACAATGAGGCATTGATACGTGACATTTACCACTCTGGACAGGAAGTCACGTGCACAGACACATGTGCAATGCCACTCGTGTGCCACTGGTTTTGTCCTGATGCTGATGCACGTGCGTTCACGGGGGAAAAGTGTGGCCCACCTGCGGAACAAACTTCAAAGGGACCCTGAGCTCATGCTCATTTGTGTCCGCGTGAGAGAGATGAAAGAGGTGCTGGTTCGATTCCTTGGGGATGCTCCGCCGCCCCGCTTCTTATCTGTGCTGGGACCCTCTGGGTTTTTCTCTGCATGCGTATGTCTTTGGATGTGCATATTCACTTTCCCTCATGGGATGAAAAATGACAGTATTTATGTCCTTTTCTGTCTCCATCTATTTATCCTCATAATACATGTTGATTTCTTGCATTTTATTTCTTACTGGTAGACATGTGATATCCTTTAATGTGCTTGTGATGACATCATCCTATTATGTCATCATTTAGCAACTGAGGATATGTTCCTTAATAACTTTGAAGGTGTTTGATTCAATGTCTTTGCTTAGTAAGTCACGACTTTGATCATTAGCAATGCTGATGTAGTTTTCAACTCGCGTTCTCGCATGAACAAAGTGGAAACAAACCAGAAAGTCACCTAACGGACTGTTGCCTTATTGTTGATCCCAGATTAAGGCGTGGCCCCCAACAGATTATCTCACGCACATACACACACACACACACACGCACATTTTGGGGAGTGTGAATCGAGCTTCCTTGATCATACCAACTGCTGTGAACCCCCAATCTCTTCACCCTCTAACATACATACTGAGCACACTAAGTGTGTGTGTGTGGGTGTGTGTGCGCACGTGTGTATTTGTAGCTGCAGGTGTTATTAATAATCCATAAAGAGGGTGGTTCCTCTCGATCAGTCCCTGGGAAGCCCACACAAACACATGCACACATACCCATTTGTTCTGCAGTCTTTGTGAGGACTTTTAGTAATGTGCACGCACACACACAATCAAAAACAATCTGGATCTTGTGTGTGGGTGTGTGATGTTAAAGATGGAGACTCTGAAATGTCAGGAAGTTTTTTTTCAGGAACTTTCTTAAGGAAGTCAACTTTTAAATTTAGTTGTAGGCTTAAACTAATAAACAACATGTGACGTCAATGTTTCCTAAGGAACGTGCTGGTGTCCAATGTTTCTGTTCTCTGTCGATATTTTTGGAGTTCTAGACTTTGCTAGTATGTGTTTTTATCTTTATTATTAGCACCCTATGGTTGTGTTTCTTTTCTTTTTCTATGTAGTACCTTTTTTTAATCTTGACGCCGCAAAAGGAACGCTTTGCCCTAATACCGTATGGCAAATTCTTCCGGGAAATCTACCGTGGGACTTTTCCCAGAACAACAAAAAGAATGAAGTTACTTTTGGAAGTCCCTGTGCCTTAGAATATTGTGAAAACAGGGACTCATGATGGTGAGAGAAGTGTAGTTTTGCTTTTATAGCCAGTAGAAGCCAATCGTCACTACATTGTAGATGTGAGCAAAACCTCATCCTTTTTCATTTTGCCATTGGGGAGGCAGTAAGTGGAAATTCAAATAATTGACACCTTATTATGAACAAGCTATTCAACTTAATTAAAAAAATATTCATGTTAATACGTATAAGGTATAATAATTATTATGGATTTCCCATTGAATATTTTATCGCTACCATCCGATTTTTTTCTTTACATATGTTTTGCTGATACCGATAATTTTAGACCAGTAAAAATAATGTATAAATATAATATAACCAGTAAATGACCAACTATATTTTTCTATTAAAATGAGCCCTGCTGCTAGCTACATCCTCAAGAAATTAGGTGGTCATAAATATTATATGATGCTCCTCTACTAGCGTTAGTTTCAAAAGGAAAAGTAGTCCCACTCAGCAGACATGTTTGCCCAGTGGTTTGATTAAAAGGAGTTGAAAAGCAACATGAAAAAAGGTACTAGATCGTTCTGATCTTGTGGCCAAATCCGATAATCAAAAAATAGCCGTATCAGGTGCCGAAACGATACTGGTATCGGATCGAGACATCACTACTAATAATTTGGATTGATAGAGAGCCTTTAATGGCAAATGGCAAAGACCGCTTTACGTAATGGTGACAAGTGCTAGGCTTAAAGACCAGAGTTGAGTTCTGAAAGTTGGGTTGAAAGTGAATGGATAAAATAGAGAGGACAAAGATTTGGCATGGTGACTCATTACTTCTATAGAAGTAGAAGTGTGAGAGTTATTTTCTGCCAGAGCTTGATGCGGGTGAGAACTCTAGTGACTTGGACATACTTGAGAGTAAACAGGGCTTTTCCAGGCAGCTCAAACACAACTTTGTTGCAGTAGTCCTAGTGGGATGTAATAAATGTGTGAATGAGCGCCTTGGAAACAGCAAGGAACAGAAAGTCTGCGTATATTTTCTTGGTGGAACAAAGGGCAGTTAGGGGAGGGATTTGATATGTGGAAAGAAGGGAGAGAGTGGAGCCCATGATGTCCAATCACGGCGCCCTGAGGGACACCATGGTGTTTTAGGGGCAAGTACGATCATCACTGAAGACAAACTGTTGCTAGAGGGAGAAGCAAAAAAGGGAACCAGGTGGTGGGTTTGCCGCTTAAGGAGAATGGTAAGGGAGACAATATCCAAAGCTGCAGAGAGTTTGAGGAGAATTAGAAAATTGATTTTGCCAGTTTGGCCAGCCAAGCGATCAATTCTGAAATCAGACTGAAGTTTATGGTCGGAGATGTATTGATGGAGTTAGGTAGTAACTGCTTACTGAGAAAGGGATGGTTGGCAATGAAGTAGTAATTCTTGAGGTCATCTTGGTCGAAGGCTAATCACAAATACAGAGTGCTACAGTTTTCGTTTCAAAAGGGGAAAGACAAAATTTAGGAGCTGGAACTGATTACTGCCATTTTCTCTCATTTTATAGAGTTGGGATCAAAGTGTTTGGAGTTTGAATTTGGTCAGAGAACATCTCTAACTAATCTCAAATCACCATGTTATTTTGGTCCTTTATGTTTTTGGGGGGGTTTGTTTAGTTTGCATATAAGGAATTGGATCAAAGCCAAACTCCAATTCAAAGCATTTGATTTTTGGTAAAGAGCACCGTTGTCTCTGATGGTCGGCGTTGCCATGGTGATGGACCATGTTACCATGGTGATAAAGAGTATGGCTGACGGCAAAAAGAACTCGGATAGACTCGAGTGTGTGCTTGTGTGCATCAAGTATTCAGTTTGATATAGTCGAGAACTCTCTCTTTTTTTTAATTGGACATAACACACATCTACGTACACACACACACTCGCACATGAAGTGAAGTCCATGAAATTCCTAGTTATGAAAGCATGAGTTTCCCAGTTGATACAAAACTTGCTGACTATTTCATGAAGGTTTATATTTTCAAACGTTTTTTCTCTTATTTGTTTGTTATTGACAAATATGGGGCAAAGTACAAAATGGCAGCAAACCTCACCAGAGGAATTCTGCCGAACAGGCTCCATGGCAGATAAAAGAGCAAGTTCCTATTGAATGGATTGTTTTTTTCCCCTTGTGTTACCATTTCCTCTCAGGGCGCCACCTCTTCCTTCCTTCTTCCCGTGTGTGCTTGTGTGTATTTGCTATTTAAACTTGCATGCTACCTAGCAGGAAGTCACACTCTGTATAGCCATGTCACATCAGCACAGAAATTTTATCAGCACTCGATTTTGTATGAGTCAAGTAAATTCCTGCTCGCCGATAAAGGTGGTACAGGGGTGCTGGTCCCTTGCTTATAGAGGCTGTTGTAACGAAGATATTGAATTGATCTTTCACACCATCCAGGCTGGCAAATCACAGCACACATTGGAACTCCGGATATTTTTGGGGAGTTAAAATTCTGTGATGGCTAAAATTGCGGCGTGTGCCCTGCCTCTCACTCAAGGCCAAAGGTGACTCCAGATCACTTGTAACCCGGATCATGATAAGAAGTACAAAATGGAGGCATGGATAAAATAAAACCGCTACAGGGGTTGATTAAAGCATTCATTTGTTACCACAATTTTGCCAAATGTAAGTGTTTTCCACTTAGAAGATAACACTAAACGCTGCAGTCTTCTGTTTATCTCATCTCATTTTCTGAACCGCTTTATCCTCAGGGTCGCGGGGGGTGCTGGAGCCTATCCCAGCTGACTTCAGGCCAGAGGCGGGGGACACCCTGAATTGGTGGCCAGCCAACCTCTGTTTAACTCTAAGCTTTTTTTCTACTTCATAATTCAGAAGGACTCACTCACAGTGAATAAGCTGAATTTATGTAAGGTTTTTAGGCGATAATAGAGGATGAGTTGCAAAAAATGATGTGAGTACCGAATCGCAAGTATACTGGGGTTTATTGTTCGATTGAATTTAAAACAGACATCTAGTGAGAGTAATGCAACATTCCGTACATCGCATCTCTTACAATTAGTTTTGACAAATAGGGAAATATTCACATGTTCTTGTAGAAACTCTGGAAAAAAAATAGGATGTTAATAATGAGCACAAATGTGCGTCAGGGTCGGTTGACTGTGTTCTATATATGCAGATTAGAGGTCTTTCATGTGTCACTTTGCAGAGTTACAAGCATCAGATTAACTCTCAGATTAATGAATAAATGCTTGTGGTTTTATTTGTGTATGCGCGTGTGTTTCATAGGCAGCTTTAATAGGGATTTAACAGACTGTCCTATTTGGATGCTACTTTATATTTCAACACAAAAACTTAAAACACTAAGGCTCTGATTTTTTTATGTGGTGAAATCTTCCCGGATGAAATTGTTGTTTATGTATGTGGCCCAAATTTAATTTTTACAACAGACACCTGAAGCACACATTTTGCATTTGTAATGTATATTTTATCCTGATCTTTCTCAGGCTTAAATTTTTTCCATATAATAGCCTTTTCTTTTCTCATTTGAAAATGACATTTTTACCACAAGCCCGGTTTCCAGTCTCAGTTTAGTTTTTCTATAACACAACTGCCACACCCTATAATGCACAACAAACCCACATCCAGGTTAGCCATCTCGTGCAAAATTTTAAACTTCTTTTAGATTTGTACTAGGTGTGATTCTGTTAGTATTCTGCACATAAGTATAACCTACTTCTACTACAAGGCAATAGTTTGTGCCTGTAACATTCTGTTTAAAAAAGTGTTGACATCACCTGTGTGGAGTTTGCATGTTCTCCCCGGGCCTGCGTGGGTTTCCTCTGGGTACTCCGGTTTCCTCCCACATTCCAAAAACATGCATGGTAGGCCGATTGAACACTCTAAATTGCCCCTAGGTATGGGTGTGTGTGCATGGTTGTTTTTTGTCTCCTTGTTCCCTGTGATTGGCTGGCCACCGATTCAGGGTGTCCCCCGCCTCAGCTGGGATAGGCTCCAGCACCCCCCGCGACCCTAATGAGGATAAAGCGGTTCAGAAAATGAGATGAGATGAGAAAGTGTTGACATTCCTAAAATCTATTTTAATATCAACTATACTCTAATATTTTTAGATTTAGTGTCAGGATAAGAAGGTTTTTTTCTTTCTCTGATATTGTATTTCATGACGTGGGGGTGGGCGACTGCCAGTTGCATGTGGCAGATGTTAACTGCCTTTTCATGTCGTTTGTTATACGTATGACCTTGCTGAATGACACATTTTAGCAGCAGCAGCAATCCTTGTTGTATTTGTCTCCTTCCGCTCGAGCTTTTATTAAAGTGTATCATTTTTCTCCAAGTGTTGGTCCTATCGCTCGTCACCTCAAGGGTCAACATTTTCCCCTGTCAGTCAAAGAAATTGCCACTCGTCGAATGCGCCAATCTAGTCCTTTTTAAAAGTATCTCTTTAGGCTTCCTTTCAACAAGTTCAATTGTAGAGTATGTTTTGAGCTTCCTGTCTATGCAACAAGATGGTCAGGTTAGAGTGGGGTTTAAAGAAGCGACACGAAAGAAGAATGTTAAGTCTTAAATCAGAAATAGCTGGAAGCAGATGACTGCCTCATTCTCCCTGTGTATGAGAATGTAAGTGTCTTCGTGCCTTTTGGGAAGTAGTCGTTCAGCAGCATTTCCATAGCAATCTCTGATAGAAACATTGATTTTCGTGCACGTTACGTTCTCCTCCAGCTCCGTTTCTTTTTTTGCTCCAGTGTAAAAAGATGCGGTACAACATCTGGTTCAGTCAGTTTTTTTCATTATAAAAAACATATTTTGACAAAAATGTTGCCTTTACTCTTTGTTATTAAACTACTGCTTTAATGATTACAAAAGTAGCTTCTCAGAAAACCTATTCTTTATTTAAGAAAACATACTGCGTTACAATAACTAGTATTGGGGCTACTTTACAACAACACTATGTTAGACATATTTTAGGTACTCTGAAACTGCTACACTCTGGTCTCAATATCTTTACGTGGGTGTTTTTCGACAGTTGGCCATTTTTTTAAGGAGTACATAAATTGACAAATATATATATATATTCAAACCCACGCATATAGTTAATTCTTCAAAGTTAGTGAGGTCTGGCGACAAATCAAGAACAAGCTACCATGGAACAAGCTCGCTCTGGCTTCACAAGCAAAATCTGGGCTGGACAACGTGTGTTTATACGTATACTTGCAGTCGTGATGAATCTGTTGACTGTCTCGCTCGGGGCAATCTTGATGAGGACAATCTTGCCTGGGATCGATGAAAATTGATTTATTTTCTGGATGCTCGTTAAACCTTGCTAGGGAATTTAATCAAAAGGTACGATAGACCACTAGGAATTGATGAATTAATTGTGATAAAGGAAGGGAAAAGTTGACTATGTCACTAGTTGGAGGAGGTGCTTCCATGTGTCAACAAGAAGAACATTTGTGAGGCGAGTCACATACTGTAACTGAATCAGATGGTTTTAAATGCTCCAATCAGTGGCAACTAGAACGTTTCCTGAAAGTCCTGTCAAGACGTCACGTTAGGAAGTTTATGCTCTGCATGGGTCATCATAGAAGAATTTATCAAGGCTTTCAGATTCTTCAGCAAAGGACAGATTTGACAGCCCAATGCTTGACATTTCAAAATTTTCCTTCAGGTAGCGCCTCAATATGAATCCTGCTCCATCAAATTTAGACAGTACAGGTTGGAAAGTTTTTTTTTTTTTTTGGTTGTTTGCAATTGGGGGTAGAAATGGGCTTTAAATGGCAAGACTTTCTAATGGGGGACCCCCAATGAAGTACTTTGTGGGCTTTTGGAAGAACGAGCATAGTATATACTGAAAACCTGAAATCTGTAAAAGAAGGTATCTTAATTCCCTCTGGAACTTAAGTAAGAAAGGTCAAAATATTGAAAGGAATGTGTTTCCATTGAGAGGGGCCGTCAGATGCTGTCCTGGGAGTTACACGTCCCATTAAAGTTGAAGTCCTTGAAACCCATCCATCCATCCATCCACTTTTCTGCACTTATCCCATTCCCTCTGGGCTGGTCAAGAACAGAGCACAGAGAAATAAACTCTCTCTTTCACGCAAACAAACAATTTAAAGTCTTCAATCAGGTCCACAGGGAAAGATTCACCCCGAGACCTTTTGACTACGACGGCTACCCAAGCGCTAACAGCTTGATTCACAGTGCCCGACTTGTGTTTAATTGTGTACACAAACATTGTGTACCGCAACAAACTCACTGTGTCAGTGTGTGCATGTGCGCATCCATGAAATGCATTTCCTCCCAATTACAGCACATCACCTTTCACCTCACCCCCGCAGACCCCCTCAGTCCCAAACCTCATTCGCCACGGCGCTTGCTTGCTTCACCGCTCGACAAGCTGCTTTTCACATTGGATGACTCCACCCCCCCTCACACGCCCCATCACCAGCCCCCACTCGGCCTTCATCTTTTGTTTCGGCTACAAAGCCTCATAACCGCGCACACACACACCAACTCACAGACCGCCGGGTGGTGTTAAATGTAATTTTCTATTGCTGCCTTCACACTTGTGCACCTGTTTTACTGTTGCCAGAGGCTTTGGAAAAAAAGTCTTAATTAATGATGACACATGCATAAAGTAGATGTGCGCATAATACACATGCAGACAGTTTATATATACAAGTTGAAATTGATATTCTAACTCAACGGTTACACATACTTCTGATAGACCTAAGCACTTCCACGCTAGAGCCACACCCCGTCTATGCTAGAACTAGGCAAACATGTATTTTTTTTCTTCAAAAATCCTCTCACACTTCTTTGTAGCTCCCTTAGTTTTTGGAAAATGTTTGTACCGGTACCATATATGTTTTCAGTTGTGTGCATGTGAAGATACATCAATCTAAAGCACACACCTACACAATATTTATGTATGCAGGTCCACCAGCTGTCAATTCACTTTCTCTTATATACGCGCACACACGCACACACGCACACATGCAGGCTCGCTCGCACGCACGCGCGCGCGCGCACACACACACACGCACGTGCACACACACGCTAACTCCATAGCTGTGTGTTGGGTTTTTCTCTTTTCAATTGATGTAGGTGTGTGTGTGTGTGTGTGTGTGTGTGTGTGTGTGTGTGTGCATGCGTGCAGTTGTCGTGTGTGTGTGTGTGTGTGTGTGTGTGTGTGAGAGATTAATATTTCATGAGGGTCTTGGGGAGAAATTGACAAACGCCCCCAGATGAGCTCTTAAGGCACGCACACACACGAACGCATACACACGCTTCAGTGAATACCAAAAAGCATCTTTGTTAGACGTTTAGAATCATCGTGGTTGGCAGACACCATCGGTGTGTGACAGTGATCTATAGCTTTGCACATGCAGTGTGTGTTGTGTGCTTGTTGTGACTGCTGACATGAGCTTAGGTTGTGTGTGAGGCTGTCGACAAATAAATGAGCAGCTTTTTGCCACGGTTCACTGATTTAGATGAACGGAGAAAATGAGATAAGACACGTTCTACTAACCCAAAATATGTGTACATCAAATCCCTTGTGAGGGTTGGGCAGTAGTAGTGGGTGGTAGTAATACAGCAAAATTCCTGACAGGTGTTTGATACTTGAATCATCTGTGCTCTTATAATTGGTCTTTCAACAATCCTATTTGTCACACACTTCACAGATTGACACCATGAGATCAGATTGACAACTGATAATTCATTTTCTATTGGCTGGTCCCGTTAGTGCAGTGGCAACTAGTGGCTGCCAACTATAAGAACAGATTATGATAATAAAAGTTTAAAAGTACAAATATCGTGAGCAATCCCCACCATCTGGTTCTTTGAAATTGACTGTCATGAGGCAGAATTTGTGGCAGTTGGAAAATTTGAATTTGGCAAAGAAACACATTTTTGCTTCAAATGTGTCGTTCGCCTTGTCGGTCACAAATCACTGCGTGTTCACACATTTTTGTTCACTTTTTATGTTATCATGTAGTATCCTCTCTGATTCATGCCCCAATACAACCCAGAACTCTTCATATCTACTTTTACTCAATTTCTCAGAATCTCTTTCAGAGTTATAACAGTAAACCAACAGTAAAAAAAACGTTTAAATCGTATTTGCTTTTTGGCTCATTAATACACTTATCTAAAAATAGTCCAAAGTGATAAATTGAGTTCTCTTGGATGTGGTTTTCTTGAGTTTTTTTTGTTTTGTTTTCTTTGTTCTGCAAAGTTTGTTTCACTAGCATAAATATAAACAAATAGTATAAAATCTTCTCTATATGTATTTTTTGTAATTTACTTTAGGATTATTTTGTTGTTTTTGCTGTACCTTAACTCTTTCACTGCCATTGAGTTATAGACATTAAATCCATTTTTTTAACTATTCAATGTTGGAACAAATATTAAAATAATTGATGAAAAACATTACCTGAAGGCCTATAAATCATCAAAAGATTCAGAGATTCTGAAGAAATGTCTGCATGTTAAGTGCCAAAGCTGAAAACCAGAAAACGTGAAAAACTAATATTAGGTAGCAAAGTTCACCACCACATCTTCAATGTTCTAACTTTAAAACCATATTTAATATCAACAACCCAGTAACGCCGCCTTCTCCAGGCCTGAATTCGCCTGAAATGGAGTGACGCAAAATTACAATGCGTTCCGAGTACAAATGTCTAATTAATTTTGCAAATCACGGCGTCAAGTCCTTGGGGCCAAAGAATTGTAATTAAAGAAAAATTCGAAAGCCAACATCTGTGATGGTTTGGGGTTGCCTAAGTCCCCACGGCAAGGGTCAACCGCACATCTGCGAAAGTTCAATTAATTGAGAAAGTTACATAGTAATTTAAGCTAAAAATAAAAGAAGCCATTACTTTTATATCAGATTTGCACAAATCATGTTGCCAAACATGAGAATTTGTGAAGGTTTGCGGCTCCAATTTGATTTTCGCAGTTCTACAATGCTGATATTTCAAGCATCACAGGTTCAGATGCATTTCAAAGGTATACTTTTATTATGCAGTTTTCTTTATGGCCCTGCAACACAGTGCAAGAAGATGAATGGTGAAATTGCATTTGGTCCATTTGGTCGCTTCACATTCATCTTAACCCTTAAGGTACTGAGCTTTTTCTTTTTCTTTTTTTTGGACAGTTTTTTTTAAAGATACTTTTTATTTTTCTCTAAATAAATCATGTAAGAAAATATCTTTCTTTGTATATTTTCCTCATCTCTCTAAACTTTTATTATTATCCTTACCATGTTAGGCCAAAATATGAACAAAACAAAAACAAGCGTGGGTTGTTCCGCCCCAAGAGCATGAGTGTACACTCATGTACGGGTAAACATCTTTTCCAACATGAAATCAAAACAAAATCTCAGTGCAATAAAACCAAAAAAGTGGGAGAGAGTTTGAAATCCACACTTTTGAATAATGTTGACAACAGCGTTTTATGTGAAATTGATTATTTTTCATGGTGGTTTAAAGACACCAAGTAGGTTATCACACTGGCGTGATCATTGCACTCAGAGGGTTAAACTAATTAACGCCTGCGTTAATAAAACAACAATGTGATCCTATTGTAAGAGAGAATATAAAAGATATAGCTTGTTTTTATGTATAATCTACAGCATGTTATCAATCCAAACATTTTCTAAAACATTCATTTACACTGTGTCCCTAAATGCGCCATGTGTGCTTACATGGTAGCTGTTCAGTGCAGGTGGCTGTTGGCAGGAGCTGTGAGCCCCCCATACCAATTACACTGGCAAATGGCGCGCTAAATGCTAAAACTACTCCGCTGTTTTTTTATGCACACATTTAATTCAATTTATTTTCTATTGATCACGTGGCTCACAGTTTTTGCACCAACTAGTCTGCAGACGACTGCACGAGTGTACCAAACTGTGGAGCGTGATCTGTTCCATCGTACAACGTGTAATAACCTCAATGTCAGTTAATCTTTCAGCACTAATGTGTATTTACCATTTAAGTTTGATGGGCCATTGACTCGCTAAATCTCATTCTTCCTGACCTTCAACTCTTTCTGTGACCAATCATATTCCATTCATCCAAATTCTGTACCGCTTGTCTTCACAAGGGTTGTTAGGGGTACTGGATCCTGTCCCAACCAACTATGGGCTGCAGGCGGGGGACACCCTGAATTGGTTGCCAGCCAATCGCAGGGCACACTGAGAAAAACAACCATTCACACTCACAGTTAGGGACAATTTAGAGTGTTGACCCAGGCTACCATACATGCTTTTGGGACATGGGAGGAAACCGGAGTACCTAGAGAAAACCCACACATGCACGACGAGAACATGCAAACTGCGCAGAGAAAGGATCTCAATGGAGATTGAACCTTTGATCTCAGGACTGCTAGACACACGTGCAAACCACTCTTCGGCTGTGTGATGATATATAATCTAATATTATATATTAAAATAAATCAATGATTGCACTGTTAATGCAGTCAATTCCTTGGACAAATGCTGTATGATTCCCTTTTTGCTTTTTTTGTCAGTTTTTTTCTTTTGTTTTTACAACGATAAGCCCACCAGTTACATGATCCCATATGCATAAACTGTGCAGTTGTAGTTATGTGATGATATTCATTCATAAATGCAACCCGCGGCTATACAGGTCTAATGGAATAGTTCTATTTTCATGCCTCCCAAAACAAATGGCGCATCACCGCAGGGCGGCGCACGGTTACTCAGCTATCGTTAAGGTGCGAAGGGTGTGGTCCGCTTAAAAGATATCTAGCAGAACCTCGATCTTTTCTCTCTTGCTCTGTTACTAACGGCCGGCCTCCAGCTGCTGATGAAATATTAATGACCTTGACCACGCCCCCGGTGCAACACGCCCCCCTCGTTGTACCCTCCCCCTCCGCTCACTTCTTCCTTTCCATAAGTCTAAGTGTCTCTCACTCTCACTCTCTCTCTCTCACAGAACAATGTGTGGTTAACAATAGTGGGATTACAGCCGCCCACATCTGCGAGCGCCCCGCCTTCCCCACTGCCCCCCTCACCACCCCCCATCTGTCTGTGGCGGCTCGCCTCGCTCTGTTTCATCCACTTCTACTCGTCTGCTGCTGGGAGGAATGAAAGGACCAGCGCGTGTCTGCTGATTTAAGTAAGTGTCTCTCGCCCACACACTTTCTGGGATTGACAGATGCCTGCTTAATTGGGCTAATTAAGGTCATTATTTTACACGCCGGACAAGTTTCCTCTGCATCCTGTGGCAAAGATGTGTGTGTGTATGTGGTTCTGGTGTTGCTTGATGGATGCTCTTTTGACTTGTGATAAACCATAGCTTCCATTGTGTCGAAATGTTCTCCTTCACATCAGAACCGTCAGGGAGTGATGATGATGATGATGATGATGATGATGTTGAAGCATCAGTTGCATGCAGGCAGGCTCAGCAGTCAAAGTTTGGGGTGATGATAGTACCTGTGACCTAATAAAAGAAAAAAAGAATACCATTCAGGTCTGATACCTTCAAGTCGGTTTGACCTCTTTCATTATCTTTAACGGTTTATAGAAATGACTGATTGATATTCAGACGCAAATTTGCACAATTTAGTAGGATTAGAAAACTGACCCAACACTGAATGAATTTCCGAGTGAAAATGTTCCAATTGAAGCAACTCACTCATTCTCAGTGCAGACAGATTGAGAGTTCTCGGGCTCTGTTGCGCCACGACAATTATAGATTTATAGATGTATGCGCCTACAGGGCGGAAAATCTATTTTCTTCTCCCTTCTTTAAATTCCTATTTATTTGCAAAGTTTCCACCCGGTCATCATTATGATCATAAAACTAATTTAAACATTAGACATAACCCAGACACACAGAAGATACCGTTTTTACATTATAGTCATTTATTTTATTAATGTAGCTACCTGGCCCAAAGTGAAAAAGTCATTGCCCTCCTTGTTAAATCAAGAATTCCTTGTGGCTGATCATGTTTTTTGGGCAAAACGGAGTTCATTTTCACTGACCACACCCAATCGAGATCACCTCCAGATCTGTTGAATCAGCGTAAATTGGGCCTGTCTAGTATAGTTTGTCAAAATATTTCAAATGAGCTATAACAGAATGCCATCATTTTTGTTAAAATAAAATCAAGAAAAGATGAAAGATTAAGTGTGAAAAAAATCAGCCTTAAAAACATTTTAGAAGAATGAAAAATATTTTTCAAGACTATAAATCAATAACAACAATGACGCCCACTCAAAAGGCACAATATAATTATTTGAAAATGTGTACTATATTGTTTATATTTTATTGTCCATATAACTACAAGTCATTCATACACGTACAATCAAAGTCAAAATTCAGTTTGAAGGCCTGAAGCTTAGCCTAAGAACCACCCAAAAATTTGGAATATTGATCCCGCATCTAGTGGCCATCACCTGACGTCTGATGATGTCTCGTTTTGAGTGATGCTGTTCTTTGTTTTAGATGTTCTTGGCGTGGTCCTCCCATGAGATGAGGTCCCGAGTCTATCGTATTTTTCTTATGTATTGGAAAAAGGACAGCAGTTTGTCAGGAACATTTGCATTTAAATATGACTGATTTTAACCATAGGCTAGTTTCCACATGTTGACCTGTGGCAGGTTGATAACATAAACGGGGTGTTGCATGTCAGTGAGCGCTGAGCATACATTTCCTCACTGCCGCTTCAAATCTCCGCCCTTTTTCTGTCTCTGCATTCTCATTTTTATGCTTGTTGTCATAACAACCTACAAATGTAAACCTGTGTGTGTCTGTTTTAATAGTACTACTCTTAAAACTTAGCAGTTAGTCCGAGATCATGATTTTTTTTTCCCACCCTCTCTCCTTTAAGCTTCTACATTGTGCTGACTTCCACAACCTGTACGGAGCACTTAAACAGCCTTTCTTGTGATCAAATGCACACACCTAATTAATTGTAGAGGAGGCGGCACTGGCAAGCCTGTGCACGCACGCAAGGTCTATGAATGGTTAATAGACTTCATGTGATTTTCACTGGCACTTTCATTAAATAGATTTAAGCAACTGGGAGGACGAGCTTTGATTGGAGGGAGATGAATGCAGACGTGTTGACGGTGAAAAGGAAGATTAAAGAGATTTGGAAATATAAAATGGGAGATGTTTAGCTCTGTGCTTTTTGGCTTTTTCCCTTTCATTTTTTACAAATAAATCAAGCCAACTCACTTTTATAAAGCCAACCAAATTCTAACATACTTTTCTGCAATCCTGATTTTTTTTGTGCATTATCAAAGTTCCTCTCTGGGTACTAGTCTTTCTCTACCTTTATAATCTACACTCTGACCTTCTCTATACTTCTTGAGCAGTAGCCTTAAGGCATAATGCACCTCCAGGGCATTTTCTAGGCATGAAACCATACTGCTGCTCACAAATACTCATTTATGTCCTCATAGTAACCTCCACTATACTTACCTATGACTTCATTGGACGGATCATTAACTTTATTTCTCTACAGTTCCCCCAACTCCGCACATAGCCCTCGTTTTTAAATATACCATCATACACCAATCTTTATATAATCTTTAAACTACAGCAGGGGTGGTGAACAAGTTAGACACAAAGAGCCAAAGTTTGAAACGGTGATAGTCAAAGAGCTACAACTTGCGTCAGAAGCAGCATAAAAAATCTAATCTGCCAAATTATTTTTTATAAATATTTTATTATTTGTTTTTAATTGGCCCTGATGAATTTGCGTTTGTTTTAAGAGAGAATTAAAATAATAGAAACATGAAACAAGGCAAAGAGCCACGGTATATACAAACTTTGATACGAAGCAAAGAGCCGCATGCGGCTCAAGAGCCACGTGTTCGCCACCCATGAACTACTAGAGCTTGGACTTTACAAGCCCACTATCACCGCAGGGGGTGCTTTTCTGATTTTGATAGAATGGGCTTCACTGATCCACATCCGGTAGTCCTTTTTGTAAAATAAAGCAGGAAAGTGCAAAACTACAGTTTTAGCCCAAGCCAGAGTCAGTTACTGTAAGTGATCTAAAATCATTAAAACTGTACGCTGTAACCTGTACAACACAACTGGTGCCTCAAATGCCGTACCTGGATAAAGGTTGACTGTTTATACTTGGGTTAAAAAGGGAGTCAGGACACAATTGCCACCATTTAAAATGCTTGTAAAGGACAGGAATGATTACATGAAAATGTTTATGCTCACTTTTTCACAACATAAAACAATGGACACCAAGCAAAGGGTGGGGCAGAAGCTTCAGCTTTTGTCCAGCCCCAGCCCCCACCTTATCCCCCTGTCACACAATCGCATTTTTCTTTGACAGATGCATTTCATTATCTACACGGCAAACCAAAAATACACAAAACACGGTTGTGTTACCAAAAAAAACACACACACGCACAAAAACCCAGATAGATATGCAAGGCATAGTAGTTGTTGATCCTGGTGGTTTGTTTCTTTAGTTTTAAGATACAAGTTATTTTATTTTTTGTTTCACACTTTATTTTGCTTTTAGATGGAAAGAGTGATTTGTATACCTTATTTTTTCCATTTCAGTTTTCTGGAAATGCATTCAATAACTTTAACCCTTGAACAGAAATGCATGAACTTGTTAAAACTGCTGCATCTTTTTGGCTTCCAATTGACTTCTTCACTGAGGCTATATCTTCCCCATTTTCTCTGACAAACAGACTTTGAATTATAAAATAAAGTAGGTTTTCTGATTTGAACAGGATTAGCACTGTTTTCTTAGCCACTAAATCCATGAATTTAGTGTCTTAGCTTAATGAGTAATGGAGTGGTGGCATCATTTTAGCTATCCCACATTGTTCATTGCAGTCTCTGTGTTTAGTATCTTGGAAGTGTGGTTTTGCAGGCACTCCTTGTATCTTAACACAATATGTTAAGCAGGGTCAGATCAATGCACAGTAATGTGCATCTTACTTAACACACCACTGCTCTTTTTACCTGCCATTTCCAATTTAGTTAGTGGATCTTGAGTCCGCGTTCTCCGTACTTGTGTTCTTTCATTCAATTCTTTCATTTCATTAAATCTACATGAGTAGATAAAAGCTATTTTTAATTTCCAATTATCACCAACCTCTTTTGTTATAAAAAGAAAGCTTTATTTTGCATTGAATTTCCTCAGTTTTCCTTTCACTTTCTTTAAGATGAACAGAAAGCTTCCAGATATGTTCTTATGTACAAAATGGACAATTTTGGTCGTACCTTGGGTAACACACATTTAATAGCTGCTACTCTAGTTTTGACCCTCAGCCATTTTTAAAAGATGCCTTTCGTGAGCGAGTGTCTCACCATTTTCATTCCTTATGGTTCCATTTCCTTGGCTAATCTCTTTTACTGTGTGCCAGCCTGCCCTTTGGTCCCACCACCAATTCTGCTGGTAAAATCATTTAAACACTGATTCTAAGCTTCTAACCTTATAGCCTTTCCATTTGCAGTTTTGAATGAATGCTTTCTCTACTCTTCTGCCTACGGACATGCTTTCCTCTTCTCCTTTATCTCCATCCCATGTACCTAAATATCAACCTGTACTAGGTTAATGTTGCCAATGGTGGTCCTTGTTAACATAGGCTGCAAATAATGCGGTGTGAAATCATTAGGATGAACACTCAAAAAGTTAATGATGTTCATCTTCTTGATAGGTGGAGACTCCTTAAAATATATTTTGGGAAGGCTAACATGGAGAGTTCATTCTTAAAGCTGTGCATAAACATGCTTTTTTTGGACCATTGCAAAATCAATGTTTTTGACTAATGCAGTGAACTGCTGTCTGTATTAAAAAAAGAAAAACAATGGTGGATGTGGTTTTCGTCTTCTCTGTTTTAGTCAACTCATCCTTCATTTAGACCGGGGGTCGGCAACCATAGTTTCTGGAGCCTCATGTGGGTCTTTAACTCTGCCTTAGTGGCTCGCTGGAGCTTTTTCAAAAATATTTGGAAATGGGGAGGGAAATATATTCATTCATTCGTTCATTTTCTGAACCCCTTTATCCTCACTAGGGTTGCGGGGGGTGCTGGAGCTTACCCCAGCTGACTTCGGGCCAGAGGCGGGGGACAACCATTCACACTCACACTCATACCTAGGGGATATTTAGAGTGTCCAATCAGCCTACAATGCACGGCTTTGGAATGTGGAAGGAAACCGGAGTACCCGGAGAAAACCCACACACAACTGGGAGAACATGCAAACTCCACACAGGTGGATGGACCTGGATTTGAACCCAGGACCCCAGAGTTGTGAGGCCGACGTCCTAACCACTCAAGCTGCCGGGCCACTGTAAGAATGTGTAGAACAAATATTACATTTCAACATTTCTGTCAAGGAAGATGGGATGCTAGACAAGTGCCTGTTGTTAACAAACCAGCGACTGTGTGATGGGCCTTGGATCCCAAGGGGAAAAGAGAAACAAAACTGGGGAAAACAGATGATTCAGCGTTTCTTAGACCGATTCATTTGCATTCATTGCCAATGCGGAAGGATCGGCCCGAATGTTCGCTTTGTAGAGAGAAGTTGTTCAATAACCAAAAGAGTCACGTGGAAAGACATTTCCAGATAAGGCATACTACGTTTGCAGCTAAGTAGAGAAAAAGTGTGATTGCATTACTTCTAGAGAAATTAGATGTGCACAAAAATATATTTTAGAAGTAGATTGCACCTGTAAACTCCACCACTACCGTTCACTGATGGTGAAAAGGCACATTATGCACGTTCCATTTTGTTGTTTTTTAAAAATGATTGGATTTCCTAATTGAATTTTCTTTAATTTCATCAAAGCAATGAAACATAATTTACTAATATTGTATTGAAGTTAAACTTGAGGCAGCATCATACAACAGGGCGTCGTTCGCTAGAGAATCCACTGCAGGGAAAATAAAACTTCAATCATGAAGGCATGTAGCCAATTTAGTTTTGATAACAAGCTAATATAGATACATTCAGCATGTGATGCCTTCATAATAAGGCTTTTCATTTTTTTGCAGCTCCAGACCTATTTCTTTTTCATTTTTTTCCATCCTATATGTGTCTTTCAACATTTTTGGGCTGCCAACCTATGACCTAGACAATGTGATTATGTTGATAACAAAACCTAAACAAACAAAAAAATATGAGGAACAGAAAGTTATGATATAATTCTTCCTACCACATCATGTCTAGACTCATTCATGCCGTACACGAACATGAATATGCACACAAATGCAATTTTACTTTATTGCTCCCTAAGCCATGTTGCTTACTCTTCTGTTTTAATGTTGTCTGGGGACTGCTATATGATGACTATCTTATCTGGCAATTGTTATGTTAAGGTCAAAGAATACAGAATACTTGAATTTGTGTTGGATGCTAATGGGGGGGTTGCACAGTAAACACTGAAATGAGCAACTGCTCTGGCATTCTCTTTGGCCAATGTCTCTAGCGGCGTAATATCCATCCTTCTCTGCTGCATTATCAATTTGCAATATTTTTTTCAACAAGCGCGGGTAAATAACACGAGCGTTCTTGCATGATGTAAGGGAGAATTTTTTTTAAGTTTTAGAACTGTCTGGGAAAATGAAACTTCCTGCTGTGATATCATGATCTTCACTACCCAAAAGCCAATTGATGTTATTTTAAAAGAGAGAAAGTTAATGTTAGAAAAATAGTCAGAGGTGGCGTTGGCAGTTTGAAACAGATCCACAATTTCACGCATCAAACTATATATGTGTGACAGTCAGCAGAAATGGAGTGAATTCTTATCTGATTGCACATTCCGAACAAAAAATGTCAACATAAAACCTGTAACATTTTAGCGGCTGGTTAGAGTCTTTCATGAATAAGTTACACCGAGAATGTCGCGCCTGTGGCTAAGATCAGCGGAGATGTTAAGCACGGGCGTGGCTTTGGTCAGAGTAAAGCGGCCTTCAAATCATGGTAGCAGCGGGAAAATGGCAAACTCCACCTTTTAACTTTACCCTTACATGATCATGATTTAAAAAAAATGTTTGTGGGTTCGTATTTTGCTCTGAGAATATTTATTTATTTATCTATTTTCCCATATCTTAACTCTGCGGCTGCCAGTGATGGCAATAGACATCCAATCCATTATAACTTGGAGGAGCTGTAACCGATCAAATGATTGTTTGCTTAGATACAGGAATTTTTCTGATAGCTAGAAGGATAATTTTTGGTTTTTTTTTTCCCCCTCCTTAATAATTTGCAAGGTGGAATTCACAGTAATAGCGTAGCTGGGAGGCTGCAACTTTAAATAAATAATAAATACAGGTAGAGAATTTGTCACGGAGTTGGATAAAAATCAAAGTACCTTGCAAATCAAGTTTAAATTAAGACGAAACAAAATTAATCTAAGTCAAATCAGTCTAAAGTAACAATATTATCCACGGCATGGGTAACTTGGGTATGTGTGACGGTACCATCAATCCTGAAAGGTGCTGTACATGCCATCCAAACACAGTCCTTTTCAGGGCCGTTACTGCTTAGTTTAACAAGACTGCCAAGCCACATTCTCTTCTGTTAAAACAGTGTGGCTTTGTAGTAAGAGCGTGTGAGTACTAGACTGGCATACCAGCAGTCCAGACCTGTCTCTCGTTGGATCTGGGCACCGTGTTGTTTTTGGTGTTACAGAAAAAAAAATCTTTTGGTCCAGAACTGGACACATCAATTTTATGAGAATGTTTTATGAAGGACCAATGCAGTGACATACAATTGTGGAGTGGAAAAAAATCCCTTTTAAATTGATTTATTTTTGCAACTAACAGATAAAAGTGTATTATTTGTTTAGACGCAATATGCTGTGACACAGGCGTCACCGTTTTTATTGGCAACTGCCTAAATTCATTCTTTATCTGAGTCACCAAAGAGAACGTCTTCATGTCAATCTTTCGGGGGGCCAAGGCCACGTAAATCGCTACAATAATGGAGAAGAGTCAGAGTCGGGTAGATTAAGAAATAAAAACAATTTCTTCCCAAGCCACAGTGTGGGAATACAAAAATGAACAGCAAATCACCCGCTTCAATTTTCTCTGCTTGAAGACACTAAAGTTAGGTCCCTGGCTCCCAGTTCTGTCTTAAAATCTTGCAATTGCACTGTATACTACCTGTGGGGGCTTTTTTAAAGATGTTGGTTGTGTTCACATCCTTGATTAAAATTCACTAACACATTTATTCTACCTGGTTTTAATTATGTTTATTGCCTTTTACACACTATATACTGTGCCTAATTTTAAATGAGACCGTTTATGAAAAATCTTTATCGGCAAAACATGGAACATTTTCATTCAAAGTATTCAACGTTGTTACTTCAGGTGTCTGGAGGACACTCACCTTTGATCAAAATAAGCAATTATGATGGACAGAACAAAAATGGTGCTGAGTTCCTCACTTTTTTCAGATTCCAAACTAAACTAGCTTTGAAATGACACATTTAATGTGTTGTTCTTAAAAAAATATTTATTAATTATCTAAATACCGTTTGTGTCTTATTTAAAACAAACATTTATGGCATTTGAATGAGTTTAGTTGATTTATTAAGCAATATTGTCACTACAATAGTGGTTATATTTGTTGGAATTTTGGCGGAGGCAATAATATTGCATATCGGCAATTATTCATGAAACAATATATCGCCCAATAAAATTTGTAATCTACTGTGCTTGCAATCGTTGCCAGAAAGTTCTGTGCTGTCACTCAGCTGTTATTGTCCTCCCCTTCTCAGGATCCGCCTGTCAAAAACCATTTACCAACAGGATGTTTGATCCCATTGAAGGCAACTAAGCTCTGAGTAAAAGAATTAAGGGCTATTTACTTTGGTTCTGAACACGGAGGCCCAAGTAAAAACTGACATGGAAATAGAAAGGATATGTCTCCGGTCCCTTTTTCTACCTTCACACCCACTAGTTATCACAATGAAGAAGATCTGTGTATGGTTGCCTGCATAGCACAGTAGAGTCACATAATATACACTCTTTTACACACATGCAGTTGTGCCCATGAATGTGCTCAGGGACAAGTGTGCTTTGATATCCTCTTGTGTGTCTGACAACTGCGTCAGGCGCACATAGCCACCCACCTTGGAGACTGAAATGTTGTGCGCCTGTGTGTGTGTGTCTGTCTGTCTGTAGAGGGGTGCGGCAGCTGTAAAAGTAGTAGACATAAAGGAGGTCGGCTGGTTTTCAATCCTGTTCTTTATACGTTCTCTGCGGTCTTATATTATATTCTGGTGTGCTGTTTTGCATGAAAAAATGTTAACAGCCTTTTAATTTTGCTATTATTATTAGTATTTTTTTGTTCCTAATTTCTTTTGTATGGAAAGATTGTACACACATACACCCTATTTTGTCAATATCTTTATTTTATTTTTTATAAAAAAATTAAAAATGTAATTATTTCTCATCTATGATTAAAAGCAATAAGAAAAAAATGTTACATTGAATAGATAATAATAATAATAATAATTGGACATCGTATGTACTTTGGAGGTGAAGGAAAAGGTGATTATTCCAATATAGCTAATATTTTATTTGTAATATTAACCTTTTTCGCTTTAGAACTCAGAGGCCAGGAACATTGAAATGGATGTAAATAAAAACAAAAGTCTTATTGTTATATACAATTGGAAAAATACAATTTAAAAAAAGGAATTTATATATCAAAATTTAATTCTGATACTTCCATTATTGAGCAAGTAAAAGGAAAAAAACATTGTGTATTTTGCACAAGTTTTACAATATAAATTATGGTACAGATTTTTAACTTTTTAATTATTTTTTATGTTACACATTCTTTATATTCCAGATGCTTTTTACTTTATTTTTACTGGTGCCAAAGTGGAAAACTGAACTGTTGTGTGACAACTCGCCATTTATAATCATTTTTGGAAATAATGCAAGTTGTGTCCTTCAGATCAAAGAGGAAAAGAACCATCCAGATTTATATCAGTGCATAGTTTAAAAGCCAACATGGATGACCTTGTGGATATTTGTGATAGTGCCCACGGCATGAGTAACATGCACATTTGTAATTGCACCATTTATGACAAAAGGTACTGACTGGTTTTGGAGAAACAGATGTTGCCCTCTAGGCAATATATTTTTCTAAGACAATTTCAAGTATGGTTAGGCAAATCATTGTTTTTGTTTGGCAAGATAATGTAACACTGGCATTTGCTTTGAAGTTAAAGGCTCTTTCTCCAGATGAAGCTTGAAATGGAGATGATCTGTGAGATTGATTATGCATTCACTGTATTAAACTAGCAATTTAACATCATTTTAGGTGCTGTATTTTCTGCATAGATATAGGTGTGCAATGTTACTAAATGTTACATTTCTTGGGATGAATGTCGCCTATAATAATAGAGATGTAACTCTCTTAAAAATGAACCATCTTCACTTGTTTGCCTTTTATTTTTTTATTTATTTTTTAAATTTAATCTAGTTTGTTGTATTATTTAATATCATGAATCTTATTTTGTTGTTGGTACTACAGTGATACCTCATTTTTCACAGTTAAGGGGGACCGGACCCCCCCTCCTTGCGAAAAGTGATAAACCGCAAAAAACATTTTACCCAACCAACAATATTTATTTATATTATGTTATATTTACATAAAGTTAAAAAAAAAAGATGCAAACAGTATTTATTTACATGCATTAACTCACCGTATGCTTAACATATTCAGTGCAGTATTTAAATCCATCAACAGTAATGGCTGTAGTTTATGCATTTACTGTGTGATGCGTGGGGGAAGGGGGGTGTTCCGTCACATGTCGTGGATGTCCACTGAGCCAAGCGAGCATCTAGCTCGGATATGATGCTTCATTTGAACTTAGATGTCGGAGTACTGTAGCCTGGTTTGGATACTCTCTCGGCGAATATAAATGATGAAAATTACCGCAGAATATGTCCTATGAAGTGGCTTTCTGGTACTGTCAAAGTAGGTAAAATGGTGAAAAGTGGCACAGAAAATGACCCTCGAGTTCTTGTTAGTGAAATTCCCCCGTGACACTACTGTTGGTTGTCAATCACGACAGGGGAGGCGTTGATGATGCACAATCAATCAGATGCACAGACTCCATGAAATGTGACCCGCAAAGAAGGGAGCGATGGCTTGTATTTTTTTCATTGTCATTGGCTACCTGAATGTTGACTCTATGAAGTTTGTGTTTGTGTTAGTGTTCGAATGTTTACAATATACTTGATACTGAATATAGATATGCGAGCGCATTGTTCAATATTGTTTACATTTTTTGTCTGCTTTGTGCATTATTTTGGGTAGTTATGCTCATGTGTTTCAGGTGGGTTTTTTGATATGTCAGCAACTATTAAATAGAATACGGCAATGAGGAACTCCTTCCACAAAATTTGCTCACACCCCCATACATATACATACACACTTTCCATCTCTTTGAAGATAGCAAGTGTGAGGATCTCAGCAAAAGACATGCTTGACGTGTGCACGTGTGTGTGTGTGTGTGTGTGTGTGTGTGTGTGTGTACGCAAGCGCGCCTGAGGTAAGACGCCGTCTAATATCACTTGGACTTGTCGAAAGCATTTACATAAAGAGCGAAGGAGGAGGCGAGAACCCTGGAGAGTAATGGAAACCAGGAACAGGATAAGAAGGGGGGGGGGGGGGGGTGCGTGGGGGTGTTTGGAGGATTTGGGGGCGTTGGGGGGTGGGGGTGCTGGGGTTGACTGGCAACAAAAGCACATTGATGTTGAGACAAAACCGCGCAGTTAACAAACTAAACTGCTGAATATTTGAATATTTGAAACAGGGAGCCAATGTTCACCCGGAGCATCCTTTTCACTGTTGCCATGGTTACCAGCTCTGGGATGCACCTCTCAGTACCCGTGGAAGTGACCTTAAGCAATCGATGCACAGTAGCTAGGATCGGCGTTGTGGTTACTTTCAGACTTCCCACAACTTTTCCTGCGGGTCTTCATCTGACCCTTGACGAGGTCCTTAAGGGGGTTCGTGGGTTCTGTCCAACAGACCGCATCACATTGAGCAAAAAACAGACTGTGTTGTGCGTGTGCGAGCATGCTGGTTTGAATGTCCGTCAGCTTCCAAAACGAAATCACTTATGGTCTTTTGAATTCCATCAGCGCAATAACGATTTGTATCAAACATGCAGCAGACGTGCCATCACAACCACTCTAAAGCATGCCTCTCTTTCGTTGCCTGTTCTCTCTCTCTCGCTCTCTCTCTCGCTCTCTCTCTCGCTCTCTCTCTCGCTCTCTCTCTCGCTCTCTCTCTCGCTCTCTCTCTCGTTCGCTCTCTCGCTCTCTCTCTCGCTCTCTCTCTCTCTGTCTCACACTTTGCTTTGTCTGTTCCCTTCCAACTTTGTCTAGTTTACTTCCTGACAACCTCCAAGTCTTTTCTTCTTCTATAAATTATTGATGAGTTTCTTTGCATCAGAAGGAGCAACTTATCATACTGCGTGTGTGTCTGTGTGTGTGTGCGCGCCCTGAGAGTCGCCATGGAAATGTGGATATCGTCCACTGTGTGTGTCAGGCCTGAGGCCCCAGCATATCCCAGCATGCACTTGGAGAAGTTCAGCTGCGAGGGCTCGCTCGTTCAAAACTCAGTGGGGGGTGTTGCTGGGGTTTTTAGTTTGGGATTCGCCTGAGTTCATGATGAATGGGGGGCTTGTATTGGAGAAAAAGTGAAGTATTTTGCCTTTTTAATTTTTCCAATACGTACATAAAGGACAGCGTGAGCATGCAGTCAGTGCCACCTGCTGGTTCAAATCTTGTGTTTTTATGGCCACGCCCCAACGCCATGTGCAGACTAAGTCCTGATGTTTTTATTGTAGTATTAGAAATATATTTAGAAATATACTTTCTTGGTGTAATACTAAGAGAATGAGTCTTTGTTGGGGTGTAAAGTACAGTGTACAGCTTTAAATAAACTCAGCACACTGCCATTGAAAGCCAGATTACTGTTAACAGAAGTGAATATAGCATATGGGAAATGTCCAAAATGGGCTAAAGATTTTAATATTTTATGTGAGCACTCCCTTTTCTTGCGGATGAGGTCACCAAAACTTCAAAGCCTCTTCCACCCCTTTCATCAAGACATCACAGAGCAAGTGGATGTTGGAGAACTTTTGCTCTTCCCACTTTACGTTTGTTTTCAAATGACTGAAAATGAACTTCGTACTTTGGATATGTCGATAAAATTGAGACAAAAATAGCTTGCAACTCATCTGTCCCCTCATTGATCGGAATTGCTGTTCTTTTGACTGCACTGAATCCCTAGAATCCATTCATCAAAATGAATTGTTCTAAAAATGTATCCAACAAATTGTTCAGTGCTTAGCAAGAAGCCCTGGCTACATAAGGCATTGTCCCCCTCTCTCTGAAACGATAAACAGACTAACAATTTGTCATTCACTTCATGATTCACTCCTGAAATTCACATTCTGGAGCATCTTCACTCACTGAAGGGCTCATGAATCATAGTACAAAGTCATTTGCAGTTAGACTTAAAGCTATATGTATACACTGACTTGTAGAGCCATATATGCTGGGGCTTTACTGGACATACTCCATGGATGTTTGCAAGATAGTTCAGCTGTGCAGTCTTTTGCTTGGTGGGCTTGAGTCAGGAAAGGTGCACCGCTGCACATTTTAATTCAGTTAACTGCCCTCGGATGATCTGGTGATAGTTAATGTGCTGACGGTGCGGGACACGTGGACCGTAACGTTCACCGACTGCCCATTGCCCAAACATGTCAGTGAAAAGCTGAAACAATATCTACACCTGCTGTGTAATTGACGGGAGATGTTGAAGCGATATGCACACAGCAGAGCAGAAAATAACCTATGCAACAACTTCTTTCCAGCACTGCTTCCCTAAGTTTGGGAAAATGGCCAGTTGGCCTGACTGGCTTATTTTGTTTTCCTTTCTTTTCTTTTTTGCATGCAAATTACAAAATATATATGTATGTATATATGTGTGTGTGTGTATATATATATATATATATATATATATATATATATATATATATATATATATATATATATATATATATATATATACACATACATATACACACACGTGTGTATATTTGTATCTATATATATGTGTGTGTGCGTATGTGTTTGTATGTATCTACATAGAGTTCTTCAAAACTTTTAAAAACTCTGTAAGGACTGTCCTTGATGTCAGGTTTTTATTTCATTTTACTTTTCTAAAGCCAGGTTAGATATTATTTGCTGACCAAACTTGGTTTACTTGAAAGTTGTTGCACTGGCAAGCTGATTCTAATCACTGACCTAATAATAATGACCAATTTAGACTTAGATGATATATCAAGTGCAAGCTGGACTTTGTTGGGCATAATGTGTTTTTTTTTCCACAGCCCTAAAGCTGTCAACCTAAAGTGTTTCTTTTATTCACTGACAGATAAGGAGGAGGAGCCATGCTGGTCTCCTTCACCCCTGGGTCACTCCTCCTCCTCTTCCTCCTGGCCCGGGCCTCATCTGTGCAATGGGTGACCCTCCATGGAGCCCCCCTCTCTCACCTCATGCTGGATGCAGAGACGGGGCTTCTGTACGTCGGCGGAGTGGACCACCTCCATCAGTTGAGTTCAGACCTGGAGCCGATGTCCCACGTGAAGACTGGACCTCATCTCGACTCCCCCAACTGCTTGCCCCCCATCACACCCAAAGACTGCCCTTCCGCCCGGTTGACACACAACCACAACAAGCTGCTGCTGCTAGAGCGGGGCGAAGGGACTGAACCGGGCAGTGTAATTGTTTGCGGATCCTTGTACCAGGGCATCTGTGAAAAGAGGTAAGTGGAATGTCTCGACCTATCACGGGCTTCTGCTGATGGAGTGTGACCGGTCGTTGCAGGAGTCTGTCCAACATGTCGCAGCTGTTGTACCAGTCCACTAACCCAGTGGACACGCAATTCGTGGCAGCCAACGACCCCCACGTCTCTACCGTGGGCGTCGTGCTCTCCGCTACGAGCGGAGCCGGCGGAGAGCGGCTGCGCTTCATGTTGGTGGGCCGGGGTTTCACCGGAATGGGTCTTGGCGACATCCCGCCCATCACGGCGCGCCGCCTTCACCCGGCGGTCGTCTCTCAGCGGGTCTTCGCTCAGGAGGATGAGCTGGGCAAACTCATCATCGGGAGCTATTCCGAGTATGACGTCCATTTCGTCAAGGTGTTCACCCTCAACGACCATGTCTACTTCCTCTTCTCGAGGCGAGACGTGCGCTACAAGATGGAGTACCGCACCTACGTCTCACGCCTCTGCGCCTCCGACCGCAACTTCTACTCGTACGTGGAGGTGCCTCTGCTCTGCCATGGCGGTTACAACCTGGCCCGGGGGGCGTGGCTCGGCATGCACTCGGGGAAGCCCACACTTTTTGTCGTCATGGCGGCCGGATGGACGTCCACCTCCATGGCCAAGGATATATCCGCGCTCTGCATGTTCGGGATGGCCGAGCTGGACGCCGTGATGGAGCGAGCGCGGGAATCATGTTACACTAAAGGAGGCCGTGACGTTAAAGGGCAGGAGGAGGCTTACGTGGTGTACACGCTCTCGTCAACCTGTCTCACGCTCCCAGAGGTAAATCTTATTTTATTATCTCATCGCATCACTTGATCATACTTGTAGGAGGGTGAGACCTCCCGTCGTACGGTGAGTCTGACTTGCATGCATATCAGATGTGAATGACTTGTGTAATGTCGTCACAGATTACAGGCTGTTTAGTGGGCATCGCTGCTGACCTTAATACTGTGTGGTTGGGTGGGTGGATTACACTTGATATCCTCAGCAGCTGGAATCGTCATGAGACAGCTGTCACTATCTTATTCGACCCACATAAAACGGACACACATGCATGCAGACTCTTACGCACAAGCTTGTGGTGCAGGAAAGGGAACTGGTACCTCTCGTGTCTTTAGGAATGTGATTAAGGAATAAATCCCACTTGGACAATGGGGAAAAAAGCCCATCTGTTGATCACGGTCATCGTGTGCGGTCGATTGGTCGCCGGTCTTTTGGTCGCCGGTTTTTTGGTCGCCGGACTTTTGGTCGCCCAGACCCAAACAACCGGCGACCAAAAGTCCGGCGACAAAACAAGGTAAAACAACACGGTCTACGCATCAATAAAAGCCAACAATGGCCCTGAGCAGTTTCACTGAGCGGACGTGTGAGTGTAATAAGAGTTTGTATGTACATGCGTTGTTTGAAGAAGGTACGTCAGTCAGGGTCTTAACAAGTTCTCCAACAAAAAACAATAAAAGTCCGGGAAATTTGAAGCTTTTCTTTAGCCTAATAATTACTAGGGCATTAAGTATGACTAAATAGTAATTCGCAGTTTGTATTTGGGGAATTTGAGCAACGATTTAAATGGTAATTATCAATAACCTTCCGGGCGACCAAAAGACCGGCGACCAAAAGACCGGCGACCAAAAGACCGGCGACCAAAAGATCGGCGACCAAAAGACCGGCGACCAATCGACCGTGTACCAGGGTCATGGAGGTGCTGGAGAATATCCCAGATAATTTAGGGTTGTCGGGGGTGGACAGCCTGAATTGGTCCCCAGCCAATTACAACAAACAACCACTCATGCATGCATAATTTAGTGTTTAACAAGCAAGTATGTTTATGGGATTAGGGAGGAAACCAGAGTACCCCGAGAAAACCCACACAGGCACGAGGAGAACATCCAAACACCACACAGGAAGGTCGGAATTTACCGGGGACGGAACCCTCAATATCAGAACTGTGATTTTATTGACACATATTTCTAGTTTGGAACACAAGAATGATAAATTTGTGTCCAGAAAGAGTTGCATCAAAGTTTCCGTCCTCTGTGGCAGGTGTCCGTCTCCGAGTATCCTTGCGGGTGGGAGCACACGCCAAGCCCGATCGGCAGCGTTGAGCCACTCGTGGCCATGCCCACTTTTACCGCCACTACTCAGCTAACGGCTGTCGCCGTGGCAACAGAGGCTGAACACACGGTGGCCTTTGTGGGCGACCGCGAGGGACTTCTGCAAAAGGTGACACGCCCTGGCTAACCTGAGCACTGACTATTTTATGTGTATAGAATAAAGTCATGTTCTCTCAGCAATTGTTTATAGGAGGTGTGGGAGAAGTTTAGAGCTCAAGGGTCTTCTTGACTTTTAAAGTACATCTCGGAAACAACTATTTAAAAAGACTTCATAATAACCTCAGGGCTCTTTTGTTATCTGCAATCATCCTGCAGGTACTGGTTCGGGCCAACGGTTCTGGCGAAGTCTATGGAAGTGTGCTTGTTGACAGCGGCAGTGCTATCAATGCTGACTTACGACTGGACTCCTACAAGAAAAATATTTTCATCCTCACCAATAGCAGGGTGGGTAGGAAGCATCACTCTGACGGTAGTGCATTGTTGCTCTCTAAAGCTAACGGGCATGTCTCTCAGGTGTCCAAGGTTCCAACATCGTCATGTAGGCGGAACCCTGACTGCCAGTCCTGTCTGGCCACGAGGGACCTCTATTGTGGCTGGTGTGTCTTGGAAGGAAGGTAAAGTTGGTACCTGCGCACACCTTCCCTGCCACACCCACAATCGCTCTTGCAACTCGACGAGGTTTACCTTTTATTCATCGTGGGAAGACACTGCTTTGGGATTAAAATTGTGAATCCCTTTAAAAAAACAACACCAATCACTATCATATTGTAGTCTACCAAGGATCACGCATTGTTTATTAACAACATTTATCAATGGACTTTGACAAAAAAATCACACTTCCATATCGCAACTTGGGGTACAGTCTGAATGTAAAAAAGCTGAAAATGGTTTCATGTCTGAAAATAGCATTTTATTGGCCCTGTTCAGCTGCTCGTTGGTGGCTAATGGTAAATATGAGAGTATTTACAGACTTTTATAAATTCTGCTGTCTAAGGCAGTGTTTCCCAACCTTTTTTGAGCTGCGGCACACTTTTCCATTGAAAAAAATCTCACGGGACACCACCTTCTGAAAATCTTTTAATTTAAAACTATGTCACCTATATTAACAATAGTCATTCTCATCAAATTTTATCAACGGGAATCACATAATCCTCCAAAATTATTCCAAAATCTAATTTTTCACAGTGACCTAATGTCACCAAAAATTGATGTCGGCAGACCGTGAACAACTTCCAGTTTGAGTGATGCAAAAATAATAATAATAATAATAATAATAATAATAATAATAATAATCGGACATAGGCTTTGTCATCATCATTGACTCGACAAAAGCTTAATTGTCATCATACCCAGCTGCGTATGACGAAATTGGTAAAATAAGTAATGTAATGTTTTTATTGTTATTATTACTTAAATCTAATATCACACAAAAAAAATTTGTGCCCACACAGACTTCACGTCGCCAAAAGTTGATGCCCTAGAAACCAAACAACTTCCGATTCATGTTAGAGAAAAATTAGCAACAAAATGACTTTCACAATTTGAATCTTGTAGTAGTATAATCTATAATTTAACATTCATCATATTTTAATGTTAACCTTGAAATAGTAGTTCAATTTTAATCTCATTAAATTCATATTAATATTAAAATATTAATTAATTTCAAGGATGATTTTGGAGGAAGATTTTACTCAAGAAATTATGGAAGTAATTAATCAATTTGTAAGGTGTGTAAGGCACCCAGTTCCTGCTAGGTGTTTATTAGGGAGCGCTATAGAGGAAAAGAGGTCTCTTCTTTTTAGGAACTATACCTTTACTATGCATTTGTTTTGTGCAGATGCTCCCGCAAACACGAGTGTCAGCGCCACCTATATGCCCATCACTGGATTTGGAGTTTTGAAACGTCCAGTCAGTGCGTGTCGGTACAGAGCGTGCAGCCAGCCAATCAGAGCAAAGAAGAGCAGACTCAGGTAGCTTGAGGAGAACAGGAAAATGTTGATTCATGACTTTGGCGTGAGAATGTAGAGGCTCATCATTTTCTCCTTCTTCTCTCCCTCCCTGTTTACCAGCTGACGCTGACCCTTCTCCAGCTTCCAGTGCTGTCTGAAGCCGAGACCCTTTCCTGTGTCTTTCAACATCTTCCTCCACAGTCGGCCGTCATCACCGGAAGTAGTATTAGCTGCCAATCCCCTGACCCGGACCTTCTCCCACCTCTGCCCGCAGGAAGTGGTGAGTACCTCAAGCCCTCAAAAAAATCCTGAAATTCTCACCTACTCCCGAAAGCCACGCAAAGTATTTTTCCTCATCCTTCGTTGTTGATGTAGATCACGTGATTGTGCCCGTGTCGCTGACATTCGGTCATGTGACGATCAGCACGGCTAACATAACCTTCTATGACTGTGGAGCTGTTAGCCGACTCAACAGGACTTCCCAGTAAGGCAACATTCTGTAACATGTTACATTACATTACATTAGATTAGATGAGATAATTTATTCATCCCGTATTTGGGAAATTTCACTGGCACAGTAGCAAGAGGGTGAGAATACAGACACAGGAAAATACATTTTAGACATAAAAAATAGGTAATAAATAAGTAAATAAATATATAAATAAATAAATGTGTGTTGCTGAAATATATATATATATATATATATATATATATATATATATATATACTGTGTATGTATGTGTGTATGTATATATATATATATATATACATACACATACATACATACATACACATAGATGTACATGTATACATGTCTTATCTTGACATTCAGCCATTTCTTTTGTTAAAGAGCCTGACAGCTGATGGGAGGAAGGATCTGCGGAAGCGCTCCTTCCTGCAATGAGGGGGCAGCAGTCTATTGCTGAAATTTATTAATCTATTACACACTGTGCTTCCAGGATCAATTTATTCATTTGTACTGGAGGTTACTCAAACTTGTATCTTCATCACCTTTAATCCTGGATATCCACTTTTTGACAGCACCCTCATAAATCTTTTTAAAATGTTAATTGATGGGGCCCCTTTCAAACAAACAAACACAAAAAATCTATATCAGCTTCTTGCTTCCGACCAACCTTCTTTGATGACGACCTCATATACAAAATGATTCATAGGAAGTGGTTACCCTCAAATATAATTTATTAACGGTTTGTCTTACAAGGAGTCATTCAACTACTACATCATTAAAAAATCAGAAAGTCGGTCAAATTGAACAGGATTCATGATCTGTTCCAGGTGTTTGGCATGTGTCGTCAGTGTGTGGAAGTGTAAATGGTGTCCTCTGGACCAGCAATGCACGCACCATGACCAGTGTTCTAATCAACATACCCCACTCAGCCAGAAAGTGAGTCTATCTTCCTGAGTGCCCCTCCGTCGTCTTTCATAGTTACCCGTCGACGCGTCTGTCTGAGCTGGTTTACTTATCTTTTGCCATGTGTGCTCTCTGTCCATCTAGTGACGTGTCTGCCTATCAATCTGTCTATTTGTCCCTTGGTCTATCTATTCGTGTTCCAGTTTTTCAGAGTCAATTTGTCTGACTACCTGTCTGTCTCTGAGCCTGTAGTCCTTTCTGTCAGCAGGACTCAATCGGCCAAGGTCAGTGTCCTCAGGTGTTCGGCCTTCAGAGTTCTGCCCTGGTTCCGGTGGGCCTGACAACTAGCGTAGTTTTAAAGGCCCACAATTTGGACATTTTCAAGGTAAAAAGAAGCAATGCCAAAGACCAAACGAGAGATCCTTACCACAGGAGCAATACAATTTTAACTGTGGGTGTTTGTAGGATGAGGCGACATACATCTGTGTGGTGGAGATCGAAGGAGTCCAAGTCAACCTGACGGCTATTGCCCAGAAAACCCATGATGGCACATACTCTTTCACCTGCAGCTCCTACCAGGTATTGCAGAGATGAACACTTGGTCGTCACGGGAAGCTTGGACCTGCTGATCTAACCATGGCTCACTCTAGTTTCAGTATGCCGTGAGTCAGCTTGTTTACTCTGCGCCCATCTTTCTTCGGAGAGGAGCGAGGCGTATCGACGCTTTACCTGGTCTTCAACGTAAGAAGCTCATGTTACAAACACACCCCATTTCCACCCAAACTCAGCTTAACACATTGAGTCCCATAGACTGTAGAAATGTACTTCACTGTACTGACCCCCTCCAAAAATATTGTCTTGCAAGATATTTGATGATAATTCCCGTGTTTTTCCTGCCTTCTTCAGTCCACTTGTACAACTGCTCAGCTGGCCAATCGGATTGCTCGCAGTGCCGTGCCGTGCCAAAGGAGTACGGCTGCGTGTGGTGCACGGGGAGCTGCGTCTACAACCAATCCTGCGTTGGCGTCCCGGCAGACAGCTGCCCACCTCCTCAGATCTCACAGGTGACTCATTAACCTGCATCCATTGCCCTCACGCGTGTTGCTGTGATAATAGTAAATGCTTCTGCCTGTCTGAAGGTCCGTCCCCTTTCTGGGCCTCTGGAGGGCGGAGTCTTGGTGACTATCAGTGGTTCCAACCTGGGGATGAGCTACCAAGACGTGGTGGGCGGAGTGACAGTGGCAGGTGTGCAGTGCCCTCCGCAACCCGAAGGATACAAAATTTCTACCAGGTATTTTTAGTGCGCATGCACACCGAAGCACAATCTGGTCAGCCATATTTCAGTCAGGTGTGTGTATGTACATGCAGGGTTGTGTGTAAACTCCAAGCTAGTCAGAAAAAAATGACAGGACCTGTTGTCGTTACTGTGGGAACAAGCCCCCCAGGGAGGTCAGAGAGCAACTTCAGCTATCAGGTGAGTCGACCTTGGCCTTCTGTAAGGTTACACAGAATGGAAAGACGGTCTTCAAAGTGCAGCTGGGAGATTTTTCCCCCCTCCTTGCTGTTTGCAGGACCCACAGATTCTGGATGTGCTTCCTGACAGAGGTCCACTCTCTGGAGGGAGCAGGTTGACAGTGAAAGGCCGACAGCTTCTGACAGGCCAGGTCTCCCAGCTCCGCGTCTTCCTGGGAAAAAAGCCGTGCTACATGTATGTGCAAATCCTTATCCAATCCTATCTTACTTTGTGGAATCCTTTTCTTACTTCAACCGGAACTTCTTTTTCCTACTCCTAAGTCATTCCCTACTTTAAGTTTTACTCCACAATCCAATTTTATATTTACTCCTGTTTGTTACCAATTTCTGTTCATATGCAATGTCTACTTTAAGCTGCTTTTTAGAAAATTTGTCGTATTGTTGGTAGATTCAATAGTTCATCACCAGTCCTTTTCCAGGTCAAAATTTTATTTGTTCGTCATCGGCTCCAGCAGCCCTGACAAGGATAAGCGGTGTTTACATAGACAAAATGATAGCTCCTCCAATCTGCTGTGTTAATATTATTCTAATTGAAATTTCTACTTTGTTATCAATTAATTATCATTTGTGCTCAGCATTCAATTTACTTGATACTTGTGTGGTCTATTTTCACTTTCGATAGAAAATTATTTTCTATTGTACTGTATTATGTTAATATTATTCTAATTGGAATTTCTACTTTGTTATCAAGTCAAATTTTCTTCCCTAAATCTTTTCCTTTCCCACTGAGCTCCACTCTTGGATTCCATTTCTATTTTTGCTTCTTTTCGTTACAATTGTTTGATTGTTGTCTTGCACTGTCCTCCAAACCTTCTTGGTCTCTTTTCTTCTGTTTTGCACGACTAGAGTGGAACAGGTCAGCGACACCCTACTAGTGTGTCAGACTCTCTCCACTAATCAGACGGGGAGAGTTCCAGTCCGCGTGTTGTTCAGCCAGGCGGAGCGTTCCGTCCCAAACGTGACATTCCGTTACATGGAGGACCCGGTCATCACTGAAGCCGTGCCGACGGAGAGCTTCTACGCGTAAGACAAAAGACTTCCGACCAGTGGTCCACGTGCATGTGGCCTGATGCTAGTCACTTACGGTCCTCAGGGGTGGGCGTGTCATTGTGGTGAGCGGCCAAAACCTCGATGTGGTGCAAAAGCCAATTATGTCCGTGTGGGTAGAGCCTGTGGATGTCCAGAGAGTAAGACGCAGAAAGCGCTTGGCTCCTCTAAGCTCGAAGCAGCAACTGGTCTTCAACGGCACCATGACAACGGTGGGGGAGACGACAACTAATGACACCACGTATACACTTGTCTCACATTCTGCCTCTCCGTCTCTCAGGTGTCTGAGCACTGCTCTGTCCTGTCTTCCTCTCAAATGACCTGTCCGACCCCTTCCGTTCCCCCAGAGGTTAAAGTGAAGGGCGTCTGGTTTCAGATGGACAACGTCCGTGTCCAGTACAAAAGCATAAAGGTATCCCTTGTCCAAGAAGTAACAATATTTTTGTTGCCAATGCATGTGGCGACTTAGACATCACAGAGGCGCGCACTTCAATCATCCGACAATCAGCCCAGGCTTTGCTATTTCACAATATTACGAAAATAAAATATTCACCCAGGTGACGCTCCCCTTTCAGCGGGTTTCCGCGGGTGCAGAGTCAGGAGGAAAGTTTTTGCTAGGAGTTCCCCATCCCAAAATGCTTACATATTCTTTATTTTTATTTTTTTTATCTTTAGTACAGCAATGACCACACACTCCCTGTCTTTCAGGGCAAGAGTTTCAGCTACTATCCCAACCCACGCCTCTTCCCACTCAACCGGGATGCTCCAGATGCTCCATACCGCTTCAAAGCTGGGGGTGTAATTGCCGTGGAGGTGAGGAGATGCTTGTTCATATGGGAACACATTATCACCATGTGACTGCTTGAACTAAAATGTACCACTACACCAGGGGGAAGATCTGACGCGAGCGATGTCCAGACAGGAAGTAACTGCTCGCCTTGGAGACCAGGAGTGTGAGGTCAAAACCTTGGACAGCACACACCTGTACTGCGAGCCACCTGAGGTCCAGCCAAGAATTGTGGATGACAGCAGTCGGCTGCCCCGCCTCCAGGTTAGTTTTTAGAAGCACAGCGACCCAGTGGCGCTTTCCATTTATCCGCCACGTGACTTTGCAAACACGTGCTCTGTCGTAGGTTTTGATGGGGAACCTGCAGGTGTACTTGGGAATGGTGCAATACGACAGCGACTCTCTACTGCCTCCCATCCCACTGGCTGCGCAAATTGGTTTGGGGGCGGGAGCTGCCGTCATCATCTTATCTGTGCTCATCATCATCCTCATGTACAGGTTGGGCTATTTTCCCCGTCCATTCAAATCCACCACAACAAGCATTTGCGTCATTGGCGTGTGCTTCATGAAAGATTATACTTTCAGGAGGAAGAGCAAGCAGGCCTTGAGAGACTACAAGAAAGTTTTGTTGCAGTTAGAAACATTAGAGATCAATGTGGGCGATCAATGTCGGAAGGAGTTCACTGGTAAATCCCAATGTTTTATTTCAGTCGAATGGTGTCAAATGATCGCGTGGAAATTCTTCTCCCGTGTGCCTTGCAGACCTGATGACGGAAATGATGGACTTGAGCAGTGATGTGGGAGGACCAGGCCTACCCCTGCTAGACTATCGCACCTATGCAGAGAGGGTTTTCTTCCCCGGCCACCGAGCGGCACCACTGAGTCGACACCTTGACCTGCCGGAGTCCAGAAGACACACGGTGGAGCAGGGACTCCAGCAGCTCAACAACCTGCTCAACAACAAGCTTTTCCTCACGAGGGTTTGTGCAGCGACACGCCGGACCGGCAGCCACGGCACTTGATGGGTAACACCTGCTTCCTGTCTTTCCCACAGTTCATTCACACTCTGGAGGCGCAGCAGGGCTTCTCCCAGCGAGATCGTGGCTACGTGGCTAGTCTCCTGACCATGGTTTTGCATGACAAGCTGGAGTATTTCACTGAGGTCATGAAGTGTTTGCTGCAAGATCTGGTCCAGCAGTATGTCGCCAAGAACCCCAAACTCATGTTACGAAGGTAAATGTATGTTTTGAGATGAGGAAATAGCTAAGGAAAAGAAATCCTAAGATGTTCTTGAAAGTATAGTAACTCGGGCTAAGTAACGATTGGAATTTTAATTTGTGACTCATAGCATGAGTAGTGCAATTAACTGCGAATAATCGCATTGGCATGCACACAAATCGATAACCTACTTTAATATATACAGTAGTTATAGATTTAATATTTCAATACATGCGTTTTATGGACATTTACTTAGGTAATGAATAATGGGGATTCATGAATAAACAATCATATCTAAATATTTCATGATTTTCCCTCCTATACTTTCGGTTATATACGACTTGGCGCGTCCCCCTCAACAAATGAAGTCGTAATCAGCTTGTAACACTACTTATGACAAATAGTGGAGTAGTACAACCTCAATTCCAATGAAGTCGGGTCGTTTTGTTAAACGATACTTTGCAAATCAAGTTCGACCTATATTTCCATGAATACATTTTGCTATTATAAGATATGGTATTATGTGATTATTTATTTTCTATGTATTTTAGATTTGTATGTATTTGTGTATATGTATGTGTGTATGTATATATATATATATATATATATATATATATATATATATATATATATATATATGTATATGTGTATATGTAAAGAGCATATATATGTATATGTGTGAATATATGTATGTGTATATACGTATACGTATATGTATATGTGTATATGTAAAGAGCATATATATGTATATGTGTGTATATATGTATGTGTATATACGTATACGTATATGTATGTGTGTGTATGTATGTGTATGTATATATGTGTGTATTGTATGCTCTTTACATGACTTAAATGTTTTACACTGACTGGTTTGGCACTTAATTCCGTTGTACATACTACATGACAATATAGATTTGATTCTATGCTTTGAGCTAAAAACAAGGTTTATCCATTTGAACCATGAATACATTTTGTCTTTGTTGTGTCTTCAATTCAATATAGATTTATCATGATTTGCAAATAATTTTATATTCATGTTAAACCCAATGCCCCAATTTAGTTGAAATTGCACTTGTATGTATACTTTGCAGGCACTGAGTTTAATGCACAATTAAAATAATTACAGCAAGTGTGTTCATTCTTTAGTGAGGTTGCCCGGCCTCAGTCAAAACACGACCTTTTTTATGTTTAAGGACAGAGACGGTTGTGGAGAAGATGTTGACCAACTGGATGTCCATCTGCCTCTACTCATTCCTGAAGGTTTATTCCTTTCTGGTCTTCACCACGCCTGCTTCCGTCCAGCCTGCCTTTTTGCAATGGTCTCGTGTGTCCGCTTTTCAGGATGTGGCAGGTGAGCCTCTTTACATGCTGTACAGAGCCATAAAGTATCAGGTGGACAAAGGTCCAGTGGATGCCGTGACCGGAAAAGCTAAACGGACTCTCAACGATAGCCACCTCCTGCGAGAAGATGTCGATTACTGTGCTGTGGTAACTGTGGCAATGCTTGGTCGCACACACATGGCATTGCATTATTCATCTCGTATTTGTGTGCATTTGATTTTCAGACTCTTAGTGTGCTGTTGAAGAATGGGACTGAAGTTCAACCATGTCCTGTCAAAGTGCTCGACACTGACACCATCACACAGGTACCCTTTTCCATGTATGGATATACGAACAAGTACTCTAATGTACAGAGACCTTCGGGATGAAAGCCATCTTGAAAGCGCTTCTGACCTCAGACTCTGGCTATGTACCTGTAATTAGGTGAAGGACAAAATCCTGGACCAGGTTTACAAAGGAGTTCCATTCTCTCAGAGACCAGCGGCAGACAGCTTGGATTTGGGTAAACACATGTCCTCTGTAGTGTCAGTCAAAGCTTTGATTGGTAGCTGTTTCCATCTATCCGCGGTTCTTTGATTGACAGAATGGCGTTCGGGTCAGGCGGGACATCTGACCCTGTCAGATGACGACGTCACAGCTGTGGTTCATGGTAGCTGGAAACGGATCAACACACTGCAGCATTACAAGGTAATTTTCAATCTCACCTCGGAGTTGTTTTCACAGAAATGGCACAGTGCTCTTAACCGCCTCTGTTTCTTCAGGTTCCAGATGGAGCCACGGTTGCTCTCGTCCCACGTTCCCAGAGTTCTAGTGGCTCTCGAGTCAATCAGGTGTTCCAGACTGGAGAAAGTAAGAACCGGGAGAGTACGTTTTGGCCTAATGTGATGGAGAAAAATGTGGAACCTTTGGTTGCTGCCGTAGAAACACCAATGTTGGAGAGTGAAGAAGAGGAGGGACTTCGGTTGTGGCATCTGGTGAAAAGCAGTGAAGATCCGGAGATTCCCAAACACAGGAAGAGCAGCATGAGGGAGAGAGAGAGAGCCAAGGCCATACCTGAGATTTACCTAACCAGACTATTGTCCATGAAGGTAATATCAGTAGAATCAATGTGAATGATTTTACGGTGATTACTGTTCTTGAAGTTAACGCTCCAATTTTGAACACTCCACACCTGGGTACATCTAGGGGACTCTGCAGAAGTTTGTGGATGACGTCTTTGTTGCCATCCTGAGCACAAAGCGACCTCCGCCCATTGCTGTCAGATTTTTTTTTGACTTTCTGGACGACATGGCCGAGAAACACGGTATTGATGATCCAGAGACTGTCCACATCTGGAAGACTAACAGGTGACACAACAGCAAGATTCCTTGAGCAGTCTAACTAACTAACTCTCTATCTGCACAACCAGTCTTCCTCTCAGGTTTTGGGTGAACATCCTGAAGAACCCTCAGTTTGTGTTGGATGTCCAAGTGACGGACAGCATCGATGCTGTATTGTCCGTCATTGCTCAGACCTTCATCGACTCGTGTACCACATCCGAGCACAAAGTTGGGCGAGTACGTGTTGCCCAAGAGTGCGTTTAGGCCTGACTTTTCTGTGGCTTTCTTGTGACTGGTTTCTCTCCAATCAGGATTCTCCTGTCAACAAGTTGCTCTATGCCCGGGAAATTCCCCGATATAAACAGCTGGTTGAGAGGTGAGTTACCATAGCATGATCAGATTAATCATCTGTCATCGGGTTTTTCCTTGTTATCAATGGTCTTCATTGTTCAAAGGCATCTTCAGTGCCTGTCTTCCTCATGTTTCTAAATTTATCATGACTCGTTTGACATTTGGAATGAGATTTTTTTTGTGTTATTGATACACAGCATTGTTAATTCTGACTGTGAATGTGGTAGCAACCATAGTTTTCGTAGCTTGCTGAGTTGTGGTAGCCTGGATGAAAGCAAAGAATCGATCTCGTAATTGGTTGTTGGTGGAGGACGGACCATCTGTTGTAAACACAGAATCAAAACAATAACTTTTTGGGGCTGACAATGGATTTTTAAAATGAGAAAATATCATTTTAACCATTGAGAACAGTGTTAGAAGTACTTCCATCAAACATGTTATTGAAATATTTAATGAATCATTGAAGTTCAAATCTAACATTGCTCCTTTATCAAAATCTATCGCAGTTAATTGGGTGAGTCTCATAGCAAGTGTGTATATGCCTGTGCAGGTATTACAGTGATATCCACAGTGCTGCCTCTGGCTGCTACCAGGAGATGAACTCTACTCTGACTGAACTTTCTGGGGTAAGTAAACTACATTAGATCAACAGAATATTCCAGCGAGGATTGTCCCATTTATAGAGATGATTGCTTGTCACCTCCAAACAGTTCAGCTACTCCCAATAGACAAGTTAACTTTAGAAAGGATTTACACTGTACGCTTCAAGTGACAGTTGGACCAACTATGGCTTCCCAGTGTCTGTGTCCAGTCTTTGACCTACGTTCACCTTAACTAATTCACCCAATCAAATTCGGTTGCCTTAATGGCCTCCAGACAGTTATAACTTATATAAACTACCAAAACAAATTGACCTAACAGAACTGAAAGTTATTTGGAAGGGTATAGTATACAATGGAAAAAAAATACAGGAAGAAGCAAACCTGCTCTTGAGTTTCTTGACAACCGATTGCCTAAATATAATGGTGTCTTTGATTTCTAATTGAATGGAGGGGCACTGGGGACAGTAAGGGGAAGATGATTGGTCTGTCTACCATCCACAGTACAAAGGATGATGGTGTTTAAAATAAAAAGGTTATTGATTGGCCAATACAGTGTAAAGTCATTTGACCTTTTAAGGGGGGTATTTGGCAGAGAAGGGGAGGCATTCTGACTGAAATTGTCCATTTTAGGACCTATGGTTTGCTTAGCTAAAACATATGAATGACGCAACTTGATTTTGACTTAAATTCATCACTTTACATGTTTGCATTTCCAAACGAGTGTTTTCTGTACAGTGTAACTTGCTTTAGAAACGAAAGCTGTTATAATTGTTTACTGCACTGGAATCGCCACCATTCAAGTGACCTGGCCACCAGTGTGCAATTAGTTGAGGCAAGGCTGACTCAGTGAGAAAGTATCACAAAGGGAGCTCCTAATTACTTTTGGATTCAACTCAATCAAGCCCTTTTGCCAAGGCACAAACCCATGGTGAAGGCTTCATTAAACTGCCTGAATAAGAATGGCACAGCTTCATCTGAGGATTTACTGCCTCAAAAGGGATTAACGATGTGGGAAAGTTGCTTGAATTCTTTTTGGGGGGAAAAGTACAGGAGTAAATATAAAGGTTATTTCCATAGCATTACGATTTTGATTCAAACCGAGATTACAAAATGGTTGAAAATAATTCTGATCACTTTAGAGACAGATGGTACAAACACCAACGAGGTTCAAGTAGAAACTTGAAACCATCCCAAATATCAGACATAATCCTCGCATACTTATTGAAACCAAGTCTCCATCTTTCTTTTTAGAGCTTCACCTCAGACATGAACAGTCTTGTTGCACTTCATGAACTCTACAAGTATATCAACAAGTATTATGACCAGGTAATACAAACACACACACACACACAAAGACATATACAGCGCGCAATCATTGAGTCGTGGCATCCGTTTGGTGTTGCTTAGATCGTCATGTCTCTGGAAGAAGACAGCTCTGGTCAGAAGATGCAGTTGGCCTATCGACTGCAGCAAGTCGCTGCATTGGTGGAGAACAAGGTCACTGATCTCTAATCACCTTTTGACCGACGCTCTTCCATAGACCCAGAAGGTCGCAGGGAATAGAAATTCAAGTGGGGACTTATTCTTAAGAGAATCAAGCACTGAAGAGAGCAAAATAAGGCGTGAAAGAGTGCCAATATACTGTATGAGTGTACATTCAGACTCAGGAGACACCGTGTGTCGTGATTGAAGAATGTGGTGGTGCCTGAGAGCAAAGACTCCAGCTTGCACTACTTTTCCCAGAGTTCTTTGCAACTCGTCAAAGCACAAGTGGCGGCATACTATGTTCATGTGATACGTATGCTGAATCCAATCAACCAAGCAATCAATTAATCAATCAGGAAATTCAACACGATTGACACACTGATCACAAAATCAGGAGTCGACTATCGGTATTTCATTTCTTTATAAAAATGGACTCCAAGACCCCCTGGGCGGAGAAAAACTGCCATTGTCGCCAAACAAAAAGGTTAATGTGCGATGGACTTGTGTGGAACCAATGAGGAGCTGCCCCTTGTGCACAAGCAAGTTCCCCCCCGAGATCAGATGACGACAAACGAAAATCAAAAACAAAAAAAACACTGATCTCCGACCTGCTGTTTGATAGTCGCTCACTAACTTACTTGTGTGTACATACTGTAAACCTTATTTAATTCCTATTTATCCCAGCTGTGCCTTGACTCTTGCAGCTAGGTGGCGCTGTCACGGCAGCAAACGGTAAACAAAATCAAAAGAGCCGAGAAAATGAGTGGCGGCAAGAGTCCGAGGCTGTGCCAGCAGCCAATAGCGAATGTGTGTAATACATCGAACGCATCTAAAATTCCGAATGGTATCATATCAGCATCTTTCATGTCAAATTTATTTTATTCAAGCTATATAGCACAGTTCTAGCTCTGAGCCTACGAGCACATATGATGTTATGCTAACTGTTTGAACAACATGCATGTCAAATTTGAAATCTTTATCTTCTAGTATCGAGCAGCTGTAGTGACTGAAGTCAAATGTCCATAAATAGAAAAAAAGCAATAATATTATTAACCATTGTGATGATGATGAGCACACTGCTGTTTTTTTTTCATGACGGATCACACAACGAGGGTCATACGACTCTATCGGTGATTCGGGGCTGCCAACTACTCTGTAATTTCAGGAGTTTCTCCGGAAATGCAACGCAAACTCCGGGACTCTGGACAACCTCCCTAAACTCCGGAAATATGCAAAAAAATTCTAAACCGGTCCTCGAGGGCCGCTGTGGGTGCAACACAGACACTTTGACCAATGAGATTACGGCAGAAAACAAGAAGGACCTGATTGCAATCCACTGATTGCACTTGTAGGACACCAGATTGGTGAAAAGGTCTCCTCTTTATAGGTTGGAATGAAAACCCGCACCCACTGCGGCCCTTTGTGGAATAGTTTGCCCACCCATGTCTAAAGCATAGTTGTCAAACTCATTCCAGAAAGGGCTGAGTGGATGCAGATTTTTGTTCCAACCCACCAAGACGACGCCTTTTCATCAATCTGGACTCTTACAACTGTAATCAGTTGATTGCAGTCAGGTTATGCTTCCAGCAGACCTCCTCATTGGCCTAACTGTCTGCACTGTTTCAGTAGGGAAGAAAACCTGCACCCTCGTGGCCCTGTCTGGACTCAGTTTGACACCTGTGTTCTAAAGGATGTAGGCGTAAACAGCACTGGTAAGTCTTATCAATATGCCTGCTCGGGTTAAGTGAAAATGGATGGCAATTTGGATGAAGAATAATAAGAAACCCAGACACTCGCAGAAGTTTATTGGTTCGTATACGATGAAATATCCCATGTTGAAGCCGTCTCCAAATGACCACATTTTGCGCATTGCAGAACATGCAAGTGCGACTTCAGCGTACAACATGTTGGAATTACTGACTGTAAAATGCACGTAGAAGGACCCAAACACAAAGATAAACTTATTTTTATTATGCTGTACTTTTTCAATAGTTTGCAAAAACACTTTCATTTAATGTAAAAACATGATAATAAATGTTTGATTTAAACTTCCTACGCTTATTTTTTTTTTTACATTTTCTCTGGATTTTGTGTGAAACGCATTCACTCCGGACATACTGCTGAAATGGGGTCGACGGAGGTTGGCAGCTCTGGTGTTTTTACGCTGGGTTTTAATGTACATATTCTTGTTCTTACTAATCTTTTTATGAAAACACAAACTTAAGTCAACATGATGACCATGATGATTTGTTCTTGTGATGTTGGTGACGTGTCTCGCTTCCTTTGTTTTGGCGTGTCTTGTATTTTCAACACTATTGAGTTTGCATGTGTGTGACGATGCGGAAGATTCGTGGTGCATTTGGGGAACAAAGGCAATGATGAATATGAGAAAATATGTATAAATGGGAGGAAGCTGCTGATCTTTGTACTACACTTTTGATGAGATGTGTCTCCGCTCTGCTTTTTCTACTAGTGATGAACTAGATTATTCCATTCAAGCACATCCAACTTTTTTACTGACGGTGTGAAATCAATTCGCCGTGTGACACGTTTTTATCATGACAAAAAAAAATCATTAAAGTCTAATTTTTAACATGCAGTCTTCTGTCTGTTGGCCACTCTATTGTGTGCGGCTGTCCAGGTCATAAATAAGATAAATTTCACCCCTCATCTCATCTCGTCCGCTTTATCCTCATTAGGGTCAGGGGGGTGCTGGAGCCAATCCCAGCTCTCTCTAGGCCAGAGGCGGGGGACACCCTGAATCGGTGGCCAGCCAATCGCAGGGCACAAGGAGACGGACAACCATGCACATTCACACCCATACCCATACCTAGGGGCAATTTAGAGTGTCCAATCAGCGTACAATACATGTTTTTGGAATGTGGGAGGAAACCGAAGTACCCGGAGGAAACCCACGCAGGCCCAGGGAGAACATGCAAACTCCACACAGGTGGACCGACCTGGACTTGAACCCTGGACTCCAGAGCTGTGAGGCTGACGTGCTAAACACTCACTCCACCGATTAAAATAAATTGAGTATTTTTATATTAATGAGGTTGCATGAGCTTTATTTTATTTTATACAGTTTAGTGTATGCTTTAGTTATCATGCACTCAGCATTTTTTAATATTCATATATTATATATAATATATATATATAATAGATATATAAATATATATATTATATATATAGTATATGGTTGTAGACGTCAAATCTTTTTGACTGACTGAGACCTACTGAAACATAAATTGGACGCCCATACCCATCAATGGTCTGCAATGAGTTAAATACTATGAAAATATATATACAGTGTTACTTGGTACCATAACCAGAATGTATTTTATTTATTTAATTAACTTTGTATTTATTAATAAGTTTGTTATATATATATTTAAAAAAAAATACTACTATTTAAAGCTTCTGCAATTACATGAAATAGTTACTTGACGTGTAAAGTGTTAAAAAAAAGTTACTATAAAATAATAAAGATTTTCAAATAACTGAAAATAGTCACTTGGAAAGAGTAAATGTCGGGTGTCAACTTTTGAATAGCTGTACACTGACACAATCCCTGAAAAGGTAAAAATGACGGGGAGTAATGGAAAAAAAGTACGTAGTCAAGTGGATTTTTACCTACAATATTGTCATATCATTGTTTATTATTAGTAAACCAAAGCTGGTAATACTCCAGACCGATTGGTGGCGGTAATGCGCGGAATTCAGCATGAACCCGCCGTTCAAGTAAAAAAGAGGAAGAAGAATCATTGACTTCAGATAGTCACTTCAAGTAGCAGCGAGTCATCTAGACAGCGAGTGTACGCCCATCTGTTCGGGTTCGGCCAAGTCAAAAACGACAATTTCAAGAGGCCATTTCATTTTGACGCCATGGATCCCGTCGGCCAAGGTAAGCCACGAATGTGCCAGCGTGGGCATGTTGGCTCGCTTGGGTGGAGTTTACATCGACGCCGCGCGGTGTGTAAATAAATGTCGGTTCAAGTCTGTAATAGAGTCTACAATTTTCCGAACGTCATGTACAAGTTTAAGGGGTGTGGACGTGTAGAGATGTGTTATCGTGGTCGATTGAGAACCGAATCTAACTCAACTGGATGGAACAGAACGGGCCCATTGCTACGTGCTACTGGATGGACCAACTCGCCGAGTGAGCGTTATTAGTAAATTACTTGTATTTGGCACTTTCCTCGGAACATTTGCCGCTTAGTATTTCATTTGAAATTGTGTCATTCGTTGAAATGAAGGCAAATGCGTGTGCTTTAGTTGACATTTGAGAAGCAATTTCCTGGCACTCAGACTGCAAGCAAGGCCATCTTGTTGTTGACAACTGACACGGCAAAACCAATGACGTCACGTCCGGCACTTTCTAACAACTTCCGTTTAAGATTCTGTTGTGACTTGTAAAGTAGACTACCTGGTGCCAATATTCCTCTCTGCGCTTGATGGAAAATAATTGAAAGCAAGTGTATAAGAATATTTGTCGTTTACTGTCGAACATGACCCATTGATTGATCCCCAACGAACCAATGAGGTGGCCTATTTGTGATATAATATATAAACAAGTTTTTATTTGATTGCATATTCATTCATTTAATCATTTTCGGAACCGCTTATCCTCACAAGGGTCGTGAGGGAAGCTGGAGCCCGTCTCAGCTAACTTCGGGCACGAGGCAGGCGACGCCCTGAATTAGTGGCCAGCCAATCGTAAGGCACGAGGTGATGGACAACCATTCACGCTCACACCTAAGGGCAATTTAGAGTGTCCAACCAGCCTACCATGCATGTTTTTGGGATGTGGGAGGAAACTGGAGTACCTGGAGAACATGCACAAACTGCATGCAAGAGGACCGAGCTGGATTTGAAACCAGGACTGATTGGATTGGATAACTTTATTAATCCCGTATTTGGGAAATTTCATGTCATTTCAATGACACGTAATTTGACAAAACTCTTCACTGTCGTTCATGGTACAGATGTCAACTTGAACTCCCCCAACAAAGGTCTGCCTGTGGAACATTCCGCAGGGCTGGACGGTTTTCCGGTGGAGGGCACGCTGGGCAACTCCGGCAACCCACTCCCACCAGGCCTGACGGAGGAGGAAGCTGAAGAGCTACGGAGCGAGCTCATCAAGGTGACGTCGACTTTGTTTCTGATGTATCATTTTGTCAATATGTGCTCTCCCTCTCTTTGTATTCCGTTGTTTTTTTTTAATTTGTGATTCGTTCAGGGTTGTGCAGAAACTAACTTATTTTTGTCCATTAGTTCCCAGGTAAATTTAATCTCCGCCTTGATCTAAATCTAGTAATACTTCATCACTTCCCAGTATTTCATCTGCTAGACAGAGCTCCAACCGCAGGTTGAAATGCAAAAAAAATCTGAATTATTTTTGTAGTATCCAATCTTTTTGTGTAGATGTTCAGTCCATAGACCACGTAAAAAAAGCGACCTAGATTAGATGACAGGTTACTATATGTCATTTGGCTAATTTAGAACGACCCTTTTAAAAGAATCTGACTTGACTCAGTGAAAGGCCAAAACATGGGATATGGGTCAGTTGAAGGTCATCTCTGAATGTAGCCTTGGGTATAGCAAGTGGAGTCTTTTGGATTGCTTTTCAGGTGGAGGAAGAGATCGGCACCCTGCGTCAGGTTCTGTCCGCCAAGGAGAGACATGCGACGGAACTCAAGAGGAAACTGGGCCTAAGCCCCCTCAACGAGCTCAAGCAGAATCTCACTAAAAGCTGGCAGGATGTCCAGACCTCCAATGCGTATGTACTTGTTTTTCACTTTGAGAAATCATGTTTTCACAAAGACGCCATTTAGCGGTGCTGAGCCATTGTGCTATGCATACATTTCTTTATTTAAATACAGTTTTATTTCATAATATTCAGCACTGAGTGCCATCTTGAGTTCTTCTAGAAAGTTTGGCATTCCGTATTTTCATCTTGTTGACAGTCTGATCAAGTGTATTCAATGTTTTTTTAAGCAATGCCAACAATTCTCCTTTTTATGATTTCCTAACTGATAAAACTATGTATTAACTTGATCACCAATGTATTTGTCACAACGCCCTTTGGCATTACCACATTTTTAATAACTAATAAGCTGCACAATCAATGAACTAGTTTATTTTCATACTTAAGGTCCACCTGATTATAAGGTGCATCAATGCAATGCAATTGTAATTTGTTCTTCATCTTACAACAATATAATTGTTAAAAAAAATATTTATGAGTATGGTAAATGTTTATCTTGGGCCCTTTACTGGACCGTTATGGTGCAGTTTTCCTCCGCAAAATCGGTTCAATGTCAATAATACATTTCCAAGCTATCAGCAGCTTCTTAAAATAACAGGACACAGACTCAAACTCACATGGAAAAAAATGAAATGGGGAAATCCCTAGTACAGATGGGCCTTGAGGCAGAACAAGCAAAGGAGAAGCTCTTTTTTTGTCTGTTTGTTGGTCGAGTCCTTCTCAATGGTGGGTAAGCCCCATTAACTTTCATCCTGTTGTATGCCTTCCCCATTGTACAGCACATTAGTTGACATGGGCCAGTTGGATTCACAATTCTGTTGTTGCAACTGTTGCGAGGCACCACACCTGTCACACAAGATCCAAATCTCAAGGTCTTTGCGATCAATATCAGCTGTGAGCTAAAACTGGGTAGTAGTGACTTAAAACAAATGCAAGGCGGTAGTCAACATGTCTAAAAGTTTGCAAATGGCTTTTTTCTGTTATTTGTAAACCTCACAAAAATTTGTACTTAAGTATGTGGATGGCACTGCTGTCTTTTGTGGTTAGAATTTGAGTTTTGTGATTTCCTGGGGACAACGACTCCCCCCTTTCCCCTCCGACATCCCTTTAGATAAAGTATGGCAAACACGCAGTGTTAATGTGCTGGCTAAAAGGAGGTGACGTTGACATCGTGTATCACCTGTCAAAAGAAAGTATCCAGTGGATTTACAGTCAGCTGTGTCTCCCCCAAACATGCATGTAAATATGCTGATAGTGGAATTCACCCAATAGGGCCAATATTTAACTCCTTTGTTTTCAATGAGAATCAAATATGCTGTCATGTTTAGGTTTTATGATAGAAAATGTATTCATAGATGACAGTCTTGGTATTCAAGTATTGCGTACTTCTATATGATAGCATCACAAGCTGCATTGTTGTTTATTTATCCTGCTGTTGTGTCTTCAGATATGTGTCTGCCTCGGCTACTTTGGATGACATTACCCGCTCTGAAGCGTGAGTTGTTCCATTCTTTTTGTTTCTCTATCTGGCTTGACTCGAGCTACTTGTTGGAGCTTCTCGCTTTTTGGTGGCCCTTCCCTGTCTGTCTGTTTTCAGCTGTTGTCGGAGGACAACTTCAAGGTCATATACAGATATAGTGGTAGCAGTATTGTAACCAGAGGCGGGTATACAAAGCTCATGGTAACGATCGTCTCATGATATGGCTATACAGCAATTATCGATACAAAGATGAAATATGAGCTATTTTCAACCTTCTGCTGTGAATTGAAAGAGATTATTACGAGTAAGCGTCTAATGCATTTCAATTGGGACGGGGGCAACGAAGAATGTTCATCCGCTGCCACCCCTTCCACCTAAAATGGACTGGACTTCTATATTCCTCATTCGCAGCCAATGAGTTAACACGGACATTTGTTGTAGAAGGTTTTGCTAGCAACTTGTGGATTCCTTTTTTCTAAACGGTCAGGGTTTTTTAAAACGTTATCGTTTCTTGGCGGAGCATTTGGGAAAAAAAATGTGTCAGCACTTTGATGCCAAAATGCACCCTTACCTGTTCTGCATACTGCCATGCTCACTTCCTGCTTCTCAACCAATTCGCATTAACCCTTCCCACTCAGAAATGTATGGGCTGCTATCAGTGACCTCTTTAGTTACACACGACAGACATTGACAAGGCATTCAATGGCCAAAACTGGCTTCAAGTAGTTTTTGTTATTCGGATTAGCTGTAATCACTGGGATTTGTGGGCAATTTAAACATCAAGACCAACGTGAAAGAAGTTTAGCATGTCTCCTCATGGATAGAACCACAAACTGAGCATCCTTGTGTGTTGGAAAAATTTCTTCGTGACTCTGGAGAGTGAGGGAAGATGGCAGAATTGAATTTTTGTGTTTTGCTGGAAAACTAAATTGATTTTACACCTTAAAATCTAAGCAAACTGGTCTAGTTTGAAGTCAAAGTGATTGATAGACTGGGCTTCAGTTTCATTAAATATTCATTACAATAAACTACTCCAAGCAAGATTCGAGATGGTCATTTTAATCGCTCACCATGACTCGCAGAGCGTGACTCTCTTCATACTATGTACAAAACACATTAGTGTGTCTTATGCTAACTCATGCATTCAAATCCCATCCTTTCTCCTGCCCCCCAACCTTTCTCTTCTTATAACCTAAATATCGGCTCAAATGAGGATATTTATTGCTTGAAGCTAATGTGGCTAACAGAGAATCGGTGGTGGTTGCTGGTTAAGGAGCCAGCTTGTACAAACTGGTTTCTAAACTGTCTACTGTCTTTAAAATAAGTGAAATGATGTTCTTCAAGCACAGCGATTCAGGACACCCCACGCTGGAAACTGCGCCGAGAACCGCCATGAAAAACGGCAAGTTGCCAAAGGAGGGGTCCTCACCTCTTTGACACTCCCTTCCACAGATACAAGAAGACTCAGGAGACCCTCTCCCAGGCGGGTCAGAAGACCAGTGCTGCTCTCACCAACGTGGGCTCGGCCATCAGCAGGAAGCTCGGGGACATGAGGTAGACACCGCTCGACTGCTTGTGACTGTTCAACCAATGCGCAAAATTCTGACTACTGGCCTGACTATCAATGCTTTTTCATCTGAGATACATTATGACCGTTTCCATATTTTTAATCCATGAATCATTGGGCGTTTGGGTCAGCAACTGGAAAATGATTCCCAAAACAACAAAAACTTAGACAATAATAGATTTGCACTACTAATATGACTCAAATGTGCTACCTCTTTTGGGGAAAGGAAAAACAAGCAGCTTTGGGCTCTTGACTCCTAACTCTTGTCCTCTTTCTCCACTCGTGTTCTTGCTGTGGTGAACTACTGCTTTGGCCTCACTCATTTTTGTGCTTCATTTAACGCTGCTGTGTGCTCTGCAGAGCGCTCCCCTTCTCCAATTCTTTTAGGTAAGACTGTGCTACTTCCTCCCTGCCACGAGGGATGTGTGTGTCTGACTTTTCCTGCGTGGATGTCAGGCAGCTTTGTATTCTAACACTTGCACTTGTCTTTGTCTCCTCTTCATGCTTACAAAGTAGCCACTATTCCATTCGCCACTCCATAAGTATGCCAGCTATGAGGTAATGTAACACACACAAACTAACCTTGTAATAATAATAACAATGTAATTCATTGTGTTAGAATGTCCTCATTCAGATATGTTATCATGTTACCGTATTTATTTGAGTGTAACGCGCAACATTTTGTACCAGAAAACTGAAGCAAAGTTCAGGTGTGCAGGTCTTCGCTTTTATGATCAAATCCCGGTGAAAAAGTCCCGTCCACAGCTGTTATTATGGGAGATGTAAAAACCTGTCTTTTTCCGCCAGATGGCGATCATCTACCTTCTTTTACAAAAGCCTCCTCCAAATAACCCTTGACAAGTTTATATGGTAAAAGGGGTCAAAATTAATAATGTTGCTCCAGGGAAACGTTAGCAGGGCACCTGCTCACACGAGTCCGCCCAAGGAGCGCTATCCTCGCTCGAGAAGAATGGAATCAATTGTTTGGTGAATCTGATGATATATTTTTTTAAATATTATGATGATGAATTAGACTTTAAGGATTTAAAATTGTAAATTCCATTTGAGAATTGTGTTCATACTGGTAGTAGTTTGTTTCACCAGGGTTCCGTACCATATGTTGTAAATAAATGTTTTGTCATGGCGACATATGTTCAGCATTTGCCAGTTACCAGTACCGGTGCAATCCTTGGTGTGAGCTGAGAAAAACTGGGAAAAAAATTATACCAATTTTTAGTCACAAATTATGGGTGCGCATTATACACGGGTGCGTGCTATACTCGAATAAATACGGTAATATACCCGTGTTAAGAAGCAGGAGCTAGTCAACAAAAATGTATCACTACTGCTAATGATGGACGATTCCATTTCTGAGGGGGGGAAAAACCTTTATTATCCTAAATATGAATTGAACTGTAGCAGAAAGTTACAACATTAACTCACTATGATGGCGACATATGTCCAATCCTTTTTGGACATCTATTGCATCATGGCAACCAATGCCTTTAAATTAGAAATGTTAACTTACTGGTTGCAATGTTGACACTCATGTTACAGGAACTCTGCCACCTTCAAGTCGTTCGAGGACAAAGTGGGCAACATGAAGGTGAGCGACTCTCATTTTCTGAACTGCTTCATCCTCACTAGGGTCGCGGGGGGTGCTTGAGCCTATCCCAGCTAACTTCGGTCCAGAGGCAGGGGACCCCCTGAATTGGTGGCCAGCCCATCGCAGGGCACAAGGAGACAAACAACCATTCATGCTCACCCTCATACCTAGGGGCAATTTAGAGTGCCCAATCAGCCTACCATGTATTTCTTTGTAATGTGGGAGGAAGCCGGAGTACCCGGAGAAAACCCACGCAGGCCCGGGGAGAACATGCAAACTCCACACGGGTGGACTCACCTGGATTTGAACCCAGGTCCCGCACCATGAGGCCAACGCGCTAACCACTCGCGCCGCCGGGCTGCCCTTGTCATAACGAGGAATACAATTTGATTTCGATGATAAAATGTAATCTTCTCATAATCAACTGAACGCGACTTCCTTCTTTTCCCACCCAGTACAAGGTGGTGGGGCCTCGAGGAGATGAGGGGATGAATTCCACCTCCCCGACCCAGGAGAACCCACCTTTCTGAACACCTGCAAGCAGCCCGAGACTTGTCACCACCTCACTTTGCAGTGCCGCCCGCCAAAGGCCTCCACCGAAACCACAACTGTTTAGCGTCCCCTCCGTTGCCATCCAGTTTGAAGTTTCCTCGCTTTTCTCCACTACTCATCCATACTCCTTCATATGAACGAACGCACGCTCGCAACGCGGGGCACTCGTGGGCCACGCTTAGACCGGCTGGTGCGCTTCTCCTCTCGGCCCCATCCCGTCAACAAAGCTCTTGGGAGAACACTTTTGTATAACACTTTTTCACTGCTTTGCATAGTTTTTTTTTCTTTTTCCCCCTCCTTTTTTTTTTTAAAACAAGAATGGTGCCAGTATTTTGCATGAAGAAGAGGAAACAAGAAAATGAGCAAATCGCACACTAAAATAGGCGTGCGCGTGACTCGCCGAGGCTCATCCGAACTCCTCTTCAGCCAAGAATGACCTCTTGCTTCGGTGTTTGTCAATATGCCGCCATGTTGGACAGGAGACTTCAAACAAAGCCCAAGTCCTGGTTGAGTTTCCATCCCCCCCTTCTTTTTTGCTCATTAAAACCCTTAACAGAGCAACACCAACAGACTTTGTCACACTGCAATTACTATACGCAATGAGTAAAACACTGTGACTTATTTATTTGGGGCAATTGTTACATGTCATTTAATAGACAACACAACACTCGCAGTGCTGCCCGAAGAAACATTTAAATTCCCCATACTTCAGGGCAACCTTAAAAATGACACTCATTCATTTGTAAACTGTTGTCTACCTTTTGCGCTTTTTTGTTTCCTCGTTTGAAATTGCCAAACTTACTTGACTTGTCATACTGCATTTATGATGAGGATTTTTCAGAATTACATGATTTATTAGCTCAACTCACGTTTTTAATGAGAAGAGATAGAGGAGCAGAAGACACTTGCTGACGTTGTTGTCAAGAGTGTAAGGCTGTTATGGGTCTTGATGCTGGACTGGTATTAGATTACTATTGTGACTTTTGAAAGACTGGTGAGTGAATTTTAGTTTTGGTTATGAGTTACAAATAAAGCATTCCTTTAAATGAGCGAACAAGTTGTCAAATCTGTCCATTCCAACAATGGAATTATTCTTAAATTCCCCCCAAGAAAATGACCGTTGAATAATTAGAAGAACAATTCACATCACTCAAATTTCAACATATTCTTGACCAAAATTCCCGTTAAATCCAATCTACATTCAATGAATAACAGAAATACTTTTTGGCTCTGTTTTGCAAGTTGGAAAGTTATAACATTTTGATGGAAATTTACCACACAAACAAATTACGCTAATAATACAATTGCTAGAGAAAAAAAATCTCAGAAGACTTGCTAAATGGTGTTTTTTTTTATATTGAAAGAAAAAAAGCCTTACTATATGTGGTCTGCGGTTATATGATTTAAAAGAATCCTCATTATACGTACATGGTAATTTTTTGGAAGGATTAATAACCTTAATATACAGGGGGGAAAGCCCTGCTATACAGGGTGTGTGGATTTTGCACTGTGATTCCGTGTGTCTCCGTTGCGGGGGACATCAAGATTCTGTGTGAAATTAAGTTCTACTCATACAGAAAACTGCAATGGTGGACCCTCAGGGCCTGCAAGGCCTTCTCTGCTGGCCTAGAAAATATCTGAATCACGGACTGATGTTAATTATATTTTGGCCAGGAATACTTATTAAATAATTCCAAATTGTCTCTCAGATTCCTTTCATTGCTTTCCCCCTGGTTGCGCTGCTTCCAGGGGTGTTTTCATATTTAAGCATTTAACCAATCACATATCAGCCATTATTTGTTGCCAGGGTCAGAAATCTACCTGGAGTCCTTCACAATCAGTTCTGCAGGCTCTGCAGCATAAAATAAGCGTGGATAAAACTGTTGCTTTAGCCAATCAGATTTCGAGTGGGTGACACCAAGGCCTTCTCATAGGCGTAGGGATACGTCATCGCTTTCACAAGCTATGATTGGCTAGTGATAGAGTGGATGACCAAGGTCAGAGTTCAAATGGCCACCCCCAACCTTCAAAATGGCTGATGAGCCAGGAGCCAGATCGGGAGTGGACTGCAGAGCAGCTTGGAAGTGACGATTTACCGAAGAAATACCTGATAAAGCTCTCACAGGACAATGCAGCACATTCGGTACGTTGTCAATTGGGGATTTTTAAGCCCCATATCTCGTTTTAAGGGAGTTTTTGATGGGAGCATGCTTTGATCGCATGCTGTAGCCCTATGTGGATGGAGAAAAATGTTTGCAAACAAATTGGCTACATTGCGTTACCTATAGCTCTTTGTTTGAAAAGAAATCATTCCATTGTGTGTTTGAGTTCCACAACGAGCACAGACTTTTGGGGAAACATCAAGAATGTGGCCAAAACAGACCAGCTTGTCGACGCCATAACAAGCTGTTTGTCAGCAAAGTGATTTTTTTTTTAATACTAGTTTCTATTTTCTCTATCAGTGTAATAATTAAATCTTTGAGTTCAGTATTCAAGGCTTTGCTCAATTAGCTTTTTAAAAATTATTATGATACATTCAAATTTTGAATGAAAACACCCTAACTCACGTGTCAAACCGATTCCGCCGAGGGCCGCGGTGGGTCCTGGTCTTTGTTCCAACTGATCCAGTGCTGACATTTTAACCAATCAGGTGGCTTCTAAAATAAGTAGCACCTGACTTTAATTAACTGATTACACTTGCAAAAGGTATCCTCTTGTTGAGTTGGAATGAAAACCTGCACTCACTGCGGCCCTTTTGAGGACCGGTTTGACACCCTGGCAGTAACTGGTCTGGTGTTGATTTTTAATAGCAAGAACCTGTGTGGATAACTCACACCCACATAAGTGCCATCAGTGGAGGTGTAAGGAATAAACAGTACACTTATTGAATATACGTATATAGTAAAGCTTTTTTCTTTAAAAAATCGACATAGTATAGTAAGGCTAAGAAAGTCGGAGAATAAATCTGACTTCTGATTCTTCTCCTAGTTATTGCTGTGGTCCAGTGGCAAAAATATTGGTTCAGAACTTGAGGTGGGAATCAGGAGTGAGTTCAATTCCACTCTTTGCAATTCACAAATTGTTTATTGAGGTAATGAAAAGGATAAATATAACTTCCAATCACTTCATTTCAGAAGTCACTGTGGTCCAGTTGCAAAGACAAACGGTCAGAACTGCTGGTGGACTCAAGTTCAAATCAGGAGTGAGTTCAATTCCACTCTTTGCAATTCTCAAATTGTTTATTGAGGTAATGAAAAGGATAGATATAACTTCCAATCACATCATTTCAGAAGTCACTGTGGTCCAGTGGCAAAGACAATGGGTCAGAACTTCAGGTGGACTCAAGTTCAAATCAGGAATGAGTTCAATTCCACTCTTTGCAATTCTCAAATTGTTTATTGAGGTCATGAAAAGGATAGATATAACTTCCAATCACATCATTTCAGAAGTCACTGTGGTCCAGTGGCAAAGACAATGGGTCAGAACTTCAGGTGGACTCAAGTTCAAATCAGGAATGAGTTCAATTCCACTCTTTGCAATTCTCAAATTGTTTATTTAGGTAATGAAAAGGATAAATATAACTTCCAATCATGTATAGGCGGGCCGCCTCGTGGTGTAGTGGGTAAGTCACCTGCCTGCGACGTGGGTGTCGAGGGTTCACGTCCCGGTGTCGCCAGTCAACGACTGTATGGTGTCGGCAGTCGGCCGAAGGCCGACTGTCGAACACCACCAGGAACCCCCCCTCCCAACTGTCTTCCGGTCAGCCGAAGGCTGACCGGAAATATTGTTTTGCTGAAAAAAATGACTAAGTCTTTATTTGAATAAAAAAAGGATTACCCATTTACTGAACTACTAGTGTAGTGATTAGTCAAACAAGAGAGGGATTCGAACCCCATCTCCCACATGGCAGTCAAATCCACTAACTTGAGGTCTGTCTGACCCATTGTCTTTGCCACTGGACCACAGTGACTTCTGAAATGAGATGATTGGAAGTTATATTTATCATTTTCATCACCTCAATAAACAATTTGAGATTTGCAAAGAGTGGACTTGAACTCACTCCAGATTTGAACTTGTGTCCAACTTCAATTTCAACCCATTGTTCTTGCCACTGGACCACAGTGTCTTCTGAAATGATGTGATTGGAAGTTATATTTATCCTTTTAATTACCTCAATAAACAATTTGAGAATTGCAAAGAGTGGAATCAAACTCACTTCTGATTTGACCTTGAGTCCACCTGAAGTTCTGACCCATTGTCTTTGCCACTGCCTTTGCCACTGCACAACAATTTGAGAATTGCAACGAGTGGAATTGAACTCATTCCTGATTCCCACCTCATGTTCTGACCCAATGATTTTGCCAGTGGACCACAGCAACAACTAGAAGGTGAAGAATCAGAAGTCAGATTTATTCTCCGACTCTCTTAGCCTTACTTGCTATGTCATTTTTTAAAGAAAAAAAGCCTTACTATACTATGTCGTTTTTTAAGAAAAGAAGCCTTACTATACAATATCGTTTTTTAAGAAAAAAAGCCTTACTATACTATGTCGTTTTTTAAGAAAAGAAGCCTTACTATACAATATTGTTTTTTAAGAAAAAAAGGCTTCCTCTACTATGTCGTTTTTCAAGAAAAAAAGCCATGCTATACTATGTCGTTTTTTAGGAAAAAAAGCCTTACTATACTATGTCGTTTTTTAAAGGAAAAAAGCCATACTATACTATCTCGTTTTTTAGGGGGGAAAGCCATACTATACTATGTCGTTTTTTAGGGAAAAAGCCTTCCTCTACTATGTCGTTTTTCAAGAAAAAAAAGCCATGCTATACTATGTCGTTTTTTAGGGGGGAAAAGTCATACTATACTATGTCGTTTTTTAAGAAAAAAAGCCTTACTATACTATGTCGTTTTTTTAAGAAAAAAAGCCATACTATACTATGTCGTTTTTTAAAGGAAAAAAGCCATACTATACTATGTCGTATTTTAGGGGGAAAAGCCATACTATACTATGTCGTTTTTTAGGGAAAAAGCCTTCCTCTACTATGTCGTTTTTCAAGAAAAAAAAGCCATGCTATACTATGTCGTTTTTTAGGGGGGAAAAGTCATACTATACTATGTCGTTTTTTAAGAAAAAAAGCCTTACTATACTATGTCGTTTTTTTAAGAAAAAAAGCCATACAATACTATGTCGTTTTTTAAAGGAAAAAAGCCATACTATACTATGTCGTATTTTAGGGGGAAAAGCCATACTATACTATGTCGTTTTTTAGGGAAAAAGCCTTCCTCTACTATGTCGTTTTTCAAGAAAAAAAGCCATGCTATACTATGTCGTTTTTTAGGGGGGAAAAGTCATACTATACTATGTCGTTTTTTAAGAAAAAAAGCCTTACTATACTATGTTGTTTTTTTAAGAAAAAAAGCCATACTATACTATGTCGTTTTTTAAAGGAAAAAAGCCATACTATACTATGTCGTATTTTAGGGGGAAAAGCCATACTATACTATGTCGTTTTTTAGGGAAAAAGCCTTCCTCTACTATGTCGTTTTTCAAGAAAAAAAAGCCATGCTATACTATGTCGTTTTTTAGGGGGGAAAAGTCATACTATACTATGTCGTTTTTTAAGAAAAAAAGCCTCACTATACTATGTCGTTTTTTTAAGAAAAAAAGCCATACAATACTATGTCGTTTTTTAAAGGAAAAAAGCCATACTATACTATGTCGTATTTTAGGGGGAAAAGCCATACTATACTATGTCGTTTTTTAGGGAAAAAGCCTTCCTCTACTATGTCGTTTTTCAAGAAAAAAAGCCATGCTATACTATGTCGTTTTTTAGGGGGAAAAAGCCATACTATACTATGTCGTTTTTTTAGGAAAAAAAGCCTTACTATACTATGTCGTTTTTTAAGAAAAAAGCCTTACTATACATGGTCTTTTTTGTAAATAAAAAGCCTTACTATACTATGTCGTTTTTAAAGACAAAAAAGCCTTACTATACTGTGTCGTTTTTAAAGAAAATAAGCCTTACTATACTATGTCGTCTTTAAAGAAAAAAGCATATACTATGTTGTTTTTTAAGAAAAAAGCCTTACTATACTATGTCGTTTTTTACGAAAAAAAGCCTTACAATACTATGTCGTTTTTTTAAAGAAAAAAGCCTTACAATACTATGTCATTTTTTAAGAAAAAAAGCCTTACTATACTATGTCGTCTTTTAAGAAAAACGCTTTACTGTGGGGGGGCTTCAGCCTTTAAAAAAAGACCATGTCTGGTAAGGGTATTCGTTGATTTTCTGAACGGCTTATCCTCATACGGGTCGTATGTCCCACTGGTCAATGGCATACATTGAGCTAAAAACTATGAAATTAAAAATCTACTCTCAAGTCATTTTGAGCATTTATTGAGCAGATTTAAAAATTAATAATCCAAGCAACCCTCTGACGTGCAAATATATATTTCTGATCTTACAAATACAATTAGCAGATTTTCTTCTCGATAAAAATATAAAAACGGCATTGTTTGTGTCAGATTAGACGGGCAGACTGTTTAGTATTCTTTGTGTTGTGATGAAGATCAGACGACAAATCTGAATGTGGTTGCTGTTTTTACACAAATGTAGCCAGTAGGTGGGTGAAGACGGACTCTCTTTCGGCTGACGCTACCTGATGATGAAGGAGCCGATGGAGGACCAAGCCTTCTGCAGAAGCACCAGGAAAGCCACCAGGTAGAACAGCGCAATGACAGCCTGAAGAAAAGCATCACACAGGAAGAAGGACACGGTGACGGAAAAAAACGCCAGGAAAAGCTCTTAAATAGAAAAGAAAAACATTGCTGGGAAGAGGAGACCAAGAGGAGTCAGAAGAGGTAAAAATGGCATAACGCATGGGTAGGCAATTAGCCCATCGCTAATCATAGTGTATATATGCCTCTATTAACAACAATGAATGTTGCATTTTCTTATGTAAAAGTAGATCCATTGAGGCTCCAACTCTTTTTAACTAAAAATTAACCAAAACTTCAAAAGTGTAATTAATTTGTTTCGGTTAAATTACACTCTTTATGTACACATTATTTTACACGTGAACTTCTAAAATCCTTGTTAGATGGATTTGCCAATGCCCACCCTTTAATATCCTCGGGGTGGGAGGTGAGGGGTCACTTTATATTTGTTTTCCAATATATTTATTGAGGTGTATATCCTGAAGAGAAGCAAAACAGTGTTGGTACAATCATCACATACCTGTTGCGTGTCGATTTGAGCTGCCATTTCCTCTTGGGAGTCTGAACATTCCTTGGCTTCTCCTTTCGCCTCCTCTTTCGCAAGGAGTTGCACCTTCTCACATTCGATATCTTCCTGGATGGTGCTTTCAGGAAGCACCAGTGTTGGTTCTGCGTGCAAAATGGGGACTTCTGTAGGCGTGTCCTCAGCTTCTGAATGTTCTGCATTTTGCATACTTTCTAAAGGATCTTCAACTGTAAAAGAAGAGGGGAGGGACTTGGAATGAATGAAAAATTACCCTTAATATACTGCATGTACATATACATACAGTATACAAATATATGCATGCAGTACTAATAAGAAATTGAAAATATCCTGAAAAGGTTGGTGTTTTAATGAGGTGAAAATCTTAATCAGCAAAGTTGCAACCATAAAATGGGTTGTTTTCATCTTTCAACTTGAATTGCCAAAATTAAACTTTGACTTGATATTCTATTGTTTTCATAAACATACATAAATTTAATGAATATTCGATAATTCACCCCACCTGGTCAAAATGAATTGGACGTCTACTGCCGTCAATGGTGAGGTCAATGTAAGGGGGGGACAATTTGTGCATGAGAGGGTTGATTGTAACATACATGCAATGAAGTCAATGGCAGTAATGGCGCGTTCCTGCTGCCTGAAGTTACATCGATAACGTCTCATCTTTTGGTCACTTGGTTTGTGCGTCTCAACCCGATGGAAGCTGCTGGCAGCTTTAACCCTGTGGAGCCACGGAATGGAGGACTTGGGTCTTTCCACTCAAGAAAACCATTCCCATTTTTCATTTGGATTGACGCCATCGGTCAGTGGGACTACTCACTTTGTGATCAACTCTTTGGAGTTCTGCGATTGAGGACAGAAAAACAACAGCTTAAAATATTTGAAAGGGCAATGGAGAATGTTAAAGTGTGACAGGAACAACTTTTTACACAGTTTTAAAAATCTGTTCAATGGTTTCATATTTAATGTTAAAAATACAGTCGTACCTCTACTTACGGAATTAATTGGTTCCTAAACTTTTTTCGTAACTTGAAAATTTTGTAAGTAGAGGTGTACTTTATATGTAAATTCTCTCATTCGTTCCACGGTCCTCAGACAACTACCAAGGAAATGCATTTACTTTTTGGGGCATTTCCTAACTTGGATCTTTTTAATTTAAGAAAAATAATTAATTAATTTTTAACATGCAAATGAATGAGTCGAGATACAAAAAAAGATCCAAATTATGAAATCCCCAAAAAGTAAATGCATTTCCTTATCCATTATTTTATTTTGAATTCCCCTTATTAAGTGATTAAAAACTGTACAAATGCAACATGGCACATATTTTCAGACACACACATAGTGCACACGTAAAAGTCTAAAATGTACTACAAAGTGGATGGCTTTCGGCCCTGGTAGATCGGGCTCTCAATACAAACACGGGTATTACATCTATAATGACCACCGAGGGAGATATTTCAGCGGTGCATGGCACATTTTTATATGCTTTATTTATTTTAAGACATTAAAAAATCCTTTCCTCATAATTTTCTCTCATTTTTGTGTGTTTCCTCACATCTTTCATACAGAATTGGGACACCTTGACCAATTTTAAAGGGTCTAGTTGGTAGTTGTGTGAGGACCGTGGAACGAATGAGAGAATTTACATATAAAGTACACCTCTACTTACGAAATTCCCAAGTTACAAAAATGTCTAGGAACCAATTAATTTCGTAAGTAGAGGCACGACTGTACTTACACCAATAAATGTAAACTACAAAACTCTAGGCTACATTTTCATCCATTTAATTCCCATGGAAATTTCGTTACCTGAACAAAATCCACCATGTCGGGATCCTCCAAAGCGCTGACTGCTTTCTCCAACAATTTCCTGTTAGCCTCTACGCTATCTCCATAGCAACGGACCAGCAATCGGACACCGCCCGCCTTTGCCTCTTCTTCATTAGTGATTCTCTCTGTCATGGCCTTGGTGACGACGATACGCATGGAGAAAAAAAAACGCTCATGTATTGCACAGTCCTCGTATGCTTGCCATAATAGGACACATTGGCTTTAATCTCACACTAAATCGTTCCTCCGCGATTGAGGCCATTCGTCTGAACTTGTCGCATACATTTTGTTTCTGAGTCTTGCAGGTTTCCTAAGCAAAGAAACAAAACAAAAGTTAAGTCATGTGATTTTTTCCAACTCATATATGACAGGGTGGACCCACTTCGATTTTCCTGCACGTCTCGTCAAGCTCATCCATTATTGCTTGAATTTTCTGGTTGATCTCTACCACTGAAGCCACACTCTCCCTCAGCTCGTCCTGCAAAGTATAGATTGAGTGATAATAACAAGATGTTCAAAAGCATTCCAACCAGAGCGGATTATCAATAAAGGGGGAAATCATGCAAGTGCCGTGGTGATGCTGTTTTTGTTTAAAAGCATAAACGGTATGCCTGTGTGTGTGTTTTAATTGGTTGAGTTTTCCAAATCTAACTAGAAAAATGTTGGACTTGAGAGAAGTGACTAAGAAGGACCTTTTTTATTTGGGCAAACAGACCTTTTTATTCTGCACGGCATCTTCCAGAGATTGCACCTGGCATGACTGATGCTCTCCAAAGACCTTACATAGGGAGCAGACGGCCAGCTTGCAGGTGATGCAGTAGATGTTGACCTTCTCATCCGCGTGCTGTGAGCAAATCACCTGAGCAGGTGGTGAAGGTGGGAGAGGGAGGGGCCTGGACAAAAAGTCAATGAAAAACTAATCTTCCTTACGTATGTTTTTTTGTTTTTTACTCCCCACCTGTTGCCGCTGTGAGCGCAGACTTCATGTTTGTAAATGTCGATAATGTTCTCCGCTAGAAGATTACGCCGCAAGCCGTAGACACCGTGGCGGTCCAGGACCACCTCGTGGTGACATGAGGGGCAGCAAATGGTGCCGCTGCTCAGCCTCGAGATGTTCTGAGACTGAAAAAAAGTAATGTTCAAGACTGCAGTATATGCGAATGGTGAGCAAGCATCCCAAAAATAAATAGATGGATGAAAAACCATGTATGAACATATGAGTGGACGCCAGCTTTGTATAAGGTACAAGGCGACGGATCTAAAAATGGCCACACCTACATGTCATGCAAGTAGTTAGAAAGTCAAGAACGGACCTGGTGGAGCTCATCAGCACACTTTCTGCATAGATTGTGCTGGCATGGTAGGATGACGATGGGCTTTTGGAGAAGTTCCAGACAGATGGGACACATCAGTTGCTTCTCCAGGTTGGCAAACTCCGCCTCCCGCTCTGCTCTGCCTTTTTTCAGCTGACTCAGAGACATGGCCTATATTTCCTTTTGATGGGAAAATGAACACAAGACTTCTTTTTGCACTTCATGTTTAACTAATCATGTTGACCTGTGATAACCACGACAGTATAACCCCGAAAGTAAAGAGGAATAGTATTTTTGGTAACACGCTAATCAATAATCACACTTGGACATGCCTAAAACAGAGATATTAAAAGCCCAGTGTGAAAAGCCATAAATGACTTATAAATTTGAGTACCACAGGAATCTCTACGCCAGTAATTGGATGTGTAAATGAGGGACCATCGTCAATACAACTGGTAATATAGTCTCTAACCTCATCTCATTTTCTGAACCGCTTTATCCTCATCAGAGTTGCCGGGGGTGCTGGAGCCTATCCCAGCTGACTCCGGGCCAGAGGCGGGGGACTCCCTGAATCGATCGCCAGGCACAAGGAGACAAAGGACAACCATGCACTCTCACACCCATACCTAGGGGCAATTTGGAGTGCAATTTAGAGGAATTGAATAGAAATGGGGAAATGGGAAAATTTCCTCAATTCATGGTAGAATTTTTGATGGAAAACAAAATAATAGCCTGTTGTGCCTTGAATTACTGAGTTTTTAAGGTGAAGTCACATCAGCCAATTGCAATGACGGCTACCTTGTTCACCTCAAGTGTTTATCCATCAATTCCAAAGACATCCGCATCCTTCAATAGCAATCAATACAACTATGACCAACAATTCCAAAAACGGCCATATCTATCAATTCCAAATTCATCCCATTAAAATGAGTATGAACCGAAATAACCTGATTAAAAGTCAATCCAGTAATCCCTCAAATATCACAGTTAATGCAGACCAGGCATGGCTGCGATAAACGAAAAACCGCAAAGTAGTATCACCCCCATTATTATTACCACAATAAAGTTAATTTTGTTTGAATTTTAGGGTATGGCTGTAAAAGATAAATTTAGGCCGGGCAACCATGATTCGATGTCTAAATCATTGAAAATCAGTTTCTTAATCATTTCTTTCACTGTTGTGAATTGTGTGCTCCTTTGCTATGTTCCCTCAAATCCTATGCATTTTCATTGGGGGTTAATCACAATGGCCGTCAAACCGTGCCAAGGCCCTGGTTGTGTGTGGACTTCCTGTGTGTGGCTCCAGTTTTTTACCTAGGTCTACAATGTCTTGTGTGTCTTGTGTCTCTTGCTACTGCAACCAAGACATTTCCCAAATACGGGATGAAATAAAGTTCTAACCTAACACACAAAGAAGAACGAGAGCACACGTTGACATACCTTTTCTTCTTTTGTTTCACTTGCTGATCCTCTTGGAATCTAACACACTGTTAGTCGTGCTGCGTCTGCATTTTTTTAATGTTGGCAATTACTGCTGCCTATGTGTTTTCGGAGGTCCTTTGGCTACTGAGGTGCATTATGATCTGCAGCTGCCCCTGTGACGAAGAGCTAAATCTGACAAACGCACACACATACACACACACGGACAAGCCATATGAGGCAGGGACAGAATAAGAACAAGCATCACTCTCCAGTTGCATGCACACATGATCAAGAAAAATACTACATCCAAAATGTTTATCAGTCAATCACTAGAGGGACCACGTGTACCACTCTTTAAGAATGACTGCTCTAAACCATTATAAACGTGAAAATTAACTATGTATTCAATAAAAGAGGTATAAGCAAACAATTCAATGCATCATTCCCAAAGGTAAACCCATTTGTGGCAATCTTCCATCCTGGAGAATTAGTAGTTGGGTTAATCTGTCCCAATTAAATTGATGTGTTTAAAACAGCAGAACAGTCCAGAGATTGCAATTGAGATTCCATGGTTTAAGACACTTTAAAATAATTTAAAAGGGGTATCTTAATTTAATAACACTGGAAAGACTTATTTTTGTTGTTTTACCTTTTGAGATCTGCTCTTGGCTACTAATTTTTCAGTGCGGAGTCTTAAACTGGTCTCAGTTTTTCTTTATTACATCAGGTTTTTGAACTATAGAATCACCCTTCTTGTTTTTTCAAATGAAAAACAATGTATTTAACATGTTCTTGTTTTATATACATAAAACAATCATACGCCATTAAATAAACGGGCATGACTGCAATGTTTATTTAACATTCCGTATTATATTTTTGGATAGTTGAGTCTTGTGTGCATGTAATAACAACAGAACAAAGGTGAAATCACACACCTATTTGCACGTAGCAATTTTTGGTCCGAACAGACTGTTGATTAAAGATTTTAGCATTATAACACTGATTTTTCATTGGAATGTCTGACTTGTGAAGACATGAAAAAAATACATGACCTCCAAGACAAAAAGACCTGTGAAAAGTTTATTTTTCTTTTGAGGAATCATTTAACGAGCACAATTTGCATACTAACATATGGGCCTGACACGAGACCAAAGGTTTACAAGCTTCTATCGCCATTCATCTCAGGTTAAAAAGTTAAAAACATAAAATAAATACAACATTATTCTCATCTAGTCACTATTTCCACACTTAAAATAGAACGTAAGGTCCAAACATTTTGATTTGTCTTTCACTCGGTCACGTTTGCTGTTCGTTGGTTTGAAGAAACCCTGAAGGAAAAAAAGTGAACGCAGAGGAACCATGGTGGGCGGAGACAAATGAAAATGGAGGAAGAATAGAAGGACATACGACGACGAAACACTTGCACAGTCACCGTTTCATTTCCACAACATTGTGCTCCCTTCCAGGAAGTCACATGATCACATGGCTAAATGAAAAGTTGTGTGCATGTGTGTGTGTGCGTATGGGTGTGTGTGTGTGTGTGTGCATGCACAGGAATGACAAGGTTTCAGTAGTTTGGATCTTTTATACAGTATTTTATCAAACACACACCTCCCTTAGATTAATCCCTTCTCAACCCTCTCCTCAAATAAAAGCCCGACACTGTGCAGTCGAGTAAATATTTGAGCAAATAGGGTCAACTCGTCAAAAGCGGAAAAGTGTCCCACAAATGACACACCAAGACAATCCAGCATTCACCATTTCACAAAGCACTCGACAACAACAACAAAAAAACTACACACAAGACACTGAAAATGTTTGCAAATTATAAAGTAAGTGATTAGTGATGACAAAGGTGTAACTTGAAAGCATTTAGCAACATGCTCATCATTGACGGATCATGTAGGGAGAACATGTTGGGAATTGGCTGTACTATTTACTTCTTTCCATCTGCATTGGTGATTGGGGGGGGGGGGGGGGGGGGGGGGAACAAGAAGTGGTTGATTTTTTAAAAATTTAAAACAAAAGCCTGTTCTTTCATATATGAATTTTTGGCTTAAGAAATCTAGTCAAATCCAAAACAGGCTACAGGAATGGATTTGATTTTAACATTTACATTACATGGAAATGTGGAAACAAGCATCAGTAAAGATACATAAGTTTGTTTATCGCTACAATCAAAATAAAGTAAAGTCCTCGTTTTCTTTCATCTATCGCCGCTTACAAAATTTCCATGTCTGTTTAAAATATAGACTATTACTCAATAAGTAAGATACTGTATATCAAATTTGTTTCAACCATGCACAGTGCACAAAGATGCAAAAAAGATTAAGGAAGGAAAATGTTGATAAGTAATTGAAATATTTGGGGTTAATTAACTCACTTATTGCAAAGTGTGACAAATATTTTCACTAAAATGATGAAATATCCAAAGGATTTGATTGAAGGAGCAGTACTTGAATTGGGGAATTGAAGAAAGTTTGCAGTAAAAGAAACTATTGACACTCCACTTGTTTGAGAATATTCATTTCACACCATCAGTTCTCGCCCAATTGGCATGAATTGAGTAAAATAACTCACGGGATGTATCGTTGGAACTGGAAGTAGCCAATGTATTTCCAGAGGTGTAAATCACCAATTTCACTGCAATACGATATGACATAAATTCGTTGGATGATACGTTATATCCCGATATTACATAGTCTGCCCACGATTCAATTAGTCTTGAGCTGATTTGTTTCAAAATTAGTGATGCGCAGATTTAACAGAATCAGTTAGATTTGCAGTAAAGCAATAATAACCACAAACAATTGAACAAAATGGCATAGTAACTAAAAGAGGATTATGCGAGTTGACATTTTGTGCTTTTCACAACTAGAATGGATTGCACCTTAAATATAGTCAAGAAATTAATTCAAATAGGTGCATCGTAACACCTATCTCAGAGATAAATATAATTAGCTGGGCATGGATTTACCCCATGTAATCATAGACAAGGAAACCCGATGAATTGTATACACCCACGCAACTCCCTGCTGGAGAAATAAAACTAATGGCGACGTTGATTTGAAACGAACAAAGTCTTAGACTTTCGGAGCCTTCATAGTGCGTAAGAAGCATTCCGTTGGATTGTTAATTCATGAAATAAATAATGCTAGCCGACAAAAAAAAGAAGAAAAAAAAAGCTTGAAAACTATTGCGGGAACAGCAATTTCCTCCTTACGAGTCACGTTTTGTTCTCGGATAGAATATGTAATCCATCATGTCATATTCCATTTGACGGATCATTTGCTCGATCACGGTCATTGTCTGGACTACGAGGTGGCGGTGTTCAGGCAAACGCATCTTTACTGACACTCAACTGGAACGAATTAAACGCCAAAAGCCTCTTCTTATTTTATTTTTGTTGTCTCAAATTTAAAAACAAATAAGCAGTCATAATTGAGCTCTTTTCGTTTCCGACTGATCGTGGAACAAACAAACGATAACGTATGATAGAACATGAACACGCCATGGAGGTAGGAGAGTATGCATAAAGACGTACGTATGTGTGCGAAGGTGTGTGTTTCTTCTCTAGTACGAATCAGTCCTGTAGCTTTGGTGGGCGTCGGCGGTGAGCTGCGTGGTTTCCGTAGCGGAGGACGGCTGCATCACGATGGGCTCGTTGGCGCCATCTGCAGGACATGATGCGCAAAGAGCATCACGGACGCACTGAGTTTTTACGGCAAGCCAAGGGCCTCACTTTTAATTAAAAGGCTCACCTCTCTCGTCGGCCGTCATCTGGGCCTCCAGGTCCTCGGGGGACACGTAGAATTCAGGCTCTTGGTCCATGGGTGGCCGAGGTTTGCATTTGCCGCAGCAGCAGTTGCAGCAGCAGCACAGGCAGCAGCAGAAGTAGCAACCGGTGGACAAGCAGCAGAAGACAAACAAGGCCTGTGGGGACAACGCATAATCCTTAAAACAGTCAACCCCTCTCAAAGACATGTCACATATTTCAAAAATAAAAAGGGGTTTCATGCCTTTCAAAGCAGTAAGAAAAAAGAAAAAAGAAAAAAAAGAAAATGCTACTTTCATTTTCAATTTTTAGATCATTTATAACCATATAAATGTATTTGCTTGCTTTCATTTATTCAAATGAATCTATACTTTGGCTATTCTACCGTTTTTGGAAATAACATCAACTAGAGATGATAGTCATACTTAAAGCACTTTGGTTATTGCTAAGGCAAAGCTCAAAGCTATCAGTTATTTATTCTCAACACTTTAAGACACAACCATTACTCGCTTAGGATATTTTGAGGTCTTTTCACTTGCACAACAGTGCAAAAAAAATCACAGGCATGTGATGTTGAGTTGCCTGTTGTACCTAATTACAGTAAGACCTTGACATACGAGTGCCCCGACATAGAAGGAATTTGAGATACGAGTAAAAAATATTGACCTTGAGATGCGAGACAAATTTTGAAATACGAGCATTCGAGACAGCCAGGTGGCCAGGCTGCGAGAGGCTCCTTATGATTTCTTTCTCGCCGCATCTCCCTCGTGTAAAGATCTCTACCAGCACTGGACGGAGCGTTGCATTTTTTTCCATGTTTTTTTTTGCGTTAGACAGTGCATAAATAGGGGAAGTGCGAAGAAAAGGCGCGTGACTCAGCTGGCTCGCCAATACGTATGGAGAAGCAGGAAGTTCGTCTCGAAAGCTGCGGTGGAATACATGGACCTCTTTGCCTTGGGTATTGCACAAGAAGGTTTAAATTTAGTGTGACGTAATATTAAAACTTTTTTTTAAAGTGTGGTGTATAGGAATCGAAGTTCAATTAAAAATTTATATTACATTACGAGCGCGTCCGTCAAGTCTCTCTCTCTCCCATCCGCAAACTCCCTGTTGTGTTGAATATTGCCTCATTTCATTATTAAACATCATAACCACAAGTTATTTGTTACTCTGTTAGTAGATGGAGAATTAGAACTAATAGAAATATGTTTTTCCATTGTAATATCCTGTTGTTGTTGTTTTTTTCAGAAGGTGGGAACGAATTAATTTGTATTTAGTTCATTTCTATGGGAAACGTTGATTTGAGATACGAGTAAATCGACATACGAGCACAGTACCGGAACGCATTAAGCTCGTATCTCAAGGTATGACTGTATACGTCTTTATTTACAATGACAACCTTTTAGAGGGACTAAATATTCACCAACAATGAGCTACATGAATGCCGGCTGACTCGCAATCTCAACTTCAATCAGTCTTGTTCGATTTGGTACCCCCCTTATATGCTGTTTGCACCAACCCGCACTACCCTGAAATCCTCTTCAATGACTGATTCCTTTTGTTGTCTTTGATTAAAATGATACGGCGCTGGCACGTATGTGCAAACCAGAAGGAATTCGACTCCAGCCTTGACGATTACAAATAGTTGTACCTTGGCCCACCAGCTGGACAGGACAAAGTAGGTGTTGACATTCTCCTCTCCAAACTGCTCGGCCACATAGAGGCCCAGGGAGCCATACTTGTCGTAGATGTTCTTCTTGGTGCCGTCGCTCAAGATGGCGTGAGCGTTGTTGATTTCTTTGAACTTCTCAACCGCGTCTGGATTGTCGGGATTTTTATCTGGGTGAAACTTTAACGCCAGTTTCCTGCAAACAAAACATGGAATTAAGCGAATGCAATTCCTTTGCAGTGGCGGTGACAGACAGATCACCTGTAACATTTTTTGATGTCCTCAGTTGTTGCATTCTTGTCCACTCCCAACACAGCGTACAATGATTCTCCTGACGTGGACAGAGCGCGCTGTCTCTGCTGCTCCATCGCCCTTCACCTGACAGATATTTTTTTTAAAAAGGCAAGTACATTGAGCACATTTGCCTGCAGATTTTCACAACACTTCCTGTGTGGACTTTGCATGTAGTGTGTTGGATTTATCCAGGTCCTCCTGTCAAGTTTCCTACCACATTCACAATTCAATCAGTGTACGAGATTGACTTAACAACCTGTGTTGGAAGGTTTGACTGGGACGGTGGACAATTTGGGTTCTACTGTAAGATTATAGTGAGCTGGGACAGGATCCAGCAGCCCCTCGGTAGGAGAAGCAAAACATAAAGGAATCGGATGGATGGATAATTAATGATGTTAGGAACTCTAGGCTGTTCATGCAGCACCGTGAGAAGATATAAGAGGACACACTGCACTACCAAATTCACTACAATTTTTTTTTTCTTCATTAAATTTACAAATTGAAATTCCGATCCAAGTATACTTCCTGGGACAAGGTCAAATAATTTATCAATAATGCAAGAGATTGATAGTCTGCGGCAATTCAATTATTAGTAGTATGCTTTTTTTATGTCAACTCTTACAGAAAAATATGTAGAAAGAAAATTTTGAGAAGAGTTGATTTGTAACATGACTTACGATACTCGTTGCTCTACGGTGTTTTAAGATAGATTAAGGAGAGACCAACTAAGAATAGAAGCAGGTTTGTGTGATCCACTTGGAAGGCTTAGCATTGAATGCTAACATATATTGTACACACCGAATTAACTCGGCATTCAACGCAGAAAAAACAGGTAGATCCAACACAAACAAAAAGGAACGAAATATATGGCGAACGCGGCGAGAGGAGACACCCTGAGGGGCGATTCGAAGCCCTTTCGACGGACTAGCGACTAGTGACTGTCTCCCCGAGACCCCTCAATGAGCGGCGGCGAGACAAGCGCTCTTTAGAGCCGATAATCTCCACTGCCTGGATCGGTTAGCCCGCTAGCATTAAACGGCTCACTAATCCAAGGACGGCTAACAGCAGTGTTAGCCTAGACGCTAACAGAGAGGGACAAAAATACGCACCGATTTAACTCTCGCGCAACCCTCCGAGGACGAATTCCGCCTTCTTTCGTGCAATATTCGAATCGTAGTGGATCTGGTCAAAAGTCGCTCATCATCCCACCAGGCACCGGCGGCCCCCCAAATCCGAACAGCGAGTGGCTAACGTTTACACCGGCAGCTTGCTTGCGAGGAGCCGTCAATCATTCCCAGCGGACGCGTCACGCGAGCACACGCCTGCTTCCTTTCAGGGCCTGGGTGTCAAACTCGGAATGGTTCGCGGACCGCATCAACGTCAACTCGATTTTATGTGGGCCACAACATTTGAGATATATTAATCCTTTTTTTTTTTTTAAATCCGATTAAAAGAAATGGATCCTAAATATTCATTTTTTTATAGATCTAAACGATGTTTACTTGAGCATTTTTTCCTAATGGTTTTTCATTTCAAAAGGAAACTATATATATATATATATATATATATATATATATATATATATATATATATATATATATATATATATATATATATATATATATATAGATATATAGATATATATATATATAGATATATAGATATATATATATATATATAGATATATATAATATATATAATATATAAAATATATATATATATATATATACACACATATATTATTGTGTTCAATATTAAAGTGGAAAACAGAAAATATTTTATATATTTATTTTTAGATTATACAACAGGCATTTTGAACTAAAAACACAAAGAAAAAAAATTAATAAAAAATTGCAATTATTGATTTAAAAAGGGGAAAATTAGGAAATATAATATACATCTATAATATTCATTTGAATTTGATCCTAAAACAGAAAGTCGGCACTCATGATTTACTTTCTCGGGCTGCACAGAATTATGTGGTGGGCCAGATTTGGCCCCCGGGCCGCCACTTGTTCTAGGGGACGCTTTTTTTTTTAATTCACTTTCAAATTTGTAAATGTTCTTTCTGACAATTGGACTAACTTTTTATCCAGAATGATGCGAGTCCTCAACATTCATTTTGTAGCTTTACATTTCATCGTTGAACTTGCGTTGTTATTATTTTTAAGTTTTAATAAGGATATCTCTTTTTGTTAATCATTTTGGCTAGATGTTTATGGTTGACAGTAACTCTTCTGGAAATGGGCTTGACAACTTTAAAATAGGGGTCCAAAATCATTAATTATTTCTCCCAAAACCAATTAAACTAGGTATGGCGACAGCACAGAGTAGACAGGTACTTGCATAACAAGGCGTAGCATGACATCACCGTTTTGAAATCTGATCATTTACAGAGCGGTCTTACTTACAAAAACAATTGCATTGAAATGACAAACCACAGATGAAAGGCTCCAACCAGGTTACACAATCATCTTGCATGCATGATAGAGATATAAAAAAAAGGAAGTAGACCATTGGTCAAATTTAAACTAATATAAAAAGGAAGCTTGATGATGTTCATGAGTTTAATTTCAAAGTACATGAAAACCATAATGCAAATGTGGTTAGCATAACATAACAAAAACATGTGAATACATATATTGTGCCTATTTTCACGTTTCATGACCACAGCTCATTCCAGTCAAAAGTACGTTTCAGGATGTCATTTGACAAAGAAGGCTGTAATACTGCAACATTGCCAGAAGACCACCAAGTATTTGTGAGGTATTTGAGGACTGCTATGAGAGGCAGCTATAACATAAAACACACCGAGAGATTTTCGACGTGCAAGTGATTGTAGTGTAAGTGCAAGTGCGCGCAGACACTGGAGCACCCTGTAGATATCAAATATAAAATAAACAATAAATATTCAAATGGATATAAATTAAGTCATTAAACACCACCCGCCACCATTTATTTGCACCCGTGGAATGTGAAACTAAGATGGCTTGTATGTGTGTGTTAATGCTAAGTGGCAGGGCAGCCGTACGTGCCCACACTTCCGCTAACTGACAGAACTTTGGCGAAGGGGCTAGGGCGACCGTTAATGATCACATGGCGGATGCAGCCGTGGAAGCTGGGCTGGCTTGGAGACGCAGTAACTGCATCTGTTGGACATGACAAGCTATGATGAATATGAAGAATTCTGAAGCCTACGTTTGAACAGTACGAACCGGGAAGTCCTCCCATGTAAACTGCCTCTCTGCTCCCTGCCGATGGGCCACGTCTGGGTCCGGAACCACGTTGACTGATCGCGTCCACGTGGAGCCGCAGGATGTTGTTCTTCTTCACCACTGAAGCCCAAAAGATCGACATGAGTCGTCGAAACCAGGGTCCTGAGCGGATTCTGAGTCGTGTCACTCACCTGCGATTGTGTGCCAGCGACCGTTGCAGAGAGCCTCCTCGGGCACTAATGACAAGGAAGCATCACTACTGCCGCTGCTCATGGACAAATTCACCTGAACATCGTGTTAAAGTTAAAACAAGGAAAACTTCAAAAATACAACTCCCCCAAAGTATCACCTCTCCCCTGCGCATCGTCAACGTCAAATGCTGGCCGGACGTCGTCCCAGCGTGCAGCAGCAGTCCGGAGTCGGACACTGGACGCACTTCCATTCGGATCTCCAGGTTCCCGTCCAGAACGAGCACCTCATCTGCATGAAGGACACGGGAGTCTTCAGTCATTGCGACGTGAAAAGAAGAGCGGTGAAAATATGACACTCACCTAAAACCACGTGTCCCCCCTCGCCCGGGAAGAATGCACCAGGTTGCAGATGCTTCTGGAAGCAAGGGACCACACCCTGGCTGTGTGAGGGGCTCCCCGCCGGTCTCTCGTTCAGCGTCAGGTCACGGAGGCAACCGACAAAGCCGGGAGAGTTGGCAGAGTTCGAAGGGTGCTGTGGCACTCCTCCTATGTACAATGGTGCGCTGATGGGCACGCGATATCCAGCGGGAATCTTCCTGGACTGAGCGCCGAGGCCATCCACGACCATGCTGACTTTGTCCGTGCCAATTTTTATAAACACCTGAGGACATGGTCATATCGTAAGCGTTCACTGGGCATTGGCAGAATTGCTTGAACTCACCGTGTGCCATCTCTTGTCATCCATCTTGGTGCGACTGCGCAGGTTGACCTTTCTCTTCCTGCCCAGCGAAAGGATGAAATGTCCCTTTGACACACCCAGTGTCAAGACGCCGTCCGACGCATAGAGGATCAAACCTTCCGACGAATTGAGCCTCACGCCGAGAGAGATGTGGGGTCTGTGGAGAAAACCTAGTTCTTAACTATTCCGATATGATATGAACAATATTAAAGGAAATAGAAAATAATACTGCAGATGGGCTAAAAGGCCTTGGATTTTTCAGTTTCAAAGTTTAACGAAACAGATGAATAAATAATGATGCCACCAACTCGCATGCTAACAGACTTCCAAGTATAATAACCATTTTTGATGCATGTATAGACATAAGCAGTGTTCACACTCACTTGGACTTCAGTGAAGCAGGAACTGAGTCATAGCGTTGGTAGCTTATTGTCGAGCCGCTAAATTGCACGGCGCCCACTTCCGGCTTCACCAGCACCCCCTGGCATGACTCCCTGGTTTTGCGACTGCGTGACCCAGATGGCTTCTTGTTCTTCCCCTGAAAAACGAAAAGCGGCCTAGTAATCCTTCCCAACCATTGAAACAATAAAAATCAGAGGTGTTCGTGCACCCTCCCTGTGGTCAAAATGAATCAATCAGAGTCAAGACAAACCCAATTTTTTTCAATGGGTCAAAAGTAAGGAAAAGATACAAAAGAATTTCCAAAGAACTAAATATACTCCTCTCAAATGTTTTTCCCTGATTAGGCTTGACTGTAAACCAATTACAAGAATGGATTTTTTTCCCTTGGTCTCATTTTTGCACAGTATTTTGCAATATTTAAGTACATGGGGTGTCTGCATGCCTACTTTGGACTTGCTGCTGTGTTTGGGTGGCACGGCAACAATCTGCTGAGGCTTGGAGGCGGCAGGACAGTCCAGAGGAACGTTGATGTTGTCTCTGGCCTTCAGCAGGTTCACCACCATCTGAGGACTGGTCACCCTGGTGACAAGCATATTTGACAGATGTACATTTTCCCTTTCCTGCATTTCCAGAGTAATATCAAATATCCCTGTGTCAAATATTATTCTTTTCATACTGCAGCTGTAGTGACATGATCACAATAAGGATTCTGTTTAGTTAACAATTCATCACACTATTGATATTTGCTTTGTGATCCTCTGAAATGGGGGTAAAATTCCAATTTCTTTGGTGCACTAGCACTTTATTCGCTCTAACAATGTTAATAAATTTGGAAGAAAATGTAACAATTTGTTCCAAATATTTAGGTTTTGTGTTGTAATAGCGTTTCACATTGACACAGTAAAAGACCTCCCCGAGACATGTACTGTAGGAACAGAAATGAAGTCTTTCCCTTAAGTGGAAAAAGCCAGGTTTACTGGCTCAAATGCAGACTTAATTTGCCGCCACAAAGCCAGTACTGCTAAGTTTCCAGGTTTTAAATATTGACTGAGTCCCTTAGGGCTAACGGGATCTGTATAAGGCAGTTTCTGGGTCTGCCAGCGTAACATTACACAAATTAACATTACTGGAGAAAAACATCAATTTCCTGCAATTGCATAGAAGGGATTGTGTGTTAGATACGTTTAAAAAAACTGTACAAAATACATATGGAAGCACTTCACTATTGACGTAAGGGTATGTATGACATGGTGGTTAGAAGGACTGCCTTGGAAAAAAGGTCAGGAGATTGAATCCAGAATGATGAGTGCAATGAGAAGCGAGATCTTTAATCTCACCTCTTGATGAAGAGATTGCTAATGCAGCCCGTCAGGTTGCTCAAGCCTTGATCGGGCATTCCCCCCAAGTAGGTGTGCCCCTCCAAGCCAGAAGTCAAGCTACGCTCCCTCGTGTTCAGCAAGACACCATCCTTGGACTTCTCGAGCACGTCGTCCAAGTACACGCGTAATCTAAGCAGATAAGAAGTTAGCGTGAGAAGGTCAACTAACTCTATGCAGCTAGCAGACAGTAGACCTATACCCATTGTTGTTGTTGTAGATGGCCACGTAGTGACTGTTGTTGTCATTGTAGGTCTTCTGGGTTCTCACCTCGCTGTTGCCTGCTCTCACTACCACATGACCTTCATACAGGAAGACCTTACAAATACCGTCCTGCACAGGCCAATCCACGCATGCACACAAACAGACAAGCAGTGGGTTGAGCTAGGTCTAAAAGGATGCGTCACCAAGCAGCAAATGTGTGTCACCTTGTCGTGATGGAAGAACATGAGTCCATCCTTATATTCAGTTCTGAAACTAAAACTGGCGTAGAAGTTGCTCCTGAGTTCCGGAACGTTGGTAAGTGCCAAGTCCAGGTAGCTCTGGCCTGAGAAGTGAGCCTCACGAGCCACCTGCGGGAAAACATAGATTTTTGCTGCCTTTCTGTTGTTTTTGATAAATCAACTCATTTAATCGCAGATGTTACATCTCCATGGTCAGACTATCATGATTTGTCAGCGTTTCAGCCATGCAATCATTGATGCCTGATGGGTCATTGATGCATGACGCTCAAGTTGATTAATTATTACACAATTTGAATACTGTTATTGTTTTATTTCAGCACTTATATTAAGTCAACACAAGTGGATTGTTTTCTATTTTATCATTTTGTACTGAAGTGTCAACATAAGTGAATTGTGCTGTATTGTATCCGTTTTGTATATGTTCTGTATCGTAAAGTTAGCACTTTCACTACCATAAAGTTGACAAAAAAGGGACATTGCTATTTAATCTTAGGAAGTTAACAGGACGTTTAATCCGACGCTTTACTGAGTGTACTATTATTTGTGGAGAAGCAATTGACCATGCTATTTTTTTTCCAATTTAAAAATAAAAACACATTTCAGTGACGAGCATTTTGTGAAGTTGTACATAAATCTTGTTCAAGTAAACAGCCCACTGAGCTCTTTGTTTTTCATACCAGCAAGTCGCTGTCACAACCAAAACTGACTCCAGAGCTCTTCATCCTCTTCAGGTCGATGTGAGAGTTCTGGGCCTTGACATTGCGAAAACATCCTTTCAGCGAGCCCTGCTGCGGAAATATGGACCGCAGCCTGCATCCCCAATCACAAACAACAGCACAAGGTGACACACAAAAAAAATATTGAAATAAAAAACACTATGGTGCATACGTCAGGCCACAAGCAACATTGCGCTGTCTGTGTGTGCGTGTCTGTTATTGACCTGTCTGGCATGTTGTGTTCAGGAACTCCTCCCAGAAAGTATGTGCCTCCAAAGGCTGGGATGTTCTCCGACAAAATGTGGGTGAACAACTGGATGCGGTTGCTCCTCACCACCACTCGATATGGAGGAGATCGCAGAATGATGATCTCCAGCTAAATAAGTAAGCAATAGCCATTGGGCACTCCATTAGGTTTATTCGGCCTTTTTGCACACTATTATTCCACTGAGTCGTTTTTAAATTTCCTTTTTAACCCTTTCATGCCAAATTATGATTTGCGGCATTGATGGCAACAGACTCACTCCCCATTAAAATGGATTGGATGTGTATTGCCGTCAATGGCAGCCAATAAGTTATCCGTCATTCCTTTCAACAGAGCAGTGTTTCCCAACCATTGTGCCGTTAGAGATGGTCAGGTGTGCCACGGGAAATGAGAAGTCATACATTTTAATGTTCTGAGAGAAAAATGTTAATATTATAAGAATAAAATTCAGCTATTACGAGATTAAAATCAAAATATTATGAACATTAAATGATAGATTGTACTATTACAAGATGCAACTTGTAATGCAATGAGATTAAAGTGATTTTGTTGCTTACGTTCTGTAACGTAAACTAGAAGTTGTTTGGCTTCAACTTTTGTCAATGTTAAGTCTGTGTGAGCACAAAACTGCTCTTTGTGTAATGTTAGGAGGTTTCAGTAATATTGAGAGTAAAAAAAGACGTAATGTTACATGATTTAAATCATTTTCTTGTTTTTACGTTACGTGAACCAGAAGTTTTTGGGCAGCAACTTTTGGCGACGTGTGTGTATGTGTGTGTGTGTGTGTGTGTGTGTGTGTGCGTACAACTTTGCTTTTCGCGTAATATTAGGAGATTTCAGTAATATTGGGAGTAAAAGTCATAGAGGTTTAAAACATTATATTACTTATTTTTACGTCACTTGAACCGGAAGTTGTTCAGGGTCCGCAGCCATCAACTTTGGTGACAATAGATTGGTGTGAAAAATTTGATTTTGGAATCATTTGAGGGATTTATTTGATTCCTGTTGATAAAACTTTGATGAGAACGACTTTATATTGTTAATTTGGGGGACATTTAAATTTGATTTAAATTGGAAGATTTTTAGCTCGTGCTGTGCCTTGAGATTTTTTAAATTCAAAAAAATTTGCCACAGCTCAAAAAAGGTTGGGAAACACTGCAATAGAGGAGTGTTGCTGTAAAAATCAAATCAAATCAAACAACAACAAAAAAGAAAAATAGAGAGAACGTACCACTTTGGGATTGGCGTCGCTGACTCTTAGGAGCGGTGAAGTGGGATCTTTGGGCTGGAATTCCTCCATCTCACCACCAAACTGGAAGAAAACCTTCAGGTGGCCCCGGACCACGGCCATACACAGGAACTGGTCCTAGTCGAGGGCGCGCAGACACTCAGCACACAATGATGACATTGACGGTCCCTTGATGAACACTTACTTTGTTTTGAAGCAGCAGCAAAATGCCATTATGGGAGATCAGCTTGACTTCCTGTTCGAATCGTTGCATGCGGGCTGATTCGTCACTGAAAGAAATCTCAGCAAAGCCGGTGCCGTCGAAATAAGCGGCGTCGTTCACCCAGGCCTGAGTCAGCGTAGGCTTGGACCGGCCACAGGGTTTGTCCAGTGTGGTGTTCAGTTGAAAGATCTTCTCAAAGTTGTACAAACTAAGGACTTCCTCGTTCAATGTATCTAATTCCATGCAGCCCTTGAAGCTGGGCAAGGCCAGTGGTGCAGGGGGCTGAATGGGGAACAAACATGGTAAAGATACCTCAGTCAGAACAATAAAATATTTCCCAGTTCATTATGGTTCGCCCTGTGGATAATCTTACAAAGTGATGTAGAAACTTTTCAAAAAATAATTAATTCACTGCCACTGATGGCAATTGATGTCCACTCCATTTCTACATGGAGTGGACGTCTACCACTGGTAGAGAATCTTGTGTACAAACCTAGATATACAGTAGAGCATCCATAGAACTAACTTCCTTTTAAAAAAATGTAAGAGAAGTAAAAACGTGTTTCCGGCACTAAAATTAGTTCACCATACGGACTTCCCTCACACAAGTGATGCGACTGAAACATTTTGAGTTACCAAGCATCCTGCCTGGTTTAGCAAGTCTTGACTATGAGGTCCAACTGTTACACACTGGTTTTCCCATAATTCGAAGTTCAATTGAAAAGACAAAAAATCCATGTGTTATTATGTGCAGCGACTTTTTCCTTCTTTTTTTTAGCCGTGTTGTCTGGTCTGTGGCAATTCCAACAGCATCATTGAAAAGAAAAGGCTGTTGTGTATTATCAATGAATTTCAAACTTAATCTTGTCTACTGGGCTTCCTTCAAAGTAGAGTAACCTTTTAAGAAAACCTTCAGTTGTCTTTTGTCATTAGGTAGATGAAACACATCTATGAACGTTTACTTTAAAGGTGCTTGGGTAGCCTCCCACGTAGAAGACAGTGTCATTGGTCAAAAGGTTGAGAAGGCCCTGATCTCCTCCCGCCTCCACGTATGCTTTGGTGACATGCTGGTCACCTTCAGAAGCTTCGGAGGACATGGACATCTGTCCATATTGTAGGATCCTTCAATACAACAACACAGCATAAGAAAGAAGTCAGTCGCGCATGTAAATGTGGTATAGATCTTACCTTTCCAGAACCACACTGTTGAAGTTCCCGTTAGCCTTGACATCCTCGGACATCAATACTTGTGCCGTTTCTCCTCCAATATTGAAGTACCAACGCAGTTTTTTCCCTTCCAGCGCCATTCCAAGAAAATCCTTCGTGGGCTACAAAGACAAGCACACAAAACAACGTCAACGCAAAAGCCTTTTTTTTCTCACTGCAATACCGTTCGTCAGAGCCGGAACACAACATAAAGGAATTTACTTCTACTTCCGTTCTTAAAAGAACCTGTAAAAATAGTGAATACCACCCTCCGATGAATATTTACACTGATCCTGTCTGGCCCAGTGTGATGTGTACACCAGTCACTGCACATTATCAAATGACAATTTTAATCTTTTGACTTACGGCGATTGCCTGGACACCAATTTAGGGTGTACTGACCGTAGTGGCTAGGTTAAGCTCCAGCACCCCCTGTGACCATGGTGAGGATAAACATATCGTAAAATGAATCAATGAATGTTTTTTCTTTGATTTTGTTTTTTGTCGATTTTTCTGAAATACTGTCACTCGTTATTTTCAGGATTCAGAGTAGGCATGAGTTACTATGTTCCACTTTTTTTTGGTGACAATTGATTGCTATTTTCAGACTTCAAGCCGAATTCAAATGATAAACATTAAAACACGCACACACACAAAACAAAAGTAGAAAAACTGTGAAAACAAAATAAAAAACTAAAGGTGATTATTGAAAAATCTAAAACTATAATTAAAAAATAACAATGTAAAATGGGGCCAAGTGTCCTTAGGTCACCCTATAAAATCAGAACTCTTGTATGATCTGACGCTGGCACTTACATCCTTGTTGCCGAGGTAAAAGACAAATTGCTCTGTGCCGACATCCTGCCGGCGGGAGCGCGGTGCTTCGGGCAATGTGATGAAGAATTTGAGAGACGTGTAGGACGCTAGGTCGGCCAGGTTGGGCGGGGTGCGCACCTGAACGCCCGATGAACCATTGAACTTAACAGGAACGCTCACCTGGACGCAGGAAAGAAAGGAAGGCATTATCGTCCCTTGCAGTTTGTTGTTCCAGTCATGATGTCATTCACAGTGGGAGTCAGTCAGTCCAAGTACCTTGCTAGCAGCATTGCGCGCCTGTTGAATGAGTTGTCGGATGCGGCTGATGTTCTCCGATATGTTAGGCATCTGCGCCGAACGGTTGTGTAGCTTGTCCAGCTTGTTCAGGAGGAGGGGGATAGTGTCCCCAAGCATACTCACTGCGACACACGTTAAAGTAGGCCACGTGTATGAAACGTAACACTGCACATCGATTTCAAACATGACAGTAGATGAATACAAAAATGAATATACACATTGCCATTTTAGTATGATAATTGTTGCACAACAAAGAAGACACTTTTCCTGGACCCTGGAGGAATATACAGTAAACACTTTACAATGGGAGAAATGTTGGTTACAGTAATACCTCGACATATGAGCAATTTGAGATACGAGTAAAATTTTGGGCAAATAATTATCTTGATATACGAGACAAATTTTGATATACGTACGAGCATACAGCGGACGCGAGAGGCTGCTCATAAGAACATCATCGGCACTGTCTTTCTGGTCGCAACAGACAAAGCGATCGCTAATACGAGAGTTATATATGCTACTTCTCGTTGGCAAGTGGTCGTGCGTTATCCTATTGTGAGGACATTTGTGTGCATCATTTTAGGAATATTTTGAAGGGAAGACAAAAGCAAACAACCCTTGATAGGTTGCATCTGAAAGTCAGGGTGGAGGTGGGGCAAATAGAGCCAACCCGGGAGAAGAAAGGTATCAAAATTTAGTGTAAGGTTAGATTAAACTTATTTTTTAGTGTGTCTGCATCGTAATCCAAGTTCATTTAAATTTGTTTGTTATGTTACGAGCGCGTTGCCGTGCAAAAAGTCCCCCCTCACTCTCTCTCTCTCCCCTCCGTGAAATCCGTCTAATTTTAATACTATTAAACACATTTTAGTACTATTAAACCACTAGTCATTTGTTACTTTGTTAATAGATGGCGAATTAGAACAAATAAAAATGTTTTTCCAATCCAATATTCTTTTTTGGGTGTTTTTTTTTCAGGTTGTTGGAACGAATTAATTTGTTTTTAGTTCATTCATATGGGAAATGTTCATTTGAGCTACGAGTACATCGACATACGAGCTCAGTTCCGGAACGAATTGAGCTCGTATCTCGAGGTACCACTGTACTTTGTTGAACCTATGTGGAAGATTGCAACCTCGATTTTATGTTTTATTAGGAGGGGGTGTATACTACACACTAGAAACAAACAAAAACAACACTTTTTAGTTTTCCCTTACAAACAATATGATGTGTTGTAAAAGCTCCTACCTGTTTTGTTGGCCTCCATCAGAGCCTCATTTACATCCTGATTGGTCGTATTGCCGTCACTGTAAGTCTGCTGCCATTGGTCCAACTGCTCTCTGATTGGACGTAGGAGGTCGTTGACTTGCGAGACCGAAGCATTGGCCTGATTTATTGCTTGCTTTGCCGCATCAATGTCTTGACTGACATCTGCAGAGAACACAGAAAACTTGCACTAAACTTGACAAATGATGTCCATTACAATATATAGTCTCTCTAATGTCAAATTAAGATGAATTAATAATGATCAAGTTTATAAGAATCCCAGTTAGTCTTTACCAAAACTACAAAGTATATGTTACATAGTTCAAATGTCAAGCGTCAACTCTATTAGTACAAAAAAAAAACTATGAAAAGAGACTATGAAAAATGACTGCCACAAATTTACTGTGGAATGCCTTCTTTGTACTGATAGCAGATGCTACATTAGAAACAAATCTCCTTACAATTTTAGTATCGTTCCACAATAGTTCACTGAATGTATTGAACACATACTTGAAATGGAGTTCAGGTTCTTCTGGGCCATTTCAAAGTCTGCTGTCACTTGGTTTTGTTTAGTTTTGCTATTGTTCAATCGCTTCCAGGCGTCATCTAGCCGTGGTTTTAAGTCTGTAGTGAGGAAACAACACGTTTAGAATATAGTGAGGTTTATAGTTTGCATTTTTTTAATTTTTTTTTTTTACTTATTACAATATAAGCAATTGATTTTCTATTAGATTTTTCAAAAAGGGATCTGTCAATTTACTCATTTATTTCATTTAAAAGGAATTCTATAATTGAATGTCAAATGGGGGCCAAGAAAGGTTGCCGTGGGCCGACTGCAAGCTTGAGACCCCTCTCCTAAAAATCATAATTTGTGCATGAAAAAGTTAGCCTTTGAGCTGGCATTTATACCACTTTTGAGTTCCTCATCGAGGCTTTCTACTTCCTCCTTCAGCGCCACACTGCGGTTCCTCAGCGAGTCTGCCGTGTGACGGAGGTTCTGCTCCCCGACATTCTACGAGAACACAAAGGTCACAAACACGGGCAGGATGGATTCAAAAAGTCAAGCGCTCATCTTCACCTCCAGCGCCTTCGTTGCAGCTTCGTCCGCCTCCCCTGCCGCCTTCTCAGCTGCTTTGATCGCGTTGATGATCTTGTTGTAAGCCTTGGTCATGTCCACCAAACCTTCACTCTTCGTCTCCCCCACGAAGCTAACAAAACACCACGTTGACGTGAAGAGAATGTGTTTTTTTCCCATGTTGTCTTCACGTAGAGGTGTTTACCTGGACAAGTTCATGGATAAAGCATGGAGCATTTCAGCATGGCGCTCAGCTTCCTCCACCAGGGGGATCTTGGAGTCGGCCCACGTGAAGTCCTGCACCTTTTTGGACAATGGTGTCCTGGCACCGTCCAGCTGTGCCGCCAAACGCTCGTAATCCTGAGAAACAATGCCATCCTTGAAGTATGTGTGTGTTCTTCAAATGTGCAAATTGCACATACACATTTACAATGCTGGCCAGGTCAACATGAACCACTAGCGAAAATCCAAAGCCCCGCTGGAGTTGTCTGGTTGTGCATGCTCACCTCTTTGGAGTCATGCAGCATAGACTGCAGTTCGTTGACTTGAGCCACAAGATCTTCCGCCATTTGCAGTTGCTCGCCCACATCATCGCGTTTGGACGTCAGCTCATTCACTCTTCTCTGGAAGGGTAGAAGGTCAACGTCACAATTGTGAATCCCCAGCAGCGCCTTCACTCGGCGGTCGCTCCGCCACAATCACCGCGTTGTCGTCCAGGGTCTTCTGATTGCTGTTGTTAACCTCGGCAGCTCGGGCTAACTTTTCGATAGCCTCGTTTAGGGTGTCTCGAAGCTCCATCATGTTGGCGTGGAAGCGGGAAAGATAGTCATTGGCGGCTTTGACCGCTTTCTCGTTGTCCTTGTGACGACGTGCCAAACCCTCGTGTACCTTCCTCAACACTGTCGGCACAAGTGTCACTTCCTGTTCACCAACTTGCAGAATCAAGCCTACTTACATTTTTCTGCCTCCGTTTTCTCTCGGTCGGCAGTTTTTTTCTGTGCCGCGCAGCTTCTACTCCTCATATTGGCCAACATGGCTTCCACATCTCTCATCTTTCTCTCACGCTCTACGTCATCTAGTATTTCTGTGTTGTTCAGCGAGCCATTGGCCATTCGCAGGATGTCTGTTGGACCGACAACCACACACACAAGCATTACTACTATCTACCAGTGCTATAGTCATACCGGGATGACGAAAAGTATCGATTTATGGGGAAAAAAAATATGGAGAAGCGAGCTTCAATTGTATAGAATAGTATCAATACCATTCCATATTCCCTTATTACATACCATTTAAATCCATGGTCAATTTATGGATGAAGGCAAGCAGGTCCTTCGCCTTTCGGTAAGTGTCAGATGTGTTGTTTGCCAGCAGGTGAGATCGTTCTGCCGTCGTTTCACTCTGAAGATGCAACCATCAGGTCATGAACAGTGTATGAATGCGATGTTTATGCTCCAAATACTCAAAGTATAGGTTCCCAATTGTGCATCATGAGATGTCAGCAGCCTAATGATATCACATGGATTGGCATGTACTTTGTCGCATGTCTGTTTAAAAATGTGTACCAAAGTTTACTAACACATTTCTAAGCTTCACCTTGTTCTGCAGCAGGTCCACATCAGCACTAATGTTCACAATTTCACTCTGCAGTACATTGGCGTGATGGCGGCTGTCGGCCAGTGAGCTGTTGTACTTCTCGATGACATTCTATGAGGGCGCAAGATGACAATCAACATATGAGGACGAAGCTAAGTACCACATGGACTGGTCGAAGTGTTGTTATTGTTGTTTTAAAAACTTTTTTAACCCTCGTGACTTCCAAACCAATCATATTTGGCACGCTGTTAACTGGAGAAACGCAAACCTTCCTCAGCCAACTCACCTACGAAACTCTTTAAAAGGTTCTAGTTTGTGTGCAACTCACGGCGGCGTCATCCAATGACGCGTTGAGCTTGCGCAGCTGTGTCCAGGCCATGGAGCTGGCGTTGAGGTTGTGCAGCTGCGTAGCAAGCGAGTCAAAGTCCATCTCGTGCAGAGCCTCCAGCAGGACAATCACACAGCTGTCACAGGCTGCCGTGGTGACACACGCACGACACATTACATGAGTTCACGGCTATTTGTGTGCATGAGGCCAGAGGTTCAGGATTATCTTTCACATTTAATATTTCAAATGAGAGTATTTTATTAAGTGCTACTCTAGTTTAAAGATGTGTAGTAGAGCAATGCATTAGTATGAGTAAGATATTTCTTGATTGTGTGTGCTACACTTCATTCTCAAGTTTTTACATCTACGATTAAACGTTTTAAGCCATTCAGTAGGATGGGAGAGTGCCCCAAAACCTTTGACCGTGGATGTGCTTTATGTTTGGTTAGCATGCTTTTTATCACCTTCACAGTGGAGATCGGGTCCGTCCCCGACAAGAATGTTGTGTTCATTCAAACAGATTTCGCACTGTTTTCCTGTCATGCCGTCCTGACAATGACACTCTCCGGTCCGTGGGTTGCAGTTTCCACCCCTGCAGTTGCAAGCTAAACCCCCCCCCCAAAAAACAAGTCATATCTCAATTAACTCTGCCGCAACATCTCTTGCCAATTTATTTGTGTTCATGCTTTCTCACGTTTGCATCCCTCAGGTCCGTAGTCCCAGAATCCGGGAGCGCACTGGCGACAGTTAGGTCCGTTGACTCCGGGTTGACACTTGCACTCACCGCTCTGAGGGTTACAGGGCTGTACCAGTGCCGCTGAGGCCTCACAGTCACATGGACGACACCCGCCGCATGACTCAAAGCCGAACATGTCATTCTGAGGACGGGAATTTGACTCAACAACGTGGAACATGGAAAAAGGCTACTCGAATTTTGCCAAAATACAAACCTGACAGCTGTGACAGTGAGAGCCGCTCACTCCGGTTTTGCAGTGGCACTGCCCAGTATGCGGGTCACATGACTCAGTGCCGCATGGTGAACAATTGCATTCTGTACGACGACAACACATCATGGTGATTTAGCGAATGGGTCAAACCTACGCTGACTAATTGCGGCCACTAAAACTTACTGGTGCAGTTTTTGGCAGAGATGGCATCGCCGTGGTAACCAGGGGCGCACACTTCACAGTGAGGCCCAGTCGTGTTATGCATGCAGCTCAGGCACTCGCCGGTCAGTGGGTGGCAGTCAGTGAACAGCATGTTGGGGTCTGTGTTGCCGTGGCAATTGCACGGTTGGCATGTACTTCCCAGTACCATAGGATTACCGTAGTAACCGGGAGCGCACCTGCCAAGAAGCTATTGTTAATGACAGAATGAGGCAATGAGGCATCAAGCAGCTAACTGATGTGAAGTAGCTGGTGGGCATCCCCATAGAAAATTAAGTGTAGACTGAGAATATGTTTCTTTATGTCAAAGAAACGATGCTCCTAAACTTTTTAATTGCCAGGCAGAGATTGGGCACTCGTATGACTGGAAGCACCCTTGATATTTGTCATTTTATTGGCTTACCTTTCACAGTGTGGCCCGGCGTAACCTGGCATACACAAGCATTGCATGTGCTCATTCTTCTGCAAGCAACCTACAGCAAAACTGCACAAAACAAAGTTGATTATTTAGTCCAGACGCTATGGCCTCAAAGCAGAAAAGTTATTACAGAGTACTGACTTGTTGGTTTGCACTTGAAGTGGACATGGACAACTTGAACATGACAGCGCCTGGTCATTCACACTGTTGTTGCCGAGGAAACCACCCTTGCATTTCTCGCAATGGTCACCGGCCGTGTTGTGTTGGCAGTTCTAATAAACAAACACACACACAGCATATGACAATAAAACAGAATACAATAAATCACTTTTACATTCTCAGTCCCCTTATCCTCAGTCCTTTACATTAAATTATGATTGAAAGCATATTTTAACAGCGTGAGAAAGAGTGAAACAAGTCATAAAATACAAAATTCACGATTCCAGCAAAGCGATGAATGTCATTACTGTAATACTGGTTGCGAATCAATTATGGGCATTTTTTTTCACCAGAGTAAATTCCTGAACAAAACCTATCAGGCACATTAAGGCCTTTAAAACGTCATTTAGCAAGAATTTTAAAGAAGAGCAATTTCAGAAGACCTATAAAATCCACTTAACTCACCAGGCAAATTCCTGATACGTCCATACATTGATCCGAATGTCCATTGCAGTTGCAGGGCACGCATTTTCCCAGGAAGAGTCCGATGCTGTCCCTGTAAAAACCTGGAGCACATTTCTGTACGCGCAAAGATAGAAAGGAATAATAATGAATTAAAAAAAGGAGGAAACATGAACCCTTTAGGAGTTCAACATGGGCTGCTCCTCACCTGACAAGAGTCTCCCAGGTAGTTGGCAGGACACATGCAGAGCTCCACATTGTTGGCATGGCGACCAGCGGGCAAGCTCTCCGCCCGTTCGAGCACGGTGCCACGGAGTGACACCGAATGTGCCGACTGGGAATGAAGGGCTCGGATCTGGAGGGACTCCAGAGCCACCAGAACCATCATGAGTTCCTCTCGGGAGACAGAGTTGCCAGTCTGAGCGTGCCGGAAACTTCCCTGTTAGGTAGTATCATTTGTTTTAACAGGCTACTTTGCACTTTAACGTGAACACTACTGGGCCCACTTTACCTCAACCATGTGCACAATTCCCAAATGTGGCTCCTCGGGAGAAGAATATTCACGCTCCAAGAACACCAATGTCATCTGGTTGCCCTACAACCACACGCACAAACTTCTAGCAATACACTGCTACCTATTTTAGCTGATTTTTTTTAACGAAATACAAGACGAAACATCTTTTGGCAGAGTCCTGAAATTGTTTATTATCCCCCAAAAGTGTGTGTTTGTTTACCTTAAGGATTATATCAGGTCTAGGTGGTTCAACGGGAAGAGACCAGACATCTCCTCTCATTGTTTGTGTGTGAAGGCGATATCTCAGGTAACCCCCGTAAGATGAGACTTTGTCTCCAAGGTAGGTTTTGGGTGCATGCCAATGAAGATCCTGATATACATCAGGAATATCACTCAGGTCGGCCTCCACCAGGTCCTGATCCAGATACACGTTGACTGGCACTTCCTGTTTGTCAGCACTGAGTAGCACCCAGCCTTTCATGTTCATGATCTTTAAAAGGAAAGTTTGTTTCATCAACCCACTAAAGCGAAGGGCAAATTTAATTTGGCTACCTCGCTGTATCTCGTTTCTGAACTCCTGCAGCGGTCCGTCGCACGGAAGCAGAAGCAGCTGGTGCAACCTTTAGGGTTAGTTGGGTCTAAGTGGAATGTACCAACTCTGCACTGGTCACAGCGAGAACCCTCCACATTCTCCTAAATGTGGAAGAAGGGGGCATATCAAATAATTAGTCAGATAACTCTCACCCCAAATTGCTGTAGACACATTCTCGATGCTTTAGATTGCTTTAGATAGCTATTTCGGGCAATTGACTGGGTTTTTTTTGTTAGTTTTTTTTAAAGCTCACCTTGCATCGGCATTGTCCCGTGAAAGAGTTGCACACTTCTTCCTCAGTTCCTGCTTCATTACAATCACATGGTTGACAATTTGGGTAACCGTAGTATCCGGGTGCACAGCGGTCACATTGGCGACCGACCACGTTGTTCTTGCATCTGGAACACGATATGCGACAATGAAAATCAATTAAATCAATGAAACCATTAAATATTCACAGGCTTTTGAAGGACATCCAGTTAACTTGTGAAAATCTTTTAGATTGAAACTGTGTGTGTACATAGTTTTCTCAAGATTTTTTGTCAGTAGCTAAGGCAGAAATAAATTTAACAAAAATTCTTTAGAGAAGCTTCACATTTTTGTTTCCTTTTTATACGCTCACAAATAAGGACTCGCATTATCACCTGCACTGTCCGCTGAGAATGTTGCAGCTAACATCTGGTGCTACTGTTCCGGGGCGGGAACAGTTGCACACCTCGCATCCAACAAGCGGATGGCAGCCAAACGTTTGCGGCTCGCACTGGGTACACTCAGGCAGCAGGGTCCGGGGGGGGCAGATGCATTCGCCTGACATGGGTTCACACAGCCTGATACCGCAACTACAAGCTAAGGACAAATAACACGATACACGTTATCAGGTGAGTAATTTACATGAACTCATTCACGCACGCCCAGGTAAAGTATTCGCAGAGAGGTAGTTAATAATAATAAAAAGATATTAAAAACAGCAGCAAGTGACTTCCGTTGCATTTTGACTGGAGACCTAGTTTAAAAAAATCATCAAAATAAAAGATGTGCAGAGACACTCACGCCGGCAATCGGGGAAGCCCCAATATCCCGTGGCACACATGGAGCAGTCTCGTCCAATCACGTTGGGCCTGCAGCGGCACTGGCCGCCAAAAGGCTCACAGGTGTCACTCTCTGCGCCAACTTCATGACACGCACACGGCAGTGCGCCGTTGTTGACAAAAGCCGACAGCGAAGTGGCAGCTTGGCGACAGAAGGAGGGCGCACTGGACGGACTGCAGAGAGGCAGAAAATATACTAAAATAGCACATTTTCTCATGTTACCTTGAATTATATGCTGGGTTTTGTTACTTATTCATAAAAGATGACATGAATTAGCACCTTCTCATCTTTCTGACTTAGCGATACCATATGTTCAATCCTATGCCTTACAACATGCTGTATCTTTAAAATAATGGCAGACTTAGTTTAGAAACAAATTCATTGTAAAACATAACAGAAAAGGCTTCACAGTGAAACAGAGCTCAGCTTCTCAGAATTGCTCCAAGTAAAAAATCCCCAAATCAGTGTTGACATCACTAACAGAAAGATATTTGCAGTCTGCTGGCAAGCTATGTATAAGTTTTCAATTCTTTTGTTGCCGTATGACCATTTTGTTATTTCTCAAATAAGACTATAGTATTACAAAAACAGTGCAACACTACACTACAAGTCAATTCTTGCTGTGACAGACTCCCTAAAAAGCAGTTGCTGTTCGCTGATGAATTCATTCGGATAAAATAACTGCAAATGGGTAAAAAAAAACAGTGAGATTTGAGTGTTAAATTGTTTCCTAGATGAAACATTATGTACATAAATTCATTTTGATGTTTTGAAGTACTCTGTATGTCTTGAAACCTTTAAGTTTAAGAACTATAACTTGTGACTCTAACTAGTAATAAGAGTCGGTCGGAGTGCTCAGATACTCACTTGATGAAGAAGCTGTTTTGGCCACAGTTGCTTATGAAGTCATAAGATTTGTCCAGTGGTTCCTCGCTCAGGTACCTGGGGCTGTAGCTGGTTTCAGGCACCACCAGCACATAGTCCTGGAAGCAAATAAAGAACAAAGCGCATGAAAGTGTTTAGCAAGGAGATAAAAAAAATGCTTGCCAAGTTTTTTTAAGGAAGACAAGGACATGGTCCATGCAGGGAGTATACAAAAATGTAGTAATAAGTCTCAGCCCGTCTCCCAGCGATTCATTTCTAAATGAGAAGTCTTATCGGGTTGTGTGGGTTGAGTGTTACCATTGAAACTCACCAGCCACAGTGTTTTATCCGCAGGAACCTGCACGGTGAGAAAGAGATTGTGGTCGCTCACATCAAGGATGATCTGGTTTTCTGCCACCAAGACATTCCGACATCCATACGCATGCGGACAGAAGGAAGCGTTGACATGGCCTGATAAAGAGTCACAAATAGAAGCATCAACAAAGCCCAACCGAGCATCCGATTGGTGCCCACAACATTTTATTCATGGTGAATCTTCCAAATGATCATTACAAAGTGTATGTAAAAAAGACACAATGTCTGCACCATTTGCTAGTTATAGAGGACCCACTACAAATAACTTTACCTAATTATTTACCTAAATTCTGTGAAGTTGATGACAGCCACAGTACTTCCTGTTTGTGTACTGTCTTTTGTCAATCAATGCTAGATAATGCAATGTCTTCTTGATTTTTTTTTGCTAAAGCATGACCAAACTGGTATACAACCAGGCTGAAATAGTTGCGGTTTGAATACCTTTCCAGATGCGCCCGCCATTGATGTAGACATGAATGGGGTAAGAGGGGTGCAGAGGTTGGTGATAGTGGAGGATGAAGACATAGCGTCCCAAAGTGTGGACATGAGTCGAGTATACAGCTGCATTCTGTTTAAGAGGACGTTTCAAGGGTAAACAGCTGTTGTATCGCTGGCACAGGTTTAGAGAGTCACCTGCTGCGAGTCTAGTCTGATGTGGTCGCCATTATCGGCTGCCTGAGGGGGTCGCTCTGTTGCTGCCCAGGTGGAAGGTTCCCTCTGCGGACCGGGGAGAGGGAAGGCGGCTCCGGGGGACACCAAGATGGGTTTCTCCATGTTGGAGCTCTGGCCCTCTTTCAGGACTAGCGAGTTGGATGGCATTTGGAAGCGAGATGGGATGCAGGAAGAGCTACAAGGAAGAAGCGAGGCTGGTCTTGAGTGGGCGTCACGACATCTAGAAATGATGACGAACAATACTGTACCTGTCCTGGGAGAAGTGTCCGTGAGTGCTGATGCAAAGGACTTTAGGTTCCACATATTCCATGGAGAAGTGCTCTTGAGGAACCAAGTAGATTTTGTGCTACAGCAGCAGAATAAAGATATTTAGCACTCACACTTGAGTCACTAGCAATATTTTCAGATACAAAACACCAGAAAAATATTTGCGTGTTCATGTGGCTTGACATTCTGCGTACCAAGAAAAAGTTGGCACTCTCAGCGGTTAGCTGGAGCTCCATGTCACCAGCCAGAGAGAAGAGTGCCACTCGCTTCAGTTCATCTACAGCGACTGCTCGACACAAAAAGCTGCGAAAACACGTACAGTCCATTGATGAAGACCATGTCACAATTTTTCACAACGAGCAAAGTTTGGAGGTACACCTGAAGGTGCAGTGGGTCAAGGTAACAGTGTATTCTTGTGTCTGGGCTCCTGGCAAATTGAAGGTAACAGCAAGCGTTTGTGGCCATTCCTTCAAATTGGCGTACTCCACAACCAGCACGTAGATGTCTTCAGTCTTCATATTTACTTGCATCTCCACACTGATCTGCTGGCACAGCAATCATTTTCATCTAGTGCCAATTATTTCTGACCAGATATTTTCACATTTTAAAAAGCATGTGTATAGTTTGAATCATAAGTTATGTGTTATAAATTAAGACTGGGTAACAAATGCAGGCGTTCCCGCACTTACGTCGTAACCACTGCAGACGGCCATTTCTGGATGGCGTTGGGTGATCCTTTCGGTAGGGCACGGCCGTGGAAGGTGATTGTCGTGGCGACAACTGGCGTCATTGCCCGACACGGAGGGGAAGTGTTCCAGAGACAGGTATGTGTACTGTAGACAGCTGCGAGGACACAAGCGAGACAGATGTACTTTTTTAGCACGGATAAACAAAAAAACAACAAGAATATTGTGCTTACTTGTGGCCGCTGTCAGGTTGTGCGTTGAACATGCATGGCTCTGTGACATAGATTTGCAGGATGGGAGCCTCATAGTAGGCGCTGGGCAAAAGGACCAAAAAATCCTGAACAGGATAATAAGAATGTTATCATTATTTTTCAAAGCCAATTTCAAGGAAGTTGACTTTTTCTCTATTTTAATATCACGGGTCATTCTTGTTTCTGATCAATCAACCGTTACTCATTTTTTTTCTTTTTGTTGTGCATTCTTTTGCAAGTTCGAATTATACTCAGGTGCGACTTATTGTCCTGAAAATACGGTGGCACATAAAGTATGAATAGATAGATATTAATGACCAAAGACTCTGACCAGTAGGATTCCTTCAGCCTCTATGAGTACGGTCCAGGTTCCGGGATTAAGAACAAAAGGTTCTACAAAATTGTTTTGGGGAATGTTGACAAAGACTGGTCCTGTGCTGGGAGCGAAGACAATCTCTTTAGACTGCTCGGAACCTGAATAATCACAATTATCATTTTTTTCAGATTCATAAAAAAACAAAAAAAAAGCATTCCATTCAATAAAGAGGAAGGTGACAGGAGGAGAAAGACGAATGACAAGTTCAGAAAGGCCAATCAAAGGACCACAAGATGAGGAAGAGGAGCACTTACGAGAGTGAACGAGGCGGAAGAGGGAGAACCCATTGGAAGCGGAAAAAAAAACATGTCAAAGGAAGACAGTGAATATAAAGTTTGTGCCCTGAGCTGTAGCTGCATCCAAGAAGCGAAATGAATCTGAGGATCTCACAGGAAATGGAAGATGAGAAGAAGGAGGTTAAAGCTGCCCAACAGCAGTACTTACAATTAGCGCAGAAGTTTTTCCCATGGTCCTCCAGCACCGACACCCGACCCCGGACTTCTACGCCCGCTACGTTGGTGTAGCGCAGCACCATTCGGAACAGGTCCGGAGAGCTCACCCACACAGGCACCAGCACTTTGGACTGAAGGTACACCCACCAACACCAGGCGGCGGAAAAGGAGAGAAGAGAACTTCATATTATGGCCATTTTAACTCCTTCCCTGCTAATGATGATCTATTAGTGAATTACGACTACCATATTTTTTCTCAATGCTAGAATATTAAGAGATTTGGGGGGGGGGGGGGGGGGGGGGGGGGGGGTTCACTGCTGGTGTAGTGGTGTAGTTTCGTGATCTTGGCGAAGGCAGCGTGGCAACAATACCCACTCAGTGGTGATGTGATTGTGAAGGCAAATGTGTGTCCTAAAACTGACTGGTGACCAGTTTAGAGTATAGTACAACTTTTGCTCCAGCGCCCCACGGCCCTGACAAGGTTAAACGGTGTTGAAAATGGATGGATAGGTGCATGGATGTATATTTTGAGGTACAACTTTTAAAAAAACACCCATATTGACTGTGACATCAATTCCTGAATACTGGAGGTAAAATTTCTTATAGGACATACAAAAAAATGGTAAGATGAGAGGCTTAGCTACGGCGACGTATTTTCATTCCTCACCTGGATAAGGGACATTTGAGCGTAACCCCTCCAGCTGAAGGCAGGGAATTCAATTGTGTCATAGCCGAAGCGCACTGGCCTACCATCCAGCATGGTGCCCTCTTCTACCTCAAACTTGAGGTGGTGAAGGTCAGGGAAATAATGATCCACTGCAGCTCTAGACACAAAGCCACATCACAAATGCATCAATTAAATAGTAAAGCGTGAACATGTGAGATCTCTGCTGCTTCATGATTGTACTGTATGATTTGATTGGTGGTTCTGGACTCACAAGTTGCACTTTGCTCCGTGCACATTGGGCCTACAACGACAGCGGCCACTCCGCTCGTCACAGGCTTGGCCCTCGGAGCCACCAATATCACACTGGCAGCCTGGATGCACGAAGTGCTAGATGAAGCATCACAAAGCAGACAAATATACAATACAAGCACGCTGGATGAATTCTCACCCTGGCAGCCAAAGTAGCTGAGCTCCTGCAGGTTGTAGAAACCATCTTTGCAGGTGGTACAGGTGCCGCTACAGGCGTTTGGCTTGCAGTGACACTGACCGCTTTCCTGCGGTTTGAGAATTTGACAAATTGACATACACAAAAAAAAAAATCAAGAGGCGCTCATGCTAGCTCACCTGTGCGCACTCAGCGACGCCGCTCAGTGTTCCGGCGACGTGACACTCGCACTCTGAATGGGAATCCAAGTATGCCCAAAGAAACGCACACAAAAACAAACACACACGTCAGTGCACTCATCAGGTCTCAAAATCCAGTGAAACTTGAACCATTCTATTGGAGCTAAAGTCTTACTCGTGCATCCCTCATGAACATCTGGGGAGAGGTTCCAGTACAGAGGTTTACAGCGGTCACAGGCCACACCCTCCACACCCTCGCGACACTCGCATTGGCCCTGGGGGATGATTGACAAGAGGAATCAGTCCCTTTATTTGACTTACTTTTGGCGAGACCTATACTTTTTTGTGTAGTTTGTAAATATCCCATTCACAAACACTTTTTTCTTAGCTGAACTGAGCGATACGGAGTGAGTTTTCCAAAATAGGTCAACATTGGTGAAATTGGAAACAGGTTGTGGCAAACAAAAAGGCAACTTCTGAATAATAGTAATATAAACAACAGTTCGGTTTACGATGCCAACTACTTAGAGCAAAAAAAAAAACTCACCACAGGAGGAGGAACAATGTAATTGATAGAGCCAGCAGGATGGCATGTGCCAGCTAGAAACACACATATTTTCATGAGTCATCATTATTAACAATTCAGGATTGGTTTCGTTTTTTTAAAGCACACTACTGCACTAAAATTGGTTTCCGCCAACATCACAGGGATCTTTTTCTCTGTATTCCGGGCCTGCGTGGGTTTCCTCCGGGTACTCCGGTTTCCTCCCACATTCCAAAAACATGCATGGTAGGCTGACTGGACACTCTAAATTGCCCCTAGGTATGAGGGTGAGCGTGCATGGTTGTCCGCCTCCTTGTGCCCTGCGATTGGCTGCCCACCAATTCAGGGTGTCCCCTGCCACTAGCCCGGGTTTAGCTGGGATAGGCTCCAGCACCCCCCGCAACCATAATGAGGATAAAGCAGTTCAGAAAATGAGATGAGATGAAATATATATCTTAAATTTGGGTGGTGCAGTTTAATCATCTTCGATCTACAATGTGGAAATGACTGAGATGAGTACTTTGATTTGGTGTGTTTGACAAGACGGTGTGAATGTAGACTGTAGCATGTTTCATATGACAGTTCACTTGACAAAAAGCCCACAAAGTGTGTGTGTTTACCTTGACAATTTGGGAAGCCATAGGTGTCGCGTGCACACCTGTCACAACGCAGGCCTTGAACGTTGTGCAGACACACACACTGACCTGTTGTTTGATCACAGCTGCTGTAGCGAGAACCTTTTGTGGAACACTGGCATGCTGCAAAACACGCAGACGTCATGGCGACAATGAAAAACATTAGAAAAGTACTACCAATTACTCACGTGTGCAGCTGGGGTAGCCGTAGTTGCCAGGTGCACATTGGTCACATGAGGTGCCACTGTAGTTGGGCCGGCAGTGGCACTGACCTGATGCCGTGCAGCTGGTGTCAGAGGAGGTGCGAGGGTCACACATGCAGACTGCCACAAAAAAGTGAGGGGAACACGATCGCTTATACAAATCGACAAATGACACCTCACCATCTAGGAATGACTCTTATGGTCCTTGCAGCCAGACTGCAAGCCATTCTTAGATCCATGTTATATTTCATATGTTTGGTCTAAGTTCCTGGTTTATGCTAGTTTATACTTGTCCAAAAACTATATCTCGGTGTATGTTCTTTGCAAATGTCCAAGGTCCATTTCCTAGATCTAAACCTCAGGTTTGTATCTAGAGTCTATATCCTAAGGCCTGGTCCACACAGCAGGGTATTTCGCAAAAAGAAGCAATGTTTTCCCATTTTGGCCTGTCATCCACGTGAAAACACACATTTTGGGCTATTAGACCAATTGTGTGTAAATCCTCCGCCCAAAGTGAAGACTTGCAAATTCTGCATTTGATGCGTCTGTAGCTGTACTTTGATAACTGGAGATTTGCGTTTTTATTTATCGTCAAAACATCACTACTTGTGACAAAATATGTTCATACATCTTATATGCTATCCGTGTTTACAATCAGGGTTGGACACGAGTATGAAATATGCAAAAAACACACTTATGTACATATGTGGCTGGGTGTGGATAGTGTGTACATAGATTTTTTTAATTCTTGACGGAGTGGGTAAAATTGGGGATTTTTAAAAAGCCCGGCAACGTATGCACGGGGCCTAAGTCCAGATCCCTGCCCCAGACCTGACAGCCTATTGGTATGTTGATGTGTACCTCGACAATCGGGGTAAGAGTGGAATCCAGATCGACACCGTTCACACCGTGGACCCTGGAATTCTGCTTTGCAAAGACAGCGACCGGATGGGTCGCATACTTCAGGCAGCGAGCCCACAGAACTGCAACCACACACTGTGGACACAACAGCACCAAATGTGTTGCTACCACGACATTTTATCATCACACATTGTAAGATGGCAAGTCACTCACATTGACAGAGTGGATAGTTGAAGTAGCCTGGTGCACACTTGTCGCAATTGAAACCATGGAATCCACTGCGACAGACACCATGACCCGTGAGAGAGTCACACGAACCATCCAGGCAACCCGGACCTGAACACTGACAGGCTGCACATGCACCCACCCCACACCCATACACACACATACACGCGTACACAAACAGACAAATGGTGTAAGGTATGTGAAGCTAATTACAATGATGAACAGTTTGGAGGCAACACTGTTTACACAGGCGCGTGTGCATCTCCTGGGTGGCAGTATATACATGAAACCCTATAAATCAAGAGACCCCCTCCCTGTCAGTGTTTATGTGTGAACCTGTCTATAAATTAACTTCAGTGTCACCAGTTGGGGGCTTTTATGCACATCATTCTTCTAATCCAGGCATAACATCTAGATCAGGGCTCGGGAACCTTTTTGACAGAGAGAGCCATTCATATTTTCAAATGGTTTTCCTTGAGAGCCATACTCAGAATTTCAAAGTAAAATTACATGAAAATGTGTGCATTTTTCAGTCATTTCACCACTTTTAAAGTACAAAAAGTCTCTGAATTATTTTCACAACATGGTTACGCTGCTGCTAACAGCACCGACGTGCTTCTATTGCTGCCAGCGGTTTCCATATTTTCCCTCACAGGTTAGCGGAGAGCCATATGCACCCATCGAAAAAGCCACATATGGCTCCTGAGCCATAGGTTCCCTACCCCTGGTCGAGATGAGCATCACAGATACAGAAACCATGAACAGCCTTGGCATCAAAAGGTTTCTCACCCTGGCAGTTAAGTCCGTGAAAGCCCGCTGCACATGTGTCACAATGCTTGCCAGTGAAGCCAGGCTTGCACACACATGTTCTGCTGTGTGGGTCAGGTCTGCAAGAGTTGTCAATGGTGCCAGCAGCACTGCACTCACAGTCTGGACAAGAAACACAGGCTTTAAAAAAAAACCTCAAAACACAACATTTGTTAGGAAGGAACACAGTAAGAGTTTTGTGGAGGCGGTGTCATAAACAACCAAGAAAACAAAAAGAGCCTTGTTTTGGTCCGAACACATGGCACATAACATGGTCTTGGACAACGTAAACATACAAAATGAACAAGTGAACCAACATCAGAAGGGCCACGTCAAATTGTGAGACCAAGAAAAGTCCTTGAGAAAATCAAATGTAAACCATATATTTCAATAACCACATTTCTTACTGATAATCTCTCCAGCTGGCTTGACCTCGCCATTGTTGTTTCCAGGATATGTTGGGAAAGCTGCGTGAGAAAGACAGACAGACATGAGCAATTAATGGCGTTCGTCTGGTCGAACATCCAATTAGTTAGGCAAATTTACGGTAACACTCCGGGAAGTTGACGAAGCCATAAGCACACTGGTCGCAGTTGTCGCCAACGTAGTTTTCTTTGCAGAAGCAACGCCCTGTAAGGTCCTCACAAGTCCCGTCCATGAACGGAGACTCACAGTCACATGCTGACAAAAACACACAAAATTGAAACGACAATTTAGCTAGATAACATACATTTAAAATAAATTGACGTAAGACGTGATCTGGAACAGAGCGACAAAATGAGCTAGATCAGAGTTTATGGAAAAAATACTGATTTGAATAAATAAAAAAATATTTTCAGATCAAAACTATTATTTAAGTCAAACTCCCAAGAAAATTGAGAGCACAACTCTTTTCTGGGACACTAAACTTCACCATACAAATGGCAATTGGCCTTAACTAACAATCATAACGCATGGCGATTCTAGAATCAGCAACCAAATGAAAGGAATCCATGTGACTTACGTGCGCAAGCCAGTGGTGAGTCAATGGGAGTATCGGGTGCTCTGTAGTAAGCAGAGGCACAGCGCTCACAGTTAACGCCCGTGGTATGATGCTAAAAGATAAGCAACAAATGTTAAAAACAACAACAACAACAACAAGCCGATGACGGCACTGGCGTTTGTGCTCGCCCTACCTGACAGTTGAGGCAAACACCGCCTCCTCTGTAATGTCCACGGATGTCGCGGCTGCCGTGGCGCTCGGCCACATCACCGTCGTAGAAGCAGTCGAACGAGTGCCGATGACAGTTGCATGCTGAGAAGAAAGTACTTATTTCTGTTAGCCTTCATAATAACAGTGCACATGCACTTCCTGATGGAAATTATAAAAATGAAAATGATGGCAAGACAAACTGCATGACAGACCTCCTGCTGTTATATGCAAAAGTTTTCACTTTTTCTTAGTTTTTTTAAACAACAGACAGGAATTGACACCACATAAGAAAAGTAGTATGCATTCTAAGAGGTGGAGTTCCAAGCATCATGTAGAACACATAACGTGAAACACTCACGTTCACATTCATTGGCACTGTAAGTGGTGGCCGGTCTCCATGGTTGCTGGTGGTACCCGGGACAACATTGGTCACATGATACACCGCAGGTGTTGTGCTGACAGTCGCACTGTAGCCTGTACACACACACACACGCACATTCACAGACATTAATGAAAAACTGGCTTCAGCACCCATTCATTTTCTCCTATTCTCCATCCTCCAACTTCCTCCCCAACTGTCAGTCTGAATAAGCCTCTCTGATTGTCTGTTTAACATGAAACGTATATAACCACTGCTCAAATTGGCTTCAAATTATTATTCACAAGTGTGATGATTTTTTTAAGTGTCCATTTATACACCTGTGCTTTCATTGAGTTTCACTTTCACTACAATGTATTTGAATGGGTGAAAATATATGTTTGCAAGTTGTTTCAAACAAGGTCAAAAGTGCCTAAGGTTCAAACATATTCTGATGAACATGTGTACAAGAGAACATTATTTTACAAGAGACCATTAAAAGAGAAACAATTGTCAAAGTCCAACTGGGAGAAAATTGAAAAACGATGACTAATGTTAAGACCAACCGTATATATACATGTACATCTATGTGTTTGTATGTATATGTGTATGTGTGTGTATATCTCTATCTCTATCTCTATCTCAGCAACACGCTTATTTATTCACTTATTTATTACCTATTTATTTATGTCTAAAATGTATTTTCCTGGGTCTGTATTCTCACCCTCTTGCTACTGTAACAATGAAATTTCCCAGGATTTATAAAGTTATCTAATCTAATAATACAATACCGTGCCTAGAATGAGTACTACATCCTTAGACTGTTGCAGAAGAATAAGATAAACGTTCAGAACGAGCTTTTGACCCTGCTGAATCAGATCAGTTTTGAGAATTAAAAAAAATGAATTTGATTAAAATGTGGTGCATTTGAAGTTGAACAAAGGAATGTCGGTTCCCTTTAGAAAGCAGATAAAGTTAGGCTCGCTTTTCCTGTATCTTTGTTAATAGATCACTCACGCGTGTCATGAATTTGCAAACTATATAAAGACACATTACGTGAATGGCACAAAGACTTGTGGGTACACTTTCCAAGTGTCACCGTGACTTTAAATAGATAACTCACCTGCGTGAGTGTTTTGATATTAAAGGTGAACACAAAATGATTCTGTGATGCTTAATAAGAGGAAACTACATTTGTTTGCTAACATAGGGCTGTCATGGAAACACATAAATATATGTGGGAGATTTTGACTCTCATCAAAATGGCCATTTTGATATGAAAAAAAAACACACAACTCACAATGTTGTCCTTTCTGTGGAAACTGGGTTGAAATAGCTCTAAGTGTTAAAGGTTACCAACTCCTGATAGAGACAAAATCTATAGCAGGGCACCCCAACACAGAGAAGAACTTTGATATTCCACGAGGAAGTGTGGAGTATCAGGAAAGGGGGTGCGTGAGGCTCAAGGGAGATGAGATAGCAAGGGTGGGGGACTTGAAATACTTCAGGTCAACAGTCCAGAGCAATGGTGTGTGTGATAAGGAAGGAAAGAAATAGATCCTAGATGGGTTGAAGAGGTGAAGGAAAGTATCAGGTGCATTAAGAGATAAAATAATTTCTCTTAAAAAGAAGGGAAGGTTTTGATGAGGTATGTTGAGAGCCTCTATAGCTGTAAAATCACCAGTTTGAATCAGAAAGGAGCACATGAAGGGGACAGACACGGTTAGAAATTGAAACAAAGCAGATAGTTTGGACATATCCAGAGGAGAGATAGTGAGAATATTGATGCAGGGACAATGAAGAAGGAGCTGCCTAACAGCAGCGAAAAAAGAAGATCTGTGAAAAGGTCAATAAATCGATTAAAGAAAGCCATGAAGTCACTTGTTGATGTTGGAAAGGGGGATGCAGTAGAAAAGTGAAGACGGTAAAGAAGAGCTGCGTGCTGTGGTGACCGCTAACAGGATAAACCGAGAGGAAAATAAGAATTAATCAAGACAGGTTTCCACTTGACTAGAAAAATGGCCTTTTAACCTCATAATTTAGACCTCAGTGCACCATTTGTGCCCTTACTTGTATGGGTCATTGAGGTCCTGGGCACTACATGCTTCAGCATGTCCGTTACACACGCAGCGTCCACCAATACTGATGTCCTTGATACTGTAGTAGTACTGCACACACAGAACAAACATCAGTTGAGAAACAACAATCTATAACTGCAGACACATGACGATGATACAGACGCTCCCCTACTTACGAACATTCGAGTTACGAACAACGGTACATACGAACATGTCTGCAAATTGCGTTTATGTCGCAAAATGTTCATAAGTTCGATTTTGTATTGCGCGCCTTTTTCCGAGTAGTGCTTCTTTATGCCGCTAATACCGACGCCTGGCGCTGTGAGAGCTCAGCTCACCCAGCATCCACCTTCCTCTGCCCAGTTCGTTGCAGTGCATAAGTTGCGTAAGTGCGTGACGTATCTCCAGTGCGCAAAGAACCTTTTTCATTTTTATCATTAAATATCTCGTGCATCCATTATTCACTATGGTTGGTGAAAAGCAAAAGGCTTCTAGTGAGGGAGGTGCAAGGAAGAGGCAAGCCATTTCATTTGAAATGAAAGTGGCAATAATAAAGAAGCGTGATGCGGGTGAGAAAATGGTGAGCATTGCACGGGCATACAACTTGAATCGTTCGACCGTCGGTACCATTTATAAACAGAAAGATCGAGCAGCAGGACCCAAATATTGAACGTTGCACAAAGGTTGCAAATCAATTGAATTATGCCATACAGTGCTACCGCATCATTTATGATGAAAAGAAGAAGAAAACTGCAATCATCATTAGATAGCTTCTTTCGGCCAGTTTCTAGTAAATCTCTCTCTCTCTCTAATGTATGTATACAGTACTGTATGTATTCTCTCCATTTTATTAAATGTTTTTTTCAGTACAAACCAATGCTGGTTACTTATACAAGCCTTAAACATACACATGCACTTATATAAACCTTCAATATACTTATATAGGCCTTAAACATAAATTATAATACAAAATATAGCACCGAATCAACTTACGAACAAATTTAACTTATGAACAATCGCTCGGAACGTAACTCGTTCGTAAGTAAGGGAGCATCTGTATACACCTTTTAACCTTAAGAAAAAGCCCGCAACTTTAGCTTTGTATTATTTATATATATATATATATATATATATATATATATATATATATATATATATATATATATATATATATATATATATATATAATTATTATTATTAATTAAGTGAATTCTGCAATCGACTGATTCAGGGTGTCCCCCGCCTATTGGCTCCAACACCCCCCGCGACCCTAATGAGGATCAAGCGGTTCAGAAAATGAGATGAGAATAAGTGAATTATGGAAATGATGAGTATTCATCTTCATCCCTACCATTGAAAAGGGAATGGGGACATGATGTCCTACTTGCCCACCATGAAAACAAATAACAATGAAGCAGTCATTGAGGCAGTGCCAAAGTGAGAATGCATGTGAAGAGAGCTGAAGAGAACCAAAGTGAAAGCTAGAGGACTCACTGGTTTCCAAAGAGGGCATAGAGCAGGAAAAGGAAAATACTGACAATCCTGAGAGTGTGGAGGCTGGTACTAATATGTAAGCATTTTTTTAAACAGAGAATGCACAGATACTGCACGTGCACCCACAAGCACCAGCCATCCAGATTTCTGTCATTATTTTGTTGTTTGAAAAAACATTTGCCTGTTTCGTGTTTTACTTTTCAATGCAAAGACAATATTCAATGCAAAAAGTTTAAGGTGAACCTGGACCAATGACAAGTTCGAACAACCGACATATGAATCCATACCCGGCGAGTGACGGTGGGATCTCGCAGGGCTTTCCCCATCAGGTGTCCGAGGAGCGTGTTGGTACGCAGGAAGCGCAGACGGATGTTGGTGGCCTTGGTGAAGTCACGCAGAACGGGGGAGTAAGAAAAGTTCATCGCTCCGGGGCGTCCATTCACGAGTGACACCACAATCTGAGAGGGATTTTCAAAATAAAAATATGCGTTAAAAAATAGACACCCTCTTAACAACGGTCAGTATTGAAATTGATTCCTTCACAATGTTATGTTAACATTATCCAACACTCCATCAAATATGATCCTAAAATAATATTAAGAATGTCCTTTTAAGAGTGGAATACTGAAAAAAAAAAAATCACTCAAATTATATCAACAGACTAGTTTCAATGGAAAATAATAGCCAAGTATTCCACAATGTTGAGTGAGTCCAATTAAAACTGTGTGAAAGTGGTAAGTCTACTGCGTTTTATATTACTGGTACACGCACACTTGCTACGTACTGAACTGACCAGAGGGAAAGCTTGGATGCCTTGTAACTCACACAAAACTTAAATTTGACTTGCTGTATTGCATGTCCAGATATGAAGGGGTAGACTAAATATGCTTTGAAATTGGTTTCTCAGCTAAGCTTGACTGGTTTCTCTGTATGCCGGTCAGAAGACTAGTAAGATTAATACATAGCTTTCCCCATGGTCTTTTTTTAAAGAGGACAGAATACTATCTTTGAAATTGACCACTCGATCGCAATAAAGGTATCAGACACCTCTGGGTATAATCCTTCCAGTCTGCCAAATTTACGGACAATATTTTTCTAGTGGGGAAAAAAACATTTTCATTTTACCTCAATTCGAGTGCCTGCTTAAAAAAGGCAGCTGTTGTCAAAAGAGGGGAGCAATTTACTTGCTCCCTCCCCCGTATGGAGTTATTTGTGACCCTTGTCAGTAAATGAGCAAATTAGGGCAATGGGCATTTTCAGTAAAGGACTTTGGTATGATATGAATTGTACAGTTTTAATAAGTGAATACATGTTACCTCCCCATTTTCCAAAGGAACAATTCTTGAATATTCGGTGGTACAAATGACATCATTGTCATTGGAGATCCTCTCAATGGTTTGCTGCCCAAAGCGCTCGATACAGTCTCGCTTGGAGGCTACACACACACAAAGACGTTAATGATGTGCTTAAATATGTTAATTACAGTACAAGTGGGTGGGGAGGTTTGGGGTCTGAAAGATGAAAGAGGGAGAGGTCAACAACAGAACATTTTAAGCATAAGGAGGTCATTGGAAGGTGTGTGTGAATGTTTGATTCATCAGAACACACAATAAAACTTGAGGTCTGACTATGTGTGTTCTGAATATTTGAAGTGAAGGTAAATGTCTTTCGGCAAAAAAAGTCTGACAAATGTGAATGATAAAAAGTACCTAAAATAAAGCTACTATTGAATAATATTAGATTTTCATTGACAGTGCCTTGAAAAAAGTATTTGGTCGCTTCTAAAATTGGTATTTATTTGCATAGTTTACCCACTTTTTTCGATAATCAAGTGAATACTTGACAGCGATAATAAGATGTACGCATAAAATGCAGCATTAAAATTGAGGAATTCATTAAGTGGGAGAAACACGCTATTTAAAGTGACTTTGCCTTGTGTGAAAACAAGGTGACCCATATTTCCTTATTTTCACATCACTTTGTTCTAACTCTGGTTGCTCTTCAAGTAATTTGACCTGATCTATGAGAGGGCAACATAGTGATGGAATTAGTACTCACAGGAGAAATACTGCCATGGCTGGTATGTCTGCCCGAAGTCCACCGACCTTTCCAAGACCCAGAGATCAGGACGAGGAGAGTTGGCGAACTTGATGAGCACGTAGGCTACATGGAAGAGCTGCACGCAAACACACACACACACACACACATAGACATCAATTACATCGTCAATGACATCATCCTTATTCTGACAAGTATGCTAACGGTTCCAGATGTCGTTGTTATTGCTGTTGTGATGTCATCGAGCAAATCGTGTGGCCGTGTGAGCCAATCTGCATTCCACTACAATTGAATGGTCAACGCACCAATTGTTTTTTTCATATAACATTTATCTGTTCAGATTTGCAGGGATCTGACTTCAGGCGATTAGAGAATGACATGCTGGAGGATCAGTCGCCAGTCAGACGCAAGGCGCGCATAGATAGACAATCATTATCTCACATTCATACTATCAGTATGTCGGAAATGAAGTCACGCTGTCTGCATTAGGGTAAGACCATTGCACCACTCTGCCAAGAGTAACATTATGCTGTAAATGCTAAAATAATTCATTGGAGAAAGAGTGAGAAGATACAGATGTGCAATGTTCATTCTGTCCTTGACCATAGTTGAGACTCAAAGCAGTTATATTAAAAGAAGTCTGTATTATTGGAGGAGACAAAATCAAACAAAACACAAAGACTATTTTTTGCTCTGATCTCGTTGCTAAATAAAGGTGACTTAAATAACAATACCTTTTGGCAATGCAATCAAATGACAGATTTTATCTGGCAGTAAGGAAGCAGCTGCACCTTTTCTAACTTAAGCAGATGAAAAACTTTGCATCACTAATGGGGACTATTTGGAGTATTTTTTTTAAACATTTGAACGTTGAAGCATGTCATTTTGTGGGAATTTGACATTTGTACTCCCATTGATCCGACCTACGCTGAGGGGAGTTGGCAGGAAGAACTCCTATCAGCATAGTTTTTGGGGGGAGTTGATCCACCATTCAACTCCTGGAAGATGACAAAATTAAGCACCAAAATACAGTAAATTAAAAACAAGCAAAATGTGAGCATCTGCGTGCATGTAATTATGTACTGCCCGTGTGTGTGCAAAATTGATTATGCTGACCTATTAAAAAAAGGAAAAAAGGAAAATAGGAATAAAGCACATTACTGTAGATCTACTAGAGAGGGAGAGGTCATATAAAGGTCCAAACTCCTCTTAGGTTCCTTTTGTGTGTCCTTGTCTTATCTCCATGGTTACCTGAGGCACCGGGAATGTGCTGCCACCAAGGAATGTCCACAAAGCACAATCATTAAACCAGCCAGGAGCCGTTATCTCGCACAGGCGCGCACACACAAACTCACAAACTAGATTTCCACCTGTCATATAACATTCCGCATTGGGAGCAGCTTGGAAACATCATTTGTCAGCACTCTACATAACATCAACACTTGGAAATAGTAGAAACATGGTTGAAAAATGTTTAGAACGCAGTTGAAGCATGAAGAACATTGCGCGAAAAAAAACTCTATGGATAATGTTGGAACAAGACTGGATCAGAATTGGAGCAGAGCTAGAAAATGGACTCTGGGCAATCCTTTCGACCCTAAAATCCTGATTCTTTTAAGATGATACTGCTCACAATGTATCTAAACATTGTTTTTATGTTGGTTTTTAGAAGGTAGTTTTTATCCAATGTCTACAAGCAATAATATAGGGGCCACAATGATTTTTTTTTTTATGTTAGCTTTATATATGATCTCAGGTGGAGTGTAATAAACTGAATACGAACCAAAAATTCACTTTTAGAGAAACTGTTCGAAATTTTCCCAACTATTTAGTTTGCATTTGGTAGATAAAATATTTCATGGGTGATCACCAATGTCAACCAAAAATTGATTTCAATTTGATTTGAATGCATGTACATCTATGTGTATGTATGTACACGTATGTGTATGTATGTATATGTATGTATGTATATATATATATATATATATATATATATATATATATATATATATATATATATATATATATATATATATATATTCAGCAACAAGCTTATTTATTTATATATTTATTCATGTATTTATTTATTAACTTACTTATTACCCATCTATGCCTAAAATGCCTTTCCTATTTCTGCATCCTCACCCTCTTGCTACTGTGACAACGAAATTTCCCGAATACGGGATGAATAAAGTTATCCAATCCAAAACCCAGCCCTAGAAGCAAGGCATGCATGGGACTCAACGTGGTTGGAAAAAGCTCAACGGATGCGGAGCAACAATTATTTCAAGGTTGGACCACAGGTGTGTGTATGTGGCACATTCCAGATGGGCAAATGAAAAAGGCAAGTGTATGTGTGTGTATAATGACAGTGTGAGCCTTCTTCATAAACACCACTTTGTTGTTCCAGGTGTCTGCATCTACGGTGCATGCTGAAACGCGGCAAAAACTTTGTCGCCTTGCACCATCATTACCTGCTACACTTAACTTGGATTGAACACACACACACACAAAGATAGGCAGGGCGAATTGAGACAAGGACGGAAAAGCAAGGTGAACCATTGGTGGCGTACTACATTCCAAGGATGTAGGAAATATTGGGGAGAAACAAAGATGATCTCATCTTCAGACATTCTTGAACATATCTGTCTTTCATTGAGGTTGTCAAGTACTGTTGTTGCAGATGTTCAGTCATATTAAGTTTGAAGCCTGAAGGCTTCCCAAAGCCGGAAAGGCCAAAGGATGCCCCCGAGCATGAGGGTGCGCAAAAAGAGACGCAAGTGAGGCAGCAGTGGGAAAAGCGGAGGAGAAGCAGCGGGAGCATCAAAAGAAGATAAGAACATTCCCAGTCATGGAAAGTGAGACTGCTGCTTCTTCTCAGCGCCAATGAGGAAGAGATAGCAGGAGGGGGAGGAGTCACACCTGCAACCAGGCTGATGTTGTCATGCTAATCTTGATGTCTTCGCTCTGTGCATTTTTCCCAAAACAACAGATGTTTGTAGGGAACACTATTTAGTGTATAATCACATCCAACCTAAGAGATGAAACACAAATTTTGCAGTCCCTTTCCGCCAGGGGAACTTCCATGGCGGAATCCTACTGAGGTGGTTCAAAAAAATCAATTAAAATAGCTACTGTAATATACGCAGATGGATCACAATGAAACTTGGTAGCTATATTCTAGAAATCTATATGCATCGATTCCTGAACCCGCTTAGTACTATTTATTTGTCTCAGAGCTGATTAATTATGTTCAATCAATGCAGACTTATTGTTGCCTTTAGGTTCTGAGTTAGCCAGTAGAAGAAGTCAGGAGGTCATAGTTCATTTTGAACTTGTTTTTGCACAACAGCCACTGTCATATGTAATGTAGCGTTACAGCCACCGTTCCTTGTGATTTTTCAGAGTTACTAACATATACAGTTCTTTATTGGAGAAACATGTTGCTACAAAAAACACAACACGTAAATTTATATCAAAAACTAGTAATGTGGCATGATTCTTGAGATATGTTGCCACTTGTCAGTGGTTTCTTTGGACAGGAAATAACATACTGCTAACATTAAGCACAATGTTTGTTGTTGGCGAGGGGCTCAAACAATGACACAATGGCACGATAAAAGTCGCCACCCCTGCCGCTATAGTGCTAAATCAACCAGCAGATGACATAAAGGCTCAAGAAGAGAGGCAACATTAGGATTAAAGTTTCCACAGTGCTGCTTGAGTCATGATTACATTGCAAAAATTGGCATCAGCAACTATATACTTTTCACGAATTGTAAAAAATAAATTAGCTGAGCCAACTTGCCTGAACTGTTAGGTGCTGGCTTGAGCTATTATTTATGATTTTGTGATGTTTCGGTGTCTGATTAATTTCGATGAGAAGACGCAGTGGTGGACCGTCAGGGCCTGCAAGGCCTTCTCTGCTGGCCCCAAAAAATATCTGAATCACAGACTGATGTTAATTATGTTTTGTCCATGAAAACTTATTAATAATTCCAAATTGTCTGTCAGCTTCCTTTCATTGCTTTTCCCCTGGTTGCGCTGCTCCCAGATGTGTCTTTTCATATTTAAGCCTCTAACCAATCACATTTCAGCTATTTGTTGAGGCCTTCACAGTCAGTTCTGCAGGCTTTGCTGCATATAACAAGCGACGATAAAACTGTTGCTTTAACCAATCAGATTTCGATTTGGCGACCCCAAGGCCTTGTCGCAGGCGTAGGGATACGTCATTGCCTTCTCGCAGGCGTAGGGATACGTCATCGCTTTCACCAACTATGATTGGCTAGTGATAGAGTGGACTAGCCAGAGCTACCAAACTGTATCTGGAGCGAGCTGCACAAGCAAATATATTGTTGTGCTGATTTAATAGCGGTTTTGTCAACCCGCAATGGCTGAAGGAGAAGAAATTGATTTTTTTGCAGATTTACTGTCAAAGCCATTTTCGAGACGGACTTTTCAAGAAAAAAAAGCTGGACATCATTAAGAAAGGTCGGACAACTCCGAAGCAAGCAAGCCTGTCACAACCGGGAACGAACATTTTCAGCACTAAATCGAATAAAAACGTCTGCCAGAAATACGACAGAACAGGCTCGACTTTCAGCATTAGCTTCGATGGCGATAGAAAAGGAGGAAAGAAAGGAGGATGGATATTGTGTACAGGTAAAAAGGATTTTTGGTGAGTAAAATATGGCTATATTTCTATATAATATTTCAATTGTATGAGGTTACTATTGATGATTTTTATGTGTCACAGCTGTAGCTGCAGTAGAGGTTTTATAGCCTTAAAATAGTTTTTGAGGGTTGGATTGATTCCGACAGCTGAAGGCGTCGCTAGGAAATTCACGGACCGCCACTGAAAAGACGATTACTATGTTTAGAAAAGAATATAACTCAGACAGGTACACAGCATAACTGAAAGTATTTGCTACAGTGCATACTTGATATGTTACATCACATTCTCAATATAATGAATTTCAAACCGTCAGAAAATGTAAACAAATACGGTAGGTTTGGTGTATTTCATTCCAAATTTGACGCAGACAAGAAAGAAAATGGAAGTATGCTAAACCAAGACTAAACAAAGACAAACGCCGCTTAATTTGCTCTTTACTTTCATGTCTTCTTCCGAGAAGAGCACCTTGGCAGCCACTGTAGCTCTTGCACACACATAAGTCCTATTAAGGTCAAATGTGTTGCTTCACTCTCAACACGTCCATTTTCATTCCCACTACACACTATGAAAGGATGAGATGGAAGTGTGCATATGTTATATGACGTCAAAGACGCATACTGTGTGCAAATAGAACATTTAAAGCAGCAGGGCGTAGTTTTGACCTCCCAGAGCTGGTGAAAATTTACTGTCTTCGACCCGTGATTGGCCATGACTCATCACTTGACTTTGTGGCACTGTTGTTTCTCCACTATCGACGCCTTTGCTACCAGCCGCCGTGTATTTTATTCATATGTTTCATGCTATTTTGGCGCAGTTTTGGATTATGGTATTAGTCTGCTACTGAAACACAAAATAATATGTTTCATGAGTGTTTTCACAAAGGAGATAAGGTGGTAAACCTGATAAATAAAATGCCTCATCAGTAATTACTAGTACAGTGATACTTTTTGCACCGGTTTATCGTAATATAACAAACAAATTTAAATGAACTTGGCTTACGATGCAGACACACTCAAAAATAAGTTTAATCTAACCTTACACTAAACTTTATTCTAATTTTGTTTTACATTCTTATACCATTCTTCTGGCCGGGTTGGCTCTGATTGTCTTTTGGAAGATCACCAGTGCATTTTGCAGAAAATCCAAGCTAAAGTTAAATAAATAAGTAAAATATAATGAAAAAGCTCCAGGTCAACTTCTCTGCTTTGTAAACCTATTATTCTTTTACTCTCGTTCTTGCCTGTGGATGCGCTTTTTTCTCTCACGGTGACTCGACTGCATGGAAAACTACAGGGTGCGTACAAAGGCCATTTGAGAAAATTGATTTACCTTTCAATTACCATCTGGAAACAAATGAAAGAGGGAGAACAACAAAATAGTATAGTATACTACAAATAGTGAAAATAAATTACAATGGGGTGTCTGCGAACTAATAACAGATTATTATTATTAGCATTTTCAACGTGCTTTTAACAAAAACTAATATAACACTAATATAAATACAACACATCTGGCATGAAACTAAATCTATCAAGCAGATCAACTGGTTTGGGTAGGTTTTTTAAATTAAAAAACATCCGCCCACAGAAAATAAATGCTTTAGTTGTCTCCTATGTGATAAACATTTGCATGTGAAGTCAAAATGACCCACAGCATGCTTATTTGTTGAACATCTTGGTTGTTGAATCTCCTCCCAAAACAAAGATTACTGGAAAATATGTGGTAGTGTGAAAGGCAGTTGGATTTCAAGTATTTATAAATAAATAAAAACATCTTTTTCAATGTACACACAACGTATAGATTCTCATGTTTGGGTCATGTTACGCACAACCCGCTGAATACAATTCGGTCCAAAATGGCACACAGTAATGCTCATTTTGCCCCCCACCACAGTTACCCGGAACTTAAAAATATCCTTGAAAATTCATATTTTTGTATTTTTCGTTTATTTATCTGGGCATGTGCCGCCTCGTGTAGAGGTTCACTCGTCTGACTTCGGTGCAGGCAGGCGCGGGCTCAATTCCCGCTAGTGGAGGAATGATTGGGAGTGCGGATGGTCGTTTGTCTCTCTGTGTGCCCTACAACTGACTGGCGACCAGTCTAAGGTGTAGTCTGACTTTTGCCTGAAGACAGCTGGGTTAGGCTCCAGCAACCCTCGCAACCCTTTCGAGGATGGACGGTATGGAAGATGAATGAATCAATGAATGTTATCTGGGGATATTGACATGCTCAGGGTTTTTCATAACCACTATGGTAAATGTTGCAAAACATTAACCATACAGAAGCTTTCTGGTCCATGTGTGCTAATCACTGGAGAGATTGGAAGTGCATTACGGGGCTGATGCCCAAGATCTGGTTTTCACAGGTCACGTTCCCTTTTTTTTAATGCAAAAAGTGTTCTATTTCTGTCGTGTTGGTGTCACATTATTCTGTGATGCCATAATGGGCTGATTCTCGACCCTTTTACTCTTATATCATAGTTGTTATGTTTATGAAGGGCAGTCTACATGTTACACATCCTCATCTCAACATGCATATGTCCAAAACAACTTGCGACTCGACCCCATCCGTCGCGTGGCTTGGTCTGTGCTTGTTGTTGTTCTGCTACTGTAACCAATTTCCCGAATATGGGATGAAATAAAGTTCTAATCTAAAAAAAAAAATCTAGATGGTGCCTCTTTCATCCCTTTAAGGCACTTGCCGCACACAGGATATTTAAGCTCCACCCCTTCTAGTGTGTGTACAGGTTGAGGCAGGTTCACACGCATTCCACCTACACTTTGCATGGGGGGGTCTTTGGCGACACACACTTAGAGACACAAAGCAGCGATAAATGAAGGGGCCCGTCCAACAGAAAAACTACACTACATTCTTGAGAAGACATAAAAGCTTTTTTCAGTGTGTGTGTGTGGAGGGGTGTAGGTGGGGGTGTGCGTTTGGTTGTATAATATAGACGTGATAAGAACAGAAATTGGAAAACTAGCTGAATGCACAAGTTATGCCAGCGCACAATGTGTCATAATCGCTACATTTTATCATTTAATTAACTTTCAATGGTGACAGTATGGTTGGGAGTGCTAAAGGTCATCTGTGTCTCTCTGTGCCCTACGTCTGACTGGCGACCAGTCTAGGGTGTAGTCTGCCTTTCGAACGAAGTCACCTGGGATAGGCTCCAGCAACCCCCGCAGCCCATACGAGGATGCGCGGTATGTAAGATGAATGAATGAACTTTTAAGATCTTCAATCTAGAACTCCTGCTCTATATTAAATCTTTGTTAACTCTACAGGAGTAGGTTTCAATAAATAAAAATTCGAAAAATACGCTTGCTGTTGTTTAGCATTTTGGTCAAATTGAAGCTCCAATTTTAGGTCAGCATTTTGCTCACCAGTTAGCTGGAACAGAATCTTAGTACAGTACCTGTCCAAGGTTCAGCGTGACATTGACTTGGTTGAACTCGGTGTTGCGTGACAACGGTGGGCTCTGCCACCATCGCTCCGTGCCATCAATGGCGTTGGTGATGGGATGTGCACGGTCGCTATCACCATGGCGACAGATGTCACAGTACTGACCCTGAGGGGACACCAAAATATTAACATTGTCGGTCACTGTCATAACTATGGTAACTATTAAATAATCAAAAGACATAAGGTACATCCTTGGTCAATATTTCTGCAAATGCAAAAAATACCCTTACAATAACGATCAAGAAAAGTGATAAATCAAATTTCTGGAATGTATTCACATTTTGAGTAGCCTTTGGTAGTGAAAAAATAAATGAATAAAAGAAATGTCACGAATTAGTACAATATTTAGGGATAATACTGTTGAATGCTAAAATGTGAGCTGGATAAAAAAATTAAATTAAATTAACATATTGGGCTAGTAGCGATACTTAGCAATCAAATCTCGTATACATTTCAGTGTTGATCATTTGACACAAACATTCTACCGCAGTCAGCAAATATCAATAAAAAGCACAGGAAATAATTCTAATAAATAAACTTTGAAATAATCCAAACAATCCTGTAGAGTTCAAGATGCACGCTTTAAGGCAAAGTTTGTGCACACGCAACCAAGCACATTAAAATCTCCTGCTGTTTTTAATTAACAAAAAAACCTCACTAACTGCTATCAAATAAAGACAGGATTATCCTGTTGAATGATGTGTGTGGAATGTTGTATTTACCAGATTTCAATTTAAATCTGAAGCCACACAAACCCACAGACAAGTGGGATTGGGTGAACATGCAAACTTTACACAAGAAGGCCAAAGCCCAGATTTGAACCCACAAACTCTTAACTCGTAGATAGATGTGCTAACCAGCGAGTCACTTTCCAGCGTTAGTTAAGTGTCGCATTTTTCAATTTAGCTATTTACACTGTATGTACAGCACATTTTTACAGCTGCTGTTGTTGTTGTTGTTGTTGGGTGTTGGAAAATATGTTCAGTAGAGTAAAGTTGAGAGAGACTCTGTGTAACGTGTCCAGCAAGGATCTGTAATGGTCCTCAAGTGATGATGAACTAGCAACGTCGCTTCCCTAAATCACCTGCAAAAGTTGCGCAGCCACCGAGAAGCCACCTCCATCCCCCACATGGTAGGACCACAAACCTTGTTCAGTGCAATCCTGGGGCTGACAGATAGAACAACCGGAGGAGGCTGGACTCCAGTTGGGATAATCCGGCCAGAGCAAACGCGCTACAATTGGCCGACACGGGTCAGTCACCAACAGGAATGTGGAGAGGAGGCGGCAAGCTGGATGGCCTTCATCATTAACCCATCAATGCCATCCGAAGCTTTTACCTTTTTCGAATAAACACGCCAACGGTATCAAATCGTCAACGGGTTAACATAACAAACTTTCATTAGCACAAAAAAGGCCTAGCGAAATCTTCATCCTGCAGAAGATGTCGCGAGTGAGCTTTCAAATCAACAACATGTTGAAAAGCCTTCAATTTATAAAACGTGCTAACAAGTTGTGATCAACACATTTATTTAAAATGCTATGAAGAAATCAATGCAATCAGAGTCCATCAACATATTACACGCCTCAGGTTTTTGAAGGTGATGCCCAAGATATAGTGACAAAGGGGAGGGGCCTCTTTGGAGCAACGCACTTCATTTGAAGTACGTGGAGTCAGGTGGGAAAGACAAAAGTGAAGGGGAACGAACCCAAGGGAAGGGAAAAGAGCAAAACAGAATAATAGGTCAAATGTAACATTTTTCCTGGGAAGTGCCCTAAAATGTTCACTTTGAGCCCTGCAATGTCATTGAAAGATGAGCATTCACTCCCAGTCTTCCCAGTTTAACTGATAGGGAAATGTATCTTTGTCAGAGGAAGGGCAATGGGTTTAAATAAAAAAAAGGATTTTAAAAGTTTTCCTCTTTTAATATTTTGGCCTCCTATAAACCCAATTATAAAATGTTATGTTTAGTTGGAGGGCAGCCCGGCGGAAAGTGGTTAGCGCACCGGCCTCACAGTTCTGGGGTCGAGGGTTCGATCACAGGTGGGTCCTCACTATGTGAAGTTTGCATGTTTGCTTGTGTGGGTTTTCTCCAGGTACTCTGTTTTCCTCCCACATCCAAAAAACATGCTTGGGAGGCTAGTTGAAGACTCTAAATGTCCCCCTAGGTATGATTGCGAGTGTGAATGGTTGTCCATCTCCTGCCTTGCGATGGCTGGCCACCAATTCAGGGTGTCTCCGGACTAGTGCCCGAAGTCAGCTGGGATCCAGCACCCCCCACGACCCTTGTGAGAATGAGCGATTCAGAAATTGAATGAATGTTTACTTGGGTTATCTTTGTTTAATACACTTGTTTGATCATCTTAAACACGAAAGTGGATGAAATTATGGAAACAATTTGGAATGTATGTATGTTAATGTGCAGTATTTAAAAATAAAAAAAAATAAAAAAACTTAGGTATTTTATTTGGCCACGCCATCAGTTCGGTTTGGTGGAGCTCACCTGGATGGTCTGTCCCGGGTCTCCGGACACAGGGCCGCCGACCAACTTGCAGTAGAGGTCGGGTACGCTCTTTCCAGCCTCGTCCTCCCCGCAGGTAGCAGTGGCTGTAATCTTGGTGCCCTCCGCCAGGTTGAAGTACGGCGGGTGCAGGCTGAAGCCATTGACACCACCGCCATCGCCACTCGGGACCTCCTGTTCCGACATCGGAAGCAGGACCAAAATCAAGAGCGGTAAAGAGAGCCGCGTGAGCAGCGCCATCACCGAGACCACCTGCGCTTCGGTGGGGGGAAATTGAGGGCTTCGCGCTAAAGTGAACTGGGAAAGCCGCACGACGAGTGAGGAGGAAAAACTTGGCGACGTGCTCGCGCGTCCTTTGTGCGCCTGCTCTGTCCGTGAGAGAGTGCGCGCGCGCACACGCGCCTGTGTTCCTCCCACTTGAGTCACGTTACCTGCATACTCGTGCCCGCGCAAGAGGCGATAGAATAAAATGGTCACTTTGTTCATTTAATAACTTCAATGTTATAGATCCGTTGTTTTCAAATCTGTGACACTACTAAGTAACAATTCCAATATTTTTTGTCTCTATTTACTACCAGTAGAAGTAGAAGTCTTTTTAAAGAAAAAGATACTACTGCAACTCTGGGGGCGTTACACACTATAATATATAGTTTGGTATAGATTTTTTTTGAAAATCTATAGTATTACTAATTGGAAATGTATTTTATTTACTATATTTCTTACTATTAATTTATTTATTTATGATTACAACGCAGGAGGGTTACACACTAATATGTATTAGTATAGATTTTTTTAATCTATATTATTAATTGGAAATATATTTTATTTATTATATCTAATTAGTCATTTATTTATATTTACTTAACAAAGTATACATACTTTGCTAGGTTTTGACAAAGTAGAAGCCACTTAAACATTCCGTACTTAGTATCTTAAATTAAGAAACTTCTTTGAATAGAAGTGGTTATAATTTATAAATGGATAATTTCATGGTTATATATTGCAGGACGTAGCCGGCGCGGTGGACGAATGATTAGCACGTCCACCTCAGATTTCTGAGATCGAGGTTTCAATCCCCAGTGGACTCCAACCTTCCCGTGTAAAGTTTGCATGTTTTCCCCGTGCCTGCGTGGGTTTTGTCTGGGTACTCTGATTTCCTCCCACATCCCAAAAAACATGCATGGTAGGCTGGTTGAACCATCACCACCAGTGACAGACAACACACTGTCCTTAACTATCAACCCTATTTCATGAAAGCACTTGTTGAATGTGGTTTGTTTCTATTGTGCTGTTAAACAAGCTTTCCTCTTTGTTTTAGTGCATGCGTTTCTTAAACACACTATGGTCAGAGGTTGAGGAACAAGACTGAAACTTCTCAAGCACTGTTCATATCAGAGGGCACTTTTTTTTTCCTTTTACAAAATAACTACCAGTACTTCAACACTCTACTTTCTGACATCGTCTGGCCCTGTTCAATGAAGACAAAGATGCAAGTAGAAAACATTTGATTCACCGTGGAGCCTCCTCGGAATTCATTGTCTAGAATTTAATTTTGGCCCAAACCCAAATTCCAGAAAAAAACATTCATTCTGAGTTAAGACGCACTGACTGAAGACGACTTCCAGAATTCCTGGAATGCTCCAACTACTTCCGCTCTGGATTGAGAAGATTCAAGCACGTGCACTCACACATAGACACAAAGTGATCTTTGAAGTGATGCCCTTGGGGGGGGTGACGGCAATAGACAAGTACATGCATGTCCTTTTTTTTGTCTCCTTCAACCAAACATCAACTGGCCTCCTTTACTTCTCTGATACAGATCACCTCTGCTCTTATTCTTCTTTTGTGATCAGCTTTATCCCCATCTCTACACCTCTCTTTCCGGGCATGGAAAAGGTCATAGAGGTGTGCAGTTATTGTTTACAATATTATTGGCCTTCTCCCAGTATGACACCCCTGCTTAGTTGCTCAATGTGTAGTTGATTCCACAGGACAGGAACATGTGAGCGAACGCCCTGTTTCCCGTTGATTGTTTATAAATTATAGTAGGAATAAAGTAACACTAGCCAGCATCCTGTGAGCAAGGCGTACTACGAGGATTGAAATGTGTGATAGCATAGGGTGATAAAAGTGCGCTTGGCCGTGTGCACTATAAGGAACCACAAAAACCTCACAAGGGGGTGCTGAAGCCTATCCTAGGAACACCCTGAATTGGTTGCCAGCCAATCGCCAGGGACAATGAAACAGCCACTGACACGCAGACTGCCACTAAGTGGGAATCGAACCAAGACTGCCCGTACCAAAGTCAGGCAGAAGAATCACTACACCAGTGGTCGGGAACCTTTTTGAAAGAGAGAGCCATAAACAATTCCTATTTTCAAATGTTATTCCTTGAGAGCCAAACACACAATTTAAAAGTCAAAAATACATGAAAATGTATTTTTTTTAGTCATTTTACCACTTTTAAAATACAAAGACTGAATTATTTTGACAACGTTGTTATGCTTTTGCTAATCAATGAATATCAATGAGTTCAATAAGTATCAATGAGAGAATGGATGCAGAAGACTAATAAAAAAAATAAATGCCACAGTGCCGACGTGACACTCCTATTGGTGCATTTGGGACTTGGCTCTCTCACCACTGGTTTCCATATTTTAGTTCAGAGCCATATGCACTCATCAAAACACATCGAAAACCCCATAAGCATTTAAAAATTAATATTAATTATGTATTATACTAGTTTTACATTAGTAAATACCAATATACAGAGTTATTAACGTGATATTATAAGCGACAGGAACAGGCTCAACAATGATGCTGATGGCCATTTTTCTCAAGTGTGAAGTGAGGCAAGGAAGCATTTGGCCTGTTGTGGCATGCCTGCCGAAAGCTCGGAAGTTGTAATCAAGATTGAGTGTCTGTACTGCTCTGAGAGATGAGCTCACTCAATTATTCCCTACCAGGCATCAGCAGGACAAGAAGTATCATTTACCTGAGGGGAGAGAACATGTTGGAACATAACACTTTTTTGTGACTGTGGTGCACAATGGGAAAGGTGGTTCATTCACATTGGGCAGTGAGAAGGTTGGGATGGTTTCCGCTACATTACACATTGCAGAACATAAGGTGGGTGCGTTTTAAAACACCACAGGGAGGTGATCCCCTCATCAAATACTGTTCAATACTCCAAAGATCACCATTATTACTTTTCCAACAATGGGATTTTTTTTCCACAATGTTGTAGTAGTGATTACAGAATGTAGTGTGCATCAAGATTTATTTAAAGAAATTAAGCTTTAGTAGTTTCCCAGGTATTTTAATAAGTATGAGATTTCAAAGAGGTCTGTGACCTTATATAGTAAAGTTTATTTTTGTAATGACATCATTAGATGCCATAACCCAGCAGGCCGTCTCTTTCTTATTGCTTTGTCTGACAATTTTTTGGGACCCTGGTTGAATGGTGCTTTGGAAATTTAATATAGTAACACAATCTTTAAAAAAAACGAGTCAAATATTCAATGCAACTAAATAAATTCAACTTTACAAAGAACAACAGGCATTTAGATTTTGTCATATTTTATTGAACAAATTTTAACAATTCAGATGTTCCTGTGTGGAAGAGGAAAAATACACAAAGCAAGGATGATCGGATGATGACATCTTGGTGAGAAAGAAGTCTCCTTACTTGGCAACAATACCATCATTCTTTGCCAGCCTAAGGATGGAATCATCAGATTCTCCCTGTTTTGGGTAAGAACGCACACATTTAGAAACTTGCGGCTACAAAAAATAACAAATTGAAAAAAAAACAAGGGAAAACTCCAATCTCCAATTGGAGAACCGTAAACTACTTACCATCCTGCGGATGGCACCACAGATGGCGTAGGTCTTGAACTGGCCATTGAAGCGACCCGTGACTTTGTCCACCTGCATCAGACGTTGATACAACTTGGGGTCATTAGTGTATCAGACAAACATCATTGTTTCCTATATACTATAACTAATGATCCTGAATATTCCCCACTTTGCCTTCAATTTAAATGGGCAATCTGAAAAGTTTTAACCCTTGTGAAATTTCATCGATTGTGTTTTAAATATAGTGTACAAAGTACGATTAACCCAAGTGATCCATTACTACGGGTTTTCGTGTGCATCATAACAAATGCATCCAAGAGATTCAGCTTAAAAAAATAAAAAATAAATCCAAATATATATATATATATAAGGTCACAAATACCATAAGTAATGACTTTTGCTGGAACTACAGAATAATGGTTTAAATAAAACCATGGATTGCTTGAGATCTTAGCTGCATGGATGCTATATTAAGTGGGCCGAAAAATTTGTGGACTTTGGGAAGCAAAAGAGTTGGTATAATATTAGTGAGGGTTGCCAATTCTGTGTCCTCAATTTCAGACATTTCAGCCAACCAAATATTGTCAACTCCAGGGGACGACCTCAAGAAACACACGGTTGAGAATGAAAAAAAAAATTGGCTGGTCACTTTTATATTTGTGGACCTGTGATCGACCCAACGAATCCTGATCCTGAAAATCTAATTATTCAACAGTAATATTTTCAGTGATTTGTATGAGTGGGGTGTATATTAAAGCCGTGTCACGTGCATAAAAATATTTACCTCAGCTATGTTGATCTGGACAGAAGCATGGTCCTTGGCTCCAATTATTCTATTGCTTGCAGAGCTTTGGAGCAAACACAAGAAACATTTTAATTAAATAATAAATAATAAACTTAAATGATATATTTTTATTATGTCCTAGCAGGGTTGCTCAATTTTCCTTGTTAATAAACAAACACTAACACAATATGCTGCTCCAATTAAACATATTTATGGGCAACATTTGATTTAAAGGCTGCCATTGACGTCCAGTGAAGTTGCAGGTCAGAAGGCTGCCTGACATGATACCAAGACGACAATATTTTGAGTGAGTTAAAAGTATATTGCATGTTGCAAACGTCTGTTGGAAAAGGTCAATTGCTACAAAACACAGTGGTCTCCATCGCTGCCCTAAATCACGCAAACTTTACACTACACTGCATCCGATATGCTCACCATTTACGGGGGACGTAGAGGTCCACAAATTCGCCAGCGTCGTTCTGCATGTTGATCAACGAGTCGTCAACAAAGCTACAAAACAAGACATTTCAAGTCAACATTGTTTACTACAAATAACTCTCCCACTAACCTCAATTAAACCAAACCCCAATTTATAGCAATGTGTAAACTGGCTTCCTCATATACGGAACTTTAGCTACTTAGCAAGTATTAGCAAAGGAGCTAGCATTGGCAAAGGACCGCGTGCGGCGGGATAAATGTGGTTATTTTCATATTTTATCTACAGTACAGTTTGTAACAAAGAAACACGGTAATGCTATCCTTCCAGTTGCCACAAAAAGACGCAGAAAACATCATGATGTCCTCGTTGATGATCATTTAAGGCGGTTTTGGAGAGAGCCGGACAAACACTCACCGTATCCGACAAATGGATGACAGGAAAGGAAGGCAACATGACCCGGAAAAAGAAATACTGAACACTTCCGCTTTACAGAAGTTTTGTTTACAGGGGCTTAACAAGCGCAAACTTATCTTTAATCATTAGTATCAACGTAAAACAATTTCTATCGTTTATGGATGATATTTAATGAGATAAAAATACTGATGTTAATAGATTCACAGATGGTTGCACGCATAACTATATTGTTTCCTATTTAATTGTGTGATAAGCTCCAAAAATTCAGCAAATGAATCTTCATCCATTGAAATAAATGTTTAAAGAATAGAGGAAAAAAAGAAAAAAGTAACTAGTAAAATAACGAATTACTTTGTTTAGGGGAATGAAAATATAAGTAATATGTAATTTATTCCTTAAGATGTAAATATATTACTTAACTGTATACTATCATACAATGTGTATAGCAAGGCAATAATAAACAAATAAAACACAGACACACCATCGTTGACTTTTCCAAAGAACAAAGGATATAACATCAAATACCTTCAGATGCAGTGGCGGTCCGTGCATTTTCTCGTCGCGCCTTCAACGAATCAATCCAACCCTCAAAAACTATTTTATGGCTATAAAACCTCGACTGCAGCTACAGCTGCGACACATAAAAAATATTAAATAAATCAATGCACAAAAATGGGGTAAAATCCACTCCCTAGCTGCATTTAATGATTAAATACAAATAATGGAGCTTTTCAGACATTACAACTGGGCCAGGGGGGTGATTTTCCCGGGAAAAGACAGCGATGAACGTCAATGGCGTACCGGCAAACATTGCCCGAAAATGGGGTAAAATCCAGCCGAAAACAGCATTTATTGATTAAATACAAATACTGGAGCTTTTTAGACATCAGAACCAGGCCCGGAGTATCATTTCCCCGGGAAAACGACAGTGATGAAGGTCGATACGTCCATATACGTCCATACGCGAAACGGCAAAAATTGCACTAAAATGGGGTAAAATCCACTTCCTAGCAGCATTTAGTGATTAAATAGAAATACTGGAGCTTTTCAGACATTACAACCAGGCCAGGGAGGTGATTTCCCCGGGAAAAGACAGCGATGGACGTCAATGGCGAAACGGCAAAAATTGCACTAAAATGGGGTAAAATCCACTTCCTAGGAGCATTTAGTGATTAAATACAAACACTGGAGCTTTTCAGATATCAGAACCGGGCCCACAATTGAAATATTATTTAGGAATATAGCCATATTTTACTCACCAAAAAACCTTTTTAACTGTACACAATATCCATCCTCCTTTCTTTCTTCCTTCTTTTCTATCGCCATCGAAGCTAATGCTGAAAGTCGAGCCTGTCCTGTCGTATTTCTGGCATAGTCCGTCTTGAAAATGGCTTTAAATCAACACAACAATATATTTGCTTGTGCAGCTAGCTCCAGATACAGTTTGGTAGCTAATCATAGTTGGTGAAAGCGATGACGTATCCCTACGCCTGCGACAATACATTGTGGTGTTGCCAACTCGAAATCTGATTGGTTAAAGCAAGGAAGCTAACAGACCATTTGGAATTATTTAATAAGTATTGATTGACAAAATATAATATATGATTCAGATATTTCTTAGGCCAGCAGAGAAGGCTTTCATCTTTGGTCGGCGAAGTCAGTCTACATTCTATCCACCTTCCAGCTTTTATTACTAATTGCGATTTACAGTACATTTTCCATGCATAATACCAACACTGACATCCTTCTAATTTAGAAAGTTGAAATCAAAGTACCTTGTGTGTTTGTCCTTAGTGTTTGAATTTGAAATAAAAACGATGATGATGATGGAGTCAGTGTTTTTTCTTTCAAACTAGAATTGCGTCAGAGCCACAACTTTCATTGAAGAACAAAGTGACATCATCAGTTGGACAGGAAGTTGTGGCGGCACACCATCTGATCTCATCACAATGAGTTGGAGTAACACACTGACATCATAAAGCATATTTTCAATTTCCTATGAAAGTCTTCCTTTGTCATAGGGTGAAAGACTGGACAACTTTGCCCTGTTTGAATGTGTCATCATTTAGTTTGGATGATTGGTCACCAGAAGCGGCACGCGAAAGAATGTGTGAGAATGGAGTCGGAATGTACAGACTATCATCAGGTTCTCCACCATATTGTGACTAAACATTTTGATCAAATTTCTTCGGCGCAGTGGTGTCTGCTGGCTGCTGGACAATTTGACTCTGACACGGGAGCCATATTGGCCGACATGTGCACGGAGATTGCTCAGAAACTCTCAGCTGACACCCTCAAAGTCATCCTTCCCTTGTTCCAGGAGCGGGTGGCGCAAGTGAAGCCCGAAAGCGTGAGCCCAGACATGGACGGCGCCATGAATACAGCGTTCGCGTCAGCCCTCAGTGTTCCTGAGCAGCCATGCGACCACGCCAGCCAGCTGGACTCAATGATGTCCAGTGAAATCTCGAAGCGAGTCAGCCGCACGCTGGCGTTGGCCACCGAATCCGACAGCAACGACAAGCCAGTGGCCATCTATGTCCCGGGGACGTTTAGCAAACTGGGGGTTCTGTACAAGATGGTGAGGCTCTGCTGTGGGGCTCTGTGGTCTTACCTGGCCCGCGTCAAATCCACGACACGATGTCTGGGTGCATGCTGGCGTCCGAACACCGCCCTATCCGTAGCGTCGGACAGCGATGGATCACCAAGTGCAAAGACGTCTTGCACTCCAAAATCGACAATTAGCGTCAAAGAAACGACAGAGGCGGTGAGCGAAATCCTCCGCAAATGGACAGACCCCACAGAGTCCGATCCTGAATGTTGCCAACCAAATACCTCCGCGGACCTTCACGGTACGGCGTCGGACATTGTCACGACGATTAGGAGTGACCTTCACTACTCTAACAACAAGAAAAGAAAGAGCAGTGGGTCCCACTGTCCTCACTTTGACCTGAGGCTAATCCAGAACACCTTAACCAACTTTTTTTCTTCTCGAGAGCCAACGCCTCGCCATGAGGTCATTCGCAAAAGCAGCTTTGTGGAGTTTTCCAAAAATCAGTTTACAAAACTTGTGACGGATTGTACCTCTCCGGATCTTCAGAAGGAGTCGGATTTCCTCGTTGGGGCTCCTCCCACCTCGGTCTCTAGCGCCAAGGGACGCCGGCAAAGGTCTTTGCGGGGCTCTAACCTGGATTCGCCCGGGAGTCCGCCCCCTCTAAACTTTGAGGGAATAGTTGACAAAGTAGAAGACTTGTACACAAAGTTTCCTATGGAAAGACCCAAACTCAGCCAGAACATGGAGAGCCTTAGAGATGAAATAACAATATTCTCCAGACAGCTGAGTGATAGAATTTATGATTTCATTAAGGCCAGCATTGGCATTGGTTCTTCGGACAGGCGGTCTCCACACAGACGCAAGAAGAGAAAAGAGCAGGAACCAGAGGTCATGAAAAGAATTGTGGAGGATTGCGTCGGGAAGTTTTTGCAGCAGGTGCTCCTCTGGATGGAGATGGAACCCAGCAAGCGTAAGGCCAGCGCCGACCAGGTGTCCGGTGCATTAAAAGACATCGACACGCTCGTCTCCAACATCATGCACTCAGAAACCGAAACGGAGGATTCAGAAGATTCTCCATCCAGTTGCGAAGAACTGGACAACTCAGATCCCTCGATACGAGAGATGTCCAGGAACTTTGTCAGTATGCTGATCATGACTTTGGTCAAGTACTTCCCAAAGAAAGTCCGCAAAACTCTCCAGCCGGATGACGTGTTTGTTGTCATCCGACGTCTGTCTCAAAAAGTGTTGAATATCAACTTGGCGTTTTTAGCGGCCGAGCACATGCTCAGCTGCAGCAGATTCGTGCAGGTGGTACTAAAAAATCTCTTCTGGCAGTTTGGCTCTCAGGAGAAGCTGCTGGAAGCATTGCTGTCGGACGAGGTGTCCTTCGACGAAGCGGTCTTGACACAGTTGAGCAACACGGTCAACAGCTGGCAAGATGGAGCAGATGAGCAGAGCAGAATCAGGAGGTTCTTCTCCACTGTGGGCAACACACTCAAGAGACCCTTCACATGTTTAAGTCCAGATTACTTGTAACACTTTCACGCTGAGCTGGTAACGGTATCACATTTTGCTTAAACAAAGCCTGGTTGTCATTTTATGATTAAGTGAGCAGGCTACCTACTAAAGAAGAAATTAATTCAAATTGTGATACCATTTAAATCAGATAACTAACCATCTGGGTTAGTTTTAAAATAAGTAACTAGTAAATTAACGCAAGTTACTTTTGTTTAAGGCAAGGACCTCAAGAGTCATTTGCAAGAAGGTTGTTGTCAAAAGCTCTTATTAATGCAGACTATGTTCTGTGTGGTATTTTAAAACAAGACTGGAACATCTGCTGGACATAAGGTTTATCCAGAAATGCCTGAAACTATTTGTGCAAAAATGTTCCCTGGAGTTTTGACAGGGAAAGTAACTTGGCTGGGACGCTGCAATCAAGAAGCAAGGGTTGTATACCAAAGCATGTTTAAAACTTTGGGGAAGAACCTCAGATTAAAAGACAATAGCCCCAAAATATGCTCTAATCTTGCTCCTTAAACAAGTGAGGGGAAGTCATGTACAGAAACTGATGGCTCAATCTACCAGGTCACATGTTGTAAAAATATCAAGGAGTGAAATCAAACACCTAACAATGAAGAGGAGTCCAATGTGGGAGATGACAAGACAGCCCTGGAAAATTGCAGCACGTTATGGCACATATCAGGGAATGAGGAACTCAATGAGACTGGAAATATGACCGAATACCGTTCAATGGTGTTCATTTTTTTTTGAACTCGTTAAGAGCTGTGATCCATAGCCACTTTTTTTTAGAATTTCAATTCAATTGGAAAACATATTTTAATGACTATTTTGTCATTGTTTTTTTAATGGTGCAAAATAAAACATTCCAATGGTAACAACTCAGTGAAGATTGTATGACTTCTCTGCACTGAGTTTGATTGTGATATCCGCAATGACATGATCATTAGAGTGCAGTTGATGAGGTCACATTCTCTTTTTTTATTTTTAACACAGTTCAGGCAAATACAAAAAGATAGACAAACATGGCAAACAGATTTCCTAATGCAAAGAAGTGAGACAAGCTTTTAAGGTCTTAATGCAAAAGGAGTACAGGAGACACCATAGAGGCAAATTTTGGGCATGTGAACTTCACAAGCCACCCATCGTGATGAAATGAATAATGAAAATATAAAACTTTATACGTGTCCTTATTTGAGTAGGAAAGGAGCCAGTCGTGGATCTTGTTTGAGCCTTTGGTCCAATGCACGGTACCTTTGAACAGCTGATCTTTTGTGCCTGCAAACACATATAGTGGCATGTAAAGACAAAGAGAAAATGCAACAACAACAACAAAAAATATAAAACTGATGTTCATATTGTTTAGACGGAGGCAATGTTTTGTGGTTCTGAAAACGTAGAAATCTGAAGAACCCTTCCAGAGTGGGAATCTTGACAGTGCTACACCCTGTAGTTTTGAACTAAACAGTTGAAAATGCAAGCATTCTTTTGGTGACAGCTGTTCCCAGATAGTGGCCAAATCACATCTTAAAAAAAACTGCCCAAATTACAACCTTCCGTCCAAGTTAAGATAATGTTAAGTAGCACAAATCTTATCAGCCCACCCAAAGCATTTCTACCCCACCCCGAGTCTTAAAAAATAGACCAATGGGTTGGTTGTTGCTGCCATCTACACGGTGGGTGGGCCTTTTTGCACTTTTGCGTCTTGGTGTAAACTCATTTCAGGACGCAAAAAAGTAACAACAAAACGCCACTTGTTTTTACTTCCGACCCTTTCCCTTCTAAACATGGCCTCTATATTTGTGATGTGTGCATTTATGTCTGTGTATCTACATGCTGAGTCGCTTCTCGGCAACGTGGCTCTGAGAGGTGTGCTGGGCGCAGTAGGCATCGTATTCCTTCTGCTCCTGGTGGCTCATATCCTGCTGGGTTGAGTGGTAATGTTCTTGTATTTTTTTCAGTGCTCGTGTCGCCTGCACACACACACACACACACACACACACACACACACACACACACACACACACACACACAAACACATCAGTTGACATTGGCTAACACTGTCGAAATAGTAGTAGGCCGATTCTCTTTTCATCAAAGTATGAGGTAATAAAAATATCAGATACCACAATTGCAATCAGAGCACAAAGCACATCGATGATAAATGCATATAACACTAATTTTGATTTCTATTTCATGTGGCCTTTCATGGAAGGTCGCTTTCAAAAAATATTTTGACATCAGAGATATTCATCCAAGGCCTGGTACCTGGTCGTGACGTTCCTGGATAAGTCGTGTCTGTGCATTCATTTGTCCCTGGAAGCTTGCCAAGCTATCCTCGTATAGACGTTGTGCATCTTCGGCGTTCGTGATCTCGATGCCACTCAGTCTGTTTAGGAAGGGAGCCAAAAAGTCTGTGTCCTTCTCTTGCAACCACCGCTGCTCCTCGGCTGCGACACGCTCCTAAACCATGCACGCACACACGCGCACGCACACACTTTATTGCTTTTTAGAATTGACCATATGTGGACAGTGTGACAATTTTTCTAACCGGTGTACATTTCAGATTTTGCAGCTTCTCTGCTTGAGTTGATCAGAATGCCTGCGTAAAGATTTTTCTATGGAGCTGCTCTTAGGAAAGCGCATTAAACAAGGCTTCTTCCATAGTCTTTATGTTGTTGGTCGTCAATATGTCTACCAAAATGGCACAATATCATTTGCCAGCCTCTCTTGAAGGCACTATCTGAAATCAGAGTATTGCCGATCTGGAATAGAGTGTTTCAATATGTGGACCTTCGATGCAGATCCTCCATGCTAAACAAAGAACCCTCCTGTACAATATCTCGAAACTCTGATGAGTATAACAATTTGAACAATTGCATTTTTGCATTCTCATTAGGAGCTTCATTTTATAACTTTGAAATTATTCTCTAGTAGTTACTAATTTAAAAATGATGTTTAGTGTGATTTACTTTGTCAAGTATTTGGGAAAATCAGAGACAAATAAAACTTGAGGCGTTTAGTGCATTGTTTGTTTTTGTGGTATGTCGTGTACTGCACAAGGACCAAACCATTTCCTCTCGGAGACTGCGGGCCTTGGCTATGCCGGTGGTAGTCCACGGCGAAAAATGAAGAAGAATATCTATCTCCTCTTGTTCCCTGCAAGCCACGATATCTCGCACCTGTGCACATATTCATGACTAACTATCTAAGAATGATTCTCTTTGCATGCTTTCCTGCACTTTCTGTTTCGACTGGAAAAACATATTTTTCTCTCTCAGTCTAAACTCAGAAGAACACCAAAAACCCTCCATCCTCACACCTCTTTTTTGGAGCTCTTGATCTGGAGATCGACTTCCTGCTCAGCTTTGATGAGGTCTGAGAGAAGTTCGTACAGACCGAGCGTTTTTAGGGGCTTCTGGTAAGGATCCACCTAAATGAACAAAGAAAAAAAAATGTTACTGTGCTGCCATTGTTAGCATCCGTTTACAACATATACTACATGTGGTTGTGTATACATACATGGAAGCCGGAAACCATGTCAGCCCTGAATTCCGGGTCCCTTGAGCCGAATGGTTTGATGAACGTCCTCATGCATGGGACAAAGCGGTTCTCCTCCAGATGGTACTTTACCTCAATCTTCCTTTGGGACGCCACAAAGACGCGCTCAGCCACATCCTCATTAGCATCCTTCTTTGGATTCCTGTGGAAACGCTCCAACACTTTCTGTGCACACACAAACACACACATTATACTACAGTTGTATGGAAATTCACTCCTAAAGTTGTTACACCATGTTAGCGATGAACACAGAACAGCTGACACAAAGCCAAAGTTTGTTTTGTACAACATAACTGATTCATTAGTTGCGTCTTATAGTAGTGTGTAAAATACGGTAGGTCTAAAGTCCCTAGCAAAGTAACTAAACCACCTGTTAATGGCAAACTAACTCGCAAACAAACTGATTGAACCAACTAAAGAAGAATTCAAGACCAGCAAACTACTTTTTTTGTATTCTAGTTATAATCACTGAGTGACTGGAGTGGACGCTCGGACCGATTGGGTGTCCTGAAAAGTGATTTACCAGCAAGGGTCTCTCTTCTGGTTTTGTGCCAATGTGTTCCTCAGGCAATATGACGTTTTGGTCAAAGAGGACTTGTCTGTAATAGAGGAAGTCCTCACGGCCTTTGAAGCTCTCTGTCATTTCTTCTGGTGTGTCCACCCGCCGCACCAGGCCGTCCACGCGAGCGCCGCTGAATTCCATCTCGTGCTCGCAGCCGCCTGTCGGGGTTGACGTGTATCTGTGGACTGAGCAGACCGTGAATGGTGCGTTAGGATTAATGGCAACAGAATGTAAAATTTAAAACAAAAGGAAAAAGGATAATTGTTAACGACAGCCACAGGAGGGAGACTGGGTGAAGCATTTTACAATGCCCTATTCTTACACTCTTTGGCTCCTCATACATTAGAATACTCACACTTGAATCTTTTTAAGACCTGGACTTTTTATTTTTGAGTTCTAGTATGCATTCTACTTTTACGCTTGATGGTTGTGAGATGGGTGCGCGTGACTATTTACTTACATAGAAGGTGAAACTGTCGTCCCTCTGTGAAGCGCTCGATGGTGATGCCTGTCACTTTATTCATCTCACGCTTCCGCAGGTGGTCGTTTCTGTTTCTGTACCACTCCTTCACCGTCATCAACTCTGCGTCTGCAACACATACACACACATTTGACACATACGAGACGGCATCAGCATCACACACGCGAGTAATGTGCGAATGCTCACAATCAAAGTCCTTGTAGGTGCTCAGTCGGGTTACCAGACCATCCATCCGCAAGTAAGGTGCAAACAGCTCTAGTTCCATTTTCTTGTAGCGAGTCATCTTCCAGCCTCCAGGCCAACGCGTCTCCAAGTCTAACCGCAACGCAAAACATTTGGACACAGACACAAAAATATCAACTTTTACATGCTCTTACCTACAAGTAAAGGAAGCAGCCATCCGCTAATTTGGGCTATCACGTGCCATGGTGGTTCTGTTCATAAAAGCTAAGAATATGTCGAAATTGTACAACATCGTTTAATGTGGGAAGGAGAGCAATTAGATATTTTGTACCTTGTTTGGAGATATAGATGGAATTGACCCAGGTTCTTGGCATCTCAAGGACTCGGTCTTCTTCTTCTTCTTCCTTCACCAAAATACCATTCAAATTTGATTCTGAAATCACTGTATGTTTACGACTGAAATTCTTGTCTTTGTCTCTCAAACTTTGCAAAGACGTACAACAAAAGTCATGCCCATCATTTTCATCTCCTTCCTCTTGAGAAGTTCAATGTTGAGTTGCCTTTTACTGGTGACGCCAAACAACACTGGCTCCCACATCTTGATGTCATGGAGGTCATATTCAAGATCCTGTACACACAAACAGCCACATGTTTATGGCTAATAAGTGCTCAAATTGTTTTATACAATACATATAAAAAAGATGAACAGCCCAGTTCTGATAACAAGTTTTGTTTATTCATTCATCTTCAGTTACATTTATCCTTAATAGTGTCACAGGGGTGCTGGAGTCCTATCCCACCTAACTATGGGCAGTAGGCAGAATACACCCTGAATTGGTTGCTAGCCAATCGCAGGGTGACAAACAACCAATCTCGCACACCCTCATACCCAGGGACCATTTAACTTAGTCAATTAGCTTACCATGAATGCACCAGGAATTAAACCCTCGGTCCCAGAACAGTGGTTGGCAGACGTGCCAACCACTCTTCTACCGGGCCGTGAAAAATAATTGCCTTATAATCCTAAATATTTCTGACACTCACAGCACTGCCATCCTTGCAGTCCTGCATGTTGACGTAGTAGTTGAGGTTATTCCACACGCTCTCCACGCCCAGAAAATGCTCATAAGTGGTGCTGTAACTCCTTCCTGTCAGTGGGTCAATCAAGAAGTTCTCCTGGACACTGCGGCACCCAGCCAACACCAGCACCCAGCAGTGAACCCGTAAACCCCGCAAGGTGTCAACAGGTGCGTCCGGTAACTCCTGCTCGGGTCAAAAGTCGTTGGTGCAAAAGCCAAAACTAAATGCGTGTTTCCATGTTACCTCATGTTGCTTGGCTTCAGCTTCAGCCTCTTCTTGTTTCTTCTTGGCCACACGCGTCAAGAATCGACTCTTTGGTTCACGTTGAAATCTCTGCCATGGCTCACTTTCCGCCGGCACGTCAGTTTCCTGCACAACACCAGTGAAAGCTGGCTTTTAAAACGAGGGTACATGCGAATCAGCTGACTTGCCTACCTTAGCCTGTGCGCTCTTCATGGGGCATTCTTGTCGTCTTTGGTCGAGCTGACACATCTCCTTGCTAGCATAGCCGCTAACACAGTAGGCATCATAGTTGGCGCCCAGCAGCATACTGCACAGTAGGGTGGCATATTCGAAACACGTCGCCGTCTGACTGCGCAACACCGAGGTCGCCGAGAACAAGAACCTGGGCTGCACATACACACTTCTCCCAATAAAACTTTTTTTTAACTTTAGCATCATCCATAACTTCATCATTCATTCATTTTCTAAACTTCTTTATCCTCATTAGGGTCACGAGGGGGGCTGGAGCATATCCCAGCTGACTTCGGGCCAGAGGTGGGGGACACCCTGAATCGGTGGCCAGCCGATTGCAGAGGGGACAGAAAACCATTCACACTCACATTCATAACTCGGGCAATTTAGAGTGTCCATTTAGCCTACCATGCGTGTTTTGGGAATGTGGGAAGAAACCGGAGTACCCGGAGAAAACCCACGCAGGCCCGGCGAAAACATGGAAACTTCACACAGGGTGGACCGACCTCGGTTTGAACCCAGGACCCTAGAGCTGTGAGGCCGACACACTAACCACTTAAGTCGCCGGGCCGCCCATCCATAACTTTTTGGGTAAAAAGGTACCCACTTTCCCTGAGGTATATCACCTGTGGTGAATCATAATATTTTTTCCCAAAACATTTTTCCCATTGACAAAGGGGCAACCAAGTCACAGAATACATTATAGTATAAGTGAAGCTCATGCAATCTGTCACTCACAAGCTCTACCGGTGGTTCCAAAGGATTCAAAGACAGGAAGTCGGCCACAAACGACGCACATCCATCCCAGTTTAGCAGCTCGGAATGGCTTGTCATGGTGGGACGCAGTGTGGTCGAGACAAATTTCTGATGGCAAACACACTCAGGGGTCACCGGCGACTATTTCGAGTTACGCAGATTATTATGGGCAGTTTCACTGCAGTCACCTGAATGCCACATTCGTTGAGGGGGCAGAGCAGCAGAGGTTTGCGTTCGGGACACAAAAGGTGATACTGACACTGGAAGTTATCAGCGATGGCCAGCAGCCGGACTTCCTCCACGGAATTTTCTCTGTATGACTCAGGAAAGGGCAGACTGGGCCTATAAGACACACTTGCTCATCAGTCATCAAATGTTACCTGTTAGCCAATTAGTACAGAAATGATCCAGAGAATGCATATTCTTGTTAGTGGGTGGGGGTTGATCTCGTGTCCCTATTTGTCACGTTGTATGTCTTTGCTCCTCTGTTTATGTCATGAAAAAGGTTGAATATACCCAGGTTGCCCTACCTTTCTGACCAATGCCCATGTAAGACCTTTTGGAACATACAGTAGCGTGTGGATTTCGGTGTTTGAAAGACAGGGTCTCTTGACATTGCAATTTTGTGTTTTGTGAGAAAATGAGCATGAAGGGGCTTACAGGAAATCACTCAGAGCCAGGACAGGTGGAACTTCCTCCACTTGCTCGACTGATCCACTCTGCTCTGCTCCACTATCGTCTTGTTCCTCAGTGCTGAACTCCAGAGACGTGGTCGTCTCTTCATCTAGGCTGCTCATTGGTAGCTTTTGTCGTTGGCTTCAGAGCACTTGACCAAAATGGCAGCCTGCTCAAAAACTGACATTAATTCATTGAAAATCTCATGTTACCAAGGTGAAAGAAATAGGAAATTTCAAGGAAATTCCAATGGCGGTGAAAACTAAAATAGCATGTCAAATGCAAATATTATATTCATACCAACAAAATTGAAAAACAGTATATTATTCAAAATATATAATCACATATTATTGGATTGAATCATACCTGGCTTACGTGTGGCTTTTTGTTAGCTTAGCAGCCTTCACGGGACGTTTTTGTTGTGGTCCCGTCGCCACGGTTACCAAGTTCCCAATGAAAGATAGGACATTGGGGAGAACACATTACTTTATCAACGCCATGATATATCCTCAGTTTATACCTTTACATGTTGCAATATATAGAATAAATTCAACCCTTGTTAAGATTCGACAAAGTTGTCTCATACTGAACCCCACAAAGGAAAGCAATATTGTGGGTAGTGTGCAGATGAACAAACATCAGAAAGTTAAAACATTTTACTACCATAGGACCTTTACCAAATCAACCAAAAACAGCAATCAATTGTTCTCATACAGTATCTACTCGTGTACTCTCCCACTTCTGAGAATACCCCAACTATTGCCACAATTTTGTTATGGCTATATGTACAGTATTTGGTACAGTGTACACTAAAAAGGATAACAATGTCAGCTTCAGTTTAATATCATTTTTAATTCAAGCATAGTATTGTGAACTAAGATAGTATAATTATAGCTGCTTCGTGGTGTAGAGGTTCACTCGCCTGACTTCGGGGTGGGCAGGCGTGGGCTCAATCCCCACTAGTGGTGGAATGATTGGGAGTGCAGATGGTTGTTTGTCTCTCTGTGTGCCCTACGACTGACAGGTGACCAGTCTAGGGTGTAGTCTGCCTTTGACCCGAAGACAGCGGGGTTAGGCTCCAGCAACCCCCGCAACCCTTTCGAGGATGGGCGGTATGGAGGATGAATAAATGAATAAAAAAAATGATAGTATAGTAATTATATAGTATAGTAATAATTTATTTCCCCAAATGACATTGAAACGCCATCTTGTGGTGCAATGTATTACTTACTTGATCATATACAAAAACATTGACTTTTGAATCTTTTTTTAACATATGGCGCATTAATTAATGCTACGGCTTACTTAAGTTGCCATAATATCAATTTTTACAATCTGATTTGTGTGAAACAAACCTGGTTAAGTACTAAGGCAATGAAAAGTTGTACAGTATACGTATACATTTTATACATTTGTTAAAGCAATGTTTAATGTTTAAATTGACCAATAGTGGCCCTTTGCTGAGTGGTTGTGCGTTAGCCTCACAGTTCTACATGTTCTACCCGGGATTGTGTGGATTTTCTCTGGGTACTCCAGTTTCCTCTCATGTCCCAAAAACAAGCAGGAAGGTAGGTTAAACACTCCAAATTGCCCGTAAGTATGAGTGTGAGCGTGTATGTTTGGCTGGGATCGGCTCCAGCACCCCCTGCGCCCCTTGTAGGAATAAATGATTTGGAACATGAATGAATGACATACAAATTGACCAATTATTTTAATTTCTTTCTTTTAAATTGTCTCATTCACAAGAAAATGAAACTGGGTAATTTTCATATTTCAATATTTGGCTGAGATTTAAAAAATACCTGAATGCTTCACTGATTTTATTCTTATTGTATTCAAATTTCAACTACGTTACCGCTCAAAACTTCTTTATTTTATTATCAACCGTTATTGGTCTTCTCCTTGTGACAGCCTTCAGTTTCATTTTCCAGCATTTTCCAGCTCATATTGAAATTTTGGCTCTGTAGGCTGTCCTGCATCCTCTTTTGGAGCTAAACACACATTAATGACATTTAGGAGACAAAAAAGACACTGATTTTGTGAATTTGAAATTTACCTGCACCAAGACAGTTTCCATATTGAAATCAACAGATGAACTCTTCGGCACCACAGTCAACTTCACCAAAAGTGTCCTCATGGGCTGAACAACTTGATTGCAAAATAAGAGAGAGGGAGGATAATACATTTTTAACTCCACCCAAAAATTATTGTCCAATGTTTTTGATATACTTTATTAACTGGAATTAATATAAACAACTACAACATAATTTACAGTAAGAGCAGCCTGATATCAGATCCATTATATTAAAAATCTGTGTAAAAGAAACTGGGTTAGACAACATTCCTTGACTCATAGTTTTTTATTTTTATTTTCTATGCTGGTGATTTTTTTTGACCTTCAGTCAGGCCTCTGTGCTTTCTATAGTGAGGATATACAACGTCTACAAAATGGCAGCTGAATTGAATCATAATGGAGGAACTCTCGTCAGTATTTATCATTGTGTCATTGAGGAGTAGCAAAGGTGGATGTTCACTTACCGTAGTAGCAGATAGATGGAAGTTGGGTGTCACAGTTGTGGTTCTTCCACTGTGCTGCATTACTAAAGTTGGCCACCACACAGGTGTCCTTCTCAGTCTCATTGGAAGGTTCTCCTTTTTGCCAGAGTGAGAATGTCAAGGCACTTCCGTCCGACCACTTCCATGAGTCGCGTTTTAAGCCGAGCCAGGCATTGGGCCGACCAGCGAGCCGGAACTTGATTTTGTGGTTCTCGGGCTCGCTGCTTATGGTGGCCAGTTCACTCTTGTTTTCCCGGCAAGATGCCTGCGCCATGTGCCAGGTCAGGCTGTGCTCCATGAGTGTGTAATTGCCACTGGACACTGGGAATACATCCTTATTAAATGGTGGGGAGAATTGTAATGCTCAAAAACATATAAGTCAGTGAATCGTTTCGTGGATTTAATGCATTGTGTGAATTTTTCGAAGATTTTAAAGTTGGAACGGTGAAAATCACCTGTATGTGGAGAGGTTTGTTTTGCAAAGCATCTCTTCATTAAGTAGAAAACTAAGTGACTAACTTATCCAATAACTATTTAACCACTCACGAAGCGGTGGACTGACAAATTGATAAAAAAAAATGGGTTTTGCACTACCTGTTGCACATATTGGTGAAAATACAAACTAGTATATATGCATTTTGGGGGAATTCCAACTTGTACTTAATGATTTAAGACAACATTATATAGATTTGTATGAAGAGGGAAACATCTTACTGCAGATGAATGGATGCTGTTGGTCGCACTCATCGTCATGCCAGTAACCCTCCTTGTCCATCATAACACAACATTCTCTGTTCTGCTTGTTGTCTGGTTGTCCGGGATTCCACTTGCTGTAGTTTCGGTTTCTGTAGAAGGTCTGCCCCAAATACGACCACTTCCAGTTTGGCTCTTTGGTGGACAGGCCGATCCAGGCGAGCTGTGAAGGAGGAACCAGTGGAATTTTTTTTTGTACATTCAGGGTCGTTAAAGCCAAGGAACAAATATCTTTTGTGTTGTCTAATGACATTGAGACTTCTGAAAACTGCCAAACAGCTGTTTCAGAGCAGAAGGTCTTTTATAATGCAACTTCATCTTGGATGTAGATCCAACAAAGGCAGAAGTTTATTACAATTTTTTTTAAACCATCACAGCAGTGATAAGTGCCAAGCCCTTTACTTTTCACACAGTGGGACCAAACGCTATTTGCACTGAAGTCAGGCAAATGAACCACTGTACGACATATGTGCCCCTATACAACAGTTTATGAAGGATTTTTTTTAAACTCCATGGCTACATTGATGTTGATAAGGTCCAATTCATTTTAGGTGTCAGATCTGACAGTACTACACTAAGTACTGCTGCTGTCCCAGTTTAAAAGAAGTCTTTGTTCGTACCCTGGAAACAGCATTTAACACAGTCTAATGACATTATGAGTACCTGCTCTCCCTTGAGTATCGTGTCAAGATCCTCCATGTTCATCATCGTTTTCACGTCCTCCTCATTGTGGACCGCGGCGAGGTCATGATGCTTGCCTTTGCAGTGGCGTAGGGCTTCGCTCTGTGTCATTGTCTGATTAACAATATAGAAGACACGGCGGGCACTGTAGCACAATGCACACTGGCCTAAAAAGGAGGGGTACATGGGGAGATTACACGTGTCTCGAGACATTTGCACATCCAAAAAGTTAATTCCTTGCCTGATACAATGACGGCCACGATCAGAAGAACTTTCTCCATTGCTGTTGTCTGGTGCATCACTGTCAAAACTCTTATTCACTATGCTCCATCTAATTTGTTTTCATGCAAATTCATACTAGAAAGTCTTACCACTTCCTCTTTACACTAAAGTCCACCCTATGTTAAGGAGGTTTAGTGATAAAATGCCACATAGCAGTAAATTCAGTTCAAAATGGATATTTAAAAAAAAATTCACCATTCTCCAAATGAAATGGTTATTTGTTTTTATCAAGTTGTTGCTGTGATCAATTGATAGTCTCAAAAACTGTTATTTGCCATTAAATATCTGAAATATCCAGAATATTATTAAGTATATATTTGAGTGCAGTTGTTGTATCCACATCTGCTTTTAATTAATACATCAGTCAAATTGAGTTAATTCAATAAGGTTCACAATCGTTTTGGCATGTATCAGTTTCAAATAAAACACTAGTAAATAAATGTATGGCTGTTAATATGTACCAATACAATTAGTAGTTCATGACTTAACATGTCTGGGCATAATTTGTGAAATACTGTCTTTTGTTTTTTAAAATGTTTTAAATGACTGAACAATAGCCACCTCGCCAATTTCATTATCGTTATGTTATTTGTAACTAACCACCTCGCCAATTTCCTTATCGTTGTTATTTATTTGTAATGATTGTGGTTTTCCTAAATGGCTTATAAATTAAATGTACAACAGCATTGCTATTAATCATTGTTCATCTGTTAGTGTTTGGTAGTAAGCCTTTATGTTTTTTTGTTTTTTCAATCTAATATTCTGTTCAAGAGAGCCCGCTTTCACTTGTCACTAAAAAAGTAAACATTATGAAAACCTGTCAAGTGCGCAAATTACGACTTGAATTGACGCTTGTGCATTCAATATGGCCGTCTCATAGGCATGTAAGGTTGCGAAAATGGCTATCTATGTTTGAGACCATAGGCATGGAAATCTCAGGTTGTACGAAATGGTGTGTGCATTAACAGCACGCACTTTACACAAACGATCTATTCTAATAAAATCGCTTCTTAATGACACCAAGATATAATCTCTTTCATTTTACGTGCACACTACGATGGGACATTTGCCCTGACCAATATGGCCGCCTCATAGGCACTTCGCTTAGCCGGGTTGCGTCGTCTTGCCCTGACAGACCTATCTGTACTAGTTCATAAAGCGACGTAAGAAGAACTTCCGCATTCGAAACACCAATAATTTCGGGACGTTGCGATGAAAAGGAAGTAGATCTATTTGCTATATATTTGACGTCCATTGTCGTTTTACGATTTTATATTCGTTAGCTGTTAGCAGACGTTTAGCCTTCTTTTATCAGGGATCCTGTCGTAATGCGCGTTCCTGTACGCGCCGCACTCCTTGTGTGTGTGTGCATGATCACGGTGGCGACTCATCAGTTTACCGAGAAAGAGATGCACGATGTTAGGTAAGCATACGATTGAATAAAAAAGAAAGAAAAAGTCAGGTAAGCGTGCACTTAACAAAGTCTACTTTGTCAACCCAGAGGAAGTTGAAAAATCATATTGCCATACGATATCAGATATAGGATTAGTAAAATAGACACTAGAATCGCGTCCATGCCCATCTAATGACGTGATGGTCAATATTTCAATGTCAATATTTGACTACAGATCAGGTCTTTTGATTTTTGTAGTTAAATACGCCACATACACAACAAAACAACACTTTTTACTACTACTAGCAGACTACTACTAACCCATTTTAAAATAACTTTTTAACATTCACAACAATATATACCAACTTAAATATAAGATAATATAACTCATCATGTGATGATGTGCTACATTACACACAGTAAGCATTGCATTAATATGTACTTTAAATTCATCCAGACAGCGAATCAAAGATATGTTCTACCATGCGTACAACAGTTACCTGGACAACGCCTTCCCTTATGATGAGCTCCGCCCCCTCACCTGTGATGGTCAGGACACTTGGGGAAGGTGAGTTCAACGAGGGGGTGCGCAAAGTGGCAGGTATTTTACATCACTGTCATCGACATTTCCTCTTTTTTCGTCAGCTTTTCGTTGACACTCATCGACGCGCTTGATACCCTGCTGGTGAGATTAAAAATGAGTTTCTCGCGTTGTTGCATACTGCGCCTGTGTGCAATAACACTTAGTCATGGTGTGCGAAGGTACTGGGAAACCAAACTGAGTTTCAGCGCGTGGCGTTACTTCTTCAAGACACCATTGACTTCGACATTGACATCAATGCCTCCGTCTTTGAGACGAACATCAGAGGTTTGTGCAAGTCGCACATCAACTGAACTTTCGCTATTTTTTGTAACAAGCTGAAAAACACATTTGGTAGCACATCCCGTATCTGACATTAAAGATGGCTCATATCAGATCAGGACCTTCAACACTTCTTTCCGTCTCAAAATGGCAAAAGCTGCCTACGTCTGAGTTTGCAAACATAACATTTTTCTCGGCGTCTGTCTTTCAGTGGTGGGGGGTCTGTTGTCTGCCCACCTGCTCTCAGGCCAGGCCGGCATGCAGCTGGAACCCGGCTGGCCGTGTTCCGGGCCACTGCTGAGGATGGCTGAGGATGCTGCCAGGAAACTGCTACCTGGTAGTAAACATCAAGTCAAACACAGTGATATTTCAAAATACTGGCTTTGGTAGAATTAGAATCTAAAAGATCATTACAATTAAATGAAACCTGGCTACATTGTCCCCATGTCCCACAGCATTTGAAACCCCCACGGGAATGCCATATGGCACGGTCAACCTGCTGCAGGGCGTCAGTCCCACTGAGACACCTGTTACCTGCACCGCTGGTGTGGGGACCTTCATCTTGGAATTCGCCACACTCAGCCGACTTACCGGCGACACTACATTTGAAGAGACAGCACGCCGTGCGCTGAGGGCTCTGTGGAAGACCAGGTCGGACATTGGACTGGTAAATGTAAAACGTGTAGATGGGATTAGCCAAGCAGTAACTGCAGTTATTTACAGTAGAAGTGTGTGAAACAACACACAAACAACAACAAAGGACTGATTTCACCAATCATCACACTAAATGTTTCACCTCCAAAGATACAATCATTTTAAAATTGTCCAGTTTTGCATATATTATTATACTACCACCTGAGGCAGGGGCAGTATCATTTAAAATTGTATCTCAGCATAAATTGAGTGTCCACAAAAACAATATCATTTCATATTTAAAAAAAAAAAAACCTTATCACTAATTTCTCGTTGTGTTTGTGGGGTTGCAGGTAGGCAACCACATTGACGTCGTCTCCCAAAAGTGGGTGGCGCAGGACGCAGGCATCGGCGCTGGTGTGGACTCCTACTTTGAGTATCTGGTGAAGGGTGCTATCTTGCTCCAGGATGAGGAGTTGCTGAACATGTTCACAGGTGAGTTATATGTCCCGCTCGTCACTTGCAGAGATACGACTGACAAAATGAGGCGTAATTCTGGTTTGACAGCCTACGACCGGGCCCTTGAGAACTACACACGCTTTGATGACTGGTACTTGTGGGTGCAGATGCACAAAGGTACCGTATCCATGCCTGTCTTCCAGTCCCTGGAAGCCTTCTGGCCCGGCCTACAGGTAGCCACGGGCCCCCGGCCTTCACGCTCAATGAGAGGAAATTGGTGGTTTAAAGTGATTTTTCGTGTTTCCAGACTCTGCTAGGTAATTTGGACAGTGCTGTCAGGACCTTCCAGAACTATTACTCGGTTTGGAGGCAATTTGGAGGTCTGCCTGAGTTTTACAGTATCTCGCAGGGCTACACGGTGGACAAAAGAGAGGGCTACCCACTCAGACCTGGTCTGTTTATGTACTGCACATTCTGCAAAATGTGGGATTTAGCCTTATGAGTCCTCATGTTTAAATGTCACTCTTATCTAATGCGACTTAGAGTTAATGGAGAGCGCCATGTACCTGTTCAGGGCAACCAACGATCACACATACCTGCAGCTCGGCCTCGATGCCGTCGAGTCCGTCGAGCGGATCGCTAAGACGCCCTGCGGTTATGCCAGCGTACGTGCCTGACTGGCAGATACGACACAAGTGTGCCTGTTCCCGCTGATGGCGTGTTTGTGCTTTCAGGTGAAAGACCTGCGAGACCACCAGCTGGACAACAGAATGGAGTCCTTCTTTCTGGCCGAAACCATCAAGTACCTTTATTTACTGTTTGACCCCACCCACTTCCTGCACGGCAACGGAGCAGAGTCGTGGATCGAGGGCGGGGTGGACGGTCAGTGCATCCTGAACTCGGGGGGCTACATCTTCAACACGGAGGCACACCCCCTGGACCCGGCGGCGCTCTACTGCTGCAGCAACCACCGCCATGAGCAACAAGAGCTCCGTGACATTCTACTTGGCTTATCGCAGCCCACTGAAGAACACAGAGGCCAATCGGAAGAGACACGCCCACACGGCCAGTCAGAGAGCATTGCTCTGAAAGTGGGTGAGCGGAAGGCCGCCCCTCCGCTATCTTGTCCTGTTCAGCCTTTTAGCGCTCGACTCACCATCCTGGGACAAGTTTTTACCGATAACACGTGACCTTGCGTGCCAAGTGACTTGGTCGTTGGCTCTGTTTTGAGAAGAGATGAATACCACAATACATGACTTATTTATTATGCCTGTGTGTTTGCTTCATCATCTCCATGAGGGGGCAGTGCGCACTGGGAAATTTCCATCACTTCCCATTTCTTCTAGTTCGTTCACTTGTTCCCCCAGCCACTTTTGGCACATTACCTTGTGTGTTCTCATAACTTTAATCCACATCACACACATTCCGTTAATCCATTTCTCTTGTGTCCGTCTATTGTATGTCCTCATACCGTGTATTCGTATCGTTTCTCGTCTCCTAAAGTCACTCGATGCATTTTCTGGTTTCCTCCTAATCACGTCTTCTCCACATCTTCTCCTTGCCTGTTGTTGTACCTTTCTTTCAGCGACCAGATTAGTGTGTGGTTCTCGACATCATATTTGCTCCATCAATGTAGATCAGTGCTTAGAAAGACATAATTCATGACAATTATTGGGTGCAAAATTAAAAAGTCAGGGCAGCCCTGTGGAGTGGGTGGTTAGCGCGCCGGCCTCATAGCTCTGGGGTCCCGGGTTCAAATCCAGGTCATGTCCATCTGTGTGGATTTTGCATGTTTCCCTAAGCCTGCATGGGTTTCCTCCGGGTACTCCGGTTTCCTCCCACATTCCAAAAAAAACATGCATGGTAGGCTGATTGGGCACTCTAAATTGCCCCTAGGTATGGGTGTGAGTGTACATGGTTATCCGTCTCCTTGTGCCCTGAGATCGGGTGGCCACCGATTCAGGGTGTCCCCCACCTCTGGCCCAGAGACGGCTAGGATTGGCTCCAGCACCCCCCGTGACCCCAATGAGGATAAAGCAGTTCAGAAAATGAGGTGAAAACATTCAAAAGTCATGCTAATATGCAGCTGAACAGTAGTCAAGTAGCATACCGGCTTCCTACACTCCATCACAAACATACAAATGTCAGAACAACAATGTCTTCTGGACTTGGACGTGTAGACAGCAAACATCAATTGAAAGCAGTTCCTGGGTTGGGGTCCACTGCTCCAGATGTTTTCTGAAATGTTTGACGTGGTCTCCAAGGCGGTGTTAGGTTCCATAGCCATGACATCATCATCTTCATCAGGCGCTCTGAACACTTAACGTGAACGCCTAGTTTGAAACTAGGAGTAGAGGAAAGCTAAAATTCAAATAAAGTTTATATTTTGATGAGTGACAACATGCGCGTCAACTGTGAAGTTTGTTGTGTGAGGGATTCTGACGCCGACCCCTAAATTTATCACGACGTAAGATCCATAACAGATTTAGAAACACAAATCTTGCCTGACTAAACTGTCCTCAAATCATGAGAGGGCATAAGCATGACAAGAAATTAACACATTCTCACATAATCATCTGTTAGGCATTAGTAGTTAGTCAATGGCAACAGGATCACAAGGGTGGAGCTCACACATCACCACATATTCTTCTCGTGATGCACGAGTATGCATGTGTTTGTATGTGTTTTCCCACTTTTCGCACACTTTGCATTGTATGTAAAAGGGGAATTCCATCCAATGGGTTGCACCCCTTAACCCTCTCCTCAACACACACGCATTGCGATGTAGCAATGTGCAAATAGAATAAATGACTGCACATGTGAAGTGAGTTATTTGTTGGTGCTCCACCCTGCATCATGGGAACATTTCCAGAATGAAATCCTCCCGCATTTCTTCATGGTTCTTATGCTCTTGTACCGGCTTCTTCTTGTTCTTTATTACACTCACAAATCCCTGTGTTTTTGTGTGTGGGATTTCGAGATTTTATTGAAACTATCACCCACCTTTTAAATACACAAATTATTCACATGGGCTAAGTTACAAGGCAGTAGTAAGACAACCAAGTAAGGAACCAAGTGAGAAATGTAGGATTAGTAAAGAACCAAGCCTGAAACTAAACCAAACAATCAAATGAATAAGTTAATGAAACTGTCAGAAACGTGTCAATAAGAAATTAAGAAGCCAAAGACCAAGTGAGAGCCATGTCAACAACCAAGAACTGAAGAACAAAGTCAAGAACCACAGTAATAACCAAAGAAATGTATCAAGGCCCAATTCCCTAAAGAACAAACCAAGAATAAAGAACTGAAGTACAATTTTGAATAATCCCCCAAAAAAGCCAATAACAAGTTTTGTGTGTAAATGTTTGAACAGTTGTAGCATGTAACTCTGGCACTCTGACAAAACTAACACTGGATATTAACAAAAAAAATCCAGATGTCCTGCAATGATAAGAATACATGATGCTCCACAGCCATGTGAAAGCGCAACCAGTTTCAGCGGTATCCTGCTTCAATGGGTTCAGTGAAAAAAAGACTCTTTCTGTTACAGTTTTCACTGTCAAATTGATGGAATGAGAAGGCGGGTGGGGTGGGATGTTGGTGGAGAAAGAGGATGCAGTGTGTACGTATGTAGGAGGACCCTTTCGCTCTTAAAGCTGCTGTGGTGGCGATCAAGGCACACATCTGCAACACGGACGCGCAACAACTCAGCACACACAAAGCACAGACGCAGACACCTGTAGGCAGACCACCCCTCCTCTCCAAGGACTCTGTTTCCCAACATGCAACAGAAAGGCACATCAGACCTCCTAAAGGTGAGGAGGATGCATAGGTCCGATTGCTCCGTGGCCTCAGGTGCTCTTTTGCGGGCTTGGCTGCTGCTGGCAATGCTACTGGCTCCGGGAGCTTGGAGCTTCCTCACCGAGGAGGGGGAGGAGCTGCTGGTGGAGCTCCACAACCACTACAGAGGGCAGGTGTCTCCCACCGCCTCCGCCATGCTGCCCCTGGTAAGCCCAATATATGCTTCATGTTGTGAGTCCTTCATGAATGACACAGTGGACGGGTGGGTGCTTTGCACATCCTCATGATTGTGTGCATTCTCTAGTCAATTATGAATCTGCCATTGAAGTGATATAAATATGATCTTGCTAAAAAACTGTTTATAAAAAACAAAACAAAAAAAGGACAAGTAAAAGGCAGTTTTATCTGATTGCCCGGAATCTCTGTGGAGCAACTTTAAGGTTTTTTTTTTCTTTGTCATTTGGCTTTTAATGTTTTTCCCTCAGACACCACAACTTCTCAAATATACAAGTTGAATGTTTCTAACGTTTGCTGCTTTGTTTCTGTTGTTTGTGCGTGTGTGTCTGATCATTGAGTAAATGCAGATTAGAAGCTTGTAGAGAAAAAAAAAAGGGTACACGCAGCCCTGATTACTTAACCTGGTTTGTGTTGCGTAAATAATTTAACACACACAAACGCACAGTTTTACAGTTCCCATGTCTGCTGTTACATTTCAAGACATGGTGAAGTTCCAAAGCACTTTAGAAGCTTTGTAAAAATAATGAACCAATTTCATTATGCAATATTTGGACACAAGTGAAGTGTGCGTGCCCCCCACTTCCCCCCCACCCATTCCAATGCTCTTCTTTCGCTTGAAATGTGCTTTTTGTTGTTTGTTTTTGTTAAACTTGGCCTATTGTGATTGATAATTGTGAAAAGTTTTGCTATTTCTTTTTTATTGTCTTGTCATGAGCCACCTGTTGGCGTAGGGGTTCACTCGCTTGTCTTCGGTGCGGGCAAGTGTGGAATCGATTCCCACTTGGTGGTAGCATGATTGGGTGTGTGAAGGACTGTCTGTTTTTTTCTGTGCTCTACGGTTGACTGGCGTCCAGTCTAGGGTGTAGTCTGCCTCTCATACGAAAGTCTGCTGGGATAGGCTCCAGCAACCCCCACAACCCTTCCGAGAATACGCGGTTCGGAATATGAATGAATGTATTGTCATGGATATTAATTGGTGCACACCAAAAAAGAGGGAAGATAACTTGGACCAATATCAGTTTTCTAGAATACTTAAGGCATGAGTGTGAGTGAGAAGACATTACAAGAACAATTGTACATACCCGCAAGGCCTTCGCTCACTTGTTGCTTCTTCAGAAATGGGACCCAACACTGAAGGTGCTAGCTGAGGGCTATGCGGCCAAGTGCATCTGGAACCACAACCCTGACCTTGTGGACATAGGAGAGAACCTGTTTGCCGGCACTGGGACCCTGGACCTTCGAGTTGGCATGGAGAAGTGGTTCCTAGGTAAATATGCCGCACACAAGAAAGTTAAAAAAATCTCATCCACCATTTTTTTTGCTGAGGAAGAGAAAACACTACATTCATTAACTACATAAATTACCTCTCATCTTTTTTTCTGAACTGCTTAATCCTCACTAGGGTCGCAGGGGGTGCTGGAGCCTATCCCAGCTGACTTCCGGCCAGAGGCGGGGGACACCCTGAATTGGTGGCCAGCCAATCGCAGGGCACAAAGAGACAAACAACCATTCACGCTCACACTCATACCTAGGGGCAATTTAGAGTGTCCAATCAGCCTACCATGCATGGCTTGGAATGTGGGAGGAGACCGGCACACTAAATTTGACTAGATCATATCCAACTCTACTTTATTTGACCACATCTTATACTCTAGTGGTTCTCGAGAACCACCATAGGTTGGCTTTATCTAGTACAGGGGTGGGCCGCAGTGGGTTTTGGTCTTTCTTCCAATCGATCCAGCACAGACAGTTTCACCAAGGAGGTTTCTGCAGAAACAAGCATCAGCTGACTGCAGTTAACTGATGATTGTAACAGGGTGAACAGGTGCATCATCTCGATGGTTTGGAACGAAAACCTGCACCCAATACGCCCCTTTGTGGAATAGTTTGCCCATGCCTGATCTAGCGGTACCTGATTTAAGTAAATGAACTTTTGTGCTCGTCTTGGAAGCCATGGTTCAAAAATGACTTAAGGGGTCATGTCAAGGCCACTTGTATCAAAAAAAGGGTAAAAACTGACAGACCATCACCACCATCAATCTGATGCATATCCACACCTAATTTGGCTAATCAGTGTTTAACGGTACACGCCATTGTATATCATACTGAATGCTCATGCGTAAAAAAAAGAAAGATTAGCTTGCCTGCCAGTGTGTTGATTTGTAGAAAGAAGCACAGAACATTTTAGCGTCATTTCAGCAGGTTAACTAAAGTCTATCCACAACACCAGTTCCTAAAAGCCACATAACTGTCTCTCAGGTGAATGATAGATAGACTGGAGAGCAGGGGTCCCCAAACCGGTCCTCGAGGGCCGGTGTGGGTGCAGGTTTTTGTTCCAACCGTTCTAGCATAAACAGTTTGACCAATGAGATTTCAGCAGAAAACAAGAAGCACCTGACTGCAATCCACTGATTGCACTTGTAGGACACCAGATTGGTGAAAACGTGTCCTCTTTATGGGTTGGAATGAAAACCCGCACCCACTGCGGCCCTTTGTGGAATAGTTTGGAGACCACTGCTGTAGAGTAACAAATGTATCTTGCTCCAAATTCATTCACTAAAAATCTTTCTGCTCATGTGTGCGTATCTGTCTAGAACATCTCCACTATGACTTCCAAAACAACAGTTGCGATGACGACCAAATGTGTGGACACTACACACAGGTCAGTGATGCACAGCTACAAACCCACACAAACACACGTTGTGACCCAAGCAGCTCTTGATTTCAGGAGGGTGGAGTGAAGGCTTTGGCAACAATTCCTATTTCCTTCTTTTTCCACATCGGCCTCAAATACCGGATTACTAAATGAACTTGGATTAAATATAGGCTCACTACTATTGGCTTTAATTTCACACAGTTCACATTTATTTTGCCTTTAATATTTTTGCAATCTCAGGCCAGGTTTAATAATGATCTATCGAAAAAAAAAACAAACAAAAAAAAACAATGGTTTTCTTTTTGTACTTAACTACTGCATACTTTGGGGACATGGTGGTCGAGTAGTTAGGTGCTACAAAGTATAGCTCATTAATATGACTCCCAAAACGTGAATATGCTATATCACATCCTTTGAATGTTTTAATTTAAGCATTTGCAGATGTCCTGGTGGATGGACTAACTCATTTAACTGTTGTTGTATTGTATACATGTGGTGAATGTAGGTCATGTGAGACTGCCTTATTTTGCAGATGGTGTGGTCGGATACACACGCGGTGGGCTGTGCCGTCCACCTGTGTAACAACATGGAGGGTTTGGAATGGGAGAAGATCTCGTTCCTGGTGTGCAACTACTACCCAGCGTCAGTGCAAACCTCCCTTGATTTTCAGACTTAATTTATAGTTACCATCATCTGATTAATATCCAAGCTATCTGTCAGGCGGCAGCCATAGTATGATTCTGAATGTGTGCAGAGGGTTTCTTTAGAAACGTGTCACGAGTTAGCACAGGCACTTGACTCTGAAATGATAGCGACCTGGTCACATTTTTTACACACTATGTTTAGACTAAGGTGGTCTGACACAGAAGTGGTTAGCGCCTCGGCCTCACAGTTCTTGGGTCGAGGGTTCGATCCCAAGTTGGTCCTCACTGTGTGGAGTTTGCATGTTCTTCCTGGGCATGTGTGGGTTTTTTTCTGGGTACTCCAGTTTCCTCCCATATCTCAAAAACATGCAGGGTAGGCTGGTTGAAAACACTAAATTGCCTCTGGGTATCAGTGTGAGCGTGAATGGTTGTCAGTCTCTTCGGGCCCGTGACCGGACGTTTGGTTGCCGGACGTTTGGTCGCCGGACGTTTGGTCGCCCAGACGTTTGGTCGCTGGACGTTTGGTCGCTGGACGTTTGGTCGCCGGACGTTTGGTCGCCCGGGTGAATATAATTTTGAGAGCTGGTTTCAACAGTAGATATTTAGATATTATAATTGAACTCTCTCTCTCTCTCTCATGAATATAATTTTGAAAGCTGGTCTCAACAGTAAACTCTCTGTCATGTTCTCAAATGTCCGGTGACCAAACGTCCGGCGACCAAACGTCTGGGCGACCAAACGTCCGAGCAACCAAACCTCCGGCGACCAAACGTCCGGCGACCAAACGTCCGGGCGACCAAATGTTCGGGCGACCAAACGTCCGGCGACCAAACGTCCGAGTACCCCTCGGGCCCTGCGATCGGCTGGCCACCGATCGAGAGTGTCTTCTTGCTACTCAATAAAGGATGTTACTTTCATATCATTACCAAAATATATTCTAATGACTGTGTGGGAAAGTGAAGAGAATGCAAAAGCTTCCAGACTTCAAAGTGTTTGCGATATGCTGATTAATTGATGTGGCATGCATGCATATGTGTGCAGTGGGAATTACGACAACGAGCGTCCTTATTCGCCAGGAGAATGGTGCTCCCGATGTCCAGAAGAACTACAAACATGTGAAAACAACCTGTGTGGTACGGCAACATTATTCGCTCTCATGCACAGACAAAAATACATGCTTTTTTAAAATTTATATTCCATTCCTACCCTGTTATAGGATCACATTTCCAAGTATTTGATTTCGTTAATTTGCATCCTAAATTAAACAATATTTTTTTTATATTAATACATAGATGAGATTATCCGCTGATTGTCACATAAAAATGTATTGATACTTGTTTGCTGCATCATGATATTTGATTAGTTTGCAAAATACATTGTTTGATTAACTCATGAAATTGTATTAAACACTCATTCGTCGCTGTTGATGGTTAGGAGTCAAATATCTATGTTAAGTTATTCACTTTCATTGATAGCAATAAAAATCAATTTAATTTCAATAGAGAAGACTGGCATTGAATAATGATGTTTCAGTACCACTCAGAGAGATAGAAATCCAAACGCTTATGACTGGGAGGTCCAGTCCAAATGGATAGGACGTCTATTGTTGTCAAGGGCAACCAATTGGTATTTTATTTTAAAACACTAAAGCAGTTATATAAGTAAGAAAGTTGTTGGTCAGTTCCCTTAGTTTCAATGTAAATTTCAAAGTAATAATATGCCAAAGTTACTGTGGGTTCAATGTAAAAACAGTTCATTTTTAGAGCATCCCTGCTTTCTCAATCACCGTAAATGGCAGTGAATAAGTTAATTGGGCTGAAGGTGAATGAGTTGTTAAGGTGGGTAAATGGTAATGCTAAGATGTTATTTGGTGTGTGTGTCCCGTAGTTCCGGAAAAGGATGACGGAGAAGAGGGGGAAGAGGAGGAGGAAGATGAGGAGGAGGGGGATATGGTTCTTCTTTCTTCTGCAACAATCGAGGCATTCCACCAGGTGGACATAACCAGCAGATCCAGCAGAAGTAGCACAACCACCCCCCAGCCATGGAGGCCCACTCCCACTCTCGAGGCATCCGAGCCAGATATCCCTTTGGGGGAGGAGGAGGAAAATGTGCCGGCTCTCCCTTTCACAACAGCAGAGTCCTACCACCAAGAAGAAACCACCACCACCACCACCACCACCAGCAGCAAAACTATTCTTCCACTTGAGACTTCAGTTCCAGCCAAGTGGAAGGCCGTCGTGAGGAAAGAACAGGATTCGAAAGAGGAACAACAAGAAATCTTGATCGATGGCCTGCCAGTCACCAAAATATCGCGGAAAGACAGACCATTCATGACGCCTAGCGCCACGTCACCTTTATCACCTCAACTCATGCTTATTCCTTTTCTCTTCTTTATAGTCATCATCTGCATTGTGCTACCATAGTGAAAATAAAAGAGAGACACGGGGGTAGAATGCATCCCATTCAGTTTGTTAAAAGCACTTATATAATGGAAAAAGCAGGGAAAATTATTGACGATATGAAGAGTACATTAATTGGAAATTATTTTCATTACAGTAATAATAATACTTTGCAATTCTCAGCAAGGCAACCAGCAATGGTCTGCCTTCCTCGGTTGAGAGGTTCTGGGTTTGAATATTTATTCAGGACCCCCTTGAGTGAAGTTTGCATGTTGCATCAGGTGGCTAGGAGCACTAATGAGTATGGACGCATACCAGTGTTATTTGACAATTTGGCAGGTAGGAAATGTTTGGTGGGAAGAAAATATAAGGAAAAAAAGATAGCTGCTAAAAGTAATCATGGTCAATGAAAGATGGACTTCTACACTAGGAGTATCCTGCTGGAATCAAATCTACAAACATGATGTATTTTGATGTTCTTATTAACTTGTTTTGTATTTGACAAGCCTTCTTTGAGGTTTATAGACAAGAAGCATTTATTTTTGCCAAGAAGGGGTTTTGAGTTTTTCTTTGCACTTTTTGGGGTTTAGGTCTGGGGACGTCATCAACTTTTCTCATTGTTGTAACTAAAGGCTAAATAAAAAAAATGAGAAAGATCTTATTGCTATCATAGTATATATACTTGGGGGGGTCCAAACTGTTCCACAAAGGGACACAGTTGGCGCAGGGTTTTGTTTGCTTTTGAATTAAGCAGCACCTGACTGACAATCAACTGATTATAATTTTAGGACACCAGATTGATGAAAATGTATCTTCTTTTGTTGGAATGAAAACCTGCTCCCACTGCAGACCTTGAGGACCTGTTTGGATATCCATGGTTTAATTGTTATTATACAAAGTTATTGCATTGCATATGCATTTATTAATGTGATACACATACATTATGCAGTACATCAGTCAGGAGGGGCTCATAGTTCTGACATCGAGGGTTCAATCACTGGTGACCTCTGACCTTCCTATATGGAGTTTGCATGGTCTCATCGTGCCTGCGTGGGTTTTCTCTGGGTACTCTGGTTTCCTCCCACATTCCAAAAACATGCATAGTAAGATGGTTGGAGACTCTAAATTGCCCTTAGGTATGAGTATTGGTTGTCTGTCTCCTTGTACCCTGTGATTGGCTGGCCACTAATTCAGGGTGTACCCTGCGTATTGCCTAATGTCAACTGGGATAGGCTCCAGCACCCCTGCGACCTCGATGAGGATAAGCAGCTCGGATAATGAATGAATGAATTAGAATGAAGAGAGGCTGGTTGCTCTTTGCCCCACAATGTAAATTCCTCAAATATTAGACATAGTAATTGTAGTCTGAAAATATATTATATATATATACAGCACAGACTGGTAAAATAGATGTATGTATCTATTCAGTATTTGCTGTTTACAATGCCCTTCCCCCCCAGATTTGACATCCTTGTCTGCGTGAATAGAGTTCAGTGGAAAATCTGTCATTTCAAACACCAGGCTATGCTAATGGACACTGATGTGAATGTTAAAATAATAAACCTTCGTTAGACGTCCATGGAGGAAGAAGAACCGTGAGAAGATGGGCGACGAGGGACTCAGACAAGCCTGAATGGATTTTTTTCAGCTATGCTGCTTTTGGCCAATCACAGCACCTAGCTGCAGCCTGGGCACTGTGATTGGGCACAGATCTGAGGCAGAATTGAGTGGCAAGAGGAAGAGGAGGAGGGGGAGGAAGAACAACCTCTGCTCTTCACCACTTCATCTTTGAATGCCTTGCACATAGCGGCATCATGGCAGCTGCTATATCCCGCCAGCGGCAGTGAGACTGAGCAGCACACTTGGCGGAGTCTTTTTTTCCACCCCTTGTCCTCTTCCTCCTCTTTCTCATTGCCATCTTGACACCTCGTAAGATCTGCCCAGCTGCCAGCATGGGGTGTCGCCTCACTCGGACCAAGGTGAGTGACCTCTTCCAGAGAGATCAATAAGAAGGCACGTTTCCTTGGATACCTGGATTTGGGGTTTCCGTGGAAACAGGCTTCAAAATATTGTCCTGAAATTGTCAATGGTCACAGGCCATGACAACGTCTTAGGAAGCCTTTAGAGGATTAATTGGAGTCTGTTGTCATGTGACAAAAACAATGCCTCACAGTGGTCACATGACCACCTCATCAAGTGACAGGTTGTCAAAATAATGAGATGTCATACGAAGATATTACATGATGATGTCGTTGTCGTCATGATGTTAGTGACGTTACTGTGCCATGTGTTAATGTGAAATTGTTACGTTTTTGTCTTCTCTGGATATAGGCATGTCGCACATTATAGGATGTTGCACAATGACAGCGTGTCATTACGTCACGTGCAAAGACACATGGGCGTTAATCACTGGGTTTTTTTGGATGGTGGGCTAACCCTAGCACATGACGCTAGAAGGGATTCATGTGGGTATGAATATACATGAATGAAATATGAGTATGAATGTACACGTATCACCTCTTCCTGTAACGGTCGTGGCTTGGGTGACTTTTAAACAAAATCAGGTACATACTCCAGCTTTCATCTATCTATACAAGTAACCTGCAGAGACACATTGAATTACAATTAAATGATCTTTCATTGGATGAGAGAAAGTATTATACTGCAATGTATCCACCTGTTGGATTTATACATTAATTCAGAAGAGAGAATAAGTTATGCCTTACTAGGAGTATATCCGCTTAATTACCATATTTTACAGTGATCCAAGATCATTATTTTAGTACTGTAACTAATCATTGATTTCCTAAATAAAGCTCAGAGTTAATTATGTTTTTCACATTGGCTAAAGGGTTTAATTCAACATCAAATAGAGAGTATATTATTATTATTATTATTATTATTATAAAATGTGCTTTTCAATGAGCACTAAAATCATTTAACAATATTTGTCACTCTTTCATGCATAACATAAGTCAAAGTGGGGTGCTGATTGAAGTGTGTTATTTACAGTTGTGGTCAAAGGTTTACATACACTTGTGAAGAACATAATGTCATGGCTCTCTTGAGTTTCCAGTTATTTCTACAACTCTGATTTTTCTCTGATAGAGTGATTTGAACAGCTACTTCTTTGTCATAAAAAACATTCATGAAGTTTGGTTCTTTTGTGACTTTATTATGGGTTAACAGAAAAAGTGATCAAATCTGCTGGGTCAAATATACAGCAACACGAATGAGCAATTTTGGTGACTTAGAAAGTTGTGTCAGTTAAATGAGCTTCATAGCATGGCCTCTTAACTTCTGGTGAGTGATTATGAGTGACTACAGCTGGTGACTTCTCTGAGGCCATTTAAATGGAGCTCATTGGATGCAAACACCCACAAACACTACAATGGGAAAGTCAAAGGAGCTCAGCATGGATCTGAAAAAGCGAATCCTTGACTTGAACAAGTCAGGAGAGTCGCTTGGAGCCATTTCAAAGCAGCTGCAGGTCCCAAGAGCAACAGTGCAAACAATTGTTTGTAAGTATAAGGTGCATGGCACTGTTTTGTCACTGCCACGATCAGGAAGAAAACACAAGCTATCACCTGCTGCCGAGAGAAAATTGGTCAGGAGGGTGAAGATTCAACCGAGAATCACCAAACAGCAGATCTGCCAAGAATTTTAAGCTGCTGGAACACAGGTGTCAGTGTCCACAGTCAAGCGTGTTTTGCATCTCCATGGACTGAGAGGCTGCCGTGCAAGAAGGAAGCCCTTGCTCCAAAAGCGGCACCTTAAGGCTCGACTGAAGTTTGCTGCTGATCACATGGACAAAGATAAGACCTTCTGGAGGAAAGTTCTGTAGTCAGACGAAACAAAAATCGAGCTGTTTGGCCACAATGCCCAGCAATATGTTTGGAGGAGAAAAGGTGAGGCCTTTAACCCCAAGTACACCATGCCTACCGTCAAGCGCGGTGGTTTTCGTATTATGCTGTGGAGGCTGTTTTGCCGCCAATGGAACTGGTGCTTTACAGAGAGTAAATGGGATAATGAAGAAGGAGGATTACCTTCAAATTCTTCAAGATAACCTAAAGTCATCAGCCCGAAGATTGGGTCTTGGGCGCAGTTGGGTGTTCCAACAGGACAATGACCCCAAACACACATCAAAAGTGGTAATGGGATGGCTAAATCAGGCTAGAATTAAGGTTTTCGAATGGCCTTCCCAAAGTCCTGACTTAAACCCCAATGAAAACTTGTGGACAATGCTGAAGAAACAAGTCCATGTCAGAAAGCCATCAAATTTAACTGAACTGCACCAATTCTGTCAAGAGGAGTGGTCAAAGATTCAACCAGAAGCTTGTGGATGGCTACCAAAAGTGCCTAATTGAAGTAAAAATCTTTCTTGCCACTTCCTGGTTTTAAACTCAGCTCCTTCATACACAGTACATGAATAATGCAGTAAATAAATCTATACTTCCTTTGGTTTAGTACAATACTTTTGTCACTCAACTGGGTCCTGACTTGTGACCTTTCCCCACAACCATCACTGTTTAGCTGGTTCGAGAGGCCCTTTGCTCTGCTTGCACGCCAACCAAATACGTACGGCCTTCTCGCCTGCTTCTTGATCTTTCCCCCCCCCCCCCCACATCTCCCATGTGTTTCTTTTGGACGTTTGCAGACAATGACGTCTCCATTGAGTGCGTTAGCATCAAGTGAGTGAATGTTTCATTTGAGAAGAATAAAACAAATATCTAAGCACAGGAACTCTTTACAACAACTTGCCTCCTGACTGAAATCCGCCTCTTTCAAAAGTCACCATATGCATTGCCATTGACCCTTGAGCTTCTCTCCGACACACCCACTTCACCAATGGCCAATCAGAACACAGAGTTCAAATTTCAATATTGAATATTCAAATTGGATCCAGTGACAGTCAGCTGCATATGAATAAGAACTGTGATTTTGCAGTAAGACAAAAAAAACTGTGCACATGCGTGTGTAATGCCTGTCACGTCTGACCAATGGTTTCAGACCGTATAAAGAAGCTAAAAAACAGTCAATTCTATTTGCACAAAACAAGGCCTATCCATCACTAAAATACATTTGTGTCCAAAAAGCGAGAAAAGAGTGTGACTCACCCTCCTCCTTCCTCCTCCACGTCAGCATCATCGCTCGCTTATGCAATGTTTTCATCCGACATTTCTTTCAGCACCAAATAATAGCAATGCTCTTCACTCTTTTCTCTCCTGCAAGCTCATCAACACATTGCTATATTCTGACCTGAAGGTATCCGTTGGTGTACCTAATGCAGTTTCATTTAGTAAAAGCAGTAGCAATCATCACTCTTATCAGCATGATGCCAACAAATCAAAATAATATAAACACAGTCCTGTCATTATGTTTACAAGTGAATAGTCTGCTAAGTAATTAATAATAGAAAATGACTCAAATCCAAAAGCCACTTTTGCAATACAAAACTGATCAAAGGAATACTCTGTGATTCCATGCTGAATTGAGAAGGAAGACTCCATTTCATGTTTCTTTCATTTTCATCATCAAGTTTCACCATATTTTACTGAGGCAGGTCGACAGACAGACTAAAGTGTGTGTGATAAATTTGTTTCTGTTTTGTTCAGCAGGGAAGTCACAGAAAATATTAATGATATCATGAGATTAGATAGTGTGACAATGATGGGATGAGGCACCCTGGTGATACCGTAGCTAGCACTAGCTCAAAATTCAGTAGAACAAGACTCACATGGCATTTATCTGGTGCTCCGACTTTCTCTCCATTTCCAAAACACACATGCTGTTTTTTTTAAATCAAAATTGTCCGCAGGTGTTAGGTTGACAATTTATTGTTTGTGGAATGTGCTCCAGCTCACTTTCGATATAGAAGATAAACGTTTCAGTGGAAATAGCTACTACATATATATGACATAGTGAGATAGTCAGAGGTGAAAAAGCAAACTGGTAAAAATGTGTGAAAGCCAAAACGGAGATGATGCGAGACTTGAATCAATTCGTGTCACCGTCAACATGCATCAGTGTATAACGTTGCTTGTGTGTGAGCCTGAGGCATTGCATCGTGAGCATAAAGAGTTGGGTGGGGTGAACGAGGGATGCTGACCTACATCCTGTGGGCCTTGTTACCGTCTCAGCTTTTGGTTTGTTGACAAAATCGCTGTGGTGACAATGGAATTGCAAATACTTTCTTTTCGACTTGACCTGTTAAGGGACACCATTTAAGCCCATATTTTACATTTCACTATTAGCTATCAACCTTATCTTTTCTGGACTGTATCTCGCGCCTGGCATATATATCCTTTCCATCTATGAATATCCTCACCTGGCTAATTTAGTCTCCAAAACATCTCAAACTGTATCCCTGATTAGCTAATTTATAATCCTACTATAATATCTCAAGTCCAAAGGTTTATGTAGAAGCCCAAGACAAATTGTATGTCCCAATGATACCTTTTTGTTCTGCTAGTGTCAGTCTAAAATGCTCACCATAGTAAATGCAGAAATAATGCATAATGTCACTTAATGTCTAATAACTGGGGTAGCTCTTTACCAAATAGAATGGTTATTTACGCTGCCCTGAACCTCTGAAAAAAATCATTATGACAGTCCAAATATTATAGATTTCAAAGATGTTAAGGGTCCTGTAAGAACAGGGTGGTCTGATTCAGTGGAACAGTTGTCGTTCCCCAATGTAAAATTTGTGGGTTTGATTCCCTGTCTTTCTGACCTTGCCTATGTTGTTCCATAAGCAAGATACTGAACCCCACGTTGCTCCTGATGCTGCATCATCAGGAGCTGAATGAGCGTTTAGTGTCAAACCGCTTTGAATGGCTTAAAAAAATTGGGAAAGTGCTTTATTCAAGTGCAAAACCATTTTAAAAGTAATTTTCACTGAGTGCGGAATTATTGAGTAAGAGCAATAAACTCTTTTTCATCTTCTCAACCAACAGAAAATTTGGGATGGGCCTAAACGGGGTATCTAGTTCATCTGTAAGTTAGAGTCCCCACCTCGAAATTGCATCTAAGCTCAGGAGTTTCTGCATGTGATGGTGCCCGTTTCTTCTAACTTCTGGTTGTTATATTCAAATGTGTTTTCAAAAGAGCCTCTGCTATGCGTCGCTCCTCTCACCAGGCCCGACAACCAAACCGCTACAGACACCGCGATGAGCAGCAGTGCTTCGTAGAACAGTACGGACAGCCGATCGACATGCAAGTGGAGGGCAAAATGGGGCGGAGCCACCGAAGAAGGCGTGTGGAGCACAGGACGCCTTCAGAGAGACACTGGGAAGCTCTAAGAGACATTGGACTGATGGAGGCTGAGGATGGCATAGGCAGATACAACACGGGGTATGTTGCATCTATAGTAGTAGTAAATGCTTTGAAAGTCACACTGCAGTTTTTGCAGAAAAAATCACCAGTTTGCGGTTTTCATGCTCAGACCATTGCTATGTCCAGTGAGACAAAATAAATACTAAAATGTACGAAAAATTTACCAAAATTTTTTGGTACAACAATATAATTGCTTGAACATTTGAAGATTGGTGAAAAAGGGAGAGTGGAGACACGGTAGCACATTCACTTCCATGTACATCGGGGTCACTATAACAATGACAAATCAAAGAATAATATTCACATTTATGGATGCCTTTTTCCTCACAGACACTTATACGACAATATGTATGCTACCAATGATGGCTTGATGATGTCACCTGAAATCTATCCAACCAACGGATACCAGTTTAGAGGATCTAGCACACAGCATCACGCCACAAACTACCTCCCCAGCGTCTCCTACAGCTTGGACCATCTGGACCGCCTGGATTTCCAGGTAACCAGTTCATTGAAGTACAAGGTGTTAGTGGCCAAGTGGTCAAAATACTACTATCCCAAAATGTATGTACTTATGTTATCGTTCAGGCGCCAGAAATGTCGGCACATCAGCCTAATTCCGAGAGTTGCCTGCTTGGCTGTTACAACTCTGGAGAAATGGAGCAGAACATTTTCTCTAGACAGGTTGTTCTTCCTGTGCCAACCATTTTTGACCAATCACGATCTTTGCAAGACAGGGCAAAAACCCATTTTGTCCCGGTAAATTAACATTATTGATTTATTACTTGCAGCCCAACTACTACTCCACTTGGCATCCACTTGGCTACATTCCCATCAATGAGGTGGACAACCGACTGGGCTGTAGCCCCGAGAGCCCACGTCACCGTGTGCCCCTCTCCGAAGCCGAGACAGATGCCATGTCATCGCTACCGGGCCATACCGCTTCCTCGCAGGGCTCCTCCTCTTCCTCCGAGTCTCTGGTTTCTTCAGAACCCAGCGACTCGGGTTTTCACAGCGTCAGTACTGGTGAACACAGATGTCTCCACAAGAACCATAGACATGCCCCACAACTACGCTTGGGCCAGTCTCCTCATGAGCAAAGAGGCCGCTGGGACCTGGAGTCCATCCCCGAGACAATGCCTTTGAGTCACACGGGGGAGCAGCATTTGAGCAGTTACACTCTGGCCAACAGCAGCACCACCACTGCCCATGTCCACCGCGCCGAGAGGAGTCCCACTCGCCACTGCTCGCCACCTTCGTCCATCCCCGGTTGGTAAACATCCATCACACTCAAGTTTGTCTAAGTTGTCTCTTTTGCCACAAAATAACTACCATAGTAGATTTTTGACCCCTCAGAGGGATTGAGCTGGAATTATAGGCAAATTTGTGTAACGAACAGTGTTTCCGTGATTGTGCCTTATGTGCCAGTAAATAATCTCAGATTGATTACATTCAGATGAGCTCTTTTTGTCGGAGTTAAATCCAGTCATTTCACTCATAAATCTCCTCTAGGCACTAACAGGGCACAAGACAGAGATCAGATAAAAAAAGTCAACTACTCACAAATCAAATCAAGCTGATTCATATAGAATAAATCATCAATAGATCCCAAAGGATTTCACTGACAGAGTTGACATTCATCCTTTCATTCATTCATCTTCTGTAACACGCATCCTCGTGAGGATTGCCAGAGCCTATCACAGCTGACTTCGGGCGAAATGCAGACTACATCCTAGACTGGTCAGCAGGTAGCCGTAGGGAACACAGAGAGACAAACGACCATTCACACTCAAAATCATACCGTCACCAGCGGGAATAAAGCCCGCGCCTGCCCGTGCCATTAGGCGGCAGAGTTGACATTAAAATAAGTGTTATCCTTTTCATATCATATCAAGTCAATTTGTAATCTCACCAGAGCCACAGTTCATTCAGAAATGGCTCTCCAAATGAACAACAAATGGGCTAAAAGAGCTTGTCCTTTTCTAGGTTGTCGCACGGAGCCTTGTCAACGGAGGGCGCTGTGGCTGGAACAGCGGCAAGGAAGAGGGGGGCGTACCATAGATGTGCCAGGACGCAGTCACACCGTAATGGATCTAAGTGAGGCCCAGTGGCGCCGCAGGACAAGTCTGAGTATGGAACCAAACCACAAAATGAAGCAGGTTCAGAATGGCCAATTGCATCCAGCCCAAAACACGCGGAATCTCAGAAACAGGAACGGTTATCCAGCACACATCAGCATGGACCATACCGGCCTGGGCCCCCACCAGAACCCAACCAGAGCCAGCCAGAGTGCAGTCAGCAATAGGGAAGAGGACTCCGGGAATAATAGCTTGATTTCTAGCAGGTCAACGGATTGGCGTGCATTTCAGACTCTGGGAAATCAATCCAGATTTCCCAAAGGTTCTGCTGGTCCCTATTACAACACCATGGGAGCACAGAGAAATCCAAGGTCTCCGCCTTCGCCCAACTGTCGACAGTCAAATCCGAAGTCCGTCAGGAGTCAGCTGCTGCGGGCCCGTGCATACAGACTAGCACGGGAACGCAGCGAGGTCACCACTGATGAAGAGGTACGTGGTGAAGGAGAGGGGAGTGGGGACCATACAGGGGTGGAGGGCCAGTGGGCTGGTCGGTACTGGAACAGGGCCGAGAGAAGACGTCACGTGGTGCTGTCACGACAACACAGAGAGCGCCGCAGCGGCGAGGAAGCCGCCGCAGGTGGCGTTCACAGCTCACTGTCATCCCAGGTAGTTCTTGAACTCAGCCACAGGAAGCAGAATCGACTAAGAAACAGCAAGTTGCTTGATGATTGGACAACAGTGGAGGAACTGCTGACCCATGGGACCCGAGTGGAGGTAGACACTCAACTGTGTCTCAGCCCTCTGCTTTCTGTTACTACTGTTTGAGGAGCCTCACTCCTGTTTGAGCTATGTATCCTCTCTTCACACTCTTATTATGTTTGTTCACTGAAAATAATCAGAAATTTGGTATATATTTAAGACAAGCGGTCGCTATGGAGACCATGTGAGATATTGGAATTGACCGAACCATAGAATTGATTAGAATAGATTGAAAATCTACTGAGATGCTCAGACAAAAGTAAAACCCAAAATGGACACAAAATACACGACGGTACAAGGGAGCTGCTATAAGATTGATCACCCAATGACCAATTTTCTTACTAAGAGGTTGACCCAACTATATAATCAAAATAATGTTTAAACAAACAAACAAAATTATTATTTTTTCTTCATTAGCTACACACTACCTAGTTGAAAGATTAGCTTGTTAATTGTCTACAGATGCTGGAGATGGAAACTGTGCTAAGAGCAGTTAAGGATTTTTTTCAAATAGACAATAACAATACATTGTCTTAAATTGGCAAAAAGTGCAGGGTGTAACCTGTTTCGCCCAAAAGCAGTGGTGATCAGTTGCAGCTAATCTGTAAGTGTCATTGAAAATGATTGGTTGTGTAATTGTGGTACAATAAAATAGATACCACACTGATATTAAATATACAAGTGATATTTTCTATCTGATCTAAGATATTAAATACACTCTGATCTTTAAGACCATTTCAATATCCCACACTGATAACACAAGTTAATGCAAATTGCACTTCCTAAGTGGTCAATCAAACAGTCAATTTGGCCTAGTGTAAAAAAGTCATTTTCAGTTTCTCAAAACCTACAGTAAATTATTTTTTTTGATGATATGACTTCTGTCATATGCAAAGAGCAAGAGGCAAGGCTCAAGATTACAACAAAATAGAAAACGACGTCTGAGTATGTATGTATGAAATATAAACCAGGTTTTGAAATATGGGAGACAGCAACAAAAAAAAACAGCAAAAAACATTTAAGTGTTGATGGATGTCATTTTTGGTGCCCAAGATGGGATTGATCCACTCAAGAACTATTGTACCAATATGGCTTGTTAACAGTGTAACCGTGTCCAAAAATTCACAGGACTGCTCGTTTATACTGACCAGGGGTTCTTGATAATCTCTGATTGGCAGATTGATTTCAGGGTCTGCAATGTCCATTTTGTTGGACTACAAGGCCTAGAGAAGAAGTGAAAAGGTATTTCAAAAGCAGATTTATAAATTAGATGAAAACAATTAAAATAAAGACAGAACTGTACAGGATATTGTGTGCTACAAAGTAAGTGTGCGCGCCAAAAGGCACAGTTGCACTGCGGCCAAAGATGTGTAAATTTGACATTGTACAACAACCAAAGTCTCTTTTATATTGATATTATTTTTTTATTCAGTACACAATGCTTGCCAATGTATTTGTTGATATTCGTGTTGACTTAGCATCAATCTAGCTACATCCAGCATGTTACATGACATCCTGATTAGATTCACATACTAAAGTTCAACATTGATATTGCAAAATTCTATCGTTGTGTTTGTTTTTAAAATAAACAATTATGTAAAAGTTGTATGATGTAAATGCCAACATCATTTAATGCCATTACATTACCCACCTCAGGGAAGAACTCTGAAAGCACCAAGTGGGTGTGGCTGGGACATCATTCGCTTAAATGTTTTAGTCAAAAAGTAACAGGGATGTATTACCCTCCCCTACACATGTGCACCCACAAATAAATAATGACATGGAACTAAGGTGGATTTTTTTTTTCCTTCTAGGGGTTTCTTTGTTTTCTCTTTTTTCATGCTCCGTTGAATAAAGTTGTTGAGGTTTGCCAAATGTGGTCTTGTCAAGTATTTTGAGGCTGTTTGTAATTAAGGGTCAGATCAGTTCAAATACACCAAATTTGATTCCATTGACACACACCAATGGGGAAAAATAATGACACAATAGACAGTTAAATTGTGGGAAGTCCTGTGGGGAGGTTGTCACTAGGGTTGCCAACTCCCTTTGAAAGAAAAGGGACATCTCATCGGTACAGCTGGTTGGCCCTTTAGTCATTTTATTTTGTTTTGTACATGAGAAGTATTTTTTTTTTGCTTTTTATTTGACTCAAACCTGAATTAATTGGGTCCACATTTTTGCTATATGAGCACATGGGAAAACAATTATCAGCAATATATTTTAATTATTATTTTTATAATTTTAAATACTAAAATTAAAAATAAATTTTGAAAATATGAATTGTTTATGGCTCTCTCTGTCAAATATAGTAGGCCAAAAAATACACAAAAATACGTATAATATTAGGGGAAGCAGACAGTCACAAAAGCATAAATGCCCTTGAGTCTCTAGTGCCCAGACGTATAAAGACAGAATTTTTCCATCAAATTCAAATGATCATCCGGTATGCCAAATACTAAAAACCGGGAGCGGTTTCGAAGGCCTCATTTCCAATTCATGTTGACAGCAGTGCTCTATGTAAAAGAGTTTATTTAAAGTTGCCACGTGGTTCCTCAAACAGGCCTGTGAGGGTTAATACACAAATCAGAACATTTTGTCGATTAAGAGAAAGTGCAAACATTAATTCTGAGATAAACCTGCAACAACAACAAAATTCCATGCTGCAGTGATTTTGGTTATGCACAAATTCATGTTGTCTTCCCTTATCTTCATGATAAGCGACGGCACCTCTACCAATGCAACAAGGAGGATTTCGTATTGTCAACGTTACACTCATACTATGCTCATTGATCACAAAGCAAGAGAGGCGGGGGACATTCCTTTGCCATACATCATCCAGTAGGCTCTTCTTGGTTGCTACGACAACTGCTGTTTCTAGGGAAACTAGGACACATCGCTTCAATTTTGCCATGGCAATATGTATGTCAAGGTGATATTTACCCTACGCAAACACACGCAAAGGAAATGGTACCCCTTTGTTAATGGAAGAAAAAACAGTGGTCACAAAACAATTTTGAAGGGTGTATTTTCATAACATAAACAGAGAATTAACTTTATATATATACATGTTTTTTTTTATATATATATATATATATATAATATATGTATAGGGCCCAGAATGTATTGCTACGCCCCTGTCTAAAGGTGTGCCATAATGTATACAAATAAACAGATTTCCGCTCTATCCCATTCACGGCACTTTGGCACAGCAAAGAAAATCCATGAAAGAAAAAGAAAATCAGTCTGTCACACATCCACTTCTATTTAAAGTGTCTTTATCCCACATTAAAACTGTTTTCCACAGCCACAGCAGCAGAACATTTGATTACATGCCGTAGCAATTAAAAATCACACTTGATATGAAAACAGCATATGAACCAAGAATACAATGGAATGCCCCAAGAGCAACCGTTAGTCGTAATGCAATCTGCCTGAATATTCAAAGCATCATACTGAAAGAAGTCAACTGTTTTGCACATATTTACTCCACTGAAATGTTATACTATTCATCCATTTATTATCCGTACAGCTTATCCTGACAAGGGTTACGGGGGTGCTGGTGCCCATCGCAGCTAACTAAGCCAGGGCACAAGGAGACAGACAACCAATCACTCATACGAAGCGGCATTTCTTTGGGATGTATGAGGAAATTGGAGTACTCTGAGAACACCCACGCAAGCAAATGCAGAACATGCAAACTCCATACAGGAAGGTAAAAACCTGGGATTGGGCCCTCGGTCACACGACTGCGCGGCCGAGGCGCTAACCACTTGTCCACTGGGCTGCCTGTTTCATTATTAAATGATTATTTTTTATGAGTGGTAGAATATTTGTCTCCTAATCACCTACTCTGGTGGCCATGTCAGAGAATCCTTTAGCAAGATACTAAACCGACATTCCTCCTGATGCTAGGTCATCAGTAGGTGATAGCGGTGACAGTGTCAAAGTGCTTTGAGTGCCCAAGCTCATGAATTGATTACTTTTGAAGTATAATTAATAACAATAAAATAATAATTATAAAAACTGACTTGGTATGAGTCCCATCGGAAACAATGAACACTTCCAAATAATGCAAAACTCTGTAAATGGTGAATCAAACACTTACTAATATTGTAAATGCCCTGATTAAAAAGTGTTAATAGTAGCAGGCTAGAATTATTCCCTTATACAGTAGTTTCCTTTTGGCTGTCTTGCAAATTACATTTGACCAGAAACTCCTTCATGGTTGTTTGGCTGTCCAGCTCCGCCCCCTGCTCCTTCAGCGTGTGCAAAAGCTCCTCCCATCGCCGCTTGTCTTGTCCCGTCTGCCATGACAAGCGCACCACGGCCTGTAACAGTGGCAGAAGGAGTGGGTGGGGTCTGTCCAAGTGTGTCCTCTCTGACGGGATCAGAAGGTGGAGGGCTTTGTCACATTGATCCCTAGCTTCTTCTAGCTGCTCCACTTCTTGGAAGCAACAGCACAGTGCCACGAGCGTAAAGAGCCAATGGAGCTGCTCCAGGGGCTTGCCCAGTTTGTCTTGCAGCCTTTTAGCATTAAGCAGTGGTCCAAGAGCATCCTGGTAGTGGCCCACACTGGACACATGACAATGTTCAATCATTAACTCTTTGACAGCGACCGCACATGTCAATAGACTTTAGACTTCCACCAAAAATAAAAGTGACAATCAGAAAATTGATTGTGTGAAAAAAGTATAAACTAAACCACAGCAAATGAAAACGTATGTATTTCGAAAATGCTTTATATGTGTACTAAGATGTACTATACTCTTGGGAGTAATGCGTGACAACTATAAAATTCCTTGACTCAAGAGAAAATAATTCTTTAAAATGAGTGTAGCAGCAATGATGCAAACACATTTTATTTTCCTTCATTTCATAATTTGTATTTTTAGACAGGTGGCTGAGAAATAGTCTGTGTGCTTAACACTGCCAAACATTTCAACCACTTCACGGGAAAAAAATCAAGCATTTTACCAACCTTGAAAACAACATTAAAATCCAAGCGTGTTCAAGGATTTCAAGAGTCCTTACAAACCCTGCTAGCTTTTCTGCCATGAGTCAGAATGACAAAGTATTTATTGTTATTGGGCAAAAAGCACAACACAATTGAAATAAAAACTGCATATCTTGATGACAGTACATACAGGTGAACATTACATGTACCTATCGAAGAAAAAAATGAAAAAAATGTGTCTAACCTGACAAGCAGCTGTCCAGTCTGGAGGTCTGGCAGGTAAAAGAAGAATCGTACACAGGGCGCCCCCCGAAGGTCTGGCAAGGAGCATAGATGCGTCAAGTACTGCTCAAAGGCACGGCTCCGCTTGGCGATGGTCTCCGCCGTAAAATTCTTGCGTAGCTTCTTCCCTACAGAAGGAAATGGGAAGTGGTCACAGACAACCTGAAAGCATTGAGCATAAAGACGTCCCGTGCTGAGATTGCGCTCACGCGGGAAACACAGACGCGCCATCTGATCTCGATAGTGTTGGCGCAGGGTGGCGTGAAGCCGCTGGAAGTCGGAGTAACGGCGGGTGATGACGGCCGGGGTCTTGTCACTACTGCCCGCCTGGACGACGTGAATGGTGTACAACTGGCAGAAGTAATAGAAGTGCTGCTGTCATCAGTGCAGCTCCATGAGCCAACCAGAACTTTCAAGTCCCAACTTACCACATATTTCGAGGACACGTCCTGAATCACGCTGGCATCTGTCACTTCAAATGACAAAATGTCCGAGTGTCCAATTCCTACCCCAGTTCCTTCAAAACAATAGAAAAAGAAAGCACAATGTTTTTCTTCCATTGTGGTTTCTTAAAGACCACCTCACCTGTACTGCTAAGCCCCTCTTCCAGTGACTCTCCCAAGAAATCCGAGTCACTGTCCAAGTCTGATCCGTCACCTTCCGCTCTGTCATCAGTTTCTTCACCGCCATCGAAGGACAGCGTTCCACCCAGCTGCTCAGTCACGCACTCATCTTCCTCTTCTAGCTCCGCCTCGCAAACATTCTCCTGTTGTCCTGTCTGCTTAGGCACCGCTCCCTGGCCATCTTTGAAGATGGAGCGCTTCAACCTAGATAACAGCTGAGAAGCCATTGTGCCATCTGGACAACGTAACAGAGTTCCAGATGTAACCGATATTCATGTTTCATCTATTGTTGTACATCATTTCTTTGTCTGTTCCATTGCATTTAAAACTACATTCCAGTATATGTATTTATTATTGTCTTTTGTTATTGTTTTTTGTTTCCCTGTCCGCCTGACTACATGTAGCAGAAGTTGTTGCAGTTGATTTTGTATGAAATTGCTTTTTGTTGATGAGGGGGAAAATACCAGTTGGTAACAATTCCGTGAAAGGTCCCCTGAATTTCAGTGGAGTCAGCTTTTGCCAGGGTTAAGTCGAGGGGACAGTTGTAAGTTATTTGGTTTTTATTTAAAGGCACATATACCAACTACGATATTACACATTTGGCAAGTCAACAATATTTTGTGGCCGAGAGAGGTTGTTCACTCAGAATATGCACAGGTAATGGCACACTATCTTAGAGATGGGGGCAAGAAAAACGCTTCTTCCCACGTACATGTTCTGAAAAATTTGCTGGCATGTGTTGTGTAAATATAGGAAACGAGCAAAAGAAAGTGACATCTATTTTCCATGGAATAACAAGCAGAGGTAGTTCATTTGAAAGTCGGGGCTTGATTGGAACTTGATTTGAGCACAAATGGATTAAAAAACTAAAATAATGGGGTAACTATAAACAATCAAGATTACAGTCTGGAGCAGCCATCAGCTATTTAAATCTTTCTGTTTCATTGACAATGATAGATGTCCAATCACGTGACTTTTTTCATCCTTCTGCTGTAAAAATAAATTAGTTGGTCACTACTAGAGAGAGACCTGTCATTGTCTACAACTCAGGCAAAAAGATTCCTAATAAAATTATTTTTTTCTTAATACAGTACTTCTAGGTTTCCTTTAGTAAAAGACTATCTAATGACAAAACCATGACCATCATCTCCCAAAAGCTTCTGTTTTCTAATACATACACAGTCTAATAACACATACAGTATAACATAGAGATTTTTGACATACTACAAATACCTTTAAGTGTTATGGCTGTTTAGCAAAGCTATATTAATGAAGTAAAAAGAAGATTTAGTTTTATGAGACATCCTGCATTCTTCACGTGGTCACGATTAGTTATTAAATCGCCCTAGTCACACATTTTAACCATGGCAACTCAGCACACGGGCTTGACAACGGTTTAACCCGCATATTTGTCTAGTTTGACAGCAACTGAGCGCCAGGCTAGCCGATAGCCACAATGTTAGCATGGAAGTTAGCAAGTTTTTTGAAAGTTTCTGTTGAGTTTGCACTCACCCCGGGCTGGCCACTGCACACACTAATCGTTGTTCCGTACTTTTAACTTGCCTCACTATATTACTGATAAGAATCCAAAAGACAAAACCCAAGACAACCAACCATCTCTCTCTCTGGCTGTCTCTTTCTCTCTCTGGCTGTCTCTTTCTCTCTCTGTCTCCCCCCCTCTCTCTCCCTTGGTCCTCTGTTTTGGGGGGCCAATATGAAGGGTAATCAATCATTAAACAGGCCACTTAATGCAAGACAAAGAGTTCTATATGAATGTACAGGCTTAGTCCATGATTGCATACAATCCTCGCCAGTTTGTCCATAATTAATATCATTCATGACACTTGTTAGTTCAACAGTCCTACGCTGTCTTTTTTCCCCGACAGACCTTGAAGGCAGCATAGTGAAGGTGGGCGTGTCCTGCCGATGAGTCGTGAAGGTGTGAGCAGGTAGAAAAATAGGTAAAAGAAGAGCGTTCACCCGGGCACGGTGGTGCAAATTTTACCCTATTCACCCCAAAAACCAAGGGCGAATTTAGGGGTCAGTCGCTCAGGTAAGACCACTGGGAATTGAGTATCGAACACTTCCCCGCTTTTAATTATCGCGATAGGCTCTATTTGTGTGAATTGTCCGGCCCTGCCCTCTTTGCTACAAATTAGCACAAACATTTCCATTGAAACACAATTGAACGGATATACATTAATATTCTCAGCGGCCAGCCCATTTATAATATAATTCTGGGTATAAATGTCATTGAATTACTACGGTGTGAATATTAACATGTATTTCATCAAATACAGATTTACTGCTATCTGAATTACAACTACTAGATCATACTTAGCAACTCAATTGTAACAATGGGTCGATTTAGGTTTGATTGTCAGGTAGCAAATCGTTTGCTGAACAATATAGCTGTTTGAAGGGAGAATAACCTCTGTTGCAAACGTGATACCATTTTTTAAGCTCTTCTAACTGTTTGGAAGAGACGAATGTGAATGTGACTTGACTGGTTCTTGACGCCTCCAAGTTGTGTCAAGCGCTCTCGCTTCCGCTTTTGCATTTACAAGTCCGAACACGCTTTTAAACACGACATCAATCTGCGTGTCAACGACGGTTGGGCACTGAGTCTCAAGAATGGAAGGACATTTGTTTAATGGGGGATTCAAAGCAATCAAAACCACAGCGGTTGTACCTTGGACTGAACGATTATGGAAAAATATCTCGGAAGGCTTGGGATATGAGAATTCACCTATTTGCTGTTTTTCTTCTTCCTTTCTTAACACTAGTGCAACTTTCTGCAAACAGAGTTCCCAAGGATGGCCATGAGGGGACGCTGTCCTTACCATTGTCTTTTGTTGGCCTTCCTGTGCTACGTGGTTGGGGCTGAAACTGTTTCAGAATTCAGGATCTGTGCCTTTAGTCTGAATAAGATTGACTCACAGAAGATGATACAGTCCAGAGTGCTGCACACATTAACAAGGGTACTCTACATGCCACACACACACCTCTTTACTGTTACTTTTCAAGTGCTCAAAGGTGTACATGTGTATAGATTGTGTCCCGCTGCGACGTCACCCTCCTCCAGCGAGTGGTTGATTCTGATGGGTCACTCATGAAAACTCTGGTGGCATCACTCAACAGGTACAGTGGAAGGTACTGATGCAAACTATAACCATTCAGATAAGCGCTTGCTGTTGTGGTGGTGCTCTGGTTAGCAGCTGATTTTTTTATTTTATTTTTTTTAGATTAGATTAGATTAGAATTTTATTTCATCCCGTATTTGGGAAATTTCTTGGTTGCAGTAGCAAGACACACAAGACATTGTAGACCTAGGTAAGAAACTGGAGCCACGCACAGGAAGTCCACAAGGTGGGGACCTTCTACAGACAGACTGATTTTCAAACATGTATAGTTTTTTTCCATCAAGGATCTAAATTGAGAATTGAAAAGAACATGAATTGAATTAGGAAACTAGAATCCTAACCTAATCATCTAAATTCAAACATTGCCCAACCATCCGCATTGTGATTGGTTATGATGTGGCCCTCACACACACACGATGGTCCAAAAAGACTTGATGGATACTGCTGAGATTCCACCGTTCTCCATCTGAATTCGGTGCTTATACTGTAGCAGATGTTTTAGATATCTTTTGCCCTTTTTATTCTTGGCATTAAATGAAATAAGATGGCTAGCATGTCAAATATTCAACAACAGTTATTTTTTAAGTAAGATTACATATTACTCGCTTGGAACATATCAAGGGAATTAATGGTTTCATCACATGATCTTTCAAACTGAAATGTTTGTATTTCTCTGTGTATGGCTCATTTATCTATGATGAGTTGAATCAGAACTTGGTGAATTTTGCTAGCGGTGTGTAGCTAACCAGGGGCTGTTAGTGACCTTGAACCCTACAGTGACACTGTCTTCTTTGTGACCCTCAACAGGGAAGCTCAAAGGTATAGTTTCTCCGAGCATGTGCAGTCACACCTTTGGCAATCAATCTAATCCAATCTACTAATCTGATTGGCTGTGATTATATAAATCTCATGACATGTCAATGCATCATTGACTTTAAAGCTGTCATTCATATTTTCTGATGCCATGTGTACAATTATATAACATCACATCCAATTAATTTAAATCATCGTTTTTGAGTGTAAACCTGTTTGTGTGTCATTGTTTCAGTAGTATTATTCTTTGTAACCTCAATCATAATTGTCTTAATTTAATGCCTGTGACTAACAAGCTCACTAACAGAAGTCATGCTGATTCTGCTCTGTGATTATTTGGTCAAAGCGCTTGACCTGTAATTGATGCATGAGCGCTTGATTGTCTGATTATTGATTATGTATTGTCATTAACAAAGGTGGGTAGAGTTGCCAAAAGAATACTACGGTAAGAGTAGCGAAACCTCAAAAAGACAGTTATTCTCTCCAAAAGACACATTTTTAGATAATTCCAAAGGATGTAGTATTTTTAAGCACTACAACTCTACATTTATCGGTTCATAAGAAATTAATATACTAGTTCAAATCACCCAGTTTATTGTAAAAATAAAACAGGGTTAAAAGGGTTCATGAGGAAACGCACACACTTGATCATATGATAGTTTTTTATAAGTTATTGGGTGAGATGTGTGCTTTATGTTTATGCTGTTTGTGTGTGTTTATGTGTGGTTTTGGTTGTGTGGAGGTATGAAGGTTACCACTACAATTCGGTATCCAGCTCCAATCTGGGAAAGTCTGATGACCTGCAGAAATATGTCTTCCTTTACAGGTAGGACACGTAACCATTTTCTTTTGTGTATCTCCACATGTTGGATGACTCGTGCGTATGTACACATAGGCACAAGATTTATAGACTTCTGAGAGAAAGGTTATCGATTTGGTTTTCTTTTTCTTTTTTTGTTCTTCTTGGGAAGGACACATTAAAATGTCTACTCCTGGTTTTCATCGAGTAATCAGGGTGAACATTTGCAGTTATATTCTAGGCATCTTTATGCATTGCATTGATTTTCAGTTGTATTTTTTTATTTATTTTTTCTCAGAAAATATTCATGATAGGCTGATAGACCATTTAAGTTGTCCTTAGGCATGTGTGCGTAATTGGCTGTTTGTCTCCTGCCCTGCGATTAACTGACAACAAATTCAGGGTATAACCCACGTACTGCCCATGTTTTTCTATTGTACACTCCATCACGCTTTTAAAGTCACTTGCTTTTGTATTTCAAATTACCTTTTTAAATAAAAGTTTGAATTCGTTCCAAATTAGGTTCTTAATTTTTCCTCCTTTTGTGGTCAGGACAGAGACAACGCGTGTAATTGCTCAACATCCATACCAGAAGCAGAATCAATTCGTCAGACCGCCATTGGCTGTTTACTTCCACAGCAACAAAACTGGTAAGCAAACACCTCAAGAACCATTTTCATTTTGTTTGGGTTGTTTTACTCTCTTTATTCTGCTATCAGCTGTCAAAAACTTTATTCTGGTCGGACTGCATACGGACCCAAGCAACACCATCCAGGAGATCGACCGCTTGTACGACGTCTTCGAGCAAGTGATGAAAAAATGGAATGACAAGGTGAAATGCATGCTTATATGCTGACATCCTAAAACTACCAAGTAATTAACTTGTACCTGCTACTTACTACCTTGAGATTTTGGGTCAGTGTTAGAGGCAGAAAGAGCAGGCAGTCGGATTTAAAAAAAAAAAAAAAAAAAAAAAAAAACTGATATAGTATGTCAAGATTATCATGAACCCAACTGTGAAAGATCATTCTTTATAAACCCCATCGCACATGAAAACACGTGTGTTTTATGTGTCTGTATAGAATGTCATGTTCTTGGGGAATTTCCACGCTAGCTGTGCTTACATGACACGCCGTGACAAGAAGCAAATCCGACTGTTCACCAACTCCAGCTTCCACTGGCTCATTGGAGACAAAATGGACACTACTATCACAGATGAGACAAACTGCGCATATGACCGGTACGTGTGTGTGCGTGTGTGCCATGGCTGCGTATGTGCTGCATGTTTGACGGGTTGTGTCACATCTCGTAATGCAGAATCGTTGTGCACGGAAAGTCTTTCCTGAAAGCCATCACGCCATTCTCTGCCGGTGTCTTCAACTTCGCTCAAGAATATAAGCTTTCCAGAACAACGGTAATGCATGCTTTTTCTAGTCCCCCATTATTTTTCTTAATATCCAAGTATATATTGATGTATATTGCTATAGCAAAGAGCATTACAGAATCCATGATGTATGTTTTTAATACTGGTGCACTGTGACAGTGAGTCAAATTTTAGTTCTTAGGTTTTACTTTGCCAAGATCGCACCTCATGTGCTAATACAAAAACATAACTAAATATAGTATATTTAGAATGGCATTCTGAAAACTGCATTGCAATATAGCGCTGGACTCGTGCATGTTATATATAGTATGCTGCTCGTAACAGAGCAATTTGGCACACAAAGTGAAGTTATTTCTGATGTACATTGTTTTGTAAATGATTGTATAGTGTGCAGTTGTTATTGCATATTAATTTCCTCTTTGCCATGTTCCATCACTGCATCATACATACAAAATTCAGTTTAGGTGTAGTTGATCCTTATTTACTGAGCTCAAGTGTTTGATCTTTTGCTTTCCAGGCGCACCAGGTGAGCTCCCATTTGCCTGTGGAGGTGAGGCTCAAGAGCTCTGCCTTGCAACTTCAGGCCAAACATCTGCTCCTGCTCGCCCTCTGCTGCTTCTTTTTTCTGTGAATTGTTTTTGTCACCTTGGTGTACTCTCAAGACGTCATGCATTACAACCTTGCTGCCATCGGAATTCTTCTGGTCCGAAAGGAGTCCTGATCTGATGACGTCTTCTAAAGAACTTGCAGTTTTTTCCTCAATTTGGAGAAAGATTTTTTTTTAATCACAAGCACTGTCATGATTTTTTTTACTTTTTTTTGTGAAGGGGATTGCACAAATCCTTTTAAAAATCACCTAAAATTTCAGTGGTGCCATGGTATCATGACTTGTGAAAATACATATTTCCTGTTTTTTTTTTCGTTTCTATGCTATTTTAAATAAAATGCTAATGATTTTTTAAACAATGTCTTTTTTGTTTCAATTATAATGGTGAATGAAATGTTTTGTGAGCAATTTGCTCTCTGAATTCTTGCTTTTAGACTTGGCTTATCATAAAATACTGCTCTACTGAAGTAACATTGATCATATATACTCATGTTTTACAATTACTACTTTAGTCAGATGAACAAATCTCCAAATCGCAACTGTTGATCACCCTGCACCTCAGTCTCCTGATCTGTAGGAGTCGCTGTTTCGAGCAGTGGAGTCTCCGGAAACGCAATCGATAGACTTGTATACACATACAATGTACATACAATGTAATACATGCTCGCTATCCCGTTTTGTTAGTACGTAATCGTTGCTAATTTGCTTAAAATGTTATTTACCATATTGTTCACAATGTCTTGGCTTCATAGCAGAGATCGTCAATTTTTGCGAAGAGCGCACCCGTATTAGTGTGCAATGCGTGATTATCTGGTGGGATCCTTCACCCAAGTAACAATATTAACAAGAGCACATTTAATTTTTTATTGTGTATCAAACCTATTATGGTGTGATTATATATACACATTTTAACGCTATACACAAGATGAAAAGCTTTGCTATATGGCACTCCCATTCTAAATTCGAAGGATACTACAAAAGTACATCATGGCTATATTTCCATTATTGATCAGTTCATTTTTTAGATGTTGGTGGAGGTTAAACTAGGCGTTTAGGACTAGTAGAATAACTCGTGATTATCTTTTTATTGGTATTCCCATTTTGTTTTTCGTTTCCCGTGATATGTACACAAAAAAAGAGTTGACAGACACACTGAGAAACCGAGGATAATATCATATAATATGGCCAAATACTCAAAGTACCGCGTGTGTTTCTGACAATAAAGAAGAGATCAATAAAGATTTCGATCTTGAGAAGAAGATAAACTGTGATGTTTTCTTCTCAGATAGCATCAAAGTGTGACGTCTGGGCACGTGTTGAAATCTTTGCTTTAAGAAACGTGGCCTTAGCAGGTTACCGGTTGCTTGTTGGCGTCTCATCCCACGAATGACTGGCAAGCGGTTGCAAAATCTCCCTCGGTCTGTCAGTCTTTTCCCGAGTACACATCCAGCGACCCTCGCCACCCTTGCTTGAAAAGCCGCCACCCCCGGCGAGACATGTCTGAGGTGGAAAAAGCCATCGCTTCGGCTCCGGAGCCCATCGCCGCGCTACTGGACGCCCTGAACGCCACCGACTCCAACGGTACGGAGGCGCTCAACGTTACCGCAAAGTTCGTGGCCACGCCGGAGGGCACGGCTTTGGCGTACGGTAGCCTGGTGCTCATGGCTCTGGTGCCCATCTTCTTTGGAGCCCTGCGCTCCGTGGCCTGCTCCAAATCCAAGGTAAGACTGATGTTAGCTGGGGCTAACTCGGCTCACGTTCGAGCTAGTTGGCAGCTCAGGAAGTCTACGTCAGCAGTTGTGATGTGAAATAAAACGTACTTTTCATCACATTGTAGGTCATGTATTCATTTATATATGGATCTCTGTGTCACATTGTTTACTTTAGCCAGTCTCGCGTTGTAGTGGGCGCTTGTTGGCGTCATCTTTTGTTTGTTTGTCAAGTCACATTTATTTATTTAGCCTTTGTACACGATATTTTTAGGGGAGCGGACACGAGATCTGACCGTGTTCTTAATGTGTTATGTTTTGTTGCTTCCTTGCATCTTAAGATGCTCACTAAAAGCTTGGGGTGACGTGTACTTGGGGAGGTTTTTGTTTGAACACGTCTCCGATGGCTAGTAGATTTAAAGTGGTGCGTTAAAAACGAATAGTTAACCGGATTCCCAAAAGGTTGGGACACTATACAAATTGGGATTAAAAATTGAATGCAATTATGTCGAAATGACAGATTTTGGCTTTTCAATCAAAATGGAACATAGGTAAAGTGTTCAGCTAATAAAATATCATTTTGAAATAAACTGTATGTAATATTGATTTTGAATTCCATAAGGTTAGCAAAGAAGCTATTTGTATATTGATTTTGAATTTCATAAGGTTAAAAAACAGCTGTATGTATATTGATTCTGAATTCCACAAGGTTAACAAACAACTGGATGTATATTGATTTTTGAATTCCATAAGATTAACAAGGCAGCCCGTTGACAGTGGTTTGCGCATTGGCCTTACAGTTCTGTGATTGACGGTTCAATCCCAGGTGGTTTTCGACTTTCCTGTGTGGCGTTTGCATGTTCTCGCTTGCGTAGGTTTTCTCCAGGTACTCTGGTTTCCTCCCATATTCCAAAAACATTCATGGTAAGCTGGTAAAATTGCCAACCAATTCCCTGGCCTGTTGCCCATAGTTGGCTGTGAGAGGCTACAGCACCCCCTGCAACCCTTGGTGGGTTAAAAACAAATAGTTAAGTGATACAATAAATGAATGAATCTCCAAAATGTTGGGACAATGCCATTTTAAGCAATTTGAGGCAATCCCCTCTTACAACAGTCTGCAAAGGACCGATGAGATAATACGGGCCTCTAACTGTTCAACTTGGGCCTTCTTTGTTTCACCCTTTTCTTTATGATGCACGAAATGTGAAATTGTGAAAGATGTGGACTGCAAGCTGGGCACTTAAATACCCGAATCATCACCTGGAGCATATGTTCTAGAACAGTGTTTCATACATGTGCCATTGGTTTCACATGCATCAACTTTTGGCGACGTAATGTCTGTTACCACAAAACAGCTTTTCGCATAATATTAAGAGACTGAAGTAATCTTGTGAGGTAAGTCATAACATTGAGAATCAAAGAGGTACATTACCTATATATTTACATCACGTAAATTGGAACTTGTGAGACGTAAAGTCGGTGTGAAAAATTAGATATTGGATTATTTGTGTGTTTCTTTGATTCCTGTTGATGAAGTGCTGATGGGAATGACTTCACATTGAAAATATAAGTGACAGTTTTAAATTAGATTTTCCGCTGGTGGTGTGCCTTGAGATTTTTGCAATGCAAATAGCGTGCCGCAGCTCAAAAACGGTTTCCGTAAACACCGTTCTAGCACATGAATTTACCTTTCAGCGTAAAAAGCGGTGCCTTTCCAGATTTGCAATCTGCCCATGCTGCACGCACTCCTGCAACATATTGTCACAGATGCTTTCTACTGAGCTCAGCACTAATAACAACTTCAGTTGTCCTTGCCCTCTTTAATTTGGAGGACACAGCTTCCCAGTTTTCCACAAAGAACTTGGAATTGTGAACATCATGCTCTGGGACTGTTTCTCTGAAAAGGGGCCAGGACAACTGATCCGTCCGTGTATAGGACAGAATGAAAGGTGCCATTTTCCGTCAGATTTTGAGTGGAAACTTTTTGTCAGCAAGACCATTCAAGAGGAAACGTGTTAACATTTTTGTCATCGACAATAAGGACAAGCTAATTTTGTTGACGTTAGGACCGCACAATTATACCCCAAATCACAATTCCAATTATTTTGATCCAAATTATTAAAAAACTGTTATTAAGTACTATTCCTTTATCATACGAATTAATACATCAATATTTTAACCGTGTTCGTTTTCAACAAACTTAAGTTTTCAGTGTCAAATCAATAATTAAAACTAATAAGTTCCGATAACAAGAATTCATACTGTAAGTGCTGGATGCAGGTATTTTCACTGTTGAAAAATATATTAAACATCAGAGCACACACAGCAACTTAGAGGGTTAACCAGCTGCAATACTAATGTAAGCAAAAGGCTTGCTTTAGGGTGTTTACAAACTGTTCCATTAATCAGCATTTCCATCTTTTATATTACCAAAGTTATCCAACGCCAAAATCCACAAAGGGGAACATACAGGGAGATTTGAATTGAATCAATATTGCATTTATCAGATGATCATATCGCCTCCACCTTTGCTTCTTAATGAACAATCAAGTGTGTTTTTTTTCTGCCTGACTAATTGGATTCAGTCCTGATGCTGTTTTTTCTTTCTGTCTTTTCCGTTTACATCTGTCTTGTCTGTAGGATCTCGGAGAAAAAGCATACGGGTCAGGGTTCCGAGTGAGTATGAGAGACGCTGTTTGTGTGCACGTAAACATACACTACATACTTTGTGGTTGCGTGCTTGTGATAGTAAGGAATAATTACAGCACCAATACGCCACCGTGACGAACCCTAATTTTGTTGCCTGCATGACAACTTGTATCACATTTGTTTCCTTCCTTTCATCGACTTATAAAACTGTTAATTTGGTCTTCATGTTGATGTGACAAAATTCCTCAACTGATACTTCAATACCAATTCCTGAGCGCAGACCTTCTTTTTGGTCTTACCCCATAACCAGAGAGAAAGGATTAAGAAAAGTATTCGAACAATCAAAATGTCATGCGACCCCGCAATGACATCACAATTTGCTTGCCGTTTTGTTGAAAGATATGACACTTTCACTTTGCCTTTTTGTCAAACGTGTATGAATCAGTTTTTCCCTCAGCAGTTAATAGATATTCAAATAAGCTCAGCTAAATGCAGTCCATCATCAGTCAGTCAGTCTGCCAGCCAATCACATTTATGTAGTTACAGTCAGACGTTGCTTGGTTTTCGTTGATGTAATAATTGCTACTATGTAATTGCGACTTCCCGGTCTTATCTGCACTATTGCCATCCCATGACTTCTTGCTACATCTTCTCAAGACTTTTGCCCAAATTCTCAAGCTCTTCGCTTTGCAACCCAGCTTTGGAGGAACAGCATTAAGATTTAACATTAAGAATAAGAATTAACATTAAGCCATTGTGTTGGAGTCAGGTCTTTCCCTAAAAAGGTGATAAGTTCACAAGAATATTACAATAAATTCCTGTTGAGACTACATACTTGGTTTACAAAAATGTTGCACTGAAATATTCTCAGTCTGTGGGGAAGCCAGTTTTTGACAGTTTGTGTCACTAACAGTGAAACATTCAACATTATTTTCCCCTCCAAATACAAATATGTACTTGGTCTTTAATATTTGTATCTTAGATTGATTTACAGAGACCTGTATCAATAATTGTATTACCATATTGTGAGATAATGTTAGCATGAGCCTTGTACTACCAATCAGATTACACACGGACTAAATGCTGATTTGTCAAAGGAAGCCACAATGTTGACTTGCCACATTTGCCCATTGGTTAGACTTTCCATTCATATGCTTAGACAAAGCATTCTGCGAACAAGCAGCCTCATTGGCTATGAACGTTGGTGGCTTACCCATCTAATGGAGGGTGTGATTAATGTTCTGTTGTTTGGGCAGTTGTGAATCCGGAAGTTCCCCATTACGAACCAAACTGAGTCAATTCAACCATACTGAAGCAATTGAATGGCATCTCAAGTAACCTATGCAAATACTTCGACTTTAGTACAGGGGTGGCGAAACCGGTCCTCAAGGTAGAGGTTTGTGCTCCAACCAATCCAGCACAGACTGTTTAACCAATGAGGTTTCTGCGGAAACAAGACTCACCTGTCTGCAATCCAATAATTGCTCTCGTAAGATACCAGTTTGGTGAAACGCTGTCCTCTTGATGGCTAGGAATGAAAACCTGCATCCACTTTTTGTAATAGCCCTTTGTGGAATAGTTTGCCCACCCCTGGTTTAGAAGATGCCACTCAGTTTAAAAATCAATGCCCTGCAAAACTGGGGGCATTTTCATGTTTTCCATTTTATTTTTATTTTTTAAATCCTATTTTCGTGGGTTTTATGAGCTGGAACCCCAAAATAGATTAAAATTAATATTTTACATTGTTTGCATTGTGGGCCTATTATCTATTAAACATTTGAATGGATTTATGGAAATAGGAAATGAACTTTTTTCATGATATTCAATATTTAAAAAAAATAGGGTCTGTATTCTGACTAACTGCTGTCAATTTCTGCTTTGTTTTTTAGTTAGTTAGATATGAATATGTAGGCATATTTGGCTCAGCATCAGTTGTTGAAAATGTCACATTGAGTCACGTTTGCCATTTTTGTTCCCTCAATGTAAACAAATAAGCACAAACAAAAACTTTTTTTGCGCCCATAAATAGCTTAAAGGTGTGCGCCAAATAATTTTTGCACATATAATGGTTGAGACATCTTTGATTACATATGTTTCTTTAAAAGATGGGTTTTCACATTTTTCTCCACTACTACACATTAGAAAAATGAAATGCTGTGAGTTTTGAAAAGATTCCCTTCTCTGAGAGGCTGTACTTGTTCAAGGTCTTACGCTTTTTTACAACCCCTAGATATCTTTAAATATGTATGATATAGTATGCCCTGTTCTCATTTGCTCTTCCCTTTACTCCATGCTCCCAAATCAATGTAATTACGTACTCCTACTGTTGTCCACAGAATGCATCAGACATGCCAGAGACCATCACCAGTCGAGATGCAGCCAGATTCCCCATTATCGCCAGCTGTACTCTCTTTGGACTTTACCTTTTCTTCAAGGTGAGCTTGCCGGTTCTGATGTACGCTGGGCTCGTGTTACCCATTAGATTGTAAAAATCTAAAGACATTTGATGACAAGAACATAGGGGTATCAAAAGGTTTCATGATAGGTAGATAGATGGATAGATAAAACTAGTACTTACTCACGCACGTGTTACACCCTGTATTTACGCTCCACATGTAAACACACAACTTGACACCGCTAAAATTGGTAGAAGGGTCTCGGCCATATATATTCCTTTGTCACATCACTCAACCGCATGCAACTTGTATATTTTTTTTAATCGCCTCCTGTTTTACTTCTATTGATAACAGAGGCCCCTTCTTCTTTTAATTCACACCGGGAATCACTTTCTTTTTAACGCAAGAGTGTTTAATAACTTGGATTGTTGGTTAGTTGGGATTTTCGTAAGGTGAGGTATTACTGTATTAAGAATATTGTCTATTGCAGGTGTTTTCTCAAGAGTACATAAACCTACTTCTTTCGGTCTACTTTTTCGTGCTTGGCGTGCTGGCGCTGTCTCATACATTGAGGTAAGTTGAGATACATTGAGCATTCAAAAACACCTTGGTGTCGGTAAAAGGTGTTAACTCTTTTTTTTTTTTTTGTGTCTAAGTCCTCTGCTGTCCAGGGTTTTTCCAGCTTCGATACCAAACAAGCAGTACCAGCTGCTCTTCACACAGGGGGTTGCTGAGGCCAAAGAAGGTGAGGCAAAGCAAATGCGTGCCTTCCTTTTTTTCCTCTGCCCAGCCCACCCTGGGTGTCAAATGTTGTTGTTTTTTCTCTGCAGATATCATCAACTATGAGTTTGACACCAACACCCTGGTATGTTTGCTTGCCAGCGGTGTGGTGGGCGTGTGGTACGTTCTGAAAAAGGTATTGAACACCAGGGCATGATCTTACGCACTCGAAGTGTATCGTCCTGTACGTGTGGACGGTCATTAACACGTCTCACTGTTGCGGCCTTGCAGCACTGGATCGCAAACAATCTCTTTGGCCTGGCCTTTGCACTCAATGGGGTGGAACTTCTGCATCTGAACAACGTCAGTACTGGATGCATCCTCTTGGGGGGGTTGTTTGTCTATGACATTTTCTGGGTAAGCACCGACATCATCCGAAATATAAACTGACAGTTGATGATGGTGCTCACCCCCTGATCTTCTCAGGTATTTGGGACCAATGTCATGGTGACAGTTGCCAAGTCGTTTGAGGCACCAATCAAGCGTGAGTATTGATTATGCTTAGTTGACGTTTATTTTCTGATTGCATGGCTACAATGGTGCAATTCGTTGTCTGTAATGCTAATATACCACTGCGAGGTGCAATCCCCCACATAAAGGTGTGTGTGGGGTGGGGTGGGGGGTTTGGGTTTGGTGAGCAGTGATATATTTGCATAAAACAGGATTACTGCCAGAAAACTATTATTTTAACAAGGTGGTCAAAAGAGGTTGACAAGTGATGTCAATCTTCAGATCACTTCCCAGCTTACTGACTAAATAGTAACAGCATCCTGATCTCCTTCTCTCCTCCGGGCAGTGGTGTTTCCTCAGGACCTGTTGGAGAAAGGTCTTGAAGCCAGCAACTTCGCCATGCTGGGTCTAGGTGACATTGTCATCCCAGGCATCTTCATCGCACTCCTGCTGCGGTTTGACGTCAGGTAATGATTAGGAGGGGGATCCTTGCCATCACGTTTGCTTCTGGTCCTGTTCTCTCGCCTGATTGTGTCATTTCTTCTACTTTTTTTCCCTACATTTGCAACTTCTAATTTTACTTGTCCTTCTTTTTGATCTCATGCCATATTTTCTGATGTTAATTGTTGCTCCTTGTACTTGTTTCTTAATGAATTTTCCTCCTTATCTCCTCTTTTTCCTTTCTTTCTTCGCATAGTACTTGTTCCACGTGTGGCCCCCCCCTGCCTGTTCTACTTCTGCATGCTTGTCTTCAAATTATTTCAATTTTTTGGAGCTTTACATTCCTCATTTTGCGATCTATTCTGCTTTTTCAAGTAGTCTATGTATTCTTACTGGAAGGGATAACCCCCTAACCCACGCTCTAAAGGACGTCTTTTTAAATAAATGAAAATTCGATCATTCTTTCTTAAATTGCATGTTTCAAAGTTTACATTTACTATGAACAAAATATGTTTCTTCTATCACTTATTTTATTGGATTGTTAATAAGGTCCCTTTGTCTCCTTGTACTTGGTCAAATTCTCTTTTTATTTTTACTTTCACATATTTGATTATCATTTACTCATTCTTTCCTTTTCATCTTCCACTTCTACTTTTATTGCTATTGTTCTTATTCTTTGACTACAGCCTGAAGAAGAACAGTAGGACATACTTCTACTCCAGCTTCCTGGCTTACATCTTGGGGCTGGGCCTCACCATCTTTATCATGCATACTTTCAAACATGCACAGGTGAGAAGTTAAGAATTAGACTAAATCTCCCCTTGGAGTGTCGCTCACCCGTGTTTTTGTGTGTGGTCAGCCCGCTCTGCTCTACCTGGTGCCTGCCTGTGTCGGCCTCCCAGTTTTGGTGGCCCTCTGCAAAGGAGAATTTACAGAGATGTTCAGGTGAGTAAATGTGACAAGTACAAACATATGATCGTGGCAGGAGCAATCCGAGCCCCCGCGGTTGGCTTGGCAGAAAGTATCAGTAAACACAAGCAATTTATTAATTGATAGGACCGGTGTTGTTCGAGTTACCTTTTGAAAAGTAAAAAGTTATAGTTATTGTTACTTTTCTGAGGAAGTAATGAAATTACCAGTTACTCAATTCTGAAAGTAACTGTTACTTGACTTTTAAAAAAATTATAAAATATGATTTGGCTGCCCACCAATTCAGGGTGTCTCCTGCCTGGTGCCTATAATTGGGTGGGATAGGCTCCAGCACCCCAGTCCTGTTTTTTTTTTCCCACCCTGAAAAGCCTCCACTCTCAGTATGATCCACACGTCCATTACAGCGAGCGTGTTTTTGTTTAGACGAGTTTTGCGTGTGACTGTGCGTTAACTGGGTTTGTGTGTGTGTCTGATTAGTATGCCTACTAGTAAGACCCGCCCTACCCTGTCAAACAGTCTTCCGTGACGTGCTTTATTCACATTAGTCATTCGGAACCCAAAGGGTTGTTCAAGAACCCAACGCTGCAAACTGAGAACACCACGGAAAGAGACACCATCTTCCTGCCCTTTTTTGCATCCCTATTGTTTTATACTATACACTTTTTTCTCTTTTTTCTTGTCTCCATCCTCAATGTCGATCTACTTTCTGTAAACTAAGTTGACATGCGAAAACACTCTCGACACTAAGTATACCTAGACACCCCTCTAGTCTGTCTTGCTGGCATGCATTTGTAGAAACTTTGCTGTTTTTGTTATCTTGAAACTATCATTCTTTCAATGCCTGGTCTCCTTTCTGATTTTTTTTTCTACACTTACTTCTTGGTCACTTTTCCACTTTACCTTCTTTCCCACCCTTCGAGGCACTTAGCTATGAGTCATCCGAAGGTGTTCTTCCAGCCTCTCCCAGGCTTACTTCCTTCCCAACCACCAGTGGCTCCCCTGCCAGCATTGCTACTTCCATGGATGTGTTCTCTATGGCGACAGACTCCTCCCACCGGCATCGTAGACTGCCCGCCGCCATGTTGATGGCCCGTCCTGATTTCTCACTTCGGTTTGTAGTAATATGAGCATACCTGTCAACTTATACATTTTTCCCGTATTTTATAAATTTTTTGACAGCTTTTGTACAGGAAGAAAAAAAAGTTTTTTTTGTAAAAGCGATCTCGTCTTACCCATTTCTATTGATATGCGCACGCCCGTCAGTCACTGCCGTCTTTTTCTCTATATTAATATAGCGCGTCAGCAAGCAATGTACCCAGACAGTCAATCTGTCAGCGTCACACAGCGACATCTACAGACTGTTGAATTTAGTGCATACAAAAGGCGCACCGACTGATTGGGCACCCGTTAACTTTGGGGAAAACTTTTAAGTGTGCCCTATGTGAGTAAATATCTGCTGCGTTATATTTGCACGGTTTATTATCACTTAACAAGGGGAATTGCAATCATTAATAAGGCGAGCGATTAGCCGAGGTTGACAGGTATGCAGGAGCTTTAAATCGTCTGTTCGTTTTTCCTGAAAGAACTCCAATAATGACATGCTCCAAGCCAAACACTTTTTTGCCCAAGGCACTTTTTACTATATTTCATTAATTTGTGTGCACTGGACTCTATTACAGCCAACTATGGGCACCAGGTGGGGAACATCCTAACTTGTTGGACAGCCAAATGCAAGACACAAGGACACTGACAACCTTTCATGCTCACACGCATAGCTAGGGGCAATTTAGAGTGTTCAACCAGCCTACCATGCATGCTTTGGGGATGTGGGAGGAAACCGGAGTACTTGGAGACAACCCATGGAAGCCTGGGGTGAACATGCATACTCCACACAGGAAGATCCAAATCGATGATCGAACACTCGATCCCAGAACTGAGAGGCCAATGCGCTAACCACTCGTCCACTGGATTTATTTCATTGTCTCCTTTTTCAATATTAATGCTGGGTATTAAATATTTCCCTTCAGGTGTTAGCATTTACCATAAGTCGTCTACTGGTACATTATGGCTTGTGTTAATGTCACCGACATGTCCGGCATCATCATCTGTTCTCCTCCAGGTATGAGGAGTCCTGTGAGGAGGAGGTGCTAGCTAAAGATGACTCGTCAGAAACACTGAAGAAGGACCAATAGCATCCATTCACTGACCCCACCTGGCTTGCAAACACCCACATTTTGCCAGGCCCCGCCCACCACATCTAATTATTTGCCAAACTCTTGATCACTTTTCATTCTGGACCTTTATTGTCAGCGGAGGGCTGGGGAACCAGGAGCCTACAACCATCGTTAGGATGCAAGGATGAGGAGATGGGGGCAGGGACTTCTCACAAGCAATGGCCATTATCTCACGATGGATAGAGACAGGGAGGGATATTTTAATACATTTAAGTTTGCTAAAGATTCAGAACTTTTTTTTATTTAGGTATGATGAAGAAATTGGACTTTTAATTCTTACTAATCAATCTTTTGGACAACAAAAACAGACACAATTTTTATGTGCCTTCCACTCATTAGTATTGTAATGATTACAATTCCAAACATGAAATTTTGTCACGTGGTCATGAATTGCTTTCCAAGGGCTGTTCCAGCATTTAATATAATTTATTTTATCGTTGATTTTCAATTCACGAAAGCATGACAAGCCCCTCCCCTCATCTGTAATCTTGGATGTGAATGTTGATGGCATCAGGGTTGAAAGTCATCACATATTTTTCCATGTTTGTTTTCTTCTGTTTTTTCCCCTCGGTTTAGGATTGTCTTTTTTTTTAGCTTCATTGCTGTGAGATTAAAGGGAAGGTCAAATGGTGTTTCACAATAAAACCTTATTTCAACAGTTTTTTTAAATTTAATCGTGCTTGGTGTTTTGATTGGTTAATAGCATTTTTGAAAATGCTGTATTGAAAATTACCTGTGCTGGAATTTGTGTCAGCAGAATTTAATCTAGATTCATCCTAAAAAACTGAATATGATAAAATGTTGGTATTTGAATCATTGCATTGAAAAAAAAAATGCCATTTCACTTTTTTAAACCATTCAGGTTAATAGATACAGGCTGTTTCTGGTGGCACTAATTTCATTTACTCTAAATTTGACATTACTCAACTTTTATGGTCCCTTTTGTTATTGCTTTCTTTACACTTTTCTATCTTGTTGCTAAGGAGGGGAAATGTATCATGCTCTTGTACAGCTATTGTTTAAAGACTGCATGTCAATGTTTTTGGTGTTTGTCGGTACATTAAAAAGCATACATTTGTCAACTCATGGTGCTGCTTCAAATCTTGGTGTCACCATATCTTCAGGTGTTCATAAACAAGCGATAAAGTGTATCTTCTAACCTATTTGTCAACTAAATTAAATCCTTCACACAGAAAGTTTGTGATTGACCTATGCTGTAATTGCCAGTTTAAATCTAGTTTAAATCAGCTTTTGCTCTTTCAGTCTCAATACAACACACATATTACTCTCAATGTAGTATACGTACTTATATTATATAATTCTTATATCCACTCATTTTCTGTACTGCTTATCCTCACGAGGGTTGCAGGGGTGCTGGAGCCTATCCCAGCCAACTGTTGTCAGTAGAAAGGGAATACCCTGAATTGGTTGCCAGCCAATTGCAGGGCACATTGAGATGAACAACCATTTACCAAGGGGTAGTGGTTTAATATGTTTTCATTCAAAAAGCAAAAAAAGAATAAAAAAGGAAATAACAATGTGTAATGATTAAAACCAGTTAGTTGAGGAATTCCTTGAATACTAAATGTTCAAATATATTAATTGCAGGGAACGTAAAAACTCAGCCGGGTCACCTCTGACCCATGTTGTGCATAAATGATCAATAGGAGGCGGCAATGCAACAATGCAGTCTGTAACCCGCCACGTTAAGCACCGCGAAGAGGAAGTGTCGCCCTGGTTGTCGTCATTTCCGGCTGAGACGCAAGAAAACATCCGTCCGGCACAACCGGTCGTCTTCAGTCATCTGGACAATGGGGGAGGCCGATGTAACGCAGACCCAGGCCGACGAGAAGCCTCCGGACGCCGCCTTGGTACCCGGCGAAGAGTCGGTAGTGTGGAGTCATGAAGTGGAGGTGTGCCTCTTCCACGCCATGATCGGACACAAGCCTGTCGGTAAGGCTCATTGCGAGTAGCATGGCATTGTTAGCTTAGCCCTGCTGCTCTTCCTTTATGAAATAGACATCTCATTGTTCCGCATGTTATTCTTTATTAAACATTAAAAAATAGTCATCGTTGACATATGTATAAGTTAAACTTTAACATTATCTTAATACATTATTTGCCTCCACTATTGATATGCTATACTTTCATTTTAGTGAAAAACTAATGCCACTACTGCTTGTTTGGCTGTCGGGGCAAACTTCGTACTGGTCATTTACATGCAAAATGTTCTAAACAGAACTTTTCATGCTTAATTTAAGTTAATTGTTATAAAACGGCTTATGAATATTATTCGCAGTGATCGACCACATTGGACCTCAAACATCGTCAATAACAGCGGACTATTTCAATTGAGCGTTGCTTGTGTCAACGCAATAATTATTGAGCAATTGTACCAGCACGATCCAGTGTTCAAAGTAACGAGCACAATGCATCAGATATAATACTTTTGCAAAGGATTATGGGAAATGTAGTTCCAAACAGGTGTCATTGTTAACTAACCTCTACTCAGTCGACAAATGATTCAGATGAGTAATAAGGATGTGTTTGTGTATGTGCGCAGGAGTGAACCGACACTTTCACATGATTTGCATCCGGGACAAATTCAGTCAAAATATCGGCCGCCAGATTTCCTCTTCGGTCATCTGGGATCATCTCGGAAGCATGTATGACATGCAAGCACTGGTGAGGACACACGTGTGCGCACAAATAAATGGAAAACCAAATATTAGTCCGTCCAAACAAAGCAAAGTCCTGTTTTTTTATGTTTGCTGAATTCTAAGTGTGTTTACTGATATGGTTGGTTCTTTTGGTTGATTGTGTGAATTTTGTTTGCATCTGCAGCACGAATCGGAGATCCTGCCCTTCCCCAATTCAGAGAAGAGTTTCTTTCTGCCCGATGATATCATCCAGGAAGTGAAGGAAGGTACGCGTGGCTTGTCTAACAGGTCTTTCAATTGCTGATAACAATATTTGTCAACTCTCAACTGAATTTTTCTTCAGGCAAGTTGTGCTCGGAGGAGGATCCAAAGGAGGAACCAGAGCCAGAGCCGCCCACAATGCATGAAGAAGGTAAGGATGGTCAAAGGAATGTGCTCGCTTTTGTCACTGTATCATAAATGATGACCTGCTTTTATCAGGAAGTAACTCCTCGCTGAAGATCTCAGAGCGGACAAACGCAGGACGCGACAAAGAGAAAGCCGGGGTCGAGGGTGTGGCCCCAGGTGGAGGAGCAGTTGGTGGCGGGAAGGAAGCGGAGAAGAGAAAGAGGAGTCGCGCCGCCGAGAAACTCCTTTCGTCTTCCAACCCTTCCAGCCCCGGCGGAGCCAAGAGAAGACGTACATGACTGAACGACTGGCCATGTGTCAAGAAATGGCTGGTGCGCCCCAATTCATGGCCTTCATTTTGCGGCTAGAGGTCAACGCTCAGTTGCTTTTCCAGTCTGATCAACTGACAGGAAGTTAAAGACTGTCATGCTGCGTGAAGATGTGGTCCACGCTAACGCCAGTTCATCTTTCTCTCTAAATGGACAACATCCCAATTCCCTGGAGCAGAATCGTCATGACTGGCATGCTAATTTAGTCTGATGACTGAGTTGTATGTAGCATTAGCCTCGCGGTGGTTTTTGCCACATTTTGATGTAAGGAGAGAAAAAGCTTTGGTTCATTTACAAATATTGTGTGTTGGCAAGCAGATGCTCTTGATGAAATTGATGTCATATTTAAAATTTACTTTTTATTATTAATGTATTTACAGATTGTACCAAGAAGCAATCCCTTCTGTTTGGGAGTATGCTGAATCGTTTCACTGTCGGCTGACAATTGTGAAATATTAAACCTAATCTTAATCTCTATTTTTCCCCCAGGTTTTAATCCTCGCTTGTCATATTTGAATCACAGATTCCATTGAAAATTTAAGAATAGCAGAGGAATGAGAATGTATATACAGAATATATATATATATATATATATATATATATATATATATATATATATATATATATATATATATATATATATATATATATATATATATATATATATATATATATATATATATATATATATATATATATATATATATATATATATATATACACATGCACACACACACATATATACACACACATACATATATATATATATATACACACATATTGGCGGTCCGTGCATTTTCTCGTAGCGCCTTCAACGAATCAATCCAACCCTCAAAAACTATTTTATGGCTATAAAACCTCGACTGCAGCTACAGCTGTGACACATAAGAAATAATCAATAAATCAATGCACAAAAATGGGGTAAAATCCACTTCCTAGCAGCAATACTGGAGCTTTTCAGACATTACAACCGGGCCAGGGGGGTGATTTTCCCGGGGAAAGACAGGGATGAACGTCAATGGCGTACCGGCAAACATTGCCCGAAAATGTGGTAAAATCCAGCTGAAAACAGCATTTATTGATTAAATACAAATACTGGAGCTTTTTAGACATCAGAACCAGGCCCGGAGTATCATTTCCCCGCGAAAATGACAGCGATGAAGGTTGATACGTCCATTCGCGAAACGGAAAAACATTGCCCGAAAATGGGGTAAAATCCACTTCCTAGCAGCATTTATTGATTAAATACAAATACTGGAGCTTTTCAGACATTACAACCGGGCCAGGGGGGTGATTTCCCCGGGAAAAGACAGCGATGGACGTCAATGGCAAAAATTGCACTAAACTGGGGTAAAATCCACTTCCTAGCAGCATTTAGTGATTAAATACAAACACTGGAGCTTTTCAGATATCAGAACCGGGCCCACAATTGAAATATTATTTAGGAATATAGCCATATTTTACTCACCAAAAATCCTTTTTAACTGTAAACATTATCCATCCTCCTTTCTTTCTTCCTTCTTTTCTATCGCCATCGAAGCAAATGCTGAAAGTCGAGCCTTTCCTGTCGTATTTCTGGCATAGTCCGTCTTGAAAATGGCTTTAAATCAACACAACAATATATTTGCTTGTGCAGCTAGCTCCAGATACAGTTTGGTAGCTAATCATAGTTGGTGAAAGCGATGACGTATCCCTCCGCCTGCAACAAGGCAATGACGTATCCCTATGCCCGCGACAATACATTGTGGTGTTGCCAACTCAAAATCTGATTGGTTAAAGCAAGTCTTATCGATGCTTGTTTAAAGCAGCAGAGCCCGCAGAACTGATTGTGAAGGCTTTGAGGCAGATTTCTGACCCTGGCAATAAATAATGGTTGAAATGTGATTGGTTAAAAGCTTCAATATGAAAACACAAATATGGAAGCAGTGCAACCAGGGGGAAAAGCAATGAAAGGAAGCTAACAGACAATTTGGAATTATTTAATAAGTATTGATGGACAAAATATAATATATGATTCAGATATTTCTTAGGCCAGCAGAGAAGGCCTTGAAAGCCCTGGCGGCCCGCCACTGCATATACATATAAAAACTGGACTGGGTAGAACATCAAAGTCTTATGTGGAACATTTAACCTCTAAGTAAATAAGAAAATTTCAAGATTTTATTACTGACGGTCAACTGAACTTGCTATGATCAGTATACCTACCACAACGTAAAAACCATCAGGATAAAAAATATTTGTTTCCCCATGTTCTGCATTGGAAAATGACCTACTTTTTAGTTAAAAAAATAAAAAATATATTTTAAACAATATTGACACTGACACAGACATAATTTGCTTTAGTGACACGTCAAACATTTGAACTGGGGTTGAAATTTATAAAACAATAAAAACCATTCACAAAAAGCAACATTTTCACATTTAACACAGCAACCAATAATCAGACAAATATTTGCCTTTTTTTTGGTTAGGTTAAGTGTTCACATATAACAGACAGCATTGCATCTGTTGCTTCTAACTGAATCTAAATGATTTCTGTTAACTTTTTATGCTAATAATTATGGTAGTAAATCTACCAAGATTTTGTGTGAGCCTTTTGTAAACATCAGAACTGGCTACAAGCATCAAATTCAACATGTGAATATTTGAAATAAAAATAAATAGGTCTCATTTCTTTTTCGCTTTCCAGGATTTCTTATTGGACATGGAGTCAATCATTAGCTGGGAGCGGCGCTTCAGCGCCTCTCGGGTGAGGATTCCTTCATCCTCTTCATTATCGTCCTCTGTAAACCAACATTGCAAATAGGAAACAATGTTCGTGATGGATTTTTGTGTGCGTGTGCGCAATCTCACCGTTGGTTAAGAGGCCCATCTCTTGGTCTTCAGTTACTGCAACTCGCTTGTTGTAAGGAGGCAGTTGTTTCTCAATTGTAAAATAGAACTACAGAAGAATAAAAATGTGTGAAAGTCTGACATAATATTTGCACTGACAGTCCTTTTTTTATGCTATGGTTATTGTCCTGACCCTTGATTATAGGAAACATGTATGAAAAATATACATAGACCTTGTTATCACTAATATTAGATATTAGCCCGATTCAAGGAAACCTATCATGTGAGGTCACAACAAATATGAAAGTGCAAACATTCCTATAGCTCTCTGCAGAATCTTAAAATGTCCATGTACTACGTATGTCTCACCTCTTCTTCCTCCATGTCCTTTGTAACATCATCGAAATCTTTTCCATGAAGTTTGCCTTTCAGCTGCTGCACCTTCCGTTCGCACTGATTGAGTAACACCACTCCAAACTCATCAGAGGTTGGAGGCACATTTGAAGGTGCTTCATTCTGCGCAGACAGGAGAGGAGATATACAACGTCTCATAGTAGACACGCTAAAATGTTGTTTGCAGCAGTACAAGCTGTGAGCATGCCAAAGAAATTTATCAGTTTGGCAGCTTACAAGTAATAATAATCAAGTCCAAAGTAAATTCCGGGACCAGAGATCTGCTTCTATGTAATTGTGATTTTTATATAACCTAAAGAATAACCCCATCATGAATACATCATAAATAAGACAAGCTATTATTAAACATCGTTAAAGGGGTATTTAGAGGATTATATTCATCCTCTGAACCGGTTATCCTCAGAAGGGTCGCGGGGGGTGCTGGAGCCTATCCCAACTGACTACGGGCACCAAGCGGGGGCTGGGGGGGGGGAGACACCCTGAATCGGTGGCCAGCCAATCACAGGGCACAAGGAGACGGACAACCATTTATGCTCATACTCATACCTAGGGGCAATTTAGAGTGTCCAATCAGCCTACAAGGCATGTTTTTGGGATGTGTGAGGAAACGGGAGTACCTGGAGAAAACCCACGCACGTCCAGGGAGAACATGCAAACTCCACAGTGAGGACCGACCTGGGATCGAACCCATGACCCACGAACTGTGAAGGCGATGCGCTAACCACTGGGCTGATATATACGTGTGTATGTATACATAAAAGGTATACACATAGACTAGAGTACATATATTTTACCAGAGAAATAGGACCAAGTTTTTCCACGAGGTGCTCCACACCAGCTTGGATAGTGCTGAGAGTTTTAACGAGAGAAGATAAACTATCCTTAGCTGTTTCACAATTATGCTGTCTAACTCGCAGCTCCTTCTCACACTCGTCCAGCATCTTCTGCTCCCTACAAATGTAGAAGAGTAAGACACACACAATACAAAAGACATCCCTCATAGTCAGTGGTTGTGATAATTTACCTGAAAAGATTGCGATCACGGCATTACAACATAATAAATACACCAAGACTTTCTCACCGGGACAGTAGTGTTTCTCCAGAATATTGCATGTTTTCAAACTGCTCCTTTAGATGAACCTTCTGTTCCCTTAGCTGCTGGAGCATATAGTCATTCTCCAATTTCAGCGTTGTCACATGATGGTGAGTGTCCTTCTGGGTGTTGTAATGATCCATCACCTCCTACATATGAGGGTAAAATGTGAACAATGCACTTAGTGTAGTTAGAAACTACTTTTGCTAATATACTGATTGCAGCGTGTAAAGAGGGTTTGCTTGATTTCGTTATTTCACGAGCATTACAGTTGATCGGTGGTCAATCTACAGTAATCCCTCAAATATCGTGGTTAATGTAGACCAGACATGGCCGTGATAATCGGAAAAAAATAAATAAAATAATTCCAGTACTGAGTACTAGTAGCAAGAGTGGCTTCCGCTTACGAGTTCCAGCGTGGATTTTCACATTTTTATGATCTTAAAAAAATACACATTTTTTTCTTCAGTGCTGAGTCCTAGTAGCAAGAGTGGTTTCCGCCTATGTGTTTCAGCGTGAATTTTCACATTTTTATGAACTTTAAAAACTTTTTTTTTAAAAATTAATAGCAGAAAAAAAAACGCTGATACTGATTGCAGTGTGTAAAGAGGGTTTGCTTGATATCATTATTTCACGAGCATTAATGTTGATCGGTGGCCAATCCACAGTAATCCCTCAAATATCGATGTTAATGTAGACCAGACATGGCCACGATAATCGAAAAAAAAAAATCCAGTACTGAGTACTAGTAGCAAGAGTTGGCTTGCGCTTATGAGTTTCAGCGTGGATTTTCACATTTTTAAGAACTTAAAAAAAAATACATATACGATATATATATATATATTTTTTTTTTCTTCAGTGCCGAGTCCTAGTAGCAAGAGTGGCTTCCGCCTACGAGTTTCAGCATGGATTTTCACATTTTTAAAAATAATTAATAGCAGAAAAAAAAAATCGCTGATACTGATTGCAGTGTGTAAAGAGGGTTTGTTAGATTTCATTATTTCATGAGCATTTATGGCGATTGGTGGCCAATCCATTCTGACTGAGAGGGCTGGCAGTTTATTCCTGACAGTCACCTGAACTAAAACGCCACCACCAAAAAAATAAATACGTCCTTTTGTTTCCACATCGGTACCTGCGTATCAGAGCAACCAGTGGCTTCCTTCATAATTTGGATGGTTTCATCAAACACGCTGATGCTCTGTTCCATTTCTTCAGCCATCTTGGTGGAGTCTGCCTCTACGTCAGTGTTCTGCTCATCCTGTTGTACGTTTTTCCTTTGAGCCTGCATGTCGCAAAATTCAAGTTACGTCTTTTCTTTTCATTTTTTATCAAGGATTTGCCCATCTATATCACACGGGATACAATATTGAATGTTGACTCACATCTAACTTTTCAGCCCGGGCCTTGATCTCCTGCACCCTTTTTCGGTAGACAGCCAAAAGATAATCTTTCTCTTGGTGTTCCTTGCAGAACTGCTCCTCGAGCTGCTGTAATTCAGCCTAGGAGGATGAGAGCAAAAAAAAAGACAGATGTCTAGAAAAGTCTGCATATTAAATGAATTCTAGCAATGTATAGATGAAGATGCTGATAGGAAAGTTTGGTGTGAAGCCCTTAAAGCAAGATCTGAAAATATTTCAACTTATAGACCATATTCAACATAATTTGCAAGTGCCCGAAACAAGTCATCATTTTACAATTGCAGTCTCCTTGGATAGCTGGGCTTTGTTGTTCATATCTTGCACTTCCTGCAGTTCCTTCCTATACTTTTGGATTTCTGCTTCTTGAGTGTCAATTTGACCTTGGAAAGTTGGATTCTCCTCCTGCCAAATAAAAAGAGGATAAAAAATGATTGAGGCAGAATTTGTCACTAAAAGACCTGTCCATCAAGTAACCCAAAGTGACCTGCAGTTGACGTTTGACCTTTAGATAGTTTGTCATGATGTTGGCAGCCTCTTTGCACTTAAGCTGGTTCTTCTCCAGACAGTTCTGCAGTGACCTCAATTTCTGGAGGTACAGAGAAATATATAATATATATAAAATATCAGAGTGACACTCATTGACTGTCAGCTTTGCCAGATAACTAAATATTGGACATTCATAGCCATCAATCGCATTGAATTAATTCAATGGTAGTGTCATTAAAGGTTTAGTTATTTCATCTGAAACTAGATAATAGTCTCATAGTAGATGAAAATAATAGCTAAATACCATTGTAACCTCCTCCTTTTCAGATATGGCCTGGTTAAAGCCCACTGCTTCCAATCTGAGGCACTCCCTTTTCAGGTCCTCAAGCCGGCGCTGGTGGGTCAGGGTGCTGTGTCGAAGTGCGTTGAGGCGCTTCATCTTGGATGCCACCCGGTGCTCCAGTTTGGACAGAGCTCCCTAAGGAGACAAGAAAGATGCCCATTAAAGTCACAAGTTTTGGGATATTTATTGTTGAGTTCCATTTGAAAAGATGAAAACATAACCGCGCATGAAACAATTCAAGAAAAATATGGCAAATATGTTAGTATGAAAAAATTCAAGAAAAATGTGGCAAATATGTTAGTATATTTGTTTTTTGGAAAAGTAAGCATGTCAATAATTGGGCACAATTTCATGTCAGTCACGAAAGACAAAATTCTAAGATGTTTCTCCTAAATACATCATCAGTATTAGAAATGCATAACTCAAGTCATCAATGTAAAACCAAGGTGACCACTTATGAGAGTATAATTAGCAACACAAAAAAAAAACAATGAAATATAAAATTTTAGGTACGCAAAAAAGGGCAGAACATGACATTTCAGGTTTTGATGGAAATCTAAAAAACAGTTCACAGTAAAATCTCAAATTAACTCATTTTAAGGAAACTGGGCTCACTTCAGTAATTAAACTCAACATTTTAATTTTAGGTAAACTAGATTTGAGGCTAAGACTCACACAATTTGCTTCAAGTGTAGTTTGGTGTACAGAGAAATTAAATTATGGCCCACAAACCTAAACACAAACTTATTCAACTCATTTAATCAAGTTAACAAAACTAAGTTGATAAGTTAGGAAGCCTCCCATTAAAATATTCCTGAAGAAAATGTATTTGCTTTAAGTCAAGGTACTACTACTGTTAGAGAATTGTGACTTTTTATGCCACCATACGTCAGACACTTTCATAAGTTTGTCAAAATAAATAATCAGAGAAACTCATTGTCAACGATAATTTTGGAGTGAGCCTAAAAGAAACATGCATGACAAAAAGCTCATAAGAGCAAAATACATGAATACCTTTCCTGACACCGATGGCCCAGTGTCTTTTTCCATGCCTCGGCCGTGTAAGGCCGATTGGATGAATTGTTGTTCATCCTACGAAACAAGAGTTGAAAATGTAAAGGCAATGTTCTGTTGATACGATGAAAATGTCTTGTTTTCCTCACGGCGTCAGCATCCGACACCCTCTTCTTCAGGTCCCTGTTTTCCTCTTGTAGCCGCAGGATGTGCTGCTGGTTCCTTTCCAGGGCTGAGCGGGAGCTCTCATACGAGGCGCTCATGTCGCTCTCTGACCAGAGGCACATAACAATGATTCAATTCATTGGGTGGGGTTTTTGCATGAAATATGTAGAACTCAGCCCGCTCACAAGTATTGTAATGTTGGCTTTGGAAGGTCAAATGATTCATGCATTCATTCCTTTTACAAAATGCTTATCCGCACAAGGATCACGGGGGTGCTGGAGCCTATCCCAGCTAACTACGGGTACCAGCGAGGGACACCCTAAATCGATGGCCAGCCAATCGCAGGGCGCAAGGAGACGGACAACCATTTGGGCTTACACTCATACCTAGGGGTCATTTGGAGTGTTAAAGAAGCCTATGCTGCATGCTTTGGGAATGTGGGAGGAAATCGGAGTACGCTGAGAAAACCCACGAAAGCCCGGGGCATACATGCAAACTGGAGGACCGACGTGGGATCGAACCCTCGACCCCAGAACTGTGAGGCCGACACGCTCATTCATTTTCTGAACCGCTTTATCCTCACTAGGGTTGCGGGCGGTGCCGGAGCCTATCCCAGCTGACTTCAGGCCAGAGTTGGGGGACACCCTGAACTGGTGGGCAGTCAATCGCAGGGCACGAGGAGACAAACAACCATTCACAGTCACACTCATACCTAGGGGCAATTTAGAGTATCCAATCAGCCTACTATGCATGTTTTTTGGAATGTGGGAGGAAACTGGAGTACCCTGAGAAAACCCACAGAAGCCCAGGGAAAACATACAAATTGGAGGACCAACGAACGCGCTAACCAATATCTGAAATGATTCCTCAAATGATTCATATATTATTCTATTTTTTTTTATACTTCCCATCGCAAATTACGTGTGGTTAACACATCTACTAAAGCTAGAGGTCAAGTGAGGACCGCAAAATATTGTCTCGTGAACCGCAATTGGCACATGGGCCGCAGTTTGAATGTAAAAATATTTAAGAAAACCTAAACCGTGCATGAAAGGGTTAAAGTTGTAAAAAAAAAAGAGTGAGGGGATCCGCGATGACGCAAGCAGAAGACGTCAAATATTATGACGATGGAGGCGCGTCCTGTATCCTGCTGAACCCTAATAGGACCACACTTCACGCCTGATTTCCCCCTGGAAGCAGTTTAACCAAATCTGGCAGGCTATACGTATGTATTTTTTCTTTAAATCTTTATACGGCGGGGTCTGTCGCATATTAAAATGCAAAAAAGCAGCGCCAGGTTTTACCTAAAAGTTGAAGTTTCCTCTGATATTCCGCTATTTGGTCGTGCACCGACGATTTGTTGTTCTCGGATTCGAACATGTTTGCGGGAAATGTGGAGCAAAGGAAGGTCACAATGGGGGGCGCTTGCCGTCTAGACGTGCGGTAATTGCCGGGCCACGTTGCTCAGTCACGTGCAAACGCCACTGTTTTACCTGTTCTGAGGTTCCTCTGATTACAAGTAGGTGTGGTCCTTGTGATGTCATCTGTGATTCCACTTTACCAACGTGCGTGAAGGCATCACCTTCCTTCAATATGGCCTTTCATTTACCATCAATTACAACAAAATACTTTGTTGCTGTACTTTCACATATCTTTTTTCACGTCTCTGATGACATTTTATTTTCATTTCCTCGTTGTGAGAAATGTGAACTGAATCGATCTTGCACCTGTGACTTGTTTTTTCATATCTATCCAATCATGATCTAAGAATTCGTGGCTCTCGAACCGCATGCGGCTCCTGGCCAGAATGAATGCGGCTCTTTCCTTCTTATCATATTTTGTATACACTGTGGCTCTTTACCTCATTTCCTGTTTCGCTTAGTTTTATTCATTCATTCATTCATTTCCTGAAACGGTTTATCCTCACTAGGGCCGTGGGGGGTGCTGGAGCCTATCCCAGCTGACTTCGGGCCAGAGGCGGGAACACCCTGAATCGGAGACAGACGAACCATTCGTGGTCACCTCCCATGCATATTTTTGGAAGGTGGGAGGAAACCAGAGTACCCGGAGAAAACCCACGCAGGCCCAGGGAGAACATGCAAACACCACACAGGTAGACCGACCGGGATTCGAACCCAAGACCCCAGACCCGTGAGGCCGATGCGCTAACCACTCCCTGCTTATTTTTATTCTCTCTTAAAACACACTTAAATTCAGCAGGGCCCATTAAAAACAAATATAATACATTATGTTTAAAAAATAATTTGGTAGATTGGATTTTTTTAGGATTCCTCTGATTCTCACAGTTTAAAATTTTGGCTATTTGTGTCTAACTTGGTGCAGGGTAACGCACTCTTGCACAAATTATGATTTTGAGTACTGACAGGGCAGTCATTTAACTATGGTGCTGCCATTGACTGTTATAGACGCCCAATCCATTTTCTCTGGGAGGCACAAATGGACAAAATAATAATAAAAAAAAGAATAATTTAATAATAATTGTTAATACACTGCACTAAAAAGAGTTTCAGGTTTTAAGTGTCAACTTTTGAAAAGCTGTCCACTGTAGTAAACACTGTCCATGAAAGGGTTAAAACCATAGACAATAAACCACATTTTATGAACGAACGGAAATGGGTTGATTTTGGGGATTTTTCAAACCCAATATACGCTGACAAATGCAAAAGAAACAAGGTCAATTAACAAACAATAATTATGAAGGTAACAAAATAATAGCATGTAAGAAGTAATAACCCCTGCTGGCAACTTGACCTTAAACAACGGCCGTCAATTCTGCGGTTGCCGCAGCAACGCGCATTGAAGTAGCATAACGTGTACACCTCCTGCAAACAAGCCTCGCTAATTAGCACAGCCAACAAGACCAATGTCAATCATGTAGTGTGAGAACCAAACACGTTGCCGTTCTGCATATTCATGACGCTTCTCCGTGTATGGGTGTGTGCGCCCGTGCACTTATAACCATGTTTATTCATCGGGGATTATGTAAACACACAATCTGGCATCTTTCCTGTTTCGCGTGCACCCATTTGGACAGTGTGTGAGTGAATAACATTTTTTATGCATTGTTTCTTTGTTGTATTATTTTGCATTGCGATTTTGTCCATCTTGTTAGGTTTTGTGTTTTCAATTATTTGTGGTATGTCCTTAAAAATTGTTATACTACTTTGTGTGGGTGTTGTTTGGGTGGGCTGTGTTGATGCATGCTTGTTCTTGCCTGGTCCAGTTTGAAAAGGCAATTGTTCACTTTTGACTTGATCGCCGTCTTCTCAAACTTACTGCTCAGATGTATCAAATTGAAAGGGTGAAGAAAATCCTTTTTCAAAAAATCCATGTCTGTTTTTAGTGGATCAGGATATAGAATATTATACTGTGATTGATGAGTAAAAAAAATATATTTTTCTAATCTCCGTCGTCTAATGGTGATCACGTGCAGCAATACAAAATACTGTTTTTGACAGCTGGTAAAAATAGTTATAGTCCCAGTCAATTGGTTTGATTGTGGATTTAAACACACTTTTGAATTGAATTAATTCATCTTCACTTGTATTTTAGCTTGTCTGCTCTGCAAGTGTGTTACCTCGAATTATCAAGCTTGTAGGCAAAACCGACATTTCCAAGTAAACTGAAATGTTATGTTGCGATGCCTTAAATAACTTGACTTTTTGAAATTGATTGACTTTTAAGTTCTGCTAACTAATTTTTTTCACAGCTTGTGCATAATCCAAATCAATATCAGAGACACCCCAACACACAATAATGCTTGCAAACATGCAAACAAACACACACGCATACGCACGCACACCCATCCACGCACGCACTCGCGTTATGCACATGCATGCACACCCCCCACACACTAAGAATACATTAGTGTGAGAAGTCATTTTTTGTGTTGAAGTAGTTAAAATAGTCTTTATGCTGCTGCTAATTCATTCATTAGCATATCAAAGGCAACAAAAGCGACATTTCATTAAAACCTCAGACACTCACACATTGGGGGCACAAGGATTCCTGGGCCTCCCGGAGTGAAGCGTGTGGTGATTACAAAGATGAGCTTATATGGGTGTGTGTCGGGGTGGTTGTGTATATTAGCTGCCCTTCCAATGATGACTAAATTTGCCCATGTTTGCCCGATTTAACGAATTCTTGTCAGCCTGTCATGTTTTTCATGATCAAACGCTGCAGTACTGACAACTTGTCATTTATATTTTTCCCTTTGTTCATTTTGTAATCATTTTTAAAAAGGTTTTGTATTTTTAAATGACGTGAAAAACAGGACAAAATTAACTCATAAATGAAGTAACATAAATGAAAGAAACATTAAAGTGTACAAGCGGTGAAGTAATTAATGAAAACATTTTGCACAAACATGACAAACGTTAACGGGGAAAAAACAGACAAATGTTAAGAATATATTTTTCATTGACAAATCTTAAGAAATGCGGCCCGGTGTAGCGAGTGGTTAGCGCGTCGGCCTCACAGCTCTGGGGTCCTGGGTTCAAATCCAGGTCGGTCCACCGGAGTGGAGTTTGCATGTTCTCCCCAGGGTTGCGTGGGTAGGCTACGTGGGTTTCCTCCGGGTACTCCGGTTTCCTCCCACATTCCAAAAACATGCATGGTAGGCTGATTGGACACTCTAAATTGCTCGTAGGTGTGAGTGTGAGTGTCTATGTTTGTCTTTCTCTTTGTGCCCTGCGATCGGCTGTCCACCGATTCAGGGTGTCCCCCACCTCTGGCCCAGAGTCAGCTGGCTCCAGCACCCCCGTGACCCTAATGAGGATAAAGCGGTTCAAAAAATAAGAAAATGACAAATCTTAAGAAATCTATTTTTCATTGACAAATGTTAAGAAATCTATTTTTCATTGATAAATGTTAAGAAATCTATTTTTCATTGACAGATGTTAAGAAATCTATATTTGACAAATGTTAAGAAATCTGTTTTTCATTGACAAATGTTCAAAATAACAAAAATTTGATTGCTGTGAATTCAATAAACAGAACAAAGAAATTTCCTTCCTGTTTACCTTCTTTCCTTCCTGTTTGCCTTCCTTCCTTCCTTCCGGTGACATAATGGCATCAATGAGTCCCCCAGAGGTCAAGTCAGGGTCATCCCCCCGCCTTGTTTCCCACATGCTCTAATTAGCCTCATTAGCTGCTAATGTTAATCCTCTTAAAAGACAAGCAAAGCAGAAAGCCAGCAAGGGGCCACAGCAGGGGTCCGCAAACGAGGACCGAGCCACCAGAAGGGTTTTTTTTGTTGTCTTGACAACGGTGTCTGTCAAAGCAGCAGTTACTGTTTTGTTCATGCAAAGATTGGCAGCTCGTGACTGTTTCTCTGACAACAGGTGGCTCCATGAAGCATGCTTAGAGGGAAGACATCCTTCACATCAATGCTGACAGCACTTTGCCCTGCCAGCTACTTTTTGCAAACTTAAAACGGCCTACTCACACTCATCAATATGCTAATATATATCCACACAGAAGAACCCTTGTGGCACACTACAATTACTACATACCTGACTACTTCTACGTTTTCCCGTATTTTATACTTTTTTGTTCATTTCAAATTGTGTGCGCTGTATAACAACTTTTGTACAGGATTGTTTTTAAGTACGTTTTTTTTGTAAAACCGATCTCCTTTTAAACATTTCGGCTCTAATCCAGATCGTCTGATCACTGGTAGCAGACAAAAATGTGATCGTCGACTACTAATATTATCATGCTTTAAGGATGATATGCGCACCCGCATTCCCCTTCCACACAGCGTGTCAGCAAGCAATGTACCCAAACAGTCAAGCTGTCAGCGTCATACAGCGACATCAATTTTAAATTTGGTGCGTACTAAAGGTGCACCAACTGATTGGCTGATATTGGCCTTCAGGATTATTGTCCTGAGGATGGACTTGATGATGGCTGTTTTAGTGTGTTACGCTCCACTTTGTTGCATGGAGATGATCAGCACGACTTCTCTGGGAGTCGAGATGCTACAAATGCCTTTAGGTTCTGAAAGTAAAGCCATGTGTTTTTCAACTGGAGTAGCGCAGAATCCTCCTGGAAACAGAACAAAGTGACTGAGTAGAACATAGTCTGGGTTTCCCTGCTTAAGTTGTCGCCCCCACGACTTGAAACTGGCGGATAAGTGGAAGAAGATGAATGGATTAATGGGGCCCAATAAATTGAGCTGAAGTCTAGTCTATTGTTGAAGGAGTTTGCTTGTCTTCTAAAGTTTTAAGCGTCTTTTTGCGGAAATGGTAGGTAACAAAATATTTGCTACCCTAAATCAAGTTTGTTTGTTTGCTTTTAAACTTAGCTGCAATTTACTAAGTACAGTGGTACTTCAACATACGAGTGGCCCGACAAACGAGAAATTTGAGATACGGGTAAAATTTCGGGCAAATATTTATCTTGAGATACGAGTTAAATTTTGATATGCGAGCAGACAGCGGACGCGAGAGGCTGCTCATAAGAACATCACGGGCACTGTATCTCTCCCCGCAGCTTCCTCGTGTAATGTCTCTCTGAGCTCAACTCCCTCTTGTAATGTCTCTGCGAGAACTGGGCGGAGCGTTGCATTTTCTCTGTGTGTTTTTTCCCCGTTAGTCATTGTGAATGGCGAGGCAATCGCTAATACGAGATTTATATATACTACTCACAAGAAAAGTCTCCCCCTCTCTGTTCTTCTCTCTCTACCCTCTGTGAAATCCGTCTAATTTTAGTTCTATTTAACACATTTTAGTATACTGATAAACCACTAGTTATTTGATATTTTGTTAATAGATGGCGAATTAGAACAAATAAAACATTTATTCCAATCCAATATCCTGTTTTTGGTGTTTTTTCAGAGGGTTGGAACAAATTAATTTGTTTTTAGTTCATTTCAATGGGAAACGTTCGTTTGAGTTATGAGAAAATCGACATTCGAGCTCAGTCCCGGAACGAATTAAGCTCTTATCTCGAGGTACCACTGTATTTAAATTTTAATTTCAAAACAGAACAAAATAATGGTCTGCTAGAGTGGGCTAGCCACGCCCATTTGGAAATTTCAACTTGAAAGGTACCTTATAACGAATCAACCGCTCAACTCAGGCACAAACCACTACAAAGGCAAACTGAAGTTGGACAGCCTGTTCAGAAACTGCCTGAATAGAATTTTTATTGGTCGCATAGAAAAGCTATTTAGAGTAGAATTGGGAGCCATTAAAATGAATTTTATAGTTAATGTTTACAACCTCATATTGTTCACAGAATCCAAAGCCATTCCATCTCTGCCTCAGCGGATTAAAATTCATCATCTTTTATTTTTAGAGGGGAAAATCGTGGAGCAGATGTTGACTAATCCACACGCTGACCTCCTGTGTGCGTTTGTGTGTGTCTATGTTTTAGTGTTCAGTATGCATGATCAACAAAGGACGATGATGTGACAGACTCATCGGATGTCTGCTGAAGTCCAGCCCCAAACCTCCAATCAGATTAGATGAGGATGATTACGAGGAATACGAAGGTGACCTCTTAAATATTGATAGTAATGTATCAAAATATTGATAATAATGTACCACGTGTAACAGTAATAAAAACATGTTATTAAGAAAAAATACAGCTTTTTTAAAAAGGTTTATATAATGATTTATCAACTTATTCTCCCTGGATTTATCTTAACGTAAATCAGATATACGTACATGTTTTTATGAATAAAAAACAGTGTATGCAGATTAGAATAAAAATAATTCAACGTAAAGTCAAGGTTATATTTTTGACCTGAAATATCTACATTTTAATTGCAAAACCCAACGTTCATGATGTAAATTGTTCATCAATATAACAATTTGGGGACCTTCCTTGCTGTCTCCTTCACATGCTTGAATGTGTGCTGTTCTCTTTCCTTTGGAAATCACATTTTTTTGCCGTGCGAATGACAAGATCGAAATAGGAAACCGGATTTGACAAAAAATCTGAATTGAGCATCATGCCTTGCAGTGAGAGAAGTGGTCCGTTCAGTTGCGGTAACGCTTTTATTGAATTCAATGCCTTTATTGTGTGTATACAATGAGATTTTAAGCTTGACCATAAAGTGCACACATAAATAAGAAGTCATTAAAATATATATACAGTGTATATTATACACAATAAAAATGAAGAGGTAAAAAAATGTGACTAAAGTGGTTAGCAGCAGCACATGATGTAGGGAAGCTGACCTTTTTTTTTCTTGGACAACAGTCCACATTTTCAGCACGATAAGTGGAGTGCATGCACAATGCTGCTTATAAGATAATAACTGGACGACAGTGTGTCTTGTGCCTGTCAGATTGAGTTTTTTTTTGCACTGGCCACTCCCCTGTCCAGCGATCCATAATGATGCCCGAGTCTCCCCATTGGCCGGTAGAGAGGCCAGGTACCGCCTCCTCCCTCTTCTCTTTCTCCCTCTCCCTCTCCCATTCTCTCTCTTTCCAAGATAGCTAGAGAAGGAGAGTGAAAGTGAAGGGACAGGCAGGCCAGCATGTTGAAACAGATGGCCTGTCCTTACCAGCAGCAGTGGAGAAGCTCCGGTTCGGCTGTCAACGTGTGAGACAGGGGAGAGCGAGGGAGGTGTGAGAAGACTTGGACAGAGCTAGAAAGAAAATAAGCAGAGTTGGACCACCCCCTTTTCTCTCAACTGTTCCAGTGCAGACAGGAAGGGCCGAGCAACTGACAACTTTCCTTGTTCTCCTCAGGGGATCCACGAGAGAACACCTGCCGCCAAAGAGGAAGTGTCACAGCAGCAGCATTCAAAGGTAGAGATTCTGCTCCCCGCTGTTCTTCTCTTCTGGTTCATTGATTTGAAAACAAAGTTGTGAACTCCTTCATGTGGACCGCCCTTAATGTCCTATGGGGAATTATAATCAATATTATGATGTTCGCAGTACTGGGGCAGTTGATGGAATTGGGATTTTCCGTTGTTTGATTGGTTCATCCCAATTTAAGATTGTACGTTGGTCACTCATTTTGCAAAAGTGGAATCATCAGATTATGTTATTTCATTTTGTCACAGTAGCAGATCTCATAATGGTGAGCTTTGGGGACTTCTCAGCTCGTCAGTGTTGTGATTTGACAGCATTTTGTAAGTGCTGTCAATGCATAGTGGATTGTGAGAGCTTTGCAATATTACGTAAGACTAATGTCATAACAGATTTGTTTGTTGTGTGTTAGAGGCCTGGCAAAAATTTCACATCCTGAGATGATAAATGACATTGAATAGCATTAAAGCAATGATTTCTGTTGTAAATTTAGAATGTCATAGCAAATAATTGGAGACATCGCAATAAACGGGCACGATGTTAGCATCATACTTTTGCATCATTCACAACTTATGACAATGAGTCATGCCAACTTATGATATGTGAGTGACCAGTGAGAAAAATGTAGAGTGACAACAAAGACAGCGCTGAAGGCATCATCTGATTCTGAAACTAGGACTGACAATTCAGTCTGGAGACTTTTCAACCTGTTGCCATTGCAACCCCTGAAAGCACATACGCCTTTTTTTCTTTATTTAAAATTTGTTTGTCAGCAAGCAGGCTGCCGGCAGAAAGCATTGTTGGCTTGGCGTGTCCTCCGACTTCCTGTTTCACAATGTGACCCGCTGCCTGCGGTGTCAACAACGCGGCTCTTAGGGACAGAATCAGCATGACTCATTGCGAGAACGTCAACATCAATTTAGCACACATTTCTATTATGAAATATCCAATAGTTACGGTTTATCTAATTACATTGGTGTCAAATGTAAAAGTCACACGCAAAAGCTGTGTTTTTGGGGAACACGGCAGTGGAGTAGAGTGACTGGCCACAACCTCAAAAGTACGCTGTTGGTTGTTTACGTCCGCTGACAAATCAGAATGCATACTTTTATGGCATTTAATGAATTATTGAAATTAATTTACATTGATAAATGTATTTAATAAATGTACCTCCATTAGACAAAGTTAAGACAATAAATATGTGAAGGACATTCTTCTTAATTCATCAGTTAATAATGGTTTATTAATTGAATACAAATTACATCAATGGATATGCCAGCAAGCACATTTCCAAAAACATTTCTGGAGATAACTGCAGCAACTTTTTTCCACGTTTCATGGAGTGCTGAATCAATTTTAAACAAGCTTTTGAAACCTAAATAGGGTACTTACCGAGGAAATCCATTTAGACTTAACTTATCATATTCATGGCCTGATTTACTGGAAACCACATAAAAAGCCCATACAAACCCAATTGCAAAAGTTTGATAAAAATATGTTATAAAACACACCAAATTGCTTTCGTTTTGGAGAAATATTTATGCCGGAGAGAGAGAAATAGGAACAGAAGACCTGGCAAAGATGTGGACACACACATGTCAGTCAGATAGTCTGCTTATTGTGTCCCACCAAAAAGCAATGGCACATTCCTGATTAATGATGCAAGTTAGACCCAAACAATGACACACAGACACACATGCAAGGGTTGCTGGGCCAGATGACAGTCTCTCCTCAACATTCCTGTGCATGTTTTCCCACATGTTCCTGATTATTAAGTGAGAGGAACAAGCTGCTGTACTTGGGGTCAGTCTGCATGTTCACCAGTTCCACTTGCAGTCATTAATGTCGATAGAAATATTTATGAAATCATTCCATTTATTTGCAATGGTACATTTTGGGGTTTCTTTGTAACGTGTGTTTTGTCAGGGAATGTAAGTGTAAGATATATGCTATGTAGCTTGTGACTAATAATAATGATAATGAAAAAGACACCATTCAGGGCTTCTCCCTGTGAAATGAAAAATTGGCAGGAAATTCCAACTAAATCAGAGGTCGGGAATTTATGGCTTGTGAGCCATATCTGGCTCGTTTGATGATCTGGCACTCCACTAACTCCTACATTTTAAGTCAGGAACTGGCTGACTTTGATGTCTGTGATGAGCTCCTTGGCGTTTTGACACATTGATCTTGGACACTTCAGGCATGCTTCAGTTCGGCAGTTGAACGGAAGCAGACTTATTTAATATTTTAATAAGGACAACCACAAAAATGAACTGCGTGCTAATCCAAGTCACACACCTCAGAATGCGGCAATCAGTTGAACTTTTTCCAGACATTTTTTGTGCTCTCAAATTGGCTGCCTTGCGAGGCTCTTCTTGTCTCAACCTTTCATTGTTTATCTTGATGACTCCGTATACTCATATGTGTCACTGAGTAAAATTAGCTTCATGCTGTTCTTTTGAACGACCAATGAGGTGATTAAGACATTCGACAGATGCACACATTTTATGCTCAAGGACATTCTATGCTCAAGCAAATCTTTTGGAGGTTTTTTTTTTCCTTCCAAAAACTGTTTCTCTCATTGATGTACCATTTGAAGAACACATTATATACTTTAAAGTGTAAACTTTAATTGACCAATTCATAAGTCTTTCCATGGCACTGTGATTTTTACAGTATAAGTCAATAACTAAGTTGGCGCATTATTAGTGAGGAGATGAAGTGAACAAGACAACATTGTAAGAAAGAAGGACAGTGCTGGAATTTCTGAGAGGAAGAAAATATGGGTTTAGATTAGGGCCAAATTGAATGAACAAGACCGACTGTGTATGCGATCATCTCTGGGATATTCTTAGTCGACCATGTGACATGGTTGAGTTCATTAAAAAATGGACTGTATCGTAGGATGAATTCACCCTTGGCTGGGACAGCTGACGACTCTAATACATTGAGCCCAAAGTACTATATTTATCCAACTATACGATAATGAATTGATTGCTACAATGTTTGAGTGTTTAATGCCCTCTCTTGTGTGTCCCAGTAAAATCACAATCATTTTTAGATCCCATTAACAGCAAACTAATGCATTCAATCACAATCAACTTGGTTATCTCACAGATATTGGCGTCTTTGGGGTCCTCATTTGGGAATTAACCCTAGTTTAGCAGAGTTCTCACTTCTAAAAGGAATAGTTTTCCCCATAATGTCTTTTTGGGGCAATTTCAGACTTTTCGTAATGATCCCAACTAATATGCGGGAGCTCCGACAGAAACAGGTGAATGATAAAACAAATCCCTTGACTGGACAGCATGTTTTTTTTTTTTAATTTTAAAGGCAAAGTCTTCCAAGTCGATTCAATTCACAGTGTTGGACAGCAGTATGTTACATAATTTTATTAAGTGCTGTACTTAATGCTTTAGACTAGAATTCTGTCATCACAATGTCGATCCACGAGATGCATTTTTAAGGACACACGGTCCGCAGAACAGTTTGGCAAATCCCCATACAGTTGCAGCGTGACTGGTACTTGCACAAAAGTTTCACGTTTTTTTAATACATACACGTAAAGCGCAGCCCATCCTATTTGTGCACGTGTGTTTGTCTACGTGTGTCTGCCTACAAGCATTTATTTGCGTTTGCGAGTGGGCTGAGAGTAGGCGATAAGGTGAAGGTGAAGAAAAGAGGCATGAGTATTGCTTGATTCAAACATTATTGGTCAGTCCCTGTTGAAGCGTACTGTAAAACTGATGAACATAAATTGGAACATTAAAATATTCAATCAAGTCATCTAAATTAATCTACTAAAAGTCTCTTAGCTTGATGTTAATAGTACTATATAATGTGAACTGCCATAGACGAGCTAAAGAAAATTAGCATGGACATTTACGATAATGCCTCACTCATGGTCGTACTTGCGTGCCACATCATTCACCTGTGCTCGTGTGCAGAAGTCACTTTAAAGATACGATGGTGTTACACGTAAATTTAAGGTAAAAATATCAAATGCCTATCCTTATTATCACAATGAATTTAAAGAACAACACAATCAGCACGGTTTGTGACTAAATCACGAATCTGCCCAATCAAAACGAAGACAAGCCCAAAATGTTTCAAAGTAGGGTCCGAGACAGGACCAAGACCTTCAATATGTGTTGTGGTTTGTTCCAACCCTTTTGTTGCTCTTTGTAAAAATGTTCTTACTTTTAGTCACAGTACCTGAAGTGCCATTCTTATGTTTCCTTAGTTGTTTAAATTCTTGTTCATGCCAGTGTCAGCTTACACGTTTGTGGTGTCGGCTTACATGATGCTACAAACATGACTGATGGTGCTCAAACAGTAATTCAGAATGGATCCTTTCCATCACCGTGGTAACCAGTGACCTTTCTCACAACCTTCGACCTCCCTGTGGAAGACTAGTTCTCCCATTGCTTATTTATATGCAGCAAGCTGTGTGGTGATAATGTGTCATCTGAGTACCCCACGCATACTCGCACCTTCCTGCCACTTCATTTTTTTTCTCACTCTGATGAAGATGAATGTTATCATCACAGTTTTTCATCTTTCTGAGTAAAAACAATTCTGCAAGGAAGAGTGGGCCAACCAATTACTACTATTTTTTCACACAGGGGCCAGGGAGCACTGAGCAGTATTTTTGCAACACAAATTTGAATCACTCCCCAAAAACTGCATATTATTTTTTTCCATGGATTACAGTTGCGGTTTGTGCATTTTCTCGTAGCGCCTTCAACGGGTAAAATCCACTTCCTAGCAGCATTTAGTGATTACATACAAACACTGGAGCTTAAATACAAACACTGAAGCTTTTCAGATATCAGAACTTGGCCCACAATTGAAATATTTTTTAGGAATATAGCCATATTTTACTCACCCAAAAAACTTTTTAACTGTACACAATATCCATCTTCCTTTCTTTCTTCCTTCTGTTATATCGCCATCGATGCTAATGCTGAAAGTCGATCCTGTCCTGTCGTATTTCTGCCATAGTCCATCTTGAAAATGGCTTTTAATCAACACAACAATATATTTGCTTGTGCACCTTGCTCCAGATACAGTTTGGTAGCTCTGGCTAATCACTAGCCAATCATAGTTGGTGAAAGCGATGACGTATCCCTACGCCTGCGAGAAGGCAATGACTTATCCCTACGCCTGCGACAAGGCATTGTGGTATTGCCAACTCGAAATCTGATTGGTTAAAGCAACAGTCTTATCGATGCTTGTTTAATGCAACAGAGCCTGCAGAACTGATTGTGAAGGCCTTGAGGCAGATTTCTGACCCTGGCAACAAATAATGGGTGAAATGTGATTGGTTAAATGCTTCAATATGAAAACACATCTGGAAGCAGTGCAACCAGGGGGAAAAGCAATGAAAGGAAGCTAACAGACAATTTGGAATTATTTAATAAGTATTGATGGACAAAATATAATATATGATTCCGATATTTCTTAGGCCAGCAGAGAAGGCCTTGAAGGCCCTGACGGCCTGCCACTGATGGATTATCATTGTCTTACATTTAGATTTGAATTTAACATGGTTATTGGCAGTGAAATTATTTAAAAAAATGTGTATAAATGCATGCATGAGTGAGTATATGTAGACTTTGTGTATTGTTTTTTTGTGTGTGTGTTTATGTGCATGTATATAGTACATTTGTTTTTGTGTGTGGTTTATAGGTGCATTATTGTGGCTTCCTCAGTTAGTGAAGCAAACCTTGGCACTTTGGGGGAGGCAACGATGCCTAGGCTCCTCCTCTTCCTGCTGGCATCTGTGACGTTTGGACATGCTCACTTCCTGTCGGGCGGTCAGCGCTTGAAGACCCGCCTCCAGAGAGACCGGCGGAACATCCGTCCCAACATCATCCTGGTCATCACGGATGACCAGGACCTGGAGCTGGGTGACTTATACGCATATGTTGATGATCACTCTGCTCATACTGAATTATGATGAAAATGATGATTAGATTGATTTGAAATGACATTCCATGATAAAGCGCATTTGTGTTTCTACATAAAGGTTCAATGCAGGCAATGAATAAGACTCGTCGCATTATGGAGGAGGGTGGGACTTCTTTCTCCAATGCTTTTGTAACCACGCCCATGTGCTGTCCATCGCGTTCAAGCATGCTCACTGGGAAGTAAGTCTTTTCTTGTCAACCTGCTACAGCAGGGGTGTTCAAACTTTTTTGCTCCAAGATCTAGGTACTTTTCAAGGAGTTAACCTTCCACGATCTACATTTTTACAGGCCACTGACAAAACTGAGCAACTATTTATGTTGATATGCCTCACATTAGACTCTATCAACATGTATGGAAGTGGTAGGAAACGAGAGTAAAAATCCACTCTCGATTCATGCTAAAGTTTACTGCAGACATGTAAAATTCATAAGAGCCTAGCTAAGCAAACCGATTTTATTGTCATGCGATTCACTAAAAGCACCTTGGCGATCTAACAATAGTTCCCTTGCGATCATTTGTCACCTTGCCTTAATGTCTTTGCCCGTTGTTTGTGTGCAGGTATGTTCACAATCATAACACATACACCAATAATGAGAACTGTTCGTCGATGTCTTGGCAGCGGCAGCAGGAACCACGAACCTTTGCAGTCTACCTGAACAATACAGGATACAGGACTGGTAGATAATCACAATTGCACACGCACACGCACACAGACAAGCTTACTTCATAACACTGTGTGCGTGTGTCTGCGTGCCAGCTTTCTTCGGCAAGTATCTGAACGAGTACAACGGCTCGTACGTGCCCGCCGGATGGAAGGAGTGGCTTGGCCTCGTCAAGAACAGTCGATTCTACAACTACACGCTGAGTCGTAACGGACTCAGAGAGAAACACGGAGCACAGTACCCTCAGGCATGCACACACACTGCACACACAAATGACTACATTGGCTCGACATATTACCCACTTACATGCCATATTTATTCATTTGTGCTCCAAGATGTTATATCAGTGTTCCTACGTTACATTTTAAAGACATTATGTTATACAGTATATGTTCTATGTATGTATACATATATATATATATATATATATATATATATATATATATATATATATATATATGTGTGTATACATACATAGAACATATACTGTATAACATAATGTTATACAGTATATGGTCTATGTATGTGTATATATATATATATATATATATATATATTTATACATACATAGAACATATACTGTATAACATAATGTATAATAATTATCGAATAAAAATTACAAAAACATGACATATTAGAATTACATACAATGATTACACCAAAAAAAATGCCCACCCCCCAATAAATTATTTTTAAACAAAATACAATCTCATTCCATTACTCAACGAGACTTCATAACTTTTTTTTCAGGACTATTTAACAGACGTGATCACAGCAGAGTCCATTCGTTACTTCTGTTCGTCAAAGCAAGCTTATCCTCATCGACCTGTCATGATGGTTCTGAGTCACGCTGCACCGCACGGACCTGAGGACTCAGCACCACAGTACAGCCAAGCCTTTGCCAATGCCTCGCAACACATGTACGTCGACACACACGCGCACACACACACACATACACACGCGCACACACACACACATACACACGCGCACACACACACACATACACACACACACACATACACACATACACACATACACACATACACACATACACACACACACACACACACACACACACACACACCTGCACACATCCATACAAAAACTAAATGAGTGATACCAAATCCTCTCTTTCAGAGTTGTCATATGAACAACTAAAGGGCTGCATTTTTATTGTGTGCTTAGTGCTCATTTGTATTTCCTCAAGGTTTGGCAATAGAGAAGATTCACATTGTATTTGCAATGATTTGCTGACAGCACACAGAAGAGTAAAACGTTTTTTTCAGCTATTTGGCATTATGACTTATTTTGTCTTATAGAGTTGCTAGTGATGTCTTGAGAGAAAGTGCATTTTTCTCTGTCTGTTTCAGTACTCCTAGTTACAACTATGCTCCCAACCCAGACAAACACTGGATCATGCGCTACACAGGTGCAATGAAACCCATACACATGGAGTTCACCAATATGCTGCAGAGGAAACGACTGCAGACACTGCTGTCAGTTGATGACAGCATGGAGAAGGTAATCGGCGGCCCCCTCGATGTTGAGGAATATGTCAATTGATCCCGACAGCAATTTGCTTTAGCCCCTGAAAGATAAGGAAATATATAGATTTGTGTTGCGATGGTTATGCATTTATTGAGCCAAGCCAAGTCTACAGCTATGGAATTATTATGATCCTGGAAAATGCAGGAACAAGTATTTATTCCCTGCACGTCATACAAACGTATTGCATTTAAATTCAAAATCTGAATTGAAATGCATGTGCTAACATATGAATCAGTTGTACAAAAGGAGGCACAGGCTAGAAAAAAAGAAAAGTTGATATTAACTTCCACAGTTTCACTCACTCACTCAAAACTTTCATAGGTTGAGGACCCTATTTATGACTTTGTTTACCTGTTTATCACTAAATTTTCATTTAATAGCCTATCTAGACAAATCATACATGGAACCTGCATTGGAATGCAGATGTACTTGCTTTCATTTTACGATGTGGGTAATTTGGGCCCTTGTTGGACTTCTTCTTTTTCATTTACCTTGAGGAAGATTTAAATTCCACAAAAAAACGTATTCTTAATTCTAATGTTAAGCGTGTGGATACTTTTACATTTTCCTAATCATATTTATCAATGTATCCAGAGTCAGATGCACATTACCATGTTACATTATTGACACATAAGCCACACAAGCTATAATTCCCATACCAGCTATTTCAGTTGTACGACTCAGTGTTATTCTAATATATTTATTGATGTTGCGTAGCTGTACAACATGCTGGTGAAGACCAACGAGCTGGAGAACACGTACATCATCTACACGTCTGATCATGGCTACCACATCGGACAGTTTGGCCTTGTCAAAGGTAGCAGAGGACATACCGCCGTCCTCTTGTTATGTTCCTTGTGTCGTAAAACCATTTCTATTTTGGTTACAGGAAAATCCATGCCTTATGAATTTGATATTCGAGTCCCGTTTTACATCCGAGGACCCAACGTGGCACAAGACAGCGTGTAAAAACACACACAAACGAAGCATTGCAAAATTCGAATACGCCGGCGGCATGGCATGGCAACATTTATGCACCTGCCGCTTCCTGTCGCCTAGCAATCACCACATTGTACTCAACATTGACCTGGCGCCCACAATCCTGGACATCGCAGGAGTGGACACGCCCGCTGACATGGATGGCAAGTCCATACTGGGCCTGCTGGATACTGATTCACCTGCCAACAGGTGAGTGGGAACAATTAATGGGAATAATTAATGTAGGAAGAATTTACAAGCGTAGATTTTGATATCACACCGTCCATTTAATCATCCATTCTTTTTTGGCTTATTCAAGTTCAGCTATATCTTCCAGGAAATGATATAGTCAACCATGTCCTTTTCAAGCCATTATGAGCTATACCACTTCTTGTGAAATATGATACAGTAACAAAAACAACTTTTTTGCAGGTTCCAGGTGACCAAGAAGTCAAACGTGTGGCGAGACTCCTTTCTTGTGGAAAGAGGGTAAATACTGAAGGCCCTGTCCACATACGACATCACCACCAGTGTGAGCCAATGGTGGTCCAGTCATGGCATTTTTGACTTATTGATTGATCATCCTACAAGCTGTCTCCCCATTGGTTCCTCCACAGAAAGCTACTGCATCAGCCCACGGGAATCAAGGACGTATCGCAGGAGAACTTCCTGCCCAAATATCAGCAGGTCAAAGAGTTGTGTCAGCGCTCGGAGTACCAGACACCATGTCAGCAGATTGGACAGGTACCTTCTCTGATTTAAAAATCTGCTTGTTTACAGATACTTTTTCTTGATTTTCGAATGTCAGAAAAGTTCTTTATACCTACTATATAAAATTCCATTGATTACCCACAGGTAGGAGAATTTCCCCTCATCTTTTAACTTCTAGAACTACTTGTCTGAGACGCTTCAACTGGGAGAAGGAGTACGATAACAATGTTTGATAGCAATTTGTGTCTATTGCAATAATGTGTGTGTGTGTGTGTGTGCATGTCCTTGTGTGTACTGATGCAGAAGTGGCAGTGTGTAGATGACTCCTCAGGGAGGTTGCGGCTCTTGAAATGCAAGAGCGAAGGCAGCGGGCCTAAGGTCACTCAGGGAGACCAAGTCAGTCAGCGGATAAAGTCTGGATTTTACAGTGGCAACCATGACAAGTGTGACTGTGGCTTTCGACCTTTGAAGCAACGGACCATCAACGAGAAGTCCTTCTTCTCCAGGAAGTGTGAGTGTGACCAACATCTCCACACCCGCCTGGATCAACTTTCTATCATGACAGTAATATTGAATGAAAAGTGTATATGTGTCCTTAACAGACTTGAACGTTCTAAAAAGCTACTCCAGGAGGCGCTTCAGTCGCTCTGTGCCCGTCATGAAGACTTTCTCTGACAACAGCAGCCTGGTGGTTATGGTCTCGGGTAGTTCAACAGATGAGGATGACTTTAGCGGAATGAGCGAAGCTCCCACTGCTTTTTCTTCACCCGACTCCCTCAAAGTCACGCACAGGTGAGCTAACTCTTTTAGAAGTGATATTTTGTAGAACCAATCTTTGTGATACCCAAAAAAATCATTCACTTATTTAGTAAAAAAAATTAAACTGACTGCTGTTTTTTTCCCATTTGTGGGCAGGTGTTCCATTCTAAGCAACTCAACAGTGATGTGCGACACAGGCGTTTACGATTCTCTACAGGCCTGGAAGGACCACAAGCTGCACATCGACCATGAGGTCAGCTGCCCCGGTGGTCCGCTTCTTCTTCTTCCTTGGTTTGACTTGTCCACCATTTTTCACTTGGCTGTCAGATCGAGACACTGCAAACAAAGATCAAGAACCTGAAAGAGGTGAAAGGCCACCTTAAGAAGGCTCGTCCTCCGCTGTGCCACTGCAACAAGTATTTGTAGGTCTTAAAGCGCTAAGAACAACATAGATGCATAGTCATGATTTTTTTTGTCCTCCAGCAACAAGCTTAAGGTCAAGAAGAAGTTCCTATACCGAAAGGGGGGCATACATCCCTTCAGGTTAGAAATAACACCAAAAAGTGTTTCTTTCAGGTTTTATCAATGTTAGGAAAGTTATCAACTCTGTTACGCCTGAATATCATAATGTTTGCTTATGTGTGCGTTGTGGAGTTAATCTGCTTAATATGTGTTTTAGCAGGGACAGGGGTCGCAAAAACAAGGCGTGGCTTTTGAAGGAGCAGAATAGGAGGAAGAAGATGAGGAAGATAATCAAGAGAATCCAAAACAACGACACCTGTTCCATGCCAGGACTCACCTGCTTCACACATGACAACCAACACTGGCACTCAGCCCCATACTGGACATGTACGACATCCACACGCGGGCACAGCGACACACATGTACTTCTAATTTTTTTGTTTACAATTTTGAAAATGTGTGTGCCTGTGTGGATGCAGTGGGGCCATTCTGTGCCTGCACAAGCGCCAACAACAACACATATTGGTGTCTGAGAACAATCAACGAAAGCCACAACTCGTTGTTCTGTGAGTTTGCAACTGGCTTCCTGGAGTACTTTGACATGAACACAGACCCTTACCAGGTACGTGCATCCCACACTCGGGCAATGACTTGTGTGATATGTTACACAAATATCCAGGACAACCAGTTATACACCTCAGAGAAATATACTAGTCCCCTTGAGCCAAAATTTGATTGGTGGTTGAGATAAGATTGTCACCACCTCTCTGAGATTTTTTTCTGCTCACAACTGGCAGACATGCCAAGGCCAAAGCATCCATCAACTGTTACTTTCCTGCATGGCGAAAAGACTTAAGATTTTGAAACATTTAAGCATTCAGTAGGATGAGAAAGATCTATGGAGATGTTTACGTCATGGATGTTAAAGTCGTGAAAAACGTATCTCATCCATCAATCAAATTTTAACAGGAGACAAGCATGTATCTCTCTCTGCTCTCTAATCATCAATCAGTTTCTCTCTCTCATTCAAACACTTGCTAATTCCAACACTTACGACATATTTCATTTCTTAATTCGTAAATAATTGGAGCATGAATCATTTTCAATTTTGGTGAAATGACATGATCTTCTGTCTATTAATATGGCCTGCTTGCGTACGCCCATAGCTAGTGAACAGCGTGGGTGCTTTGCACGGGACACTACTCAATACTCTCCACGCGCAGCTGATGGAGCTGCGAGGCTGTCGGGGACAGAAGCAGTGCAATCCTCACGTGCGCTCACTGGAGAAAGGTATGACATCTTATCAATAAGACACGGATGTTCTTTTCACCAACGCAACATTTCTTCATCAGATGCGTCGGACCGGGGCAGGTTCGAAGACTACAGGTGAGGATTCAGCTCAGTTCTATTGCCCTTTCCTCATGATGCGCTTTTATGGAGACAACAACTAAAGAATAATTAAGATACTGCTACACATTTTATGCTTTATATTTTAATAAAAGTTCAGGAAAATATAACTAATATATATTTTTGTATTCCGTTAATTGCAGAAATTATAATTGCTTTTTTTCTTTATATGTCCAATTGCATTTGACATGAAACCAGCCTAATCTTAAAAAATACACTTCTTTTGCTCATTCAAAGAAAAGAAAAGCTCGTCACGAATAGCTTGTTTCGCCTTTTGGGGGTAGTTAGGCTATTTTTCATGCCTAAAAATGACCATGTATAGTAAGGCTATTTATTGGTCAAAAAAGTAGACTATGTATACTAGTCAGGGTTTATTTTCTAATTTTTTTTAAAAAGACCATGTATAGTAAGGCTGTTTTTTGTCTTAAAAAAACAAGGACCATGTATAGTAAGGCTGTTTTTTGTTTAAAAAAAAGGGACTATGTATAGTAAGGCTATTTTTTGTTTTAAAAAAAAATGACCATGTATAGTAAGGCCTAATTTTTTTGTCAAAAAAGTAGACTATGTATACTAGTCAGGGTTTATTTAAAAAAAAATGAAAAAAAGGACCATGTATAGAAGTCTATTTATTGTTTTTTAAAAAAGAAAAAAGGACCATGTATAGTAAGACTATTTTTGTTTAAAAAAAAGAAAGTGTATAGTAAGGCATTTTTTTCTCTTAAGATTGTGTGTAAGGCTATTTTTCTTTAACAAAAAAGTAGACCATGTATACTAAAGATTTGAGTTGTTAAAAAAATCATTTATAGAAAGGTTATTTTTTCATAAAAGAAAAAGGTAGACCATGTATAGCAGAGGTCTCCTGATCCGACACAAACAATTTAACCAATGAGGTTTCTGCCGAAAAAAAGAAGCACCTGACTGCAATCCACTCATTGCACTTCTAGGATACCAGATTGGTGGAAAGATTTCCTCTTACAGGTTGGAACGTGAACCTTTCTGGAATAGTTTGGGGACCACCAGCTATCATGTATAGTTAGGCTTTTTTGTTAAAAAATGACCATGTTTAGTAAGGCTTTTATTTTTTAAAATTAAAATAGACTGCATTGTAAGGGTTTAGACAATTTAATTTGATTGCTTAATGTCTATACTGCATTAATTGACTAGAAAATGATAGGTTCTCCATGTCCTTGTTTCAGGCTGTTTGAGAAGAGGAAGTGGCCCCGAGTCAAGCGTCCTTCGTCATCGCGAACGCTGTAAGTCATCTCTACTGTGTCTTGATGTTTTTCGATCCTGCTTTAGTCCAAATATCAACAAATCACTTGGTAACAAAAGAAGGCGATTATGAAGCTGCTTACAGGGAACTAATAGAGCAACAATTTTAGTTGAACCTTATAGTAGAAGACCATATTTTAACTTTATTTCACCTTTTTAAGGCCTAATAAATGAAGCAATGGATGCATTCATTTGTACTTGTGAGATTCTATTCTGGAAACAAGTGAGGAATAGAACATGTCCCCCTTGTTGTTTCTTTGCTTTGTCCTTGTAGAGGTCCGATTTGGGATGGCTGGAAGGGATAAACTTTCTTATTGGTTAAAAAGTGTTGGATCCTGACTGCCAGGAACCCGGAGGAGTAGATCCCAGTTGACTGCGTGGATATTGCAAACAAGGACATGCTGTCGCTATCTGCTGTCAATTCAAACATGGACATGAGTCCTACAGGTGCCGTCAATAACATCTGAACTTGCACCCTCCATCAAACATTGGCACACCTCCTAGGTGCTCTCAGTCAAACATGGATGCCCCTCCTTCCAATGGTAAACACTGTCCATTTATTGCCAGTGAAACCCAAACCTGGCCCTCGCTGTTAGTAAAACATACAAAAACCTTCCTCCAGTGGACAACCTTGGAAGTGCTAATTGTTGTTATTATTACTAATCAACTAATATATTGCTCAATTCCCCCCTGTGGCAATCTTTGTATTTTGTGTTCTAAACATCATTAATTGTGACTGTGATATTAACTACCATGATGCCACACAGAAGGTAAGTGCAGCACCAGAGGCATAAAGTTTGATCACCTCGTTTGCATGTGGACACCAATAGAAATGTACCTTCTAATGTGTTTGAATGTGCCATCGTTCTTCAACAGCCATATTGTGATACTTGTTGTACATTGCTAATGATGTAACGTGCTTGTGAATGTGATTACAAAATGTGATTTCAATGAACCAATGGTGGTCTTGCTAAACTTTCATTAGCTTGTGACCTCACATCACTGACTCAAGATCCTTCATATCCTTATAGATCAGTGGTCCCCAAACTATTCCAGAAAGGGCCGCAGTTGGTGCAGGTTTTCGTTCCAACCGGTAAGAGGAAACCTTTCCACCAATCTGGTATCCTAGAAGTGCAATCAGTGGATTGCAGTCAGGTGCTTCTTTTTTCAGCAGAAACCTCATTGGTTAAACTGTTTGTGTTGGATCGGTTGGAACAAAAACCTGCACCCACAGCGGCCCTCCAGGACCGGTTTGGAGACCTCTGTTATAGATCTTTCTTCGTTCCTTTGTCATAAAATCACACACAGCATTCACAAACAAACTCATCCCCCAAAAATTCTGATGCTGCACCTTGTTTGTTCAATTTACTAAGTGCTTCACATCAGATCATTCAGTTTTTCTTCCGGTATTCCTCAAGGCTCCCTCCTTGGTCCGATTATTTTCATAATCCACACTAGGGCCCATTTTGGCGTCCATGTTAATAAATGAAGATAATGTAACACAACAAACTGCTGTAAGTCAATTTTAATATTTTAATGATTGTTGTTAGAGCATTGAATTGACTGAACATTTCTCTGGTTGTCTTGTCAGATGTTTTAACTTTCATCTGAACAGGCTTAATCAGTTCGTACAGATACTGTAGGCTTTTCTAGGACAGCTCAGGAAACCTCAGGTGCCCAAACAAACCTATTGTAACCCAGATTGTACATCAAAAGAGCAACTAGTTCCAGAAGCCACAAAAGCAATATACTCTCTAAAAAGGGAAGAATTCTTGACACCAAGCAAACCCCTAAAGGCATCGCCCTCAATATTCAAACCTATTTGAAGTTCCGTGATGGTAAAAAATGATGTAGGACTTCAAAGCACTTGGGGCCAAAATAAACATGATCAACATCAAGAGACAGAATAACATGCAAATGAACAAAACACACCATGCTAATGAATTATTCTGATAAGGTAATAAAACACACTAAGCTAAGACCCAACAAACGCCAAACTCCAAGTCAACATGAATCCAGCAGTGGCCCCTCATTCAGAAATCTGGAAGAAGAAGCCACAAATAAGTAAGCGACACTGACTAAAATGAAATATAAATAAAATTTGGCATTTGACACAGAATACCTTTATCATGATCGGCTAACCGCGATTGAGATGAGTGCGAGACTAGTTAGCAGTTGGTGGGCGGCTCACCAGAGTGGTGCTGCTAACGTTAATGTGCTGGCGCGTTCTAACACGCAATTTGTTGACGGCGCTCTCTGCGATATCGGCACGCTCTTCGGCATCGTCCAGCTCGTGTTGCGCCTTACGGAACCGTAGGGCGGTGGAGTTCACTTGCTCCTCCTGGTGGACAGAAAAACACATTCAAGAAATGAATCAAAATAACTTTTGTCTTCAAAATGGCGGCAGCGTGGATCAGATAAGAGTCTGCTTACAGCACTCTCGGCTTCTCGCTTGTAAATTTTGACTTTGCTTTGAAGTTTCCCGATGACCTCCTGCATCCTCACCAGCGTTTGGCCATCTTCTTCTGACTGAAACGCACATCCATACATAGAACATCATTAATTTCATTTCATTTAATGAGGGGCATTATATTTTACTGAGTATTTGCAGATAAACATGCCAGATCACATTGCTAGAACAATTTAAACAATAAAAGTCGGGGAATACGAAAACAATACATGTACGTACATAAATCCTTCATTCATCAGTGCGAGCGTGTGTGCAACCTGGGAGGTGATCTCTTTCAGCTTCCTCTCATAGCGCCGGACGCCTTTCTGATATTCCTCCCGCTTCTTTTGCTCCATGGTCACCTCAGTCTGAAGATCACGCACCTGCACAGGTAAGTCGAAGGTTTATGCTTTTGTTTGAATAAGCTGTAATAAGTAGCATAGTGTTATGCTGATCATTTTTAACATTTTCCTTGATAAAGAATTGGTTGTACAAGTCAGCAATTTCAGTTAAATATATAAAAGTGCAGTATAACAGTCATACTATTGGAGGGAGGAAAACGTTTAAAAGAGTAATGGAAAGTCTGCAGTGATTATTTAAACAAAAAAGGCAGGTGCATAGATTTTGGCAAATATGATATATGATATAATATAGTAAGTAGCAGATGAGAGCATTGGGTATAAGGTGTAGAATGTTAGAAGTTGGACTCACTCGTGTTTCCAGTTTATAAATTTCCTTCTTGCCGCCCTTCAGTGCCATCTGCTCCGCCTCCTCAAGTTTGATGTGCAACTCTGCATACACACAAACACACTAAACTAAGTCCTCAGAAAATCATACGTGTTAAATGGAAAGGGCGCCACGAACCTCTGAGAGCGACCTCCGTGTTCTTCTTCATCCTCTCCAGCATGCTGCTGTTGTCCTGCTCCCTTTTAAGCTCCTCTGCCATGGTTGACGCCTGTGGGTGTCACCATGCCATGTTTATAATGGAAGGCAAGGCTTGAATGTGAAAGGTTCAAGGTGTTTACGTCAATGATGGCCTTCTTGGCTTTCTCTTCCTTGTTGCGACTCTCTGCCAGCATCTCATCCACTTCGCTCGTTAGATTAGACACATCTGCCTCCAGCTTTCTCTTGCTGTTCACCAGACCCGAATTCTTAAGGACACCACAGATTAAAAAAAAATGTAATTATTAAACGCTAGAATAAATCATGAATTCTTACAGTGAGCAATAACTACAAAGATAAAACAAAAGTGAGCCGTTGATCAGAACCAGAAGCTTTCATTCATTCATTTTCATTTTCTGTACCGCATATCCTTACAAGGTTCGCAGGGGGTGCTGGATCCTATGCCAGTCAAATTTTGGCACCAGGCAAAAGGACACCCTGAATCGGTGGATTGGTGCAATGCTGGATACCTGCGTGGTAAGCAGACTAGCTCTCTCTGCCACCTCCACGAGATCATGTTCAGCCATCTTGCAGGTGCGATCAGAATGCTCCAAGGCGCCCCGAAGCTCCTCCCCCTCGGCTACCATCAGCATGCAGCGACGTTCCAGCAGTGCAACTTGTTCTCGCAGCTGATGGTTCATCTGCACCTTGTCTTCCAACTCAACCTGCTGACCTTTCACCTGCAGAGAAACAGGCATCAGCATCCATCCTCTATATCGACTGCAACAAAAACAGTATACATGGCTTTACTGCGAGTCGCCCTGCAGAAAGGCCAACCTGAGCTTGCAGCTGCGCAATGCTCTTCTGGCCCTCGGACACTCGCTTGTTGGCATGAGCAAGTTGAATGTCCATCTCACTTAGGTCAGACTCCATCTTCTTACGCAAACGCACAGCTTCACTGCGAGTACGAATCTCAGCCTCCAAGCTGGCCTGCATGGCCTCTTGTGAACGCTGGTGATTCCGCCTGGTTGATGACATGCAACTCAAGTGTCAAAGCTTGCTAGCTAACTTAACTTGCATGCAACTGAAAATGCTAGAATATTGCTTGCTTTTGAGAGAACTAAACGTGCAAATATACACTGGTGAACAGGTTGTTAGCAGTACTCATGGTGTAATTGCATTTAACGTATTAACTCATTCATGCCTTCCTTATCATAGTTACAGCACAACACGGGCCTGGAAAATATGGTGCCTGGACTGCATGATTGAGACCACTGCGCTCAATCCAAAAATGTTTGCCATGGTGACTTACATGCTCACTAATTCACTAATTCATTAATATTAATAAATGTAATAATTCATGAAAAACGACAAAGGGTTTATTAAAGTAGATGTAAAAAAACTGAGTTCACCTGAGGCTTTCAATCTCTTGATCTTTTTCCACAATCTTGCACTCGATCTCCATCCTGGTCCGTTGAAGTTCTATCTGAACTCTCTGGGTCTTGCTCTCCTCATTCTCGATAGTTCCCTGGAGGAGAACCAGAGGCGTGAAACCTCAAAAAAAGGCTTGGAGATGGTTGGAAGATGGTCACACACCTCTGCCTCTTCCAAAGCAACTTTGATGTCACTCTTCTCCACTCCCAGGATCTTTTTCATCCTCTCAAGATCATGTATTGTCTTGCCACTACGACTGATCTGCTCGGTCAGGTCCAGAATCTCATCTACAATCAATCCAATCTAACGTTAGACGTGTCTCTTCAGACAACGTCTTAGCAAGGACCACAATACCTTGAAGGTTCTTGTTTTCCGATTTGAGCGTCTCCAGATGATTCAGAGATTCCTCGTAAATGTCCTTCATCTTAAAAAGCTGTGTACTGAGGTGGCGTGATTCTTTCTGGGATACATCCAGCTCTGACTGACTGTCCTCCAACTTCTGTTTCCACTCAGTCAACATCTGCAAAAGCACAATAAACACCCTTCAGACACACAAACAAGCGCCTTTGGTAAGCAGTAGCTCACAGAAATTCTCTCGTTTCTACTCCTGTTATTTTGACCTTGTCCAGCTGGCGCTGCTTCTTGTCAATGGCCAGAAAGGAAGCGTTGGAGCGTTCCAGCTCTACTGCTAAGTCCTCAATCTCTATCTGAAGACGTTGTTTGGTTTTTTCCAGCGAGGAGTTTTTTGCTTGAGAAGCTTCAGCAACTTCTAGCGCTGCCTGCAATTTGGCAACTAGCTTCTTCCTGCAAGCAAATGAACCATTTTCATTTTCAATCCTTGAACTGCAACTTGCTACCTGCTAACATGTTTTTTTACTTTGCTTCTTCCAGCTCTTCGATCCTCAGCACGGCGTCCGTTTCGTACTTGGTCCTCCATTGCACCAGCTGGCTGTTGGCATTAGAGAGTGCCCGCTGGAGCTCTGCTTTGGATTCTTGCTCTGCCACCAGCTGTTCTGCCAGCAGACTGCGGTCATGACGAGCAGCCTGCATCGCTTGCGCTAGTGTTACCCTGGCCTAAAGGGGAAAAAAATACAAAGTACCTAAATGCTTTTTCAAAACACTTTCTGCTCTTTCAGTTGTTGGTCAATCAAAGAGCAACACGATTAAGATTATACTTTGCTCTGCTCCTCTAGCTGCCTTTTCCCATCTTCCAAGTTCTGACATAGTCCGGCTTTTGATCGCTGCAGCTGATTATTCAGCACTTCACGCTCCTCCAGGCGTCGACTGTACTCGGCTGTCATGGAATGGCAAACACTGTCAGCATGTTTTGGATATGCTAAAAAACATTCGTAAACCATAAAAATAAGAATATCATGAGGCCCATGGGTCAAAACATGGCAAAGTTTTTTTAGCTCATGTTTAAAAGTTTGAACTCAAAGTTGCCCAGACATTAGTGTCTCCTGTATCAAGACTCAAAGGCCATGCAGAAAGTGATTAACACTGCCCAGAAGATCGTCGGCTGCTCTCTGCCCTCACTGGAAGACATTGCCAGCCGTCGTTACCTCAGCAGAGTCAGGAACATGATCGGTGACCCATACCACCCTGGTCACAATCTGTTCCAGCTGCTGCCCTCTGTCAGACGCTATAGGTCCCACAAAGTACGGACAAATAGGCTTAAGGACGTTTTTTTCCTCCACATCCATCAGAACTCTAAACTTGCGGTAACACAACACACAATCCCTTCTGTGTAATAACTTTGGGGTGAGGTAATATGAAAAGATGTTTGGGTGGTGATCTGCCTCCTACTGGCTGACTGAAAGTAAGTGAAAGACAGTGAGAGGTAAGTGATTTGCTCGGGGGGTGATACGATCTTTTGTTGTTGATGATGACGACAGGGCCTATGTCCGATTATTATTATTTAAGGTCCTTCATTTGGAATATCGCACCAGCATAGTAAAAAAAAGCTTTGTACACCCAAAGTGCCTTATGGTATAATATGTGTTCCATTATGTACAGTATACAGCTGATTCTTTGTATGCCTTAAATAAGGATAATTGTAACAGAGATACAGTGTGTCTATTCACGTGGTTAAGAAAGACCCAAGAAACATCTCTGAAGTTACCGTACCACTAAGAGACCAACTAACAGACTGACAACAAACTAAATGAAAACCAACTTTTGTAAGTTACTACCTGACTAAACAACAAACGTCTTCTCCAACTAATAGAAAAGCTTTCAACTGACCTCCTAGTATAGTGAGCAAACCACTACAATATAGCCTTACACTTACCTGCCTCAGCGACGCTTCGGGCCTTCTGAGCTGACATCTCAGTGAGCTGTCGCTGCAGATCATTAATTCTGCCATGACTTTCGCTAAGCTGGTCCGCGTTGACTCGGCACATTTTCTCCAAGGCACCCTGCAAAGCACATGATTTGATAAAACTCCCTGCTGGGAAGCCTGTTTGGTAAGAGATGAGGCAGGGACCATGTTGTCACCTTGGCCCTGAAGTGCTGGTCCAGATTGGAGGCCAGGTCATCTGCCTCCAGTCGAAGATCCGCCTTCTCCTTCTCCATTTTCTGCTTGGTTTTCTGAAGCGCCTCAATTTGCCCGGTGAGCTCGGTCACCGTATTGGCATGCTTCTTCCTCAGAGCAGCAGCTGTGGTCTCGTGGTGAAGTCCAGCCTCCTCCAACTCCCGTCGAAGCTTCAGGAAGTCTGCATCCCGCTTCCTGTTGGGGTGCGCGAACAGTGAGAGGGAAGCAGCCACAGTTTTCTCAAGTTGCTTTGGACACACTTGTTGAGTGCAATCTGTGCAGCAGAAGCTCCTCCCGCCTCCTCTAGTTTCTCCCCAAGCTCCTCCAGCTCTCGGACAATCTCGTTCCGCTGGCGCTCCGCCTTGGACCTCCATGCGCGCTCGGCTTCCAGTGCTTCCTCCAGTTCTTCAATGCGGGTCTGTGAAAGAAATCACGTTGATTAGTCTGACAGACAGAGGCATCACAAGACTGACTGGAGCGACCTGAAGCTCTTTGATTCTCTTCTGTAGTTGAGCCACTAGATTCTGTTCGTCTTCCAAATTGGACTGAAGTTGACCCAACTCAAAGTCTTTCCTGTCAATAAACAGCACTCGAAACATCCCTACAGAAGAACTGGTCATTCAACCAAGGTTACCAATGTCTTCCTACTTTTTTATTATCTCCTCGAGCTCCCTCTTCTGATCCTCCAACCCTCTTACAGAGTCCTGGGATAGTTTCAGATCAGCGTCTAGCTTCTTCTTAGCTTTTTCTTGTTCGTTTCGCAACCGCTTCTCCTGCTCTAAGGTGGTATCCATCTGCAGGAGAAGAAGACTTAGTTGGAATTGGGAGAAAAGCCGGCATGGACTGCTTCTCTTACATGTTCCACATGCTGCTCCAGTCTGCTCTTGGCCTTGGTCAGAATGTTGACTTTGTCCTCCTGAGCTTGGCGGTCGTTGAGAGCTTGTTGATGAGCATCCTGAAGGGCAACTTTCTCCCTGTTCAGGACAGCAATGGACTCGTCCAATACACACATCTCCTGGGAAAGATTCTTCACCTGCTCCCACGTCGGACGCAAAGATGGCCTGAGAACATTGTATTTTGTGAGAAATATAAAGTGTTCCCGGTATAACCTACCTTGTTCTCATTGCTGTGCTTGTCCTTCTCCACTTTTGCCAAAGTTATTTCCAGTTCATCCACATCCTTTCGTAGGGATCCCACTTCATCTTCTAGCACACGTTTCTTGGTGATCAGCTTAGCCCCCGCCTCCTCCTCATCCTCCAGACGCTCGTGCATCTCCTTAAGCTTAGACTCCAGAGTGATTTTTGAATGGATCAGCTGGTTGCAGCGTTCCTCTGCATCTTCCAGGTTGTCTTGTTCCTGTTTGGACCATTAATCTTAGGCTAATGGGACAAACTGAGCATGTCCAATAGAAGAGGTGCTGGAATAGTTATTTATATGCTGTTCGGTGAATGGGGACACACAAGTCAGGGCTGAGGAAACCTGGATGAATGCGCTTTCTTGAAGTGCAGGACACTTGAAAAATGGCTCTCACAAGGATAAGTATAACTTACCGCTTGGAGTTGTAAGGTCAAATCATTCTTCTCCAGAACAAGAATCACTTGACGCTCTTCAGCCTCGTTTCTTTTACATTCAGACCTGTGTGAGGAAAAGGACATAAGAACAACAACAAACTTGGATTGCACCAACTTAGGTGCATCTAGAAATTGCTCATACTTGTCAAAGGCATCCTTTAGCTTGCTGAAGTCTTCATTAAGCGAGGCCAGCTCCTTTTCGATGTGAGCACTCCTCAACAAGGGCCTCAGCTTGTAGAACAACATCATCCATGGCCACGTGCGAACAATGAAGAACGATCGCAGGTTGAACTGGATGACCAACACAGCATCCCTGAAACAAGCCAGTATGAGTTGTCATGTATGTCTTATTAAAATGGAATTCATTTTTATGCAGGTATAAATGAAGAAGCAATTTAGTCCTTGCGCTGATGGCATCACTTCCAACATTATCAACAAACTGTGATTGAAATACCTTTGTATAGACATCTTGTCTCTCTCCATCCTCATCAACTTCCCTCGGCCCATGGCCTGGACCGTAGTCAAGATCTGAGATAGGCGGGCATCCCTCATTTCCTCCAACTGACCCAACAGACCTGCTTTGAAAAACACCTGAAGAGGAAAAGAAGATGAAGACAAATCCAACATGACAGTACCTGACAGCATTGCCGTCATACTTTGGTTTGTCCAAACTTATACTGGCTGTGGTCAATGTCCAGTGAGCTCAAAAGCTTCTCCACTGCCTTGTGGCTGTCCACATAGGTGGCCTCAGGAATGGCAAAGGGGTTCAGGATACGATAGCTGAGTTTGAGGGAGTGATCACATGGTAAAATGGTCACATAGGAAAGCTCACACTATGATGCACCATTTCACTTCAAATCTTACCGTTGTTTGAACTCCGCATACAAGACCCGGTTGGGGAATCCCTTCCTGCAGATACGGATACCCTCTAGGACCCCATTACACCTCAGCTGATGCAGGACCAGGAAAGGATCAATGACGCCTGAAGAACAAACAAAGTGGACTTCACTGAATCCATTCACCTATGTCGGATAACACAAGTAATTCAAACATTGCGAAAATTGGCTGAAGATTCATTTTGGGACGAAGGCCACTATCTACGCAAAGAATACAGACTAGTGTTGGTGGGTAGAAATAGGCCGTCAACTGACCAGGTGTCTTGCTTTCATTCGGGATGATGCAGCGGACAAAGTGCGGCTGAGTCCTTCGAAGGTTCGCCATCAGCTTGTTGAGGTTCTCCTGTTGGTAAAATGGCATGTCTATGTGATGTGTGTGTTTATGTCGTCATGTGACCGAATAAATCACTCATCTGATAATGTTACTTATTCACTTTATGAAGCTGCGACACAGTCTGGAAGGAAGCTGCTTTCCTCTTCCTTTGTTTTGTATCACGCTTAGAATCTGAAGCCGAAACCATATGGTGAATTCCCGAGAACAATTACGGAAAATGAATGTATGTATGGCATTCATTCATTGACTAAGTTATGAGTCCCGCTAGCAAATATTATTATTATTATTATTTTTTATTTTTATTTTTTTTAAATCTTTTGCAGTGTAGCACACGATACCTGCACCTGCTGAGTTGATGTAATAGTCTTCATAAAGTCCCGCCATCAGTTTACTGGAGGATTTCTGGAACAAAACCACCACAGTCTCATTGAGAGGGTCTCTGTTCTTGTCTAGCCAGCCGTTGATGTTGTATGGAACCTGAACACAAGACCTCAGCATCAGAGTGATTATCACAACAAAGAACTTTAACATTCCTGGGATGGATGGGGTAGAGGTGAGACATACCACTCCAGCATAGTGGACCACCTCAAAGTGCGTCTCATATTTGCGCTTTTTATCCAGTCGCGGTCGCTGGAAATTGGGTGACTTTCCCCCATGGTTGTCGTAAAGTTTGGTATTGAAGCTGAGGTCGGTGGCCTTCGGGAACATACACTCCTCCTCCATTATGGACAGGATTCCCAAGGGCTGTGCAAACAGTTAATCCAAGTTGCAGATTTGCATATCAATTTAAACACAATGTTGAACGGAATGTTAGCACATGATTTTATAACCTGACTTTCTGGATATTTGTCTGATCCGCTCATCTCACCTCATTTTCTGATTATCCTCATTAGAGTCGCGGGGGATGCTGGAGCCAATCCCAGCTGTCTCCGGCCAGAGGCGGGGGACACCCTGAATCGGTGGTCAGCCGATCGCAGGGCACGAGAGGAACAATCATGCACACTCACCCATACTTAGGGGCAATTTAGAGTGTCCAATCAGCCTACCATGCATGTTTTTGGAATGTGAGGGAAACCGGAGTACCCGGAGGAAGCCCACGCAGGCCCGGGGAGAACATGCAAACTCCACACAGTTGGACCGACCTGGACTTGAACCCAGGACCCCAGAGCTGTGAGGCCGACGCGCTAACCACTCACCCCACCGGGCCACCCTCTGATTCGCACATAATCAAATTCATGGTAACATTTAAAGACAAAAACATTGTTGTGCAATGGCTTTCTAGTCTCCCACATTTGAGCAAAACTGCAAATGTAGGACATGAAAAAGAGACCCATGAACAGTGACACGCAGATGATACTTGGGTTAAAACCAAAAGCCAAAAACTGCCTGCTTTCACCGAGCACATTGGTGGACAGGAATCATGTCTACACACGCAACAGGAATAAAGACCTTCTCAATGAGGTCGATGCAGGCCTGCAGGTCCAGACCAAAGTCGATAAAGGTCCACTCAATGCCCTCCGTTTTGTATTCCTCTTGCTCCTGGATGAACATGTGATGGTTGAAGTACTGCTGCAGCTTCTCATTGGTGAAGTTGATGCACAGCTGCTCAAAACTGTTCAACTACAGAAGAGGCAAACAACGTAGAGAGTGAGGTGACTGCCCTACAAAATCAGGTGGAAAACAGGTTGTGTACCTCAAAGATCTCAAACCCGGCGATGTCCAGCACACCGATGAAGTACTGTCGAGGCAGGGCCGTGTACAAGGACATGTTAATGCGGGTCACCAGCCATTTAAACATTCGGTCATACGTGGCCTTGGCTAGAGCTGCCACCGCATAGTACACCTGCACATACAGTATTCATCAGGTCACATGACTTCAGCAATGACGGTAAAGGAAGTTACCTGCTCCACCGTCTGTCCCTTCACAATGCACTCGTTGCCCACTTTTACTCGGGGATTCAAGAGACCTTTGAGCAGGTCAGCGGAACTGATGCCCATCAAATAGGCTGCCTTGTCCACACCTGTACATGTAATCCGTACGTTGACGGGAATTACATCTCTTTAAGAAAATAATATAAAAACTTGATGGTCTTTGTACAATAAATCCCAATGTTTTTGACGTTCTTTAGCACACTAAGAATATTTCAAATGATAAAAAGGTTATCTTTTAAGATGTGAACATCAGTTTTCTTTTTGTTTTGTGTTTGTTTTAAGTGGCATGTAGTACTTTCAGTGCCGTCAGCTTCGGCCTGCTCTTCTCGTTGCTTTTTCTTGAACTTCATGTTTCCAAAGTGCATGATGGCCCCAACGAGCTTGTAACAGCCGTTCTTCTCCTCCGGCGTGAAACCCAGTGTGTCCATGGCGTGCTACAGGCAGTTTCATCATCACTACTACGTATTATAATCATGTGTGGACTTGCACTAAAACTCCACAGTTTAACCTTACATCAGTGCGAGCCAATTCTTTGCTGTCCTTCATGCCAGCCACTGTGGTGACACCCTGTGAGCAAAAGTGGTAGTCGTTTGGGTCCTTGGTTACCAGCAGCATCTCTTTAAAAAAAGAGAGCACATGCATACAATGCATGAAAAGCAAGCAGTCACCGAAAAAATATTATAACACATTATTTATTGACATGTCTATCATCAAATTTGTGTGCGCCCAGCCAGTGGGTGGAGTTACCTAGTAGTTCTGGCTTGTGATTGGACAGGATCTGGTAGAAGATGTGGTAACTCCTCTCTTCTGGCTGCTGAAACACCACTCTGGATTTTTCTAGAAGATCTGATGGAGATTTAAAATAATTTGAATGTTTTTACTCATATACAGTGCCTATACTCTTTCAGGATTTTGTGTGTGTTTTTTTTCCTTGCTCACAGCCAGATCTCACAGTCACCAAGACACAAGCAAGAATGAAAAAACAATCAAATATTCTGTGTCATCAAATTGAAAACACGAAATGCAATATTTCCTTGTCACTTAGGAATAATTCAGAGTCAGAAAGTCAACTTACAAATGTCAATGTCAGCAGACGCTAACTTTCCTGTTGGCCCAAAGTGAATTCTGATGAATTTTCCCTGAAGAAACCAGACAACACAGATGCATTACAATGAGCAGACTAAAAATCTTCAAAAACTTGATATCTTCAATATGGCAAACCCTTAAACTTAGACCGAGCAATTAAAGGGCAGCACACAAGACAGGTCCCACATGCTCCTTAACCGTCAAGTGACAGGGTTGGGTCAAATGTATGTGTCCACGTGCAAAGATTTTGTGCACCATATTTCAATTTTTGGGGGGGATAAATCAAATTCCACCAGGATTTTTCTCTTTAATGTTGATTATGGTCCAATCATGTTATACTTACACAAATGTTGGGCGTAGCTAAGCTTAAAAGGACTCATTGTTGCAGCGGCTTTGTGCCTTTGAATGATCATGACTATGATTCTGAGGTAAACTTTACTGTCAGTGGCAGAAGTAGCACTTACAAAGCGCGAAGAGTTGTCGTTGCGGATGGTTTTGGCATTTCCAAAGGCCTCCATGGCAGGATTGGCCTCGATGATCTGGTCTTCCAATGATCCCTGAGACCAGAAACCAACATGATGTTAACAGTAGCATTGATTGAACTCATTGCAGAACCAGAACATCGTTTTTCATGATGTTCAATATTCCAGTGTTGTAATGTTGATCAGACTGTGGTCGAACATGTTGGAATGAATGAATGATAACATACTCCTTGCTTCACCGTTTCTCCAAGTGCGGCGATGATGGCAAAGTACTGGATCACCCGTTTTGTGTTGACTGTTTTGCCAGCACCTGACTCGCCGCTAAGACAAAACAAACAAAAACTGCAGTTGACATTTTCACTGTGAGATCATAGTGAAAATAAGTGTTTTCTGAGGGCACCATCAGCAAACAAACCCTTCTTAGATATTTGACCAAGGTTTGGCAATGGAAAATCATGAGTGAGTGAAGTGGTCACTTGTTACAAAAAGCACATAAAAATTGATGCGCAAGGACTCACGTGATGAGCATGGACTGGTTCTCTTGATCTGAAGAAAAAGTGCAAAGTTCAAAGTTCTTTAAGCCTTTCATTCAGAGATGAATTTTGCACATGACTCTTTAAGACGAATCCAAACTAATTTTCAAGATGGTACGGCTCAGTTGCTACAATGGAGAGCTAATCATAACATAACAGCAAACAGGTGTTCACTGTTAGACTGATGTGTAGCTTTCGACTGGTTGTTCACTGTAGTTATCAGAAACATGCATAAAAGGCTTCAAAATGTTTTCCATGACAATGTAAGCAACTCACTCTGCAGCATGTCACTGTAGGCACAGTCAGCAATGGCGAAGATGTGCGGCGGCGCCTCAGTGCGCCGTCTTCCCTTGAATGTCATTACCACTTGGTCTGAGTAGACCGGCAGCCATTTGTAAGGATTGATGGTCACGCAGAACAAACCTGAGTAGGTCTGACAGACACGGCAACATTATGATTATCAGACTATGATCCCGTAATTCAGACCTGGGCAATTAATTCCACAAAGGGCCGCAGTGGGTGCAGGTTTTCGTTCCAACTCATAATCTGGTATCTTAGAGGTGCAATCAGTGGAATGCAGTCAGGTGCTTCTTGTTCCAGCAGAAATCTAATAAATTAAACTGTCTGTGCTGGATCGGTTGGAACAAAAACCTGCACCCACTGCGGCCCTCGTGGAACAGATTATCCAGGTCTGCCGTAATGGGTGGTAGCGGTGTAATTATACATAGATCATCCACATGCTGTATCTGCGCCTGAGGTTGAACAGCACGGAGGCCTCGTTGAGATGAGTCAACATGGCAATGTCTTCCATCATGTCGAATCTACTGGGATTGGTAGGTTGCAGGAGTTCCTCCTTGACGATAATAAACTGCAACAACAAAGAATAACAAGTACAAGAATAGGTGCCATTAGAATGTGATGTAACTCACCCGTCCATCTTTGGTCTCCACTGTAGTTTTGTCTCCGTTCTGTTCTCGGACCTCCACCTCAATATAACCCTCAACTTCATCGGGCATCCATACGCGCTTCGTTCCTACAAGAAAAGCACAATTGGTGACAAGTTGTTGTGGTGTTTGCTTGTTGTATTTGCTTATCTTTTGGTGATGTCAAAGTTAAAGTTGGTTTGATGATGTTGATGTCATTTGTCATTGTCGATATACTCAGTTTGAATTTGTTGTTTTATTGTCTTGTCAACGGTTGCATTACCATCGTAGGTCTGGGCTATAGCGGCCAGTTGTTCGAGGTTGGTGAGGCGAAGATATCGAGCAGCCTCTCCAAAGTCCTTCGGATCCAGGTACCGTGACATCTGAGGATGCGCAAAGTCACGGCTCTCACTTCATCCCACAAATGTATGTGCTCATTTATATATAAGGTTTCACAGGAGATGCATCATTCTGTGCTGAAGTGAAAGGTCGAAAAAACATGTTTATATGTGAAAGAGGCTTGTGTTAGCATGCTGACGCTATCAGGCAGTTATGCTGGGATGTGGACAATTCTGAGGCTTAGCGGTGGCAGGAACAGCTGTCCTCACTTTAATCTTTAAAGTATTGTACGGCGTCTATGAGTCCACACAGAGAATGTAAACTAGGAATGGGCTGAGCCACTAGCTTTTTTTAGCCATCTTAAGCGGGATCTAGTTGTGGTTCCAGTGGGATCAGGTGAGGAATTGCTCCGGTTGCTTGAGCGGAATGACTTAATAAAAGGGACAATCCTCAGAGGTTCTTCTAATAGACACTGAAAAACATTTTTAGTTGGTAGTCGATGCTTTGTCATAGTTGTTTGTCAGAATCAACAACAATGGTGCACCGGACTGCCAATCAATGATATGCCTGTCAAAGGTCATGTAAACGATGTTGACATCTTAATCACCCATAAAATAAAAGTACTGAAAATGACTAAAAATTACATAAAGTGAACAGTCACAGTATGATAGTTTGTGGCTATTTCCACCTTCTGCCGTATAACTTTAAATATGTTCAGATGCAATTCTAACTGTGAACTTGAAGCTTCTCTTGTAAAATGAAAATATTTTATATGTTCGTTTGTATGTTAGTTAAGCAAAATGTGCACCACAATGCTAGTATGCGACACTTGGCCCAGATTAGAATTTTTGATTAGCTATTAGGCAAATTCTAAATAAATCCTAATGAAGAAACATTTGTGAAGACAAGAGTATCACTGCATGCTAAATGAACTACAATAGATTAAAAACAAGTGTGCTCAAATTCAGATGATGTCTACAATCCTAATGTTCCAAAGCTGTACAATGAGATTCAGGAGCAAAAGCAATATTAAACAAATAAAATAATCACTTTATATGGCAATTATTTTTGTCAATAAATATTTTACCAGTTGTTTTAATTGCATATATATGTATATATATTTCATCGTTAAGTGAAATCTTTTTAAATCGAAGTTGCCAAACAATAATGACAGCGTTGGTGGCGTACTCACAGTGCTGTAGCGGATCAATGCAGGCACTGGGAGAGTGACAATGGCAGCAGAGCATCATTGGACTTTTTAACCAAGCCTGAAGGTCATCTTGGCACGTGGTTACCGACAGCTCCACTTCTGATTGGCGGGGAGTTACTCACTGGCCAGTCATAAATGGTATGCAGCGGTCAGGAATGAAGTCGGTGGCCGCACTAAAGTCCACATCTGCTGCTTCTTCAATCCCTTTGTCTGTCCCCGTGGATGCTATTTGTGGGACGGGCTGGCCGCACCCACTTCATCACATCCATGACTTAACTTTGGACAACTTGAAATGGGGCCATAGTGTCCAGTGGCCTTGGAGTGGGGAGATCGTTCCAAAGAATACGCAAGACTGACATTTTTAGTGATTAGCAGCCATTTTTTATGTAAATGACGCATAAAAGGAAATAAAAGGTGTCATGCAATCATGTGGGCTGTGAAAAAAATAGGATGCAGAGGACCAGGTTAGATGAAGGCAACAGATTCACTGTGTCCTTTAATCTGTAGCATGTAGTCATCTAAAAACATCTATTCATACATGAAAACAAACAAAAATAAACATGTATTCAAAAATTATCAGTACTGCCAGTCATCACGAAGGTTCCAGGGGTGCTGGAGTCTAATCCTGTGGACTAAGGGCAAAGGGTGGGGTACATCCTAAAGTGGCCAAACACAGGGCACAGAGAGAAAAAAAACTGCCATGCACGCTTACATTCACACTTAGGCACAATTTGGAGGGTTCAGTCAGTACGGCATGTATGATTTTGGAGTACCTAGAGAAAACCCGCAATGGCAAGTTTTTTTTTAAGGCAAATGTTTTTTCATTTATTTTGTTTCTACTTGTTAAACAGCACAAAAAACTCACCTATCAGAAATGATCGAAACAGCAACTAGAGTTGATACATATGTACAGAAATGTCTAAACAAATCAAATGTTAAACCTTGTCAGCTTCCGCATTTCCTTGAAAAGTGCAGGGCATTTTGATTGATTGAGACTGCAGGCTTTGCAATTTCATCCGTAGGTGTATACAGGAAATTACAAATGTAATATTTGGTCTTTATGCAGCATCTAATCGAAAGCCTCATGCATCAAACTAGACAAGAAAAATATTTTAGGTATAAGCCGCTCTGGAATAGCAATCACGTACGTGTATTCACATCAGAAAATAGGCAGCTCTTTAGCCTGTAAAATCCATTTTAAAAACACATTGCACTACAAAAGGTTCAAAACGAGATAAAAAAAGTTGCATCAAAAAATTATGATACAGTTTTTGATTGTGGCAAAACACAATAGTACTTGATTACTATATTTGGATGGATGTACGTGAGCAAAAGATAAGATGATTCTGCAAACTTGAATCACACAATTGTTTCTCATGTAAAAAACAAACATGTTTCCTCTCTCTATCTTGCCCTCACAATCACAGACACGCGAACAGTGAACATATTCCAAACAATGCCGTAAACTTATTTTAGGCGAATGAGGAGAGACCAGTGGAGCCTCAAGTTTAGTCCCCTCAATCCCACCCCACCTGTCGATCTGTTTCATACAGGAAAACACAAACACGCGCACTAAGTCATCACAAACTTGCTGCTAACCAGACATTGAGTGCTATTAATAATGAATGGATTGCATAATGATAAGTAAGCACTTTATTCATAATCTGTACTAAATACCACAGCCACTTGCATATTCCTCTTAAAAATATCACACTTTTTCACTACTGTGTTTTGTTTTAACACCTATTATCTTTCCTTGACCAGGAAGTCTTTCTATTCCACCCTAGCAGCTTCCTTTTTAAACACATGACACTTTGAGCAGTGTTTAGTTCTAATGTGTAACCCAAAAAACTAATTAACCAACAAATTCGACAATCTCCTCTCCTCTTCTGGCTGATGCGCAAAAAAATTAGCTTACGTGTTTGTGGATTACTGTGACAAATGGAACATTGTTCAGCAAATCCTTCAAAAAAATGTTGCTTCTATAATGACTCAAATAAGGATGTCATATTTTAATTGAGCAAAGTTGACTGCAAGCCAATTTGTACCACACACATTTGTAACATGGATATATTTATAAGTGCCAACACATTTTCTTACTCAAGTCAACACAATGTCATAACTACTCTAAATTAATCAGAAAATAAGAAATACGAGGTTAATAAGTGTTAAAAGCACAAATATTGAATCCCCCCAAAATGTCAAAGGTCAACACAAAGTCGTACAACTTTAAACTACAAGAAAAAGAAAAAGCACTATTGGCTGAATATTTTGGTGTCGTCCTGGGATGAATATTTGCTTTTTAGAATTGTTTTGCACTTCCCACCCACTCTAATCTACTAATATAAAATTACCTAAGCAAAAATAACAAACGTAAAAAGTAAATATTCTTTTTTTTTTTTCCAAAGTCACAGAAAGGGACAGCAAAAAGAACAACAGAACCACATGTGGCCCGGGAGCCACAGGTTTAGACTAATACACTTCTTTAATTTAGAAAAGGCAGGTGAGGAAAAAAAAACAATTTCTGAGGGAGGTTGATTGTCAGGCATTTAATGAAATACTGGCTCCTTGGACTCAAACATGTCGGAATGGATATAAGTCAATTTTAGCGCACTCAGCGGCCCTTGAGGGCTCGATTTAGAAACTCTAATGTATTTATTCATTTCTACAGCGATTTTTTTAAATCCTTCAAAATGTTTACAGTCTTAACAAAACTCTAGGTTGTGTCAAAGTTAGAAAACATGTATATTTCGCTTTACAGGGACTTTTATTACAGTCTGCTATTATAGCATAAAATTATATCACAGTAATTGCATTTTACTATACAACAGTACAGTGCACCTTGTGGTTGTGTGACAGTATATTGTACAACACTATAGAATAGCAAAATTCTAGTATAAAACCATCTAGTGGGCAACATAGTATTGAAGTCAAACTTTGCAAGTCATTCTTCATCTTTTGAATCTTGGACTATCTCCTTATAATATAACTCATCAACATCCGTGACAACTTATAACTTATTAACTTAATAAATTAAGATAAAGGCATCTTGGTGGGGTTAATGAGTGTTAAAAGCACACATGAAAAATAGTTTTTTTTCCACAAAAGTCACAAAGGAAACCTCAGCATAATGATTTACTAGTATGCAGTAACTTTTGTATTTTCGTTGTATTCAAGTGTTGACCTCAATTTATTGTTCTCACCTTGACACACAGATGTGAATTGTCTTTTTTTCACATCTGTTGGTGGTTCCCTCCGGCAGCGCTGGGAGGAAGTGAAGCATTGCTGCCCTGCTGGACGTCCACAAAACCCATCCTTTGCCTCCTCTTCCTCTGCTCTGTCATCTGCAGGCACGCAAATGAACTATGAGCCCACTCATGCTACAAATATGTTGTTCCCACAAAGGTAAAGCCATTATTGCAATTATATGCATGTTACATTTGAGGGTAGGAAAAGAATATTGTCTGTGTATATCCTTCATAAAACGAGTATATTTCTAGCCATTCGTTGAAAATTTTACAATATTAAAATCTAATTACAGGCGTATCCGATCGTTTCCAATCGGAAAGGTTACTATAAGAGATAAAGGAGTTGAATTAGGAGCGTCAGGAAACCAATGTGTATATCTAATAATGGTGCACAAGATCGGACAAGGGCGATCATTTATCATTTTTAATTGAGTTGTAAGGTGTTGGCAAGCACTTTTCTGAATTCATGAATCATGTGGTAATCCAAAAACATAAGTGAAAACATAGTGTATTAACAGTGCGACTCTGAAATGTGTATCAGAACATAGCAATTTCACACAAAGTGTAGTTAGTGACGTATTTTTCATGTAGATTAAAACTTGGGAAAACCAACATAATAATCATCTTGACGATCTGTCCAGTATTATACAAAAATGCACCGAACATAGTATTTTTTTTGCATACCTGCTCTCTAAGCTCTGTAAGCTGTGTGGTGAGGGTCAAGACAACTTTCATGGTGGAGCCAAGCTTGTCCTGCAACATCCTCATCTCGTTTTGCTCGCCGTCGCTATCGGTGACCACCAGCGACATGGCCTGCATGCGGGGGAACCAGTCCAGGTTGTTGTTCTGCGATACAGCAGACATTCAGTAAAGGCACCTGCCAGCCATCTCTTGGACTGGAAGTCGGTCTCTCAAACCTTGATCATCATGGCCACGTAGCTCTCGGGCCCTGTGTAATCTGTCTTGTTCTTCTCACGCACCAGAACAATAAAGTACAAGTAGTTCCAGATGTTGTGCTCAAACTTAATGTGCTCCTCGAACGAAACCGTCTTGTTGTCAAACTTGTCACGCTCCAGACCTAAAAACACAAAGCAGTTAGCACCTGTTGGAATAATTGAAATCCTTGATGCCTTGAAAAAACACTTTCCCATTTGAAAACGCTTTTATTCTTTGGGGCATAGTTTCACAACCATCATGGTCATTCAACAAAATGTAAACATCAGACAAAAATAACCCCAGTAAACAGAAGCATCAGATTCGAAATGATTTATGTGGAAGGACAAAAACTAGTACGAGCTACCTGACCCTGTATGAAAGTGTAATATTCCACTTTGTTTCATTACGATTCATATTCTTTGGAAAGCGCAGTTCATTTTCACTGACCACAACCGTGCCTTACCTTCAGACCTAGAAATCACTTCAATGGAATTGAGAACCTATAGTCAAATATGATTGTAATAGTGTCAGAATATGATAGGCGATTTCTTTGAAAGACTTGCTATCATTGATTGAACCATGTTCTGTTCTGTTGGTACTCGGACGATTCGCAGAAAGACGTTTCGCCGACGGACTTTAAAAAATTAAAGTGTTTAATTTATTATTTTATTAAACAAATGAAAGTGGGGAAGTTTCTCATTGTGTTGTTTTTGTGCCGAGGTTGAAAAACATATACACACACGATCCGGGGGCGGGGCGAGCGCGCGAAACGTCCATTCGGCGAAACGTCCGTCGGCGAAATGTCCGTCGGCGAAACGTCTTTCTGCGAATCGTCCGGTCACGGTTCTGTTCATTAAAAAATGAATATTGACATACCTGTCAACCTCTGCCGATAACTGCCCTTATAAATGAATATGATTCCCCTTACAAACCCCCAAAAAACCTTACAAACACCGTACGACTCGTACGGTGTTTGTAAGGTTTTTTTGGGGTTTGTAAGGGGAATCATAATCATTTATAAGGGCAGTTATCGGCAGAGGTTGACAGGTATGTATTGAGTATGAACTCAAATCCAGCTATAATATTGGATAATATATTATAAAGATGAGCCCTGCTTGAAAAATCATCTGTTGTAAACATGGTTGATATGAGTGGATGATGTAAGATGTGCACTGACAGCAGATGAAACATGTAGTTTTCAAGATCTCCTCCTTCTTCTGCTTCTCGCTCCTCAGGTCAGCAAAAGTGTCGATAATGACACCGAAGATAAGGTTGAGGACGATGATGATCACGATGAAGTAGAAGAGCAAGTCATAAACCACACGGGCGGGAAAGAGTGGTTCCTGAAAACGCATGCAGATCATATGCAAATCCTCTTGACATCAACCCCTCCAAAACAAGTGCTTACGTTCTTGGAAGGCTGGCGGAGGACGTCTCCCACGCCGCCGCCGTTTCTCAAGCCGTGGTTCAACACCGTCACAATGCACATCAGCAGAGTGTCGCAAGCGCGCTCGCTGTTTGATTCGTCTATGGAGAAAATCCAAAATGCAAGTTACTTTTTGTTTCAGGCTGATACAGGGCAAAAAAGTTTGACCATCTTTGGGGATTGTTTTGATTCTTTTTCACTCAAATTGCTTGAATAATAATAAAATAAAATAAAATGCAGTCATTTTGAAAGTTGTTTTGATGTGTACATGTGTGGATTTGAAATTCTGTGGATAAAATACAATCATGAAGGGATGAGTGCCTTCAATTAAAATATGCTTCAGTTAGTATTGTAAACACAAGTATGGAATAGTGAGACACAACAATGAAATTGAGTGTCTATTATTTAAAGGTAGGGATCTGGTTTTTTTTTAGCTTCCTCATTCAATGACAGGCTTGTATTTTAATGTCTTTGTACCAATGACAAATAAATTCCATTCCTTTGCAGTCAATACATTTTCAGTGCATCATCATTTTTTGTTTTAGTCATTCTCTTCATTTGAGTTGAGAGAATAGCCTTTTCAGTACTAATTTTTATCTTTTCAGGTGTTTTCTTTCACCATCAAAACCTTACCATCGTCCTCGCTCTCAGCTGCAGCTTCACTCTCCCCTACACAGTGGATGCCATCTGTAGAACACGACTTGGGGGAGTCTTGCCTGGCGTCGCTCTGCTGAGGAGCTTCCCAAAAAAATGTTTAGTTAGCCTCGATAAGCAAGACGAGGCGGTGCGACATCTTCAGAAGAACCACACTGGCTTTACACGGGGCAATCTGTGGCAGTGGGTCGACCTCCATGATGAAATCCTCCTTGAGGCACAGGAAGCCCACGATGGAGAAGAGGTAGACAAGGATGAGAGCGAGGAGGGCAGTCAGCAGGATGGAGCGCCCGTTGCGCGTCACGCTCTTGATCACGTTGAACAAGGTCTCCTCGCGGTAAATCAAGTCGAAGAGCTGATGACGTGAACTGACTCGTTAAAGGGCGCAAGCCTGAACCCATCGGCGGCGGAGTGCTCGAGCTACGTACCAGGATACTGTAAAAGAGTTCGTGCACAAACAGGCCCAATGTGGAAGTGAGGATATACGCAAGATGGTACAGGAACTCCACATCCATCACCATTGCCTTGTAGCCCATGATGAACGTCCCGTTGTTGCCCACAAAGCTCACGACAAACACGATCTTGTTGATCAGCTGCAAAAAAGACACCAGTCGTGTAAGCATGCCACAGCAAAATAACGCTGAAAAACTTTTCACGATAATGTCATGTGCCCAATGTGTATTGCAAAGACTTTGGATAATTAATAAGTAATTACTACATGTATGTGTTGCATGCGTTGACTTTGAATGCGAATTGCATTCACGATAAGTATATATATTCCCAATGGAAATACTAAATGTTTGGTCAAATGTTGGTGTTCCTGAATTGTTTCATGTGTGAATTAAGTGAATAAATTGCTATTTACTAAAACTTTCTGTGGGGAGCTTTGCTTTTATTTTCATCAGCTCCAATTTTTCTTTAAACCAACTTACGCTTAGACAGAACAAATATTGAAAATTATAACAAATGAGTTCAAATATTTAGGGTCACACCCCCACACACATTACAGTCTTACATTCAGTGCGCCCAGAAGAATCAGCGTGTTCCCAATACCCAGATGGTAAATAGACCTCAGGATCAGCGCCAAAGTCAGTGGCTGGAGGCCGTAGCGCTGCGAGAGTAAGGCCAGCACTGAGAGCCCGATGAGACCCCAAAACAACATCACCAGCAAAGAGTCATCGATGGCACCCGCTGGTGAGAGAGATGGGTTAACTTCCCGCCCATACACTTGGGTTTTATGTCATCAAATAAACACACTTAGTCACACCTTCTCCTGAGTCGTATGGGTAGAAAAAGGCAATGATGAGGTTGATGAAGACAGCCAGGTTGAAGGAGATGGTCCCCCACAACGTCATCTTTCCGGAGAACCAGTACAGCACTGGCATGCCTGTCGAATACACATGCGTAATAACGCTAGGTGTGCTCTTTGCATTACTTTATACTGTAAAACAGTTATATTTCAAAACAAAGACATTTAACTATAATAGTATTCTGACATGGAAATTGAAGGAATAAAGGGGTTCAAGACCTTTGATTGAAGATATACAGTTTCGCGGAGGACACGTATGCAAAGCAAATGCATTAACGTTCAACAGAGTGTAGGAAAGTGGTTTATTAGTGTGAGCGAGTTGTGACGTTGAAACTGTCTCAGTAGAGGGTTGGGTAGTTAGCATGTGAGCAACTTTTTTCTAATTAGTATATGTGTATAGTACTGTGTATAAGGTCGTCTTGAAGTATGTCAATATTGGCTTTAGACTCACTACGCAGCTTCTTTTGCCACTCCATCTCTCCATGGAGGAAGGACGTCTGCTCGAAGAAGTGCGTCACCTTGGAGCCCTGCTCATCCTGCTCTGTTGTGTTGAACACGCGCACCTTGGACTCCTCCATCAGGTACTCACAGATGGGATGCACGGGAAACACGATCTGCTCCATGCTGCGATCATCACGCACAATCTGCACGTGTAACACAAGTACATGCATCGATTGTGACTGAGCAAGTTGATTAAACCATTAAAATATCTTGATCAATTAGATTTTTATGCCCACTCAAATATCCAAACAGGAACACGCAGAATGAGCTGCAGATTTTTTTGCAGTCTTCTAGCATGCTATCGACAGGATAGCGTGGGAGCTAGGAATGATCATCAATTCTGGTTGTGGCGTCACAATTAGAATTGATGAAAAAGTGGGCGTTCCTCGATGAATTGTTTTAGGTGGAGTAACTATGAAATGGTAAAATGTTTGAGTGCGAAATTCATACATAAATTTACATGTACATTTACAATGCAGTCATTTTCCAATTTTGACATGGTCACCACTTCAAAACAGTTTTAAGCCATGTTTAAAACTGAAATGTTATACTGCAAGTTAAAATACACATTCCTTTGTGCAAAAAAATGTTTTTAATTGTCAATAAAATTTAGCAGAGTAACTTTTTCTGAAGAGTGAATCATGAGAGCGTCATTTATTGTCATTGTCAGCCATAGGTTTAGCATAGTACCTCTATTTGAGCAGTGAGCTGGTCATAATACTCCAGCGGGTCTTGTTCAACAACAGCCGCCGGTATTGATGACTTTAGCATTTGCGAAAGTGGACGATTGTTCAAGTTTAACTGGCGTACCAAGAAAAAAATAAATCAGTCATTCAACAAGATTGAATAATAACATCAATAGAATGTAAAGGCTTAGTTTAGTCAACCATAGATGAGATGCCTTCCTCGCCCTCTTTGGTCTTCTTTGGAGGCTTAAGAATGTTCAGCAACACCTTGTTGTGCCTGGCCAGCTGCAAACAAACATTACAAATGAATTGGATGTCTAATGCGCTTCTACATGAGGTCCTGAACATTGACTTTTCGGATTTTTGTTGCAGCCTCATGCCAGTTTCAGCTGGCTGACCCTTGCCTGGTTAGGTGGAGCGACAGCAACCAAAGTTAGAGGAGGGGTGACCAAAGTTTGGGGTATGGCGTGACAACAGCAAAGCTACGTGAACCCATTAGCCAATTGGAATGCAAAATGGCTCACCTGCAGTGCCAGGATGTAGATGTTGTGCCCCACCTCGCGGGGCGACACCTCCCCACCCTCACACTCACTCTCCTGGTGGTAAGCCTTCTTAATCACGTCCACCTGTACAGACGCAAACAGTTAGTAGAAGAAGACCCTCACTGAAGTCCGTGGGACGAGGAGCCTCGGACCAATTCTCGCGGGCGGAGGTTGAACAAGATCCTTTCTGCATTCTCACTGTCATGGCGGCTTTCCATGAGTGCGAGCAAGAGCTTGGAGGCATTGTCCTAGTCATGGGAAAAAAGGTAACATGCAGTCACACCGTGTGACATTATGTGTCCTGCGGGCAACACACCTTGAGCTGCAGCACCATCTCCATCCTGTAACGACAGAGCGGGCTGATGTCGTTGAGGATGAGTGCCGTGATGATGTCGATGCCATTGCATTCGTGCGTCACGATGCAGGTCTGAAGCGAGCAGATACAGAAAAATGTCCTTCTCAGAGCGTTTTGGTGGCAGTGATGCGCCTTCTACCTGATTCTCCTGACATGGGCCTTGGCAGTACTCGGTGAGTGTCTCCAGGGTCTGCGTGATGAGGTCGACGTTTGACTCGTTAATGTAGAGGCCCAGCAAACCCAGGCCGCCTGTGGTGCTTCCACACATGATGTCCAAGAACTGCAACGTCTCGCACACTAAGTTGTAGTTGGTCTTGTTGTTCTGGCAGCGCAGGAAGTTCTGAAAAAAGGAAGGAAAGAGGAATAAAGCAATGTTTGTGTCCACTCAGGGCGGCCAATGGCACAAGCACTCACTTGCAGATCCTGGTTGTGGTTCTCACACAGAAGCTGCAGGAACCTCAGGATAGGCTTCATGATGAGGACGGCCGGGCCCATCTCTGTATCCAGCTCCTTCTGCTCCTCCGCTGACTGAGCCTGTGGGGAGGAAGGGCCGCCACCTTGGCCCTGCACCAAAAGGGAATGCCCATCGGTGGCGGAAAGTCCAAGTGTTGAAGACGACCCTTCCAGCGAAGAACATGCATGTTGAGAGGACATCTTCAAAAAGGTGTCCACGGGGACCTCACCATTATCCAGCTCCTTCTCATTGGCTTTGTGCGACATCTCGCCGACGTTAACTGAAACTGTCGCTTTGATGTCCATTTGCGCCTCTTTCATCCTGTCATGGAGAACTTTAAAGAACTTCTCAGAGTTGTTGTCCCCCATCATCAGCTTGTAGAAGGAGTTCTAAAGTATTGGTAAAATTGAAGAAAATGGGGCAAACAGTTACTCACATTAGCGTGTTAGATGAACTATCTCAGGGCCACAGGTAACCTGTATCTCCGTGTTTCCCCCTTCCAGCATGCTGATGGCCAGCTGGATGCTCTCTTGGAAGATCTTGTCATTCTTGGTGCTCATCACCAGGTCTATGAAAAGTTGGCTACTGCCTTCTCGGTCCAGACGACACTGGACTGCTGCCACCGTGGCCCAATCACGCTCTTGCTCACTGCCTGGTGGTCAAATAAACATGTGATGACTTCACAAGGAACATCTCTTAAAATGGAGGAGCACAATAAAATGCTACCTCTCTTGTGTATTTCCCCAGATAGTAGCTAATTTATGATAAGGTGCTCAAGTGACCTTTATGTACAAATATGAAATGACTATCAAAAAAACAGACAGGACATTTGAAAATATGGTGTTTGTTTTTTTCAGAAGAGACATTTGGGACCTGCCGATCTGAGTTCTGCCACTTCATTCTTCAGGTTGTTTTTCCTGTTCGGGAACAAGTAGTTCTGCAGCAGAACCTTCCGCAGTGAAATTCCCTAAAAGGCCACACGTAAAAATGTATACTTAAAAATGAAACTCAATTATGTATCATTGGAAGATAAAAAATGTGTTCTTCACCTTTTCATCAAAGTCCAGTGTTCTGATCAACATTTCCTGCAGTGTCCTCAGAACCTTGATGCACAATTTCTCCTCTGTGGACATCAGAGCCTTTGTGTGCTGGATCAGCCTGCGGCACACAAACACACACACACACACACACACACAACTCTAAACGGTCCAGACACTCTGAAATGAAGTGATAATTCCTCTCACTTAGAGATGAATCCACCAGATTCGCAACGCTGGCGTGCGTCTGTTCCCTCCAAAAAGAGAAGTTCTGGCTGGTGGAGAACGTCGACCAAGACAGACAGCTCGGCGTTGACAAGTGGTTTGAGGCGCTCCTCCAGCGTATTGATGACGTCCTGCAGTTTCTCAATGATATTTTTATAGTCCCAAGGGTTGGTGGGGGCAACTGCCCGTATTGAGCGCGATGTTGATTTATAGCTGGTGCTGCTGCGTGACAGCGAGTTAAGAGCGCTGGTAGACAACATGGCGCTAATCTGAGCCTCCAGATCCAGAGGGAGGGCAATGGTGCGAGTCTTGGCTGGGAAGAGCAAAAATAATTTGGGTTAAAACAACGTACCGATGACATCATTTTTTTTCTCCCCCATTTCCTGCTCTAATAGTGTTAAATGATATCTCCAGAGAGCTCACCTGTGACTGCGAGGGTCTTGATACAGGTCTCCACTTGGCTTCGGTGCTGCTGCTGCAACCAGGGACAGTCCAGCAGGCGCACGGATGAATGCAACAGCTGCGTGACGATGGTGTGATGACTCTAGCAAGGACAGGAGATAGGGACAAGTCAAAGCTGGGGGAGTTTATCAATGAACAATGTTTTAGGGGGAAAGCTTGAGCTGACCTGCAGTGAGGTGCTGTTCTCAGAGAAGGGCGAGCTAAAGAAGGCGTTTATCGTGTCAAAGACCACATTGATGATGTACTTCTCCAAGATGGGATCAGAAAGACGCTTGTCGCGCTTGTTGCACACCTGCCGGCAGGAGACGGCACTTGAGCGATCACGGGACAAAGGTAAGCTCACCAAGCGGTCCTGCTCACTTGGGCCATGCCCACTGTAAAGTCTTCAAACAGATTCCAGATGTGGTTGGAGGTGTAAATCTCCTTCATCTCCACCTCTGTGTCAACATAGCAGTGATTGACGAAGTTGACGTAGGCGATTTTCACCTGCGAACACAGGAAATAAAGTAAAATAAAGAGCAATCATCTCAGAAATACGTGGTGTTGAGCATTCCCACACACATAAGTGCATAACAATAACAAATCTATTCTTTGTTGCCACACAAACGCACAGAAACGGCCTACCTCGGTGATGCAGTCCTCATGCGTTACCACACGGATGACGTCCTCCAGTGGCAGCAGGGACGTGCACTTGATCTCTGTGTAGACGTTCTTGCCCTCAGCGCATGCTGCCAGTAGCTCCACCAGCGAGATGTGGTACCTGCACAGCACAATGTCACCTGAAAAGTCTTTTTTCCCCCAAACAGATCACGTACAATGGCTGTCGTCTTTACCTGAGCGGACTGTTTTCACCAATGCCCTCTCTGCTTTCGGCCATCAGCTCCAGCATGACGTTGAAGGAGTCCTTGTCGTTGTAGAACACAACCACGTCGTCGCCCGCATTTGTCAGCTGCATTGACATTCCATTTGTCATCCAGGCGGCCACATCCGGGCTCGAAAAATACACTTAGCTGCATCCGCACCTCGGTCATGATCATGTCCTGGCACTTCTTGACGTACTTGCCCTCGGCCTTGATGATGGTGTGCAGGAAGTTGAGGTAGTGGATGTGACGTCCGTGAGTGGCCAAGCAGTGGATGAAGTGCTGTAGGACGCTTTCGGAGATCTCTGTGCATAGCTGGTAGTTGTTGCTAAAGATGTGTTGCACAGTTTCTGCGTCTAGCAGCTGAACGGGAAGAAACCGGGTCGCAGATGCTCATCAAATAACCACGGGTTATTGATATGATTCCAAAATCTGTTTGACTGGTTAGTTGAAATAATATTAAGTCTTCACTCTACATTCTCCATGGAAGTCTTGGTACGCCGACAAACATCTGTGTTAGTACGAAAGTGCTACGTCAAAGGGAAACTAGCTACCTACCCCTGGATTAAGGAAGAGACTGAGGTTCTTGTGCAGTAGAACCTGGTTCTCCTGGTTGCCTGTGCAAAACTTCTGCAGAAACAGGTGAGTGTATCTAATGATCTCTTGCATCTTCACGTCGTTCTGAAAACACCAAAGTTGAAAAAAAAAAGAATGAGCTTTTTACTTGCAGACTGATTTAACACTGACGGTGCTGAAACACCCTTTTACACTTATACATTGATTGTGAATATATTAGGTCATCTCACCTTGTCGTAAGAGACTTGCAGCAAATCCAGCATGACCTTATGAGCACCCATGTTCTTCAGCAGCCTCTGCTGCTTCTTCCACACACCGCTGCTGCACATCTTGTTCAGCCTTTCCAAGATCTACAACATAACAACACTACATTTATAAACAACTATGCAACAGCAGAAGATTAAAACCCCAAATGCACTGGCATTCTCATAACCATCTTATATACTCTTTTTTATTGCTTAGATACAATGCTAAGAAATAAACACAGAAGACCCTCATTGTCCAGGGCAGCTCAGTTTTTGGAATTTCTTTGGGCACTCTATTCAAGCACAAACACAAGCAAAACCACTGTAGCATGCCAGAGTTGGTACTCGCAATGTTATTTGTATGTTTCGAGCAAAAAAAAATACTTCAAATGGACCCTTAATGGACAATCATGCTGTGTTTTTTTAATGATTTATTACTGAAAATGTCCTTAAGACTTCATTTGTGACTCTTGTTGAAGGTTATAACACGTTCAAGGACAAAAAAATACAAAAACATGCGTGTCGCCAGCAACACACATTGCACACAACCCCCCCGCCCCCACTGAGTGATTGACACATGACAACCAAGCGAAGCTTGCTCACCTCTTTGACGTTTTGATAGTTTTGGTTGTTCTTCTCTCCTTTCTCCTTCTTGGGGGCGCTGTCCTCCACCGCTGCCTGCAGGAAGCACAGGGCAAACCAGCATGCGAGACAGGCTGATGTGACACGGGAAACCACTTTCAAATAAGATTATTCAGTGGCGAGGCGTAGGGGACTTTCCCAAATGACTTATATATATATTAAAATATATATTAAGGATGCTTCGATCGATCAGCCAATGATCATTATTGACTGCTTTCGATGTAATCGCAAATCACTGATCTGTGCTTTTTTTTGTAATTTAAGTGCCAATAACTGCCATCGTCAGACCACATCTCAGCAAATTTTGTCCTTCCCTATCAAATTGCTCTCGAAGGGGCAGTTAATTTTTAAAGTCCACCACGCGGAAGTTGTGGGTTGCAGTCCAACTTACAGGTACTGTTCTGCATGCATATTTACAAAAATAGGACAAGGAGAGAGATTTGTGCTACCTCCACTTTCTCTTTCTTGTCTTTCTTTTCCTTCTTGCCGTCTCCACCTCCAGAGGTTTTCTTTTCCACCCATAGCTCAGATTTTTCCACCAATGTCCTAAGACGGTCCAGGTCCGATTTGATCTTCTTATAGTTCTCCACATCCTGAGACGAGATGAGTAGCTGGACCTGTGCAAGGGAAAAAAGATCTGCAAGGTTATGAGGTTAATGTATTATAGATACAGAGCTCGATTGAATGCTGCAGGACTATAAACAAATTTGCATTGAGAAGATGCAATACTATGAGAAGAAAGAGCTTGGTAGCAAGTCAACTGAAATCCCTTGAAGTCTGTTTTTGAAACCATTCTCATCTTGTGAGCGCTACCTAATGCAACTCCCTGCAACATTACAAAACATGCTTATTTATTTAACTGGGTTGCCGATAAATTGTCCATTGTCGTGATTTTAAGTTTGAATGGTTGTACATGTACTCTTGCTGTGATTTACCAGACGTACGACACAAAAATGAATTGAAAGAGGAGGAGAAACGGATCATGTTCGTTTTCCACCCTACACTTTGAGATTTTGCAGTGTATACGTGTGTGTGAACAAGTGAGCAACCTGCTTAAAGGTGTGAAGCACTTCCTGCCTCTGGCTGAAGTGTCTGAAGAGCAGCTGCAGTGCGCCTGAGACCAGCGGCGCATAGTCGTGCATCGTCAGGTGGATCAGCACGCGCAGGAACATGCGGCCTCCTTCGTCGTCCACCTCTAGAATGCTGTTGCCTTTCCTGTGGACACGGATACAAACACACCCACAGAGTCAGGCGTAAATCTACATTTATGGCACTCTCCTACATACCCGACTCCAAACATGGCTTCGGCCTGCTCTCCAATGTGCTGTAGGTTGATGGAGGCTGGACAAACAGAAACTCATTACTTTGGAGGTTTTAAACATCACTACCACACCCCTGGACTCATTTCCTTCGCGAGATAACCTGTACCTGCCTGCTCCATACTGGTGGTGGCATCAGCATCGGCCAGCGGGTAGACATCCACAAATTCCTTCTTGAAGACGGACAGCAGGAAGGAGAGCCGATAGTCCAGACGCACATTAAGGATGAACTGATGAGGACATGACAATCATCTACCACATGGAGTTGTCGAGCGCCAGATGACTATACATAATCTCATTTCAGAAGTTAACGGACAATTAAAGAGTATTATACAATCAGAGTGATTACTGTACTGTGCATGAAAAGTGCTCCAAATGTTAATTATTGTCAATCATAATCATTGAAATTATGTTACAGTCAATGGACAGCAGAGAAGTAGAGAAAGACTCCAATCACAATCTCACTAACCTGCATGATTTCCAAAATCTTCAACTTCGTGTCCATAACTGTCAGGTCCGTCTTGTCAATGCTGTCTTTGGCCCCGCGCTGTCCATCAAGTGCAAGCCCCGCCCCCTGTGCCCCCACCCCACCAAATAACGACTGCTTCCTACTGAGGACCATGGTTGTCATTATCTGGCCCATGCCGTGGATGGAGCGTTTTACATTCTTCCCTTATGGGTAGAAAAAGAGTGAAAAGAGTGAGACTTCTTACATTTTACAATAAAAGCATTAAGGCTCGTCACCTGATCCGTCATCATGGAACACCGGGGCGCCTTGCGAAGGGTTGGGCCCGCAGTCGATGATGCCCAACAGTGTTCTGGTAAGGCGAAGCAGCTCAAAGAAGCTGTAGAAGCCAAAGTAGATGAGATGTCGGGCCAAGCTCACCACCTGCACCAGAAATAGGAAGTCAGAGAAAGAGAAAGAAAGTAGAGGAAGTTCAAGCGTCGCCAAAGGCCCCGCTGACCTCATAAGTCAGCTTATTTTTTTCCACATCGTGAAAGGGAAGCTCCTCGTTCAGCACATTATTTAGATACTCCTCCATGAAGGCCATGGTGTTGGCAAATCGGTTCTTCTTGTTGTCTCTGCTGTCATCCATGTTGGAGTCATAACTTGGGGAGAAGAAAAACACCTTTCAGTTAGGACGTCTTTTTTTACAATCTCCGACTGTCATATGTACAAATACTTCTATATTAGCAAGCTATCTTTAAACTTATCAAGTGTAAAAGTAAAAAATGCAAACTCCCCCTTTAACAGTATATATTAATAGTTATCAAATTTCAATCATAATCTGGCAATGTAAAACCCTGCTGGGCATAAAACACCCATCACTGCACGGCGAGAGACCCCTCCCATGCCCAAGCCAGTGATGCCAGATACTGACTCCTTGATAGTGATGGAGGTGGGGATCTCAGTCCAAAGTCGGGCAAATTTGACAGGCGTGACCAGTTCCTGCGGGTCTCGGTCGACGTGGGCGTGCAGCATCAGGCGGCAGAAGGACGCCCTCAGGTCGAAGGGCAAGGTCTCATCTATCATGCACAGGAAGATGAGCTCCACATCTAGTTGCTTTGAGATCTCGTCAATGGCCAGGTATTGACGATCCAAACACATCCTTGCAAAAAGCTTCAGCTGATATCTGCGCAGATGACAAACAACATCTTGACCACCTTGGACACTCAATATATGAGCACATCTTGATAATGATGAACCTTAGAAGTTTTGCAGGATACAAGTAGTATTGTCACAAGAGTAAATAGGTCTCAGCAAATTTTCACCACATGAGCAATTGGCCAAATCCAGAAAAGCCTCCTCTCTCCTTGCTAAGACTTTCCAAGTGTCTCTGCGTCTCATTAGATTGTTTTCTACTCATTTAACATCTCATCTCTCTCATCTCATTTTCTGAACCGCTTTATCCTCATTAGGGTCGCGGGGGTGCTGGAGCCTATCCCAGATGACTCTGGGCCAGAGGCGGGGAACACCTTGAATCGGTGGCCAGCTAATCACAGGGAACAAGGAGATGGACAACCATGCACACTCACACCCATACCTAGGGGCAATATAGAGTGTCCAATTGGCCTACCATGGAATGTGGGAGGAAACCAGAGTACCCGAAGGAAACCCACGCAGAGAACATGCAAACTCCACACAGATGGACGTGACCTGGATTTGAACCCAGGACCCCAGAGCTGTGAGGCAGACGCGCTAACCACTCGCTCCACCTGGCTGCCTGCTCATAACTAAAGAATGAGGAGCAAAGAGAAACAATCTTTGTTTTATGATAAAAGATTTAACTTTAAAAAATGTCTTGAGTTATCATTTAGGGGGAGGATGAGGAGTGTGGCAGGTATTAACTTGAATTAAATTATTTTTTTTAAATGTATTCATGATACGAGCACATTCAAGTTATGAGCTCATATCATGAGGGGCAAGTGTCTTACAAAAAAGTATTAAGGCTGTGTACAACTCAAATGGTTTGAATGTCTATGACTGTTAATGAATTAAGAGTAGAAAAAATAATGTTTGTGGTTTTTTTAAGATCCTTGATGAACTATTGGAGACAGAGAACAGAAACACAGAGTTTGTGAGATCGAGACAACAATTTGCTTTTGGGGAAGAGAAACAAGATGTCTGACCTGTAGTAGGTAAGAACATTCTCGTCATGGGCATTGCCCTGTCGGGCCTCCTGAGCGAGCTGCCTTATGCTCTTTTCCTGCTTCTCATTGTTCTTGTCAGCCCACACCAGCCACACCTATGAAATACAAACAAGAATTGTGTAGGTCCCATGATAAGAACTTGCAGTTGGCACTGACGTGTCTGTCCTTGGCCATTTGCCTGTGAAAAAAAGAAATAATGCAACAAAATTGCAAAAAAGCTGTGTTTCTGTGGGCCAATGTCTGATAGTTTCAAAATGTGAAATATAAAGATGATGTTTATGATGATTCAATCACTGAAGTAGTGTATGTTGCTAAAGTTTTCTTAGAGAAAAGTCAAAGTGAACAAAACAGATCAAATTTGCTCAGGAAGACTTCAGTACCTCATCTTCGTCTACATAGTCGTCCATTCCCATATACTGAGTGGGGATTTCGCCAGGTGCCGCTTCTTTGGGCATCCGACGCCTGTAATCAGTCCAATTCAACATTTTTAGAAAACCCGAAACATGTTTATGGTTGTAGTATACTCATTAAAATCATAATTCTCTCCACAATCACAGAGTTTGAGGCTCTCTGGGACTCTGCAGACCACCCAGACAGTCGTCAAAAATATTGAACGTTAACCTCTTACAATTATTGGTTCAAACAGATGTTTGAGGGTGCCAGAATTACTATTTGCACACCCTTCCAAGAGTACAATAAGGCTGGTTCATCTTCAAGGATGATAATCAGACCATTGTTCTTTATGAATGCAACATTTTGCATTACTCATTTATCTAGAATGGAAAACAAAAAGCATCTTTCCCACGCGACGTCCCCGATCTCATCCCACTCACTCGGTTTTGATAAGGATGTCCTGGTTTTTGGGTTCTAGCACACACTTGCAGATGAGCTCCTGAGTGACGGGGATGGCCACATTGTTGGAGACGCACAAGTCTGAGAGGTAGTCCAGAAAACTGAGGAGAAGCAGCATGAGTGAAGTTTTAATCTCTCTGTCCTCCAAACCAGCTCCCATGCCACATTGACCTTACCGAGGCTCACGATTCTTGCGAACTAGGCTGACGAAGGTTTCCACCTCGGTTTTGGTGATGTGCTTCTCCAGCAGCTTGCGGTTGTTGTGCAGCAGCGCGGTAATGGTATCCTCCGCAAGGATGTCGTAGCCAATCTGACCCTGCATTAGGCCAAACTGCTTGGCAATGTGCTCCTGAAAAAAAAAAGATAATGGTAGCAGGATGATGACTTTGCTCAATCAACCATCAACAAATGATCACAGTCAACTATATTTCATTACAACAAGCAACCTTTGTTTTCAACTTAAAAAAGAAAAAAAATCTTCTTATACTTTGATACACTATGACCACCCGCGCGGCAAATGCACACGCATCAAAACGTATATCTTCTCTCTAAAAAAAAAAGTTGTGAGGTGTACGTAAAATACAAGCACAAAAGACTCCCGTAAATGGCTGTTACCTGATTTTTACGGTAGTCCTCCTGGGAATGTCGAAGTACGCGATAGCAAAGTCGGAACATGTACTGGTAGGGAGAGTTCTTCTGGTCGGCCAGCTCCTCCAAACGTAGGAGAGGCCCCTCACCTTTGCTGCGGTCCTTGAAAGGAACCTTGAGGATGCCAAATATCTGAAATGGATGTAATATCAAGCAAATATGTTAATTATAGTTGTATAGAACATTAATATGTAAAATATGGATTCAAAGTTAGTTCATTTTTTTTATTAGAGGCCTGATTTACTAAAGATTTGCACAAATAATAATGCAATATTGATTCTTCATCCAAACAGAGATGGAATTCCTACTTAAACGACTACTACTTTACTACCCCATCTGAAAGTACATACTTCATGGTTAGTTTATTTAAAATATTAAATGAATAAATATTGAAGAAAGAACAGTGTTCACCAAACATAATTAAATTTTGGGAGTTTTACCTGCTTGAGAATGTTTTGCTCCCTCATCAGCTTTTGCCTCTCACGGTTAACTGTAGTTATAGTGACATCCAACACGGGTTGACCACTATTGATGCTGTCTGCTACGAAGAAGACCACATCCTCTAGCAGCTTGATGGCAAAGCTATCAAGGAAAAATACGAGCTCACAGGTAGAACATTATGACGCACTGAATAAGAAACAAGAGTCTCACCGGCGGTCGTTCTGGCTGATAAAACCCTTACTGAACTGGTCCACAACCGTGCTCAACATGGCGCTCGCATCATTGGCAAAATCTAGATCCCGAATCTCCATCACGGGAACCGAAACGATGGCGAAAGCCTCCTTGTCCTCTTTAGTGGGGCATGTCCCTAACTGCAAGGAGGACAACGTCAAAGTCGTACACCAGGGATAGAAAAATGTTGTTTTAAGGGCCACATTTCATTTACTATTATTTTTAAACAGACAGATGGCCATTTCTAAGTGAGTTTTAAAATTCAGTAGATTGGCTTGGCATTTTGACAAATTCAGAGTTCATGGTTCACTCGGGGTTTTAAAAATGAAAACTGGTGCTATTTATCCGGCTTTCCAGGAATCGAAGAGAGGCAGACCAACCATGAGTCTGATGGGTCTCTCCTCATCAATATCGATAGGGACGTTGGTGCTCTGGATCCAAGTGTTGGTGCAAAGGTGCCTCAGGCGGACATACGAGTTCCTGCAAGAAGGTGCTCATTTTACTTTCTGCTTATTTTATATTGAAAGGCCAACAGAAAGCGTCTGCTACCGCGGAACAAAGGAGTCGGTCTTCTGTAGAGTGGTCGGGTCCAGTTCAAAGAGCGCAGCAATGTCATTGCCATGCGTCATGGCCACCAGCTTGTACTTGATCCTCTCGCCGTGTGACCGCTTGTTGCCGCGGCTGCCTTCGGGCTAAACATGAGCGAAAGGTCAGGCTGAGGGTCAAATCATAAGTCCACGACGTCTCCCGCTCACCAAGGAAGGCGCCTCTGGACTATCACCACGGTAACCAGGATTCTCCTGAAAGCACAAGTGGAAAAACCTTTTAGCCTTTGACATTTGTTGAGCTGTATCAATTTATACAGATTTTTACTATCCCCTATAATGGCGAAGCTCCACCATGTTCAAACAGAACAAACATGCAATGGTTACCTCTGCTGCCAAGTAATTTCCAGTGGCAAGGTGTTTGAAGCGGTACAAGCTGTTCCAGTGTCCCGCCCCTCCACGACACGGGTCATGATGGACAACCTAGAAGTGTGATTGGTAGAAAAGAAGAAAAAGAATGATCTCGTACAGACACACAGCGACACTACCAGACGAAGTACTTATCCAATTAAAATTTTCCCACCTCAACTTCCCACAGTGCATTGGAGCTGGTCGCGGATGTGGCCGACTGTCTCAAGGTGGTGCGGAGGAAAACGTGAATTTTGCTCTTGTACTCGTCGCACGTCAGAAACTTTTCCTGCTCTGCGTGAAACAAACGCACGACATCGCCCTGGGAAACACAATAATGTCCTGTTCAAACGCTCAATAGTTTGGGCCACATTGATTTTACATTAAGCTGTTATCTACTATATTAAAGAAAGGAAGAATCTTCCCATTGTGATGGACCAACCCTTAGTAACTGACTCTAGAATATCTTGAATATGACACCATTCGCACAACCTTTACAAATAAAATCCAATTTTTGCCCAAGAAAAATGGGTTGTACATTATCCTCTGTATCCAATTCACACGGGCTTTGTTTAAGAAGGAAAGAAAGTGTGGCTGGACGATTCGACTCACGCCTTTCAGTACTTCGTCCCTGTGGTCACTGAACATCATAAACAAGTTGATCTTCCAGCTGGTGTTGCAGTTGACAGAGTTGACCTGCAGAGGACCAACACATGCAAGCACGTGCACACAAACACAGACACACACAATGAATCAGACACATCTCTTACAGGTGACTCGCAACTGAAGTTGCAATCCCACCTCTTTACAGCCCGGGTGGTCGCTAAGCTCGTAGTCTGAAGCGTGAAGCGGCTGACCGGCATTGACAGGGTTCAAGATCACTTTGTCTCCAACCACCACCTGCCAGTGCCAAATCAACAGTTATTTTGTTTTTATTACTACTGACTTATCATGTAGCGCTAACACTCCATTGTTGCAAAAAATATCAAAAAGCCTGAAGCTGCTTTAACGAATTTTCTGACATTTACACAATAGTTACCACTTCAAATTACATGAGTTAGTTTTGGAAGTCCTAAATTATAAAAAGTGAAGATTAAATGTATGCCTCTTTATGGAAACCCATCGGTTTGAAGTGTATTTTATCTAGCGTTGGAATATATGTTACGCATCCTATCATGTGCATAAACACTACAAACCATTCTCCTAATATTTGATGGGGTATGCTTACATGGTCTCCATTGGCTCGCAGTTTCCAGAAAGGTTGTATGAAAAGCCAGGAGCCTTCATTTCCAGTACCGTCCAGCGTGACACGCATGGCATTCTTCTCGAGAAGTGCCGGCAGACGCTTGTTTACTGTGAGAAACTTATTGCTCTTCATGTGCAGCAGCTGCAGAAAAAGGAATTTAAAGGATGCCAAAAAGTCTTTATTGTAGTACTCTAATCTATTTTCTTCAATTTTACTGTATGTAAACATTATTATTAGCATGAAGAGCTACTAAAGTCATTTTCCTTGCCTATAGTCAGCTGGTATGGGCTCAGACACCCTCCCGACCATTGTGAGGATAAGCGACTTGGAAAAATGAAAGAATGTATACAGCAATTTTCCAATATTTGTATGTTATATGGGTAAAACGTCAAAATGGGAGTGTGTCCTGGTTAAAGTGTGTTATTCATGTAGTTATACTTGATTGCAAATATTTTTTAAAGTTTATTCTTTCTGGATAGAGTAGATTTTGAAACTGATCACGGTGCCTTTTTATGCAAGTATAGCTGCCTTCTTCCTCCGTGCCCTTTAATCTCAAGAGATGGCACAGAGAAAAGCTGTTTGGAGGTTAAAACTTCCTGTTCCTCAACCAAGCCGCACCAGACACACACTATATAAATAATGAAGTATTTTAATCTACAGGATACATATGCATTTGCTGCGGTTTAGAAAAATACTTCTGTCGTATGACCAGTTCTTGTCTGTCACTTTTTCGCCACTCCACCCCACTGCTGTTTGACATCTAGCTGGCCAAGCGGCGCTTTGTTTAGCTTGCTCCCCATACAATGTCCGTCTCTTTGCTTAGTTCACAACAGACAGTCACTCCGAACAAAGAGTTACAAGGGTAAATATTTCAATTGAATTAGCTACATATATAATATTAAATAAAAATGCATGGTGCCTGATGGAAAAATAAATAAATAGCGACATACAATTTTTGTACAATGAAATGAGGCCATGTTAAATTGTAGATGAACATATTCAAGTTAACCATTTCACGATAACAGCCAAGTCAAGTCTCGGAGGCTTAGCCATTTATCAGTAAAGCAATCTACCCAATGATACAAAAATAACTATGGACACACACACACACACACACACACACACACACACACACACACACATATACACAAGCACACACACGCGCGCACCTTTGCACAGGAAGCTCTAGCTTTATCATCATACTGAGTACGACCACACCCACAGTGAGCATGTGTGTGTACTCTACGTGGGAACGTTGAAAGAAAGTCAATATTAACTTCAACAAAAGAAAATAAGAGTGTGTTTTGTACAGTACATGATTACACATGTCCACTTTCGCAGAGGAATAAGCATTTCCAAGGTGAGATGGGAGGGGCCAATGTAAACATACAGCACGGTTGATTGTTTCAACATTTAAAACATAACACTTAAGAGAAAGTTGCCAAATTGAGTACCTGTATGACGGTTCCATACTTGACCACATCTCCATGAACCTTCTTGTTCTCGGTCTCATTCTGCTTCTGCTCCAAATTGGATGCATGCTACAACACACGCAAATTAAAAAACACACACATTTGTTCATGTTAAAACGACAACTTGAACAAATACCTGCTCAAGAGTTAAACAAGCAGTTCCAAAACAAGACCACCCATTCAGTGACGGTGGTTGGTTTCAGTTCTCATTTTAAAACAGACACAGAACTCATTTTACACACGGTCAGGTTGACAGCACAAACTGTTTGTTCAGTTGTCTTCACTGTCATATTCAAGCATTTAATGACTGTATTATTATTCATAAAGCAAAATTACATGAGGCAGGAACATGTTTGAACTGGAATATTTATCCATCTATCTATTAAAGCTTGAAGTAGAATTCACTCTTTAACAACTGTTACAAAAAAGTCAGACATGCTCAATACAGGTCAACCAGTTTGAAAAAAATGACCCATCAAAAAGCCTAGTAGTCAATACAAAAAATATACATTCATCAATTATACTGTCTTGCTATTGGATTTGTGTTTATTGACATACAGGTAAACTAGTCAAGCTTTAAAGGAGGGACCATGGGTCAGAACCCCTTTAGCCAATCACCAGTAGTCAATCTTGTTTTTTCCCCAGGGGATACTTTTCAAAGCAAAAGGTATACGTGTACTCTATGTAGTGCCAGGTTCTGTTTGTAGACAAGGTAACAAGTGGCCAATTCTGGAACAAACAAACTTTGCACGCTAAGTTTGGATGTTTAGAATTCTGAAACTAACAGACCACGGTCCCAATGCGCAGTGGCTTTGAATGTCAGTCAGAAACTACTCTTCATTGGGATTTTTTTTCCTGATACATCAGAAAGTCATTGGGTCATTCTGGGTGTGTAAATTTGCTATTACACTGTACTGTTTTGCAAAGTTAGTGGTTCAATTGGAAAATACCTGAAGTTTTTGCAGCAGAACCACATCGCCAATCTTGTCTTTCTCATGTTTCGCCTGTTTTGCCTTCCAGAACTGCTTCTGTGCAGAGTAGCGACTCATTGGGCAAACCTTGAAGAGGCAATCTGTTGATGGGACAAATTTTAGCTTGTGTTAGCACAGGTTGGCATGGTATCGTCAGCATAGGAAGTCTAAATTAGTGTGTTTGCACATAATAGCCTGCTATCATACTATAGCAGACCCCGGAAAGGCAATCTGAAGCCACATGCATTAGTATTGTTTCGCACATTAACACACTGTATGTTATCAGAAAGTTGTTGAAAAGAAAGATGTTGAAGGAGATAAAGCATCTGAGTCATAGTTATGTAGGTAAAGAAAATATTTAGTGAAGTAACAATACAAACGCTGATTTGGAAAGTAATCTGCAGAAACTGTTTTTTATTTAAAAGCAACAAAGAAAAATCAATTAGAGGACCTGGAGATTAATTTTAAGAAAGTTTAGATCAATTTAAATGTGAAATTATTTTTTGGTCCACTGAAAAAAATGGGTAAAAAAAATGTCTACATATTTTTTACGCTGCTCCTGAACAGGACAAAAAGATTCAAAACCAGGTTTTTACCTAGAACTCATGGAGTACTCAACTCACACTCATTCATTGATTTTCCGAACTGCTTATCCTCACAAGGGTCGTGGGGGTGCTGGAGCCTATCCCAGCTTATTACGGGCACCAGGCTGGGGACACCCTGAATCAGAGAGCAGCCAATCGGAGGCCACAAGGAGATGGACAACCATACACGCTCACACACCTAGGGGCTATTTAGAGTGTGCACCTAGCCTACCAAGCATGTTTTAGGAATGTGGGAGGAAAGTACCCGGACAAACTCACGCGAGCCCGGGAAGAACATGAAACTCCATACAGAGAGGACCAAACTGGTGTTGAACCCTTGACCCCAGAACTGTGATAGCAATGTGTCTCCTTTAATTGGCTGTTTTGGTTGGAGTCAGTCAAAGCGCCCAAGCAACACAAGTGCCACCAAATATGGTCGTCCTTCCCGGTGAGCAGGAAGCCAGCTTGCCTACATGCTCGGCCGCACATTTGCCTGCTTTTGGTTCATTTGCATCCCCACCTGAGTCATGTGACCCACTTCAACCTGATGCCACAGGGATGCTGTGATTGTTGACATGCAACATTTTGCTTTGCACACACCTGACATGACACATGTAATGGACGACCATCTGACCTCTGAACTTCTTCGGAGGGTTTTCCAGATCTCCAGCAGCTGGTTCCACCACACAGCGATCATCTACCAACCTACACACACAGACAAAAACACAAAGATGTAAAGCAGGGACTGGAATTGGTCAGGTGCTATGTTCCAGAAATTACTTGTGTGCGTGTGTGTGTGACTAGCGTCAGTAAATGTTTAAAAAGTCAAATTAGCGACAAGATTCTAGAAGTGGTCCAAGCGGCCTGTCTCACAGGTTTGACGAGTTCATACCTGAAGGCGACACACGCTGGACGGTTGTGGTTGAGCTGAAGGATGTTTGCTGCCAAGTCTACATTAACATCCTAATTTGCAATGAAATGAGCTGGCTGGTTTTCTAATTCACTTGTCAGTTTGGTTTGTTTTACTCAAGCAGATTAGTAAACTTTGTGGAAAGGGAGGAGGCCTCAAACTACAGGGAAGATATATTTGCAGTTTTCATTAAAACTTAAGTTAGTTCAAGAACTTAAAAGTACCCCTAACAACACATTTCTATTTTTTCCCCTCCACCACTGTATTCAATGGTGGTTTGGCCACGTTAGGTCAAATTTTCCTATTTGTGCTTTTTAATTTTTTTTATATATTTTTTAATAAACCTGCTTTGTGCACATTTCACCTTAGCGCAATCGCCTGTTAACATTTTGGACAAACCCATGCATAGCCTGTGAATTTATCCCCAGTTGTCAACTAAAAAATATATATGCTTCTCAGGACCAATATTGTGCAGTTTAAAACATTTCTGCACATATAAATTAATTTAGATAAACATTGTAGCCAAATAAACGTTAATTGAAATCCGTTTGAAAATGACACACGTCTCGTATTCAAACTTAAAGTTGAATTCCACCCAAAAAATGTTGAGAAGGTTCTGACAAACTACACTTTGGGAAGATAGCATAACATCGCAATACAATTAAAACAATTATAAATCTCTAAATATCACATGCAGTATTACATGCACACAATAATTGACAGTGCTTTTTTTACAATGTGTTACAGCATAGGAATAAATAACAAAGCCATCTGTATGGAGCTTAAAGTTCCCATTTTAACACTATCCTCAGTAACATTAGTGGAAATGACAAACAATTATGGACCCAAACCCAAGCCCCCAGCACATCATTCCTCATTTTAATAATACCAACTTGTCCTTTGTGTACATATGTTGGTAAAACCTTACCCCAAGGAATCTTCAAAATATAATACTGGCTGCTAAATTTCCAGTCCAGGCTTGTATCTCAGTAACAAGTTGACAGCGCGGGATTAAAAACAATACACATATGTGAGCCTTTACTCTAACACCAGACATTTTTTGCTCTGTGTCTAGTAGAGAAATCAATGTAATCACTATCTTTTAAATATATTTTCGACATGATGTATGAATAGACTCTCACTTTAGGGTTTGCCTCTAAGTTTTTGGCTGATGCTTTTGTGAGCTGATTCACCATCCTAGGTGTAAAGATAACAGTTAACTTATTTTTTTAAAGATACCAGCTAGAGCAGATTTCACACGCAAGCTACTAAATGCAATAGCCCGGGTGACAGGGTGTTAGAAATTCACTGTGAGGGTCTCACATGGATTTCTATTTATTTTAATAAACCTTGGTTACTTCATTAATAATAATTTAAATATCTTTCAGAATTGAAAAGCTGCAGAACAGCACAGACGATTGCCATATATGTTATTTTGGAATTTACTTACCAATTGTCTGGTTTTGTTGAAACAACATCAACGTTCATGCATACATAACCACTAAACCTCAATCCTACTCTAATCATTTATCTGGAGTTTATTATATTCTACAGTTTAATACAGTTATCCAGTTTTGTTTTTTTTCCCCCACTGCTTTTTTTTTAATCAATGAAGTTGTACACCACATGCAACAATGGTGATGGGAAAGTTTGTGAAATCATCTTGGCATGGTTTTATAAATAAAGTGTGTAAACATTTTAAAACTTATGGGAAAGTATACACAAACTAAAAAATATAGTATACACATGAACACACTGAGATGCCCAAGTTTACTCTTGTTTAGTGTTCACATTGACAAGACAAAGTGCGCATGGCGTGCGTCCGTGTGTGTGTTGCGTTGTGTTGTGTGTTGTGTGCCCGTGTGTTTGGGCGCGTGCGCTCACCCAAGGGTGCTGATGAAACCATTGACGGTGCCCTCGGCGAACAGGGACACCAGGTCCCCGATGTGCAGGAAACTGGACGCGGAGTCCGACATGTTGACTCTGCAACTCGGAGCGACCACAAAGTTTGATCCCCCTTCAGGCGAGCAACTCCTTCATGCTTCGGTTCGGTTGGAGGCAAGTAGAAGTCCGCGATCAAGTCGTGCACTTTGCAGAGTATAGCTAACAGTCCGCTCCGCACCACCCTGTTGTTCCAAAGCAGGAAGTGAGTGGAGGTGTCAAGACCGCCGGACACGCCCCCTGCTTCAAACAGCACGTGATCTGGCTCCAGAACTTTGCCGCTAACCTGACACACCTGCAACTCAATGCATTCGGAGGGGCGGGTCAATACAATCACCATTCATTCATTTTCTGAACCGCTATATCCTCACGAATGTCACGGGGGGTGCTGGAGCCTATCCCAGCTGGCTTCGGACACCAGGCGGGGGACGCCCTGAATCGGTGGCCAGCCAATTAGAGGGCACAAAGCGACAAATTACAACCATTGATGCTCACACTCATACCTAGGGGCAATTTAGAGTGTTCAACCAACCTACCCTGCATGTTTTTGGGACGTGGGAGGAAACCAAAGTACCCAGAGAAATCCCACGTAAGCCCAGGGAGAACATGCAAAGTCAACATTGGAAGGACCTGGGATCGAACCCTTGACCCCAGAACTGTGAGGCCGACACGCTAAACACTCCGCCCACCGGGCCGCCTGGTACAGCACTTGTCATTAATCATTTCTATAAATGATTTTCTGGTTGGGAAATAATGCTGTAGATCAAGGGTTGGCCAAGTCCGGTCCTTGAGAGAGACTATCCACCTTAACATTTGTATCATCTCTTGTTCAAAGAATCAGCATTTCTTCTGTCCTTAATTTAATCACTGCCACTTACAACAATAAACCTCCAAACTAATTGAACTGTGAGTGATTGCCAACCCTCAGTTGAAACGGAGCTGATGTTGTAGGCTGGTGAAACCATTTTTTGCCAGAGTTCTGATAACACCCAGTGGGTGGTGTGACTCAGAGTGAATTGGACAGTGTGTAGGTTCTCTGGAAACCCCAAGATGGAAGTCCCTCTTTTCTCCAATGTGGACATCGGAGTCCAAAAAAGGCAACGCATTATCTTCCACAGCAACACGTGTGACCTTGGTGTTTTGGTCCAATGACTTGATATGCTTGTGAAGGCTTGCACTTCAAGCAGTGATGTTAGATTGGGCGAGTTTTCGCCCAATTGGGTAATTTTAGAAGACACAGGGCGGGTAGAAATACATTGGGTGGGTTGATCAAACCTACAATGCTTGTTTACATTACACCAGCATCTTGTCTTCTTTGTTCTCCAGGTTTAGCGTTTGTCTTCAAACATAGCGATACCCTTCGCGGCTGGGGAACGCCTCCGATTCGCTGCATGAATAGTTGACTTTCCACACAAAAGCCAGACTAATCTGTCCTGCCTAGCATGCATGAACTGATGAAGCCTGCTCTGAGAAGACATGAAACATTTTCTAAGAACAGAGCCACAATAGTCGAGTTGGGATTGATTTAATTCACTGAGAATCCAAAAATGAGCTGTTATACCTATAAAATTCAATTATTCTTATTCATTCATTTTCTGAAGAATTTATACTTACTAGGGTGGCAGGGGATGCTGGAGCCTAAGTGAGCCAACTACGGGCACCAGGGGGGAACACCTTGAATCGATGGCCAGCCAATCACAGGGCACAAGGAGACAGACAACCATTCACACTCACACTCATACTTAGGGGCAATTTAGAGAGTTCAACTACCCTGCCCTACATGTTTTTGGGATGTGGGAGAGAACCGGAGCACCTGGAGAAAACCCACACAAGCCCAGAGAGATGATAACCCCTACAGTGAGGACTGACCTGGGCTGGAACCCTCGACAGCAGAACTGTGAGGCACTAACCAATCGTCCACCAGACCCATTTATTGAAAAAAATAGGAAAAAGTTCAATTGTTTGTTCATGATTCTGGAACGTGATCCTCTTTAATGGTATCAAAACTCCGAGGTTGAAATATGTTATGCCTTTTCCCCCCCTGAAAATCTTACTATGTGAATATGTACAACATTTTCACTTTCTGAAATCACTGATAAACGTATTGAACTTTTTCAAGATGTTGAAATACGTCGGGAGCATGTGTTTGTTTACAGCTCTTAACATTAACTTTCTAACACATGCACACGCAGAGACACCAAAACCTCCACACACAGACACACACCCCTTATATGGGAGGAAAGGTGAATGGAAAATTCTGGAGTGTGAAGATTCCATATTTGTGTCAAATCCTGGTTAAATCTGCTCGGCCCCTCAGCTTAAAGCAAAGTACATGTATATTTTTAGCTTTAAAGGACTTGAGTGGTGATTCTTCTGCAAGTTGAGGAGCACAATATTTGTACAGCATAGTCATCAAATAATAACATTTAAACGCTGTTCAAATGTAAATGCAAGGTAATACCCGTAATTTTTGACTGCAAACTCACTTTTGAATTTACCAAATGCCCAATGCAGTCACTGATTAAATAAAGAAAAAGCAGGAATTGTTCCAAAAATAACCCGGAGGAGCCTTAAGATTCTGCTTTTCCTCTCAGTGCCCATCTTGGCTGCACTTACCAACACACACACACATGCGGGTACATGCACCCTCACAGACAAATGTGCATCAGATTTATAACTTTTGGCAATTACACAGTTAGATTGTTTGCTGCATCACCACGGAGACCACAGAACCACATAGCCACACACTGTTCTGAGCAGAATACAGATAGCTATGCTGGTGTCGCCTGGAACCTAATTGTGTTAATTCATAAATTATAAATAATCTTGGCGGCCCAGCGGCTTGAGTGGTTAGCACGTCGGGCTCACAGTTGTGGGGTCCTGGGTTCAAATCCAGGTCGGACCACTTGTGTGGAGTTTGCTCTGGCCTGCGTGGGTTTACTCTGGTTTCCTCCCAAAACATGCATGGTAGGCTGATTGGACACTCTAAATTGCCCCTAGATATGAATGTGAGAGTGATTGTCCGTTGCCTGCGATTGGCTGGCCACCAATTCAGGGTGTCCCCTGCCTCTGGCCCGAAGTCAGCTGGGATAGGCTCCAGCACTCTCCGCCACCCTACTGAGGATAAAGCGGTTCAGAAAATGAATGAATGAATGAATGAATGAATGAATGAATGAATAATCTATCCCACCGTTATATCAAACACACGCACACACACACATACAGCTTATGCATGCACTCTTACACACTGTTTGCATTCCAATGGACCACGATTCCTGATCATCTACAGCACGGGTGGCCAAGTCCGGTCCTCGAGATCCCCTATCCAGTCTGTTTTCCACCAACACACCTGAATCAAATAATCGGGATCGGTATGAGGCTTCTGGACAGCTTGCTGATGAGTTGATCATTTGATTTAAGTGTGGTAGAGGAGGGAGATATGGAAAACAGACTGGAAAGTCTATCTTTAAACAGAATAGATCAAACACCACCCCGCTACTGTATTTCTTGCACACAATGTTGTCCTTTCATCCATTGCAAAAAGACTCAATAACTCTGCCTTCAACAAAAAAACACGGCCTGTTCTGGCAACCTTTTTACACCTGAATAGAATAGTAATGAGGGAGTTTATATCCAACAACTCATGTCGAAAGACGATAGGCCCTCTGGAAGGCATCGTAACGACTGCCAATATGTATTCGTATGGAAAGAACAAACTTGTTTGTCCTACTTTTTTGATGCACGAGATTTTTTTAGGAACCCCTCTTACAGAAGAGCACTTTAAATTTAATGGTAGTCGTGCACTCTGGAATTGGGAACGTGGTGCTCTCATCACAAAAAGTTAAACACTGCTCTCCAGTGGCAAAAATATTCAGCGCAACTTTCGGGGAGCTCAGCGACAATATTTTTCATCAGGACATCAGAGCACTTTTCATGGAAAATTGGCGAGAAGGATGAGCTGTAAAATGCAGTTTCACGATTATATTTTATGTCCTAAAATGTTTGATAAAAGGGTTTGGACAGCAATCGTCGTCAATGGCAGGAGTTTAGTTAAGACAGTACTTTTATCTGATGTGTCTAAAACGCATAATTAATCAGACGTTTGTCTTTTACTAATATTCCTCAGTATTTATATATTTAAGATAACAATATCTGGTGCCTGGGCTTGGAGAATGGATTTGATTTAGTTTCTATTTTGCACATTCCTCGTGTGGGTGTTTTATTTTGACATAGCCGGAAGTCCGTCCTCTTACATTGCCGGAACGTTTTCTCGTAGGAAAGGCGTCTCGTAGTAAACAGCAGCGAAAAGGTGAAAAAGACTAAGTCGGTTCGCGTGTAAAAATCACCGACACTAGACGTCCTTTAATCTCCGAAGCTCGAGGTCGACGGCGCAGATCGGTAGTCCGTCGCTGGCCCCGCTTGTCACTTGGACAAATTCTCGTTCGGGGCGTCAGCCAGTTTGCTAGCAAGGGGAGCCGCCTTGCTTTAGCATCAGGGGAAGCAAATCGGTTAGCATTGGCCTGAACAGCGGACGACCAAGATGATAGCGCTCATCAACAAACTGCTGGACTGGTTCAAGGCGCTCTTCTGGAAGGAGGAGATGGAGCTGACCCTGGTGGGCCTGCAGTATTCGGGGAAGACCACCTTCGTCAACGTGATCGCGGTAAGAAGGCTAAGGTAGCGAGCAGCTGTTAGCATCAGGCTGGCTCCATCCGTTGTTGAGCCGATGACCTCAACGGCTTCATGTTAGCCTTTGGATGGAACCTCTTGCTTTATCAATATAATAATCTACTTTAACCAGTCTTTTCTTTGCTACAAGAGCATACTCGTTTGATTTCGAGCTAAACCCTGCGTTCTCGTGGTTTCCTCACATCAGCACCGCTTAGTGATGGGGGAAATGGTCGGATGGTCGTAAAGAACAGAAACCTCTTCTATACTCCTTTTGCGTGAGATGCCCATTAGCTTTAAATATAGTCGGGGGCATTATTTTGTTATTGAGGGGAAAACTCGTTCAGATTGCCGTCATCGATAGTCAAAAAATGCTGACAAACACCTTTAAAATTTTGGCTTTTTGGCAAAATGCTTCCATCGCTTTTATAACAACTATATGACCCTATGAAATAGAAAAAAAATCCTAATTTTTAACTGACAGGATCGTGTTTTGAACAGGAAATGTGTTATGGGCCATTCAGCTCAATAAGATCTTAATAGATATTGATTGAAAAGAGTGACACATGGTTGCTTTGACTGCCTTGTTTCAGTCGGGGCAGTTCAGTGAAGACATGATACCCACCGTGGGCTTCAACATGAGGAAGATCACCAAGGGAAACGTCACCATCAAGGTGGGTCCCTGCTCTGTTTCTGAGACAGTGTCCTCAGTGAAAGGCTAAAGTGTGCCTGCGTTTTACAGCTGTGGGACATTGGTGGGCAGCCTCGTTTCCGGAGCATGTGGGAGCGTTACTGCAGAGGAGTCAGCGCCATAGTGTAAGTCATCCTCAATCTTTCATTATCTCTCCTTATCTTTATCATGTGTCGTTCCGGTAATCAACTATCGCAATGTTTGCAGATACATGGTGGACGCGGCCGACCCGGAGAAGATCGAAGCCTCCAAGAACGAACTTCACAACCTGCTCGACAAACCTCAACTGCAGGGAATTCCGGTGAGTGTGTAGGATTTAGCTTCAAATCCACGCAAAGCTAAATCCAGAGTCTGTGAATTCATTCCCTAACATTGACTTTGAAAGACATCCGATACGTTTGGACTGATCCTTCATCTCCTAGCTGGATTTGACATGGTATCGTATTTTCAGGTTCTGGTTCTGGGCAACAAGCGGGACCTGCCAGGAGCTCTGGACGAGAAGGAACTCATAGAGAGCATGTAAAATCACTATAAACCGTACAACTTTCCTTGCCTGTCCTCCATGTCGAAAGGTTCCTCATTGTGTTTTGCTGGTCTCCTCCAGGAACTTGTCGGCCATCCAGGACAGAGAGATCTGCTGCTACTCCATCTCCTGCAAGGAAAAGGACAACATTGGTAAACTGCAGCAAAAAATCAGAATCCAAGCAACAGAATGATTTTAGTGGGCCTTGGAAATTTCCACTGTTCCTGATTTTTCTCTTTGTGGTGTACAGACATCACCCTCCAGTGGCTGATCCAGCATTCCAGGACCAAGAGGAGTTCCTGAGAGTAGACAAGCCCCAAATTCCACACTCAAACCCAACCAGCCTTGCCAGACCCAAGCCCCTCCTCCCGTCTCATCCTTCCATTTTCATATTTCCATGTTGCATAAACTACACTACCCACGAGCCTCCCATATCTCACGCGCCAAGCTCCGAGTTGGGGGCGACCAGACGGGAAACAGGAAAAGCCTGCGGTCCCCGCTGGTCGTTTAATTAATCTCCATTTAACCGAGTCAAGTGTTTCTCAACAAAGAGTTTTAAAACTTTGTTGTCAAGTGAGATCATTAGCGCGTCGGCCATTTTGACCGGTCCTTCCGGCACACCACGGGAAAGATGAGCCTCCTCTTCCCCATCGACGTCATTTCTCCCTCATCCTTTCGTCATTCATCATTTGGTCACTTTTTTTCCTGTCCCTCCCTTTCAGTTTGATGTTTACGTCCCTTTGGAATTTTTTATTGCACTCTTGATTTTGTTTTTTGTAAGATAAGAATAATGATAAATGTTGATAAGCGTTTCATGTGTAACTACTTTTTGAGTTTTGTATTTTTATTGTTGTTGTGCTTTTTGACATATTGGCCGCCGGAGTCATGTAATGATGATCATGCTATTTATGTCGATAATAGATCAGCCTAGTTTATTTATCAGTCATGTGAATCAGACCCAGTGATCTTTAACGGAAGGTGTCGGCGAGTAGAAACGTGATCCGCTCGTGCTTCTCCAACGCAATGTGAGAAATGTAAAAGTTGGATTCATGTGGACTTAAGAAGAAATGTAATACGATGTTGTGCTCAGAGATGCGTCGTCAATTTGTCAACCCTCGCACCAAAATAAAACGTGGAGGAAATTAAGCGCAGCCATTGTAATGACAAGGTTGTTGTTTTTTCCACCTCGCAAACATAGACCTCTCAGGTGCACAACATCACTCGTCTGTGAGTTTTTATTTAGGAGAAAATGCCTTTTTGACGTCACACAACTAAAGTGAAAAATCTATGATATGGAAATGTGTCTTTTCTTCCCTTTGTGGTTTTTTTGGACACCGGCAAAACTATTTTTCAATGTCCACTTTACAAGACCAATGTCCATAACGATATTAGTAGAAAGTGACATTTACTGGTCAGGAAACAACCCTTAAAACAGGTGTAATCATTTCCATTTACTGAGTACTTTTCGATAAATGATCAATTCTTGACATTCTCAATCAGGATAATTAGTTTTCCTAAATCACAGTTCTGTCCTTGATGGTAGCGCCAATGTAATTTGTGGAATTCTTGGGCCAGTAAAACTGGTAAGATTTACCCGTGAAAACTAGATAAAATAGTTCTGTTATGACACCCTGGCTGAAGCTCTAAGTTACTTCTGGTAATATAAAGAACTTTAGTGCATCTGACTTAACATTCGTTCCAAACTGTCGGCACTCAGGACACAAATTTGATGTGTGTAAACATTATTGACACCATTATCACACCTCTCAGATAATCCTGATTTTCGTATTTAGATCCTTTGAACAACAATCTTTCTCATGTGGGTCATTTATACTAAAAAGTCATTCACGCTTAATGATGAATTTGGATGTGACCACCAGGGGGCGTCAGGGTTTGGTACCTAAGACTTCGGCCCTCAAGTCACGTCTGACGAGAACTTTCTCACACGCTCAAAGAAAATAAAAAAACAACAACACCAAAATAAAGAAACTTTTCTGCTCATTTGTACAGCTGACGTGATCAAACTAATAAAAAGCTCATCTCGTCTTCCTAAACCCAAACACCCTCTCCGCCCCCCTGCCACCGTCCTGTCACCAAGCCAACGCTCCCTCTTTTCTTTCAAGCATCCATGCATGTGTGTGTGTTTGTGTGCAAAGAAGGAGGCCCCAGTGTAATGCTTCCTCTCCCAAACTCCAACTCGCTCACCACCGCGACCCTGTGATCATCGTCATGACAACGGCAGCCCTCCTCCAAGCCAAGGATACCCCCTCCTCTATCCCACATCCCTGATTTTCCCACACAAAACCAACAATGTGATCCTGTTTGTGTGAGTGTGTCCATTTACGTGTGTGTTTTTAACCCATTCAGGGCCAGTGGTCATGACGGTGGACAGCAATACAAAAGTTGACGCATAAGACACATTATTTTTGACACTCGTGAACTTTAACCTTTAACCTCATGTTCCGTGACCACAAACAAAACTTGTTCCTTGAGCAAGGTAGATGATGGGAGATGGGCTGACTAAACTGAACGCTAACTCGTAAAATATAGGCTGGGCAGAAATCAAGAAGTCTGCTATCAATATTAATTGATTAGATACAGAAATTGATAGATCGGGCTCCAAAGTTAGTGTCCACGAGAAGAACAACTACTTGAGTGGCGACTTGACAGGCAGCCTTCAGTCTGACATTTTGACCTGATGGTTGCGTAAAAGAAAAGGTTCTGTCATTAACAAAAATCAATAGAGTTCATTTTCTTTCATTCATTTTACCTTCTGTTTATCCAAACTAAGGGTTGCAGGGGTGCTGGAGCTTATCCCACCCAACTTAGGTGGGTAGTAGGTGGCGGACACCCTGAATTGGTTGCCAGCCTTTTCCCGGGGTTCATCTTCTAGTGGTCATTAATTTTGACAGTAATTTTGAAAATATTTTGATGAAAACTTTTCAAAAGACATTTATTCGAATTAAGATTGGTGGTGGCGCTAGTGGAAACATTCATCCTAATTCATTAAGTGACTCTTTGTTTTCAATCAATAACAAAACATTTACTTTAGATTTAAGATATATAATGTAATTTTTGGAGGCAAATATTCCTTCATACCTAAAGTTTAAAGTCTTTATTGGTCAATCGGGCAAATTCATAAGACTTGTTTTTTTCACTTTTCATGTTAATACCAGGAAGGTCGTTGAGATTTACCGAGCTGACTCTTGTCCTTGAACATAACACCAGTAAAATAATTGATGAGAGACTTGAACCTGTGACCTTGCGTTGCATAACGCTGGTCTGCACCAGCACACATTAGGGGATGAATGGTCGCAGGTTTGTTGGGCGCTGTGTTGGTGGCTTCATTAGAGAACAGAGGCTGTCTGTTTTAGGGGATCGGACCAGCGGGCTAGCGCTCATCACTGCTAATGAGCTTGCTGCTTTTCCACGGCCGAGTCCGCTTGCTAAAGTTTGTGTGCTGATATCACACACATACACACACACACACACACACACACACACACACACACACAGCCTTTTCCAGTTTGACCTTTAACATCTTAGCTGTCAAGCAAACTGACTTCCTGCATGTGTGTCTGTTCCTAAATTCTCACACATGTCCACACACACACCCAGCACACAAACACACACACACACACACACACACATACACACACACACACACACACATACACACACACACACACACACACACTCATCGATGTTGCCAAAGGGAACCAAGAGTGGTGGGAAATGTGATGGGAGACTTCTTTTCAGCACAACTTTGTGCCTTGGTAATTGGAAAGCCAGATTGAGAGTTTCCCTTAGCGACGGGACGATTCTACTCATAAATATTATTTCGCTTATGATTTCTTTATATCAACAGTAAAAAAAAGTGATTTCATTCTCATATTATCAGCAGAATATTACAAACAGATGTTATCTCTAGAAATATTTTAATTTTGCATCTGGCAATTATGATGAAGGACTGTGAGACTTGATTGGAAAGTGATGACATCATCAGTGCTGAAATTCAAGTTATTTTTATTTACCATTGTTGACAGTCATTCTTTCACGAAACCATGACAACATATACCGTCACTTTGGTCACATGGTTCAAACAGGACCAGCAGGCCGTTAGTCTTCAAATGCAAACAAAGTATTTTGACGCTCACGTACAGTAAGTGCGTTAAAGTCAACTAGTCAAGGAGTTAATCTGACGTTCATCACGTAAAAAAAACAGCAAACAAAAGTCAAGTGACTGCAATGAAATGATTTGTGCCGACTCAAGTTTTACTACCTTGAATTTAACGATTTATGTTTAATACTTAAAATAACACCCTTATTTAAAACTCCTACTAAAACATCACTTTTGTGCCTTCTGCAACAGTGTTTTTTTTGTTTGTGATCACATCAATCTTTTTCCAAATTTTCAATGGATCTATAAAATAACTACAGATGAGACTTCCCAGGCAAACAGGAAATAGAACAACCATTGACAGGGAGGTCAAGAAGCAGGGTGCATGATGGGGGCAAGAAAGAACAAAGAAGGAGAAAAAATAATCTAACTAGAGATAGACAAGATGGCAGAGGTGTCTTTTGCTTTGTCAAAGAAGATGGCCGCCTCTTTGGCCGTCTTGAGCTGGACATGAGCAGATGCCGGAGAACCTTCAACCGAGTTCTCCTGACACGCTCGGCAGCAGCAGCAGCAGCAGTCCACGAAGACCCGACCCAGCGCCTGTGGAACCAACATTTTCACACCATATGCACCATATGCATTCAGATGCGTGCCTCAAAGTGTTGGTATGCATCTTTAAATGAAAGAAAAGCAAAGAACTAAATAAAATGTACACTGTGAAACACAACATAACTCTTTGATGTTCTGGGAATGCGTTGCTTCATCTGGCACAGGGTGACTGGAATCGTTTCAGGCCACAATAAAATCTCCGGAGTATCAAGGTATTCTAGAGAAGAATGCCTTTCCTTGTTTCTTGCAAAACGATTATGAGCACAAAAAACTAAAAACACCTAAACCTGATAATAGGAAACGTTCTCTTGATTGTGGAAAATATGGACCTATCTAACTGGGTGCAAGGGAAGCTCAATCAACAACTAGATGTCACTTCCATTTCAAGAAAATTAATTAGAGGGTTTTTTTTTACCAAATACAAAACTAGCCAGAGTACAGTACAGTATTATAACACCAAGAATAAGATCTCGTCCCATCACCACCAATTAGCACCGAATTGAAGTAGAAATGTCCAAGATCAATTTATCACTGGTGATTGCGATCGACGTATTGACTGGTTTAGAGTTTATGGATTATTATGGAATTAGTAAGTAAATAAAACCTAACCTGGCCAAGAAAACCAGATTTGGTTGTGCACTATTTTAGTTTGAAAAGTTATAGACATCTTAAAAATAATTGTAGCCAATTGACTGGCCAATTTCAAGTGATGAATTGGTACTGGCTCCCTTTGATGCAATGTTAAGGGCTCATATACTTTCTTTCTTGTAGTTGACGATCATATTATCTGTGAATACTAGTATATATTGAATATCACCTATCTTACCTTTATTTGTGAACCTGTTTTGTTTAGTTCCTTGGACACAGAGAGTGGTAAACCCGATATTAATGTGCCATATTAGAGTCTACTCCCTTTATGGTTGTTTATATTGTGTGGGTTTGGGATACCTTGTAACTAGAATGATAAGAAGAGGGAAGATAGGTGAGATAAGAATGTGGTTGGGGAAACCTACCTTACATAAACACAGCAGCACCACAGGCGTGATGGAGGACTTGAGGAACAGGAGGAAATGATGTACAAGGGCCAGAGTGGTCGCCGTGTCTTCAGAGACGGTAATATTGGTATATGCTAGCGTGATGTTGCATATGTGTTGGGGCAGCGCACAAATGCTGTACACCAGCGCTAATGCTAAGAGAGTGCAGTTAAATTGCCGCTCCAGCGCCTGATGATGATGACGTTTGTGATTCGTGGAGGGGTCGTCGTGGCTACGCTGCTTGTGGGCGGAGCTGGAGTCGCTGTGGACGTTACGGGTTGCCATTTGGCAGAGGATGGTGAAGAGGACAGGCAGGCAGAAGTAGCAGCCAAACGTCCACCACATGCGAGCCTGAAAACCAATCAGATCACTTGGTCTAGCCGTGAGTGCTGGAAACGGGCTTTGGGTGTGTCAATTGTGGTCTCACCTGGTGGTACTTGTGCAACAACGAGTGTAAGGAGTCAGGCAGAAGGAGTGAGGATGGCGCCGAGACGCTGATGGAGCAAGAGTCTGGAGCTGTTGGAGCTGTGGCCCTAGCGTATTGCCACAAGAAGAGCTCAGGACTGGCCAGCAGCATCGCAGCAACCCAAACCACAACCAGTTTGACCAGCACGGAGCGACAACGCTCCACTCGCCGTGTCTTTGGTTGAGAGGAGCTAGTGGCAGCGTGGAAACGGTCAATTCCCAGCACGCACAGCGTAAACGAAGTGACGCCCAAAGACACCACCTGAGACATAACCACTGTCAGCCCTCACTTGCAATCAAACATGCCAAAAGTAAGCAGATTCCAAAAGATTGGTCATGTCATGTCTGTATTTCCACTGGATATTATTTGAAACACTCACACGAACGATTTATTACGCTCAAGAATTGTGATGCTTATTTCTGAAAAAAAAAAAAGGTTAGTCTACAGTTTCTCAAAGTTTAGCTCCACACAAGTGATGCCAATCTCAAGTGATTGGTCTCCACGCTGACATGATGAAGAAAATGTTCTGCAGTTGATGCAATAATTAATAAAGAAGGCAAAAGATTACTTTCACTAATGGTTTTGCTTGGTATAAATGTAGCTAATCTCATTTGGTCATCACAACAACACAATTCTGACTAACTCTGCTTTTAACAACACATTTCTGTAGAATGCTACATACAGTACACTTATTTAAGTACACTTGGCGTGTAAAGGGTAAAGAACTACCATAATCATTCAAGGAAAAGATTTAACAAAATACTGGAAAGATTCCTCAAAGAGTTTTATCTACATTACTATAACATGATAGCATCACACAATCACTGCAGATTTTATGGATTTATATTCATAATGAAAATCTCCTGTTATACCGCATCCCAAAAGTACTCTATTGAATTGAGATCTGGTAAATGTGGAGGTCATTTGGTTACAATTAACTCATTGTCTTGTTAAAACAAACAGTCTGAGATGACTTGATGGCTTTACAACAGTGCTTTATCCTCCTGAAAGTGACTAATGGAGCCAAAATATGTTAATAAAATATTCCTCACAAAATGACACCACCACAACCACCAGCCTGAACCACTGATACGAGACAAGATATGCAGATCATTTCAATGACACCAAGTTCTGACCCTACCATCTCGATGTCACAGCACAAATCGAGCTTCATCAGACCATGTAATATTTTTCAATTTTTTTTATTGTCCAATAATGGTGAATCTGTGTGAATTGTAGCCAGAGTTTCCTATTTTTTAGCTGACAGGGTTGGCACCCAGTATGGTTTTCTGCTGTGAGGGGTTATTTGAGTTACTGCTGCTTTTATATCTGCTGGTCATTCTCAGCTGACCTGACAAGGGATTTTACGCCCAAAGATTGACAGTCACTGGATGTTTTCTCTTTTTCTGACCAATTTCTGTAAACAGTTTCTGAAATGCTCAGACCATCCTGTCTGGCACCAACAACCATCTCATTGGAATCACCTTTCTTCACCATTGTGATGCTCATCTTAAACTGCAACAGATCGTCTTGATCTACAATAAATGCCCAAATTCATGGACTTTTTCACTTGTTACTATTATAGTTGCTGAAATCTGCACGTTACCATGACCCCACCCACCTAAGCTCCACCTACCTCCATGTAGGGCACCAATCGGCAGGTGATCTCAGGCAGGATGCGGCGGTGTGACAGCCAGTTGACCATCTCTGTGGGTAGGCAGAGCAGCAACAGCAGAAAGTCCCAGAAAGCAATGCTGGCAAGCAGGTAGTTCCAGGCAGATCTCATGTAGAAGTTGTTCCACACGATGCACATGATTGCCATGTTGCCCACCACACCCACTGCCAGCAGCAGGCCAGCCGCCAGCACGGTGGCATATGCGATGTAGGAGCTCCGGCTCAGTGGGTAGAAGGGGTTGAATATTCCTTGGCCCTGGAAATCCGTCACGTTTGATAGACGGGTGAATTGAGGTGGGGTCACAGAGTCATTCTCAAAGGACTGCCCGTACGTGGACTGTTGCTCATCCTCTTCGGCGCCACGGACCAGGCGCCGATGCTGCTCCGGGTCTAAATCGGGGGACTCGTAGGCGTGGGGCTGGCTGAGGGTTCTGCTGCCTACGAACAACTGCCACACTAACAGAACCAGGACCAATGTGACTGACCGCGCCATGGTGGAACAACCAAGAAGAACCGCAGCAAAGTCCAATTTTCCACAAGATCTTTCTTAGCCCCTCACGTGATCACAATTAGACCTCAGCGAGCCATTAGTTGTCCAGAAGATAGTTTAAAGATGGCTCATGTAGATGATGAGGATGCAATAGAAGAAAATGAGGAGGAGGATGGAAATGATGGTGGTGGCAAGGGGGCCGGAGGTTGGTGGCAGGGCTGCTCCGTCTGGGATTAACGCAGTAGAGTGACTGAAAGTCTTGCAGAAACACTGTGGGACAAACAGCAGCTCTGCAAATCCAACACACAAAAACTCACGCACACGCAAAGACACTACACTCTGGTTTCTGCTTCCCCCTGCTGCTCATTTTTGTTAAAGGTGCCTTTCAATAAAATTACTGCTCATCTAGTCTGTATACGTGTAAGAAAGGATGACAAGTTTAAATACATAGTAGATGCAACACACAGTAGATGCAACACACACACACACACACACACAAACACAAACACACAATCACACACACAATCACACACACACAAACACACAATCACACACACAATCACACACACAATCACACTAACACAAAAACACAAACACACACAAACAAACAAACAAACACACAAAAACACACACACACAAACACATAAACACACACAAACACACAAACACGCAAACACACAAACACAAACACACAAACATAGAAACACAACAACACACAAACACACAATCACACACACACACACAAACACACACACACACAAAAACACACAAACACAAACATGCAAACACACGCAAACACAAACACACACACACAAAATCACACAAACACAAAATCACACAAACACAAAATCACACAAACACAAAATCACACGAACACACACACAAACACATAAACACACAAACACAAAATCACACAAACACAAAATCACACAAACACAAAATCACACAAACACACACATAAACACACACAAACACACGAACACACAAACACAAAAACACACAAACACAAACATGCAAACACACGCAAACACAAACACACACACAAAATCACACAAACACAAAATCACACAAACACAAAATCACACAAACACAAAATCACACAAACACACACACAAACACACACACAAACACATAAACACACAAACACAAAATCACACAAACACAAAATCACACAAACACAAAATCACACAAACACACACATAAACACACACAAACACACGAACACACAAACACAAAAACACACAAACACACAAACACACAAACACAAAATCACACAAACACAAAATCACAAACACACACAAACACACACAAACACAAAAACACACACAAACAAACAAACGCACAAACACACAAACACAAAAACAAAAACACACAAACACACACAAACGCACAAACACACAAACACACAAACACACAAACACACGAACAAACAATCACACGAACACACAAGAGCAAACAAAAACACTAAAATACACAAACACACACACGCACACACACACACCACAATAGTTAATGTGTCATATTGGACACATCGTTGAAAAACATCCATCATGTTTGACTAAATAAATGGGATCTTATAAAAAAAATCTAAGAGATATGACTTAAGTAGATTTTTTCTGCTTTTTGCGAAGTGAAAAAAATAAACCTTGTCTAAAAAAAATCCCCCAAAATTTTTAAATAAAAATAATACATTGGCGGAAAGTTTTGGGGTAATAAAACTTATTTTAAACTGGAGTAGCTAGTGTATTGGACAGTTTCTCAGATGAGGTTGTGTTTATACCATAAGATGTAAACGGCCAGTCTTTAGTACACACAGCAATCATTTATTATTTGAACATTCAACCGAATCCACAACCAAAATATCGCTTACATAACAGAATAATTCAATATTGCTGCTTAAACCCTAATTAAAATTTAAAGTTAAGGCTCGTTAACAATCAGATATGATATATCATCTCTGATATTACACCATTGCATCACTGACTGACTGTGTTGTTCACCCACATTAAAACAAAGCACAAACAATTCTTACAAATAAATCCTGAAAGAATTACTCCAGGCTGCTAAAAATCAAGAACTCCTGTGATCAGATAAAATGAGCTTTTTCATTTTTAACAACACCTAATTAGTTTTTGGGGAAGTGACAATACTAATTGCTGAAGCTTTGAGGTTGTAATTATTTCCCATTTTTGCTTGATCACTTTAGTGTTCTCCAAAGACCCTGTTGCTTCTTTTGCATGGCATAATGCGCCACACGGGGGTACTAAGTCTAGTGCTGGCACTCTTTTAATACCTTAGCAACAGTTGCGCTTCCGTGTGCAGAAACAAACATTTGGAGGAGGAAGGTGACATTAGGCATACGCTTGTGTAGTCAGCGCTTCTCTTTCATGTTACCATGGAAACAAATGAGTCAAGTAATCTTCATTGTTCATTTGTTGTTCACCACGAGACCATCAACATTCTGATTATCCAACTGCATCGCAAGCAGCCATACCTTCTCATCACATGAAACTCAAAAGCGAGTCAGATCAAGCCCGACATGCTGCTGCAAAGTCTCGTCTTCATATTCGCTGTATCATCACCACCTCAGGGTGTGTATGTGTGTGTGTGTGTCTGTGACAAAGCCGCTTGCAGGTTAGGCTTCCTGACCTCCTCCCAGGAGGGGAGGCAAGCACAAACTTCATCGACGCTCATGCGCCTTGCCGAAGGGAACCTGCAGCCTTGGCTATTGTGCACATGCGTCATGCGATTACAGAGAGGGAAGTGGCTGACTATGTAGAAAAAGAGCCGTGGAGAGGAGCACAGTCAGCGGAGACTGAAGGTAAGAGAGTAATTATATATTACTTCATCAATAAGATTTCATGAACCCAAACTTTGAGCTGAGTTTATAGGAATGGGAGTGTAATTGGGAGTAAGACTTGAAAGTTCCGTTTTCATTCCAATCTAACAGTTGGAAGAAGTGTGCTAAGTGACTGTAAGATAAACACTGAAAAGTATTCTGCAGATAGTATTCATTTCATATCCCTAGTACGGCCTATATGGGCTTATTAAAGTAGTATATATTCATTTAGAAGAGGAAAATAGTGATTCATGAATAAAATGTATGTCATATTTTTTAAAATACCTCTAAATAAGTAAAAAGTTAGGGATATAATGCTAAAAATATCCAATGTCTTTCCCATAAAATGTATGTTATGATTTTAACTTCCTTTTTAAGAACTTGCCTTATTTCCTCTGTGAGCCCACAATGTTGGTAAGTGTCTTTCTCCCCCTGGATTATCTTCCATCCACATCTACAAAAATAAATAAAAGCATTTTTTCTTGGAAAAAAATTGCCATGTTTATTAAACTGTATGGCATTCCGGTCACTAAGAATACTATTTTATAGGAAATCAACAGTACGCAATATGAATTTGCTCTCTATGTCTGATGTCGAAAGAGTAAGAAGTAACAACCTTCCATTTTCACCTTTTTTTATTATGTAGAGCCGTACATGCGAGGTAAGCAACCTTGGCAAAAATATTTGCAACGTGAAAGCACATGCATGTTCAAAAGTTTTAGAAACGATTTGTAACCAAGGCCACACTTCATTTATCCATCAAGCAGTTTCAATTTCATGTGAACATTTTGCACCATGAAGAGCGAAAAGCCTATATCACCAAGCAAGGGCTCCTCTTGTTTGCTTTTATTTAGTAATATGCAAATGTTTGGTTTTGTGTGCGTGTCTCTTCAACAACAACAAAAAACACACCATTCGGTTACTCTAAATACACATAACATTTAAATTTTGGCGACAAACTTGAGGTCACACAAGGCCTCATCATACTATCTCTCAAGAGGGAGCAATAACTTTGTTTGTAAGTCTGTTGTTGAGTAAGGTGGTGTGGGCGTCCTGACTTCCTGTTGTGAGTAAATTCTCTTCCGATGGAAACACTCAAGGTCTTCTCTCGGTTTCGTTTGAGCTTCCTGTTTGGCCTTTTACTGTTTTGCCTCATCGTTAGAGACTCCAAGTGGTTGGTCAACCCCACTTCCTATTGCGCTGGTTTTGTTCTAGTCTTTTTCAGATGACTTTTGGCAATAGGTGGTAAACTCTAGATGAACCGCTAGTCCATTTGCAGGTGTTTCAAACATTGTTTCATTGCGGTTTTGTGGTTAGTTGGCCAAAAGATTTGCTTTGGGCATTACAGTATTTCTCACCATCTGACCCACCTTTGTATGAAACACTGCATGTACGGCAAGTATGAGGTAATAAAAGGATAAGTAAGGAAATAACAACCGTATCTTCCAGCATGGCACTGTGAAAACTGGCCACGGCACACGTGGTTGTCATGGCGGCGTCCCGCTCTACCTCCAAGCCTTTAGATGAGCCGACCACAGTCCCTAGACCATCCATTGGCCTCCAGGAGAGGTGAGAATGAAAACATAGCGCAGTCTCCACAAGTCCTCCAATCCGCATGTGACCATTGCCTGTTTCAGACGGGGCTCCAATATCTCACTACTGTTGGATGTAAGCAGTTTGGGTGTGGAACTCGGCTGCTCCGTCTCCACACCCAAAGAGGTGTGGCTCCGGCTGCTTCACACCTCCTCTCGGCTGCTCACGCATTCGCTCCTTCAGCAGGCTGCCACAAATGCCGACGAGTTGGATGCCGAGTACCAGGTGCGCAACGGCACAACCCACACACGCAAGACCATATATAACGGCAAAGTGGGGACCTAACCTATGGCTTCTGTGGTTTCACCAAATCCCCAATGTTTTTTGGTCAAATTTGCTAAACTCATTCACTGCAACAGACAACAAATCCATTGAATCACTATGTGAAAGTGTGGTTGCTTATTTAGACATTTTTTTAAAATCCATACACTTTCAGTAGATAAAAGTTAGTAATGCCCGATTTGTGTTATGAACAGTTTCACAAAGACAGCATCCACCATGTTTTTGTGTTAAATTTGCATTTGTAAAGTGTATACTTGTGTTCACAGAGTATTCCGCCAAACTTTGTGAGTACTTCAGACCTTGACGTTCCGGGACATGCAATCAAGGACAGATACAAAAGCATCCTTCCCAGTCAGTAATCACCTCTCACAACACACACTCACACACATTTCCTGATGTTCCTGCACATTTGCATGTTAAGACCCTGAGAGCCGTGTCATTTTGAAATGCGTGGAGGAGGACGAGGCGGGCCCAGACCGTTACATCAATGCCAACTATATCCGGGTCAGTCACACACACAAGAACACCTTTACACACACACACCCAGTGAGTTGAACCCATTTAGTGACAGATGTCATGACAGTGGACAGCTATTCAATATCATTCATGGCGCTAGAAGTCCAGTCTATATGGACTGGGAGGGGCAAATGAAGGATTTTTTTTTCAGTGTTTCTCCATTGGTGGTAATTTTTAAAATATTCTATATACCAGTGGTGGTCTGTGCATTTTCTCGTAGCGCTTTCAACGGGTAAAATCCACTTCCTAGCAGCATTTAATGATTAAATACAAATACTGGAGCTTTTCAGACATTACAACCGGGCCAGGGGGGGTGATTTCCCCGGAAAAAGACAGCGATAGACGTCAATGGCGAAACGGCAAAAAATGCACTAAAATTGGGTAAAATCCACTTCCTAGCAGCATTTAGTGATTAAATACAAACACTGGAGCTTAAATACAAACACTGGAGCTTAAATACAAACACTGGAGCTTTTCAGATATCAGAACTTAGCCCACAATTGAAATATTATTTAGGAATATAGCCATATTGTACTCACCAAAAATCCTTTTTAACTGTACACAATATCCATCCTCCTTTCTTTCTTCCTTCTTTTATATCGCCATCGAAGCTAATGCTGAAAGCTTAGGCCAGCAGAGAAGGCCTTGAAGGCCCTGGCGGCCCGCCACTGCTATATACATATATGTAATCTCCTCAAATTGTACTTGAAGTGGCGTTGTGAATGCCACAAAAATCAAAATTAAGTGCCCTTAAAATGACCCAAACTCAACAGGAACTCAGGAACAGGAAGTGGCCCAGAAATGCCTAAAAATCAACAGAAAATTATTCAAAATGTACAGGGAATAATCCTGGAAGTGACTAAAAATCAACAGGAACTGACACAAACGTTCCCTCAAATTAACAAAGAAGTGGCCCAAAATTAACTAATTGTCTGATAGACATCCAATTCATTTAAACTTAATGACTGGCTCATGTTTCAGTGCCATTGACGGTTCTAAGCGTCCAATCCATTTTGACTGGAAAAAGTGAATAAATGAAAGTGTTAAGTACCAAACAGAACTTTCATTGCACATTTGGTCTTGTCATTGTCACTCAGATAGGAAAATCAGCAAAATGTAAAAGTTAAAGGAAGTAGCAGCACGACTCACACCCACATAAAGCCACAAGCAGTAGCATGTAGTAGATATCCGTTTCGTCCTTGTTTCAGGGTTACCGTGGTATTCCGAAGGCTTACATCGCCACCCAAGGGCCAATGCTGCACACCGTGGGGGACTTCTGGGACATGGTTTGGCAGGAGAAAAGTCGCATTATCGTCATGGTAACCAGGCTAAAGGAAACCAATGAGGTCGGGTGGATATATTTTTTTGATTTGGACTGTACTGTAGCATGTTGACATGTATGCGGGTGCGTCCAGAAGTGTGTGAGGTACTGGCCTCGACCCATTGACCGTAGGAGAAGTGAAGGGGAGGCGGAGGGGGCGAAAAGTCAGTTTGGGCAATTCCATCTGCGAGTCACGGACAGTCAAGACAACGAGGGATTCACCATCACTGACATAGAGATACAGGTGGGATTTGTGGAAATATGTGTGATCTACCCTAATCAGGGTCAATTTTCTTCCTCTAGATTTTCACACAACCTTCTTACTGGTGCATTGTTGTTCGTCTCCTTGGCTAGCAACCAATTGAGGGTATCCCCCGCCTTCTGCCCAAAGTTGGCTAGAAAATGCCCGGCGACCCTCGTGAGGATAAGCAGCATGGAAAACGAATGAATAAATAATCATGTCATGTGGTATGTCCTCATTTTCAGCATATTTTTGGATGGGAGCGCCGGTCCATCAGACACTACTGGTTCACGTCATGGCCAGACCACTACGTCCCACAATGCGCCGGTCCACTGCTTCGACTGGTGGAAGAGGTGGATTCGTACAGTGGTTCCATTCGTGCCGCCAGCTCCCAGTCAATTACGGGCCCCTTTGTCCAACCTGGTCCAATCGTTGTCCACTGCAGGTAGTACTATATATGCTGCCGCTCATTTCTCTGCGCAGGCAGATTACTTGTCACAATACAATCTTGCCTTATTCCTGTTGTTCTCGTGATTCACCTCAGCGCCGGCATCGGAAGGACGGGTTGCTTCATCGCTAGCAGTGTCGGTAGTCAGCAGCTGCGTCAAACGGGTTGCGTGGACATTTTGGAGATGGTTTGTCAGCTTCGATTGGACAGGTTTGTGGAAGAAGATTCTTCTTGCTCTCCTTAAATGAGACTCGCGTACCATTTTTCATCCCATGCAGGGGGGGGATGATCCAAACGTCGGAGCAGTACCAGTTTCTCTACAGCACTCTGGCCCAGTTTAGCTCCCAGTTCGATTACAAGCAGGTGATTTGGACTCATCCATGTTTCAAGCCGACGATTAAATGAACTCATGAGTTTGTGCCTTTTGCCAGAAGCACAAGCAAGGAAATGACAACTCAGAAGAGCAGGTAAGTGAACAGATGAGGAAGCTTCAACTGTGGCGGACTGAATTAGCAGATGGCGGCTCACACGAAGAACCCGAGTCCAGGGGAAGTGATGGTAGTGATCATACAGAAGGCCAAGGAGGCGTTAGTCGAACCCGCTGGTAGAGATGCTGAAGCGGGACACAGTTGGACCCACAGATCAATAAACCATGGAGAGGCAGATCCAGAACAGAATCATTTGGGTCTTAGAAAAATCGTGAAATGCTGCTTCACTTAATTCAGAATTGCCAAGCAGAGTTGAGCTGGATGAAAAACCCTGCTGCAGCGACTATGAAGACAATGTGTGGAAACAAGTTTAAAAAGATATTTTCAAAAAAACTAATTGTGCTAGGGGTTTTCATTAGACCACCTCAAACTATTCTGTTGGTTTTTTTTTGTATGTGTATTGTGTTATATTTTTAAGCAGTTTAAAAGTTCAATGTACTGTATGTAAATTATTTTATTGAATGAATTTTGTCTTTGCTATATTTTGTCAGAGTAATCTTACAACAACTTTTAGCAGGCAACTTGTGAACCGAGTAAAACGTTTTAAAAGTAAACCACTCATTTCTGCTTCTTCAGTTACAGACGTTTCCAAACAAGTTTGTATTTTACGTACATATAATTGTCATTAAATAATGCCACACACTATAGAATGGAAATGTGACTTGGAAAAATGTCTGGCTAACATTGATGCCTTTTTGCCATATGCTGGACGGATCCTTCTTACGCACCGGACATTACAGTCTAAATTGCTGCCATGATCAGCTCTTATTGTGTTGAAATAAATCCAATTGGCGGCCCCGTGGGACGAGTGGTTGGCGCGTCGGACTCACAGTTCTGAAGTAGAGGGTTCCATCTCAGGTTCTTCCTCGCTGTGTGGAGTTTGCATGTTTTCCTCAGGCTTACATGGGTTTTCTCTGGGTTATTTAAGTCTTTGGAGTCTTCAGCGGGAGTTGAATAATTTTAAACACAATTGTATATTTGGTTAAGGTCAAATATTTTAAACACGGAGGTCAACAAAAGAATAAAAAAATACTCATCTAATTTTGCAAATCAGAATTGAACGTCTTTACAAAGGGGAGGAAATCCATTTTGTGGAAATGTTTCCAGGAGCTTTGCATTTATACCCCACCGTTTATGAGCTATGCATGTGATGAGATTATCCTAATGTCAAATGTCCTAATGTCTCCCCTTGTGGTTTAAAATGTATAAAAACATTAACTACAGTCTATTATCTTATGAATCTATTAATCATAAAAATACTCTGAAAATATACTGAGATGAGATGTAAAGAGTGTCAGAGGAGACAACTACAAATAACTTCTTGATTTAACATTGTAATTAATACATGGTGCTTTTTAACTGTGCCATTACTGCTTTTAATGTAAGGTGAGGTTAGCTACTTGCACACTTCCAATATCAACCCTGTACTGTATTTGCACAGGATACAAAAAGGTTCACCAGTTTTAACAACAACAAAAAATGTTTAAAAAAGGACATCAATATAAAGCAGATTAAGAAATGAAATTGAAAATATTTTTATAAGTGTTTTTAAGCTCCGCCTTTGTGTTCACCGTTTTGCATCAGGTGTCTGAGCCGACATGTCAAAGGTGCAATATTAAAGCACCTATTATTGTACAGAAGAAACATTTCACACAAATGGTGGTTAAGTAGAAAAAAAAAGTCACTGTGAGGTGGTCGAGGATCTGGGCGGATTCGAAGGCACTAGGAATTCACGACAGGAAGCTCATCTAAACAGCAAGTTGTTTGTTGGTGGTGACAAGAACACAGGCTCATATCAACACAATTCAGCAAAGTTCCAGAAAAGATTCAAAGAGTCTATTCGGATGTGTTCTCAACATGTATGGCCTGTAGCCCGTTGTGTCAAAGGACATTTCGCGAGACAATATGGCGCACACACAATTTTGAGGAAGCCAAGCTAGAAAGCAAGTATGAATTTGTTGCAGCTGCCGTGTTTGGAACGCACCCTGTGACTTGACAAATCTCAGTTCATCTGCAACATTGTCAACTGGTGGGTGGCTGCGATATCAAAGAGTCCAATCCACGGAAACATCGGTCGTCATGACACCCCACAACATACAGTACGTAGGTGCTCATGGCCGAAGCCAGGCGTGATGCAAACACTCGGCGGCGGTCGCCCTGCGTTCTGGCTCCAGCTCCAACATGCTGGATAGGAAGTCACTGAATTGAGCGGCCTGGTCTAGCGGCCACTCGTACTTTTCCAGGAGGACTTCGAACAAAGCCCATGGCTTCAGGCTAGAGATGTGGCGGAGCTCACCTGGCGTCCAAAAATAGGTCATAGACAAAAATTTTTACACATGCGCAAAGGATGAATGTGTGTACTCACCTCTTCTGTTGAAGTATTCTCTGGAATATCTGCCAGATAAGGCAAAAGGCAAAGGAATGGCACCCATAAGCTCAGTGATGTGAGCAATGTGATCTGAATACAGACCAACAGATGTTACTCTCTGAACTTAATGTGGATGAGGAGCTGTCGTGGCACATTTACCTTCATCTCTTGTGTAATCTTCGCCTGAATGAGGTTCAAATAAATAATCGCCGGTGGCCAACTCAAACGCCTGAAAAATTCAAAGCATAAGCGCAAACACACACCAACACAAACTTGCTTTTGTGTGTGCTTGTGTAAAGATACCATGCAGGCGGTGCTCCAGATGTCAGCCGGCGGTCCATACTCGGCTCCAATCAGAACCTCCAGAGCCCGGTATTGTCTTGTCTGAATGTCCTCGGTGAAATGCTTATGCTGGTGAGGGGAGGCAAAGCAGTGATTAGTCAAATATTAACGAAAATGAGAGAGGCATAAACAATATGAAGAACCTCACCACCCAGCAAGCATTTCCCAGATCTGCAATCTTCACTCGCAGCTTGTCAGCATTTTGAGGGTCAAGAGGACTGAGGACGAAGTCTGTCGCGCTAAACACTATGAGCGCACGGACATAAATGCAGACAGTAACACAGTTTGACAAGGACTGTCCATTTGCTTTTTTAACATTTCTAATATGGGGCAAAAACAATTGACCCTTAGCTAAGCTTTTGGCATCTTAGTTCAATTCAATAAAGTCAAGCATAAGCCTCATGCTCAACACTAAAAGGGAAGCGCTTGGTGAAAGATAAGAGATAAGAGTGCGTTCTCACAGTCTTGTCCACTGGAGTATCCTGACCGAGTGGAAAGTGTCGATTCAGACGTGGCTGAGATCACAGAGCTGGAGAACCCCGAGATGGCCGAGGCAGGGCTGGAAAATCGCCCGGTACCGTGGCCATTACAATTGTCCTCCAACCGGGAACAAGATGACATTGGGCTCCCTTGGTCAATAGTTGCATTGCCATTCACAACTGGAGGGGCTGTCCAAGCAAAAACCATGTAATTGTAACTCGAGAATCACACGTCTTATATGATGGCACGTACTCACAGTTAGTGTGTGTGATGTTTTCCTCATCCAATTTCTTTAAAAAAAAAGTGAGACATTTTCAATATCAATAAGGCAATTGATAGGATTAAGGTGATTAGGTGTTAGAGGTACATTAATAGTACTTGTAAAATACTATGTAATGATATGCTAATGTACCTGAATGTCCACTAGTCTCTCCTCTAGCAGTTTCTCTTGCCGCTTAGCTTTTCTCTTCAACTTTTTCTTCTTGTTTTTGGATATTTTACCAGCCTACACACATATGCACCCACGCAGAGACATAAACAAGGTGATAAAACAAATGGGCCTCATTCAGTAATGCATACAAATGTTCTTTGTGAACAAATAAAGGCAATACGTAAAACACTATCACGACACACGAGGGACTGAGAATTTTCTTCACACCACCGTGCGCATGTGTGTGAATCAGAATCCATTCTAAATGACGAGCTCATGCCACCACGCTGCAATCTGAATGTGCTCATATTTAAAATTGGAAGGAAGGGCTTCGAAACTTTAAGAACAATATTAATCTGTTTTTACTGTTTAAATTAGACAGTTTGCTCATCACAGAAACTCAATACATACATTGAAGTTAATAATTACTCCATTCTAATGTTAAGAAAAAAGAAGATGGCACTCAAACAATGTACTAGTTGTTAATGTCCTTACCAAGGCATGACTACAGCACCCAATGCAAAAATAAAAGTCTTACAAAGAATATGAACGTAAACATGATTTAAGGGCATCTTAAATGTGTTTTTATAGTGCAGATTAATTCAAGAACAAAGGCATAAATGAATTACTGATTTGTCATTCAAGAACTCAAAATTGTCCATACACACTGTTGGAGAATAAGGCCCGATATCGTAAACCGGGGGCTTAGCTGTGCTGTTGAACGCAATCACTATGTAACGATCAATAAATATATGTTAGTTAAACTGACAGTGAGGTGAAAGAGTAGCAGTGTCCCTGAAGTGAACTAACTCCATGAGCAAAGGAGGGCTAAGTAAAGGAGCGACAGCAAATTGGTAAAAAGCAGAGGTGGATGCCAGCTGCTTCTGACCAAGTAGCTTGGTGTAGATCTGCTTGTGAGTAAGGGGGTTGCATGGTGGTGGTGATGATGATGACATGCAACAATCAGACTGCTCAGTTGCATTTGGTCCAATCAGTCAAACGTAAAATATAAAGGACAGGGCAGATCAACCAATCACTATACAGAGTGGGCGGGACAGCTGGACACTTACCTGGATGTCCCGGGGAGCTGTGCTGACTGGAGAGATACACCGAGATAAAGAAAGAATGAAAAACAGAGACAGAGAAAAAGGCAGTAGAACATGAGAAAAGGAATAGGGAATCACAGAAAAGAGCAGGAGCTGGAGGTTAAAAAACTGCAACAAGACAACAAGTCAGGCACCAAAGACCATGGCCAAAGACCGGAGAGCATGTCCAAACTGAATGTGAGGACACTTAGATGTAAGTGAGAGACGCATCGATAGAATGGTGATCGATTACATCGGTAGATTCTAATGAATCTGAAACTGCCAATCACCTGATGACCCAGATGGGGGTGGGGCTCCTGCTCTCTGCCAGATGGTGGCCTCGGCAGCCAGCCTCCTGATATAGACCTCATCCACGTCTAGCAAGATGTTCTCTGGTTTTATGTCTGTATGGATGATCTTACACTTTGTGTGTAGGTAGTCCAGACCCTGTAAAACCTGCCAAAACAGACACAATATCCAGTCTGTGACATGCACTTACAGTTTAAAACCCCGCAGTATGAAACTGGTTTTCTGGAATTCTCTTCTCTATCTACATCTGCAGCGGTAAACGGATATTTTTGTCTTCCGTGTGCTTTACCTGTCTGATGATGCTTTTGACGCATACCAGAGGAAGACCCATGTAGTTTGATCTGATTATCCATTTTAACAGCTGATGACCAAGAACCTCCAGGACCATACACACATCTAACAATGGTTGAGGAAAAGAAAGGCTTGGCAGGTAGACATGGTCAGACAAACAGAGACAGTCAGATAAAGTACACAGAATGAAGGATACGCACTCCGTTGACCCCAGAAATCTTGAAGTCATCAATCAGTTGGACAATCATCTCTCTGTTGGGATCAGAGGGGTCACTGTCTCTCACCTGGACACAGAGGAATACTGTGAGGGCCTTATCTTTTTTTGTCATGATCAGAGAAAATGAATTATTAGTTATAGACTGACACCAATAACAAATGAAGGCCTAGATTTTGTAGTAAGAGCTAATAGCCAGGGGATGGATCAGAAATGTGAAGATGCTTTGTTTGTATATTATTAGTTTTGGATGAGTTATGACTTGCTGTCATGTAATGTGAATCAAAGCCGATATCTGGGAGAAACGGTGATCGGTTTAAAGAATCAGGGGTGGCCAAACTATTCCACAAAGGGCCAGTTTGCGTGGGTTTTAGTTCCAACTCATCAAGAGGACATTTTTTTTCACCAATGTGATATCTTAGAAGTGCAATTTGTGGATTACAGTCAGGTGCTTTGGGGTTTCATAGAAACCTCATTGGCTAGACTGTCTGTGCTGGATTGGTTGGAACAAAGACCAAGACCCACTGTGGCCCTTGAGGACCAGTTTGACCACCCCTGGGTTAGATGCAAGACTAGGTGCAGGATGGGATGGTCCAAGGCTTGACACTCACGCATCTAAGCAGTTTGATCTCATCCACTGCCGTCTCGGTGTAATGGGGGGCACTCTTCACCACCTTCAAAGCCACAAAGCGCTTCTTCCTAAAACAATGGGTAGACAGGCGGTCAGAAAACTAGGAAGCGGGTGGAGCAATGAAAACTAGGGAAACTGTTCAAAGTCGTACTGCAGGTCCCAGCAGAGCCAGACGGTTGAGAAATGTCCCCAGCCAAGTTTGCGAACCACATGGTATCTCCCATTAAAGAGGTCTCCAATAGCGACTGGATAGTAACCACCTGGAAAACAATGACAAGAAATGTAAATAGTGTATCCGTCTGATGAGGTCAAATTTCCTACATATGTTTATTTAAAATGATTATGTATTATTATTATTAAGACTGTCACCTTGACAGTAATCTGATGGGTCTTCCTGCTCTTCATCATCAGAGCCTAGAAGCTGTGCAGGGGGAAGAGTTGACTCCGTAGATTGTGGGCTCTCTTCGGCCGGCGGTGGCATGGGAGTGCACATTGGCACTGATGATGTCACAGATGTTGAAGGTGTTGGGTTTGAGTTTGAATGGAAGGAGGCGGAGGAGCAAAGAGGGGAGTATAGGTTAGAGGAGGAGAAACTGGGGGTGAAGGCTCCAGAGGGAAGCATTAATGGGTCTGGGTGGGAAGGGCTTATTGGAGGTGTAGTAGAGGCTATAGTTGGGGGCAAGATGGTGGTTTTTGTTGTTGCTACAGAAGTTTTAGAATTTTCAAATGTTAAATGACTCCAAGTGGACAAATCATACTGCAATTCTATACCGACACTTAATGGTGATTGGCTAGTGCAATGGGCGGGGCTCTGAGAAGAGAAAGGAAGTGACTGGGTGTGGTTGGTAATCTGAGGTGAAACAGGAAAAGCCTGGCACACTGATAGGCAGGGAAGTGAATGGTTTTGGGAAGGACTCTGAAATGGGACAGGGAGAAAATGCCTGCTCTGAGGTGAAACAGGAAGGGGTTGGCCATTGGGAGGACCGTAATCAAGGACAGGAGGCGGTTGGCTGTAGGCAGCATCATGAGCTTGGACAGGAAGTGATTGGCTTTTGGTAGGACTCTCATCTAGGTCAGGAAATGACTGACTGTGGGAGGGGCTCTGAGATGGGACAGACAGTAAATGCCTCTCCTCAGGTGAAACAGGAAGCGATTTGGTGTGGACGGGAATCTGAGCTGGAACATTAAGTGGCTGGCTCTGGGTAGGGTCTTCGGGTGGTTGGCTTATGTGTGTCACCGTCACAGGGGTGAAAGAGAGGTCCTTGGCACTGTGAGGAACTTCTTCAGGACACTGAAGGGAAGTAAAAGGGGTATGAGGTAACTCTGTATTTTGGGGGTTCCCCTCAGGGGAATATGTATGCACAGAGTTGGGGGTCACTTCTTGGACATCACTACATGTACTTTGTTGAGGTGGGGCTGTTTTGGGAGTGGAGTCGGAGTGGTCTTCCTGTGTCTGTGGTACTGGTCTGTCACATAGCCCATCAGAGCTAGAAGAAACAAACCCTTAATGAAGAACAACCACTGCTGAAAGAATACATTTTTTTATGATTAATATCATTGACATGGCACCCCTACTTCCAGCAACTAGTAGAGTTATTGTTTTCATTGTTAATAGCATGAAAGGGGAAAAAACCAAATACAGCACTCTGTACCACTCTATGGCACTCTTCATTGAGTGCAATGGAAGAGTACCGACATGATGCGGCGATCATTGATGGGAAAGTCTCATTTCTCTTAAAAAAAAAGTTAAACACAAAATTGTTCAAGAATTCGAGGGCAAACTGCTACTGCAGCAGAATATGTTCATGAAAGCACCAATCAACATCAATACAGCAGAGAAAGCTATTTTTATTGGAACTGTACAAATCGGCTGAGCTTCAGCCTGTTTAACAGGGTGTGTGAAGTAGCGCACACTGAAGGTCTGAGCCATCATGTCCCGAACAATAATGGCAAAAATAATTAAGGAAGGATGCTTTGTAGATATAACAAGTGTCCCCAAAAATATCAGTATAATCACCAAAACGCCAGGGGAAAAAAACTCAGCTACGAGTTGTTACCAAATCATTGTGTGGCACTAAGTCAATGTACTGGAGAGTGAGTGTATGTCTTGTCTCTGTGTTCTGAAATCAACATGTGCTTCTATTATTGGCTGTAACTGACTGCCCTGACAACTAACCCTCTCTGAGTCAGCTGGACACCATCTCGGTTAGCACTCGACTGTTGGGAGGGGGTCTCAACAGCCAAGCTATGCTTAGCAGAGTTAACGGTGTGCAAGTCACGTTGGCAACGCGTGCAGAGAACACACAACCATTCATACACCTAGAGTCCACGTGCAATTCTCTCACCAGTTCTCCTCAGTGCGGACCCTTCTGTTCTTTTTGCCTCGGCGCCTGTGCTTTTTGGTGCCGGTTGCAGGACTTTCACTTGCCATTCCACCGGAGGCTGCTGGGAAAAAAAACACAAATGTGGTCAGAAAACAGCCATAGGGAACAATGCCTCCAACCAAATGCAGAAGAGGACTGACTTGTTTTGACAGGTGGGAAGAAGCAATCAAGTGAAGAAAAGTCTTTAAAAAGCAGCCCTAAACTACAAGTCAGCTGTATAAAATATATGAATAAATATATGCTCACACCTACATGAGACGAATATGAAATCTAAATCATATTTATTTTCACTGTATACAGGAATACAAACGGAAGTGACGTCACTGGGTATCGTCCTATTCCGTCGGAACTGTTGCAGCTGGTTAGCACTTAACATGTTGAGCTGCGCACGAGCACATTTAGACGCACGGGTGAAAGCACAAAAATGACACAACCTAGACATCTAACCCATTATACGTTACCTATTAGCATCGTGGTTCCCGAACCCAAGCGGGTTCTCCCTGGGCTGACCGCTGTCCTTTAGCCTTCGTTAACTATAGGCTTCAAAGTCCGTCCGATTTCAGGTGGTTCCCGTTCCTGACTTTACTGGGGTCAGAACCGGAACATTGTCTCAGCTGGCCCGTGCGGTGGCTTGTCTCACCAGCTGACGCCGTGCTGTCACTTTAGCCTGGCAGACGTGTGAGCCTCGGTAAATCGCGGCGCACCAGATCACAAAAGCGTTTTTCACCCACTGTCCGGTTAGTAGCACTTAAGTGGCGTGTCTGGTGCAGCACCTCTAAGGTTATTCTTGGTGTGTTACTCTTGATGCGGGTTTTCTTAGCCCATAACAGCAGCTGACAGCCTGACACCCGACACCCGGCTTGGTTAGCGCATGCGCAATGTAGATCGAACGGGACTATTTAAATGAATAAATTATAACTGATAATAGAATCACATTAAAAAATCGATTTAGGTGTGTCCATTTCACCTCAGTAAAGTTTTGACCTATATATACAAATCTGATGTAACTTAACACTGGTGTAATTCATAGTTTCGCCACTGGTAGAGCATGCAAAATCGTAAAAAAAAAAGAAGACGAAGAAGAAGTGGGTGAAGAGGGCGGTAACCGGAAGCGCCGCAATAACCCGCCTCCATCACGAATGTCTCATCTGGAGTGTTATCAAAGAGGCGTTGCAATGTTAGATAACTTCTTTTTCGTGACATTGAAAGCTTAAATATACGCGGGGAATTACGCCTACGTTCGTGTGTTATTAAAAACTAACAGTAAACGAAAAAAAGTCGGACAAACACTAAAGCAGTATGGCAAAGAGGAGTGGATGTAAGCAGGCAGATGTCGGTACAAAGAAACTGAAGCAGGTGATGAAGAAAAATGGTAGAAGGACAAAAAAGAACGCAAAGAGAAAAGTTGCAGGTAATCATTTATACAAACAACACTGCCCTTAATGAGAATTTCAGATTACGGATCACGTATGTAATCGTGCTGTTTTGTTTTAATGACTACTGGTACACATCAATAAAAAGTGCCCTGCATAGTCGTTAAAGTTCATTTATCATTACACTGAAAGTTGAACGTGATTTCCATTCAAATTATTCACAAAATTTTGGGTTTTATAAAGCTTGTCAGGACCCCATTCTCCTCATCACGGTGTATAGCACCTCTACACACTGATCCAATTCCAACTCGTATGTTATCATAATACTGTTGGTATGCTTTGTATGTTCTTTGCCATTTTTACTCTGTTATCTCTCTTAAATAAGATGTCAGCCTCTGTCCCTGTTCCTCAGTTTAACAGTATGTAATTATACCACTATTATGCCAGGTGATGAAAATCCAGAAGAAGAGACGGTCAAAAGGAGAGTCATTCAAAAGCCACGTGCCACATCTGAAAATGTCAAGAGGTCTGCTGGCATCATCATCAGCAAACACGTTAGGTCACCGGTGAAGATGGGCGAAACATGGGGCAATCACAATAATGATAAAATGATGAGCTCTGTAGCCCCAGTGATAGACAACACAATGGAAGAAGAGAGTGAAGAAGAGGAAGATGATTGGGAGGAAGTGGAAGGTGATTAAAAGCCAAAAAGTTGGGTCATCTTGACCTTGATTTTCAATTAATGCATTTTTCTGTATTCTGAGAACTGGCTGAGCCTCTGAGTCCAGCAAAAACCCCAGAACTAGTCCTGCCCTCTCAGCCTGTAGAGATAGAAATTGAAACCCCTGAAGTGAGGAAAAAGTAAGTACTACCATCATTTCTGCAATGTAGAATGCAAATACACTGCACCTGACCATAAGCCGCTAGCCACGTGTGTCCATGCATGTCTTAATTTAGGATACAGTAATCCCTCGAATATCGCGGTTAATGTAGACCAGAGATGGCCGCAATAATCAAAAAATCGTGAAGTAGGGCCACCCCTATTATAACCTTTTTTTTCTTCAGTGCTGGGTCCTAGTAGCAAGAGTGGCTTCCGCTTACAAGTTTCAGCATGGACTTTTTAAAAAAAAAATTTTTTTTTTAAAAATTATTAAAAATGTATTAGCGTAAAAAAATGGCAAAGTAGTGAATTTGCGATAATCGAGGGATTACTGTACTTATAAAGAGATTTGACAGATTAAAATTAACCCGAAACCATGAAAACGAACCAAAACAGCCAGATTTTAATTAAAATCATCCTCTTCACAATGGTCACTGGGCTGCTGGACATTTGCTTGCATCTTGGCTGAGAGTCTGTAAGTTTGCTCTGGCACAAAAGAATTTGGACGTATCTCATTTGCTTATTCATTCCAAAATGTCAGCGCTTGGAAGTGTCATTTGTCAGAAATTTCTGATTTGCATATTTATATTCTTTGAGTGACCATCTTTACTATGAAAATAATACTTAATAAAATATAAAGTACTATTTCGTAATGTTGGTTTTAAATGTTGTTATATTATTATATCTGTGACTAATCATCATTTGTCATTCCCCAGGCAGAAGAAGGCAGCAGAGTTTGAGATGTACTTGAAACGAATGATGAACCGCTACAAGAAGGACTTGCTAGTAGACACTCATAAGGTGACTCTACACTCACACTCTCACACACACAAACACACACACACTCACCCACACACACTTGTTGTAAGCATCTTCTCAGCTGTCCTCTGTACATTATTTTTTTGGGGTGGTTTAAAGTTTCTTCTTATGCTGTCTTAGGTGCACCTAATGTGTCTGTTAGCCAGTGGAATGTTCCATAACCGCCTGTGCAGTGAACCTAACTTGATGGCCGTTGCTTTATCGATGCTCCCAGCTCACTTTCTTGCAGTTGTCCAAGAACGCAAAGACTGGAACTATGTCTCTGGGCTGCTTAAGTGGTGTGTATACATTAATCATGCAGTGTGTAGTTACAGCACATTTTAGATAAGTGTTTCCTAACAAGGGTACCAATGTACTCTGTTTCCCAGCCAAGATACACAAATTGCAAAAAAAAATCACAACGTAGGTAATCCTGATCCCATCTCAATTCCTCACAAACAAACAAAAAAAGCTAATAATTGCTTTGAGTCCAAATATTTATAACTTCACTTGCCTTTAATTTGTAAGAAACAAAAACTGGTATATTTTACAGTCCTGTCATTTCCATTGCACCTTCTAGGTTTCAAGCAACTTTTACCCTTAACCCAAGTCTTCCCTATGAGGAGCGGCCAGACCCGCGCTCTCTGCTCGCAAGACGTTTCGCCAGCGTCTCTGCAAAGAACCATCAAGAGATGACCCATGTAATCCACCCTCACAAGTGCAATGGATTAATTGTTCCAAAGGAATATTGATTGCATGTTACTCTTGTCTGGTTTATGTAGCTCTTCTTGTTGATCCTGAGGTCTCTGCAGCTATTTTGCCGCTTGGTTCTTTCTCTGCAACCCATTCCGCTCAAACCTCCTCCAGCTAAGGTAACATTACAATTATAACAGAGTGATACTTGGAAAGCATATAATGAGCAGCACTCACTGAAGCGGAAAAACAAATGTTTTATTTGCTCTTTATGTTTGCATTTGCTCTACCTTTTCTCCAATATTTTGATCACTGTTGTGACCACACTTTACAATGGTACTAACACTTAATACAGTAACACCTTGAGATACGAGTTTAATGCGTTCCGGGACCGAGCTCGTATGTCGATTTACTCGTATCTCAAATCAACTTTTCCCATAGAAATGAACTAATTAATTCCCACCCTCTGAAAAAAACACAAAAACAGAATATTACAATGGAAAAAATATCTTTTTATTGGTTCTAATTCACAACCTACTCACAAAGTAACAAATATCTCGTGATTTAATTTTTTTTAATTATCGAACCTGCCACGACTCGCTTTGAAGGGTTTTGCTGGTGTCTTTTTCAGATGCTTGCTTTGGTTTCAAGTGCATGTAGATTCCGCTGGCTTTTTCACAGATTCATGACTCGGTCACGCTATCTCCAGTATAAAATGCAACCTGTACGCCCAGTGCTCATAGATATCTTTAGGCGAGGGAGACGCGGTGTGAAAGACGCAAACTCGCCCACCTGGCTGCCTCGTATGCTCATATCTCAAGGCAATTATTTGCTCAAAATTGTTGTCATATCTCAAATTTCTCGTATGTTGGGCATTACTGTTTATATACTTTTAAAACTTTGTCTTGTCACCAGGGCAAAGCAACCACACCTTCCTCCGTTTTGCCAGAAAAGACACATCAAGGCCAAGGATCACCCAAGAGCAACTCACCACGACAGAAAGTCTCTCCAGGCACTAAGAGGCCAGCTCAAAGAGAAACGAATGTCAATGGCAGGGAACCAAAAAAAGTGAAGAGGAAACCGCTTAAAGAGGAGGCTGAAGAACGGGGTGATAAAATTGCATCGCCAGGAGGTCCAAGACCCAAGAATTCCAAACGACGCAGCATTGCCTCAAAAGTCAGCTACAAGGAAGAGGGCAACAGTGATCATGAGGAAGAACTTAGTGATGATGACTTTCACATGTCTGGTGAGGATGACGGTGAAGATTCAGAGAGTGAGACTAAACCTGCAAAAAAAGCAAAGGTTAAGGAAAGAATCAAAAGAAAAGATAAAAATGATACCAAAATAACCAAGAAGAAAATGAACAGTTTAGCGAAAGAAGAGAATAATCATGAGGAGAAAGAAAAAGGATCGGTCAGCAGCAAATCAAACCGAGTGAACGCTAAGAAAAACAGCGGCGTTGGAGCCGACGAGTGGCTGGAGGTGTTTATCGACAAAACATCCACTTGGGTGTGTGTGGATGTGGTGCAAGGAGTGGGAATGCCTCACCTTTGCTCCCAGAATGCAACACGCCCTATCACGTATATAGTAGGCGTGGACGGAGATGGCTTTGTGAAGGACCTTGGCCGTAAGTATGACCCCACTTGGATGACTTCGACTAGAAAGAGGCGTGTGGAGGAGGAGTGGTGGGTGGAGACGTTGCAGCCTTTTCTAAGACCAGAAGATGAGCATGACGTTAAGGAAAATAAAGAGGTAAACTGTTATTATATAAGACATATGGTTTTAGGGAATCCTAAACTTGATCAATTTTGTTGCTAACTCAGATGCAGAAGAAGCTGCTAAACAAGCCCTTGCCAATCTCTGTTGGTGAATTTAAGAACCATCCACTGTATGCATTAAAGAGGCACCTGCTTAAGTATGAAGCCATATATCCTGACACAGCTGCGGTTCTTGGATACTGCCGAGGGGAGCCTGTGTACTCCAGGTTAGTCAAATTCTTCAGGTGTGTGTTGCATTGTAGACTGCTTAAAATATGACTAAGAATTAACTTAATAAATAACCATGTGTAAAATTGTTGCTCAAAAAATCGAAAATGCAAATACCATATATCTTAGAACTATGAGAATGGAAAAATGTTTAGTGGGTGCAGTCATTGTATGACAATTTTTCTTTTGTTAAACATGGTTCTTTATCCTGGGATGCACTTCATCCTAATTTAGTCTTTATTGCACCGTAATCCTTGTGAATAAACATTTCCAAAAAATTGACATTAATTGTAACATTTTTAATGTTGATCCTGATTTTTTTCGCCATTGTTATTTTTTTCAGCCAAGCCAGTTAAACAGTATCATATTCAGGTAAATCTTACCAAATATAATCATTTTATTTATTTTTTGCTAGAGACTGTGTGCACACTCTACACTCTAAAGACACGTGGCTGAAAGAGGCACAGACTGTCAGAATTGGAGAGCTACCATACAAAGTAAGAGGTTTTTCTGAATATATTTTAATATGTACAAATATTTTTTAATTTTTTTAAATAAATAACAACAAATTCTTTTAATTTGTTCTTTTTTTAACAAATGTAATGACACCACGCAACGTAAGAATTACCGGTATGCCACATTAGACATACATTAATTAAAATCTCTGATAATAAGCCTTTAATGTTTTTGGAATGAACACGATATTGAAGTAATTGAATGAATAAATACCATAATGACATTCTCTTTTAACGTCAGATGGTGAAGGGCTTCTCTAATCGTTCCCGCAAAGCTCGCATGATGACTGAGCCGAAGGATGAAAATGACCTGGCTCTGTTTGGAGAATGGCAGACGGAGATGTATCAACCACCTATAGCTGTTGACGGAAAGGTAACCATCTTTTACTGAAATGGGAAAGTTACCCATTTGAAATATTGAGATGCCAAAAGATGTAAAGTATATATAATAAATGAATTTCAATAAAGAAATTAACTCCGATAGAATTATTTGTGTAATTTTCTCCTTTTGTCATTAACCTTTCATTTGGTGACTCCAGGTTCCCCGCAATGATTATGGGAACGTCTACTTGTTTAAGGCCTGTATGCTACCGGTGGGCTGTGTCCATCTTAGGCTGCCCAACCTGCACCGAGTGGCCAAGAAACTAAATATGGATGCTGCCCCTGCCGTTACAGGCTTTGATTTCCATGGAGGATATTCACATGCAGTGTAAGATAAACTATTTTAAAATTATGCAATGTAGTTGTACAACACTCACACACACTGGAATGCGGAACAAAGTACCCTGGGGAAACGCATGTCACGATGGGTGGAAAATGCTACTGTCACAAAGAAAGGCTGGTTTATGAAGAGATATTGGTCTTACTTAGCTTACCTCATGAGTAACTGTGATCCAATGAAAACAAGATTTTTTTCTTCATGGTTGGCAATGACATGGATGTATTTTGTGTATACTCCTGCTGTCAGACACACAAAAACAAGATAGTTCCTTTTGGCCTCAGTGATTCATAGAAGGTGTATTGTACATTTATTAACTTGGTTCTAACGTGTTCTCCAGCACTGATGGCTACATTGTGTGTGAGGAGCACGAGGAGATCCTCCGAGCTGCCTGGGAGGAAGAACAAGAGCTTCAAAAACAAAGGGACAAAGAGGTGTGTAGGTGTCTCCTTGTGGGAGTGTCATTGAATTTTATTATTTATTATTTGGATGAATGGTGTTGTGGCTTTCATTTTTCAGAAAAGAGAAAAAAGGGCAATCTCCAATTGGACACTGCTTGTGAAGGGCCTTCTGATCAGAGAACGTCTTCAACGGCGTTATGGCAAGAAGGCGCAGGGTGACGGGGGTTCAAGTGCCCATAATGGTGGAAGAGACAAATGTGATGGATTATCATCGGATGAGGGGGGGATGAGCGGAGAGGAAAGTTCCGTAGCTAAAACAGCGTCAGAGACATTGGCGATGTCCTGGCCCCAAAACAGACAAGCAGAGGAGGACAAAGTAGGCAGTTTTGGGGGGCAGAGGACAAAGCGGGAGAGAAGAGCCAAAGAGAAACATTTGTTCCCCTTTGAGAAAGTGTGATGAGGCAGGAGCTTTGATTTTGCGTGTCACTTTCCATTGCTCACTCCAACTTTCACTCCAAGATGCAAATACTGCATATGCATACATTTTGAGATGCAAGATTTTATTGGTTGCTAAATAAAAACAAACACATTTTATATGTAAAGATTTGCCTGCATACAGAATGAAAGATGTCATTGTTTAACATACCCACAGAAGTTTGATTTATATATTAGTTGGCTCTATTGGCTTGTGTTTATAGATTTGCCCAATATAAAGGAGCTATAAATGTTCTTCCACAAGCTTTTTTTCACACTTGTGTTCATTGTGAAATGTTAATGTCAAAAAATGATGATACATTTACATTTTTGGAAGAAAATATTTTTGATATATTGTGAAAAAAATAGAATTCGATTAAAAGGAATAATGTTGAATGTCTTGCTCTCTCTCTCTATTATATATTCTTTTACATCTGCAGAAAAACATCTTTCAAGCCACTGAATAAAAATCATCTTGGAATCAATGATTTTTCACCGCAGTTACCTCTGCGGACTAAACATGATGTTTTCTGATTTTAAAATAAATCCAATGTAGTTATGTCATGCATCTGTGAACATTTACATCACAAAAAATATTTTTTCCCTTCTCTAACAACTTGTGAATGATTTTGATCCGTTCAGTTTTTCCGGGGCTGTGTAAACGTTAGCGCACCAAAAAATACCTTCTTTAATTTTGTGCTTTATGTCATCACAAAGGCGCATCACTACATTGCTGCTACCAATCCACTGATTCTCCTGTTAGAAATGGAAATTGCATGCATTTTGGTGAGTATTGTTCGATTGACAGTTTTGTCTTCTTCCCTCAATTTACTTTCTAATTTGCGTGCAAAGTTGAAAGTACCATAAATATAAATCAGTCCATAAATAATTAAATAAATAATAAATAAATAATTTGCAGGGTTCAGTGTGGACAATAAAATCAAACCAAGTCATTTGAATTATTTCATTAATTAGTTGCCATTGACAGCAATAGACGTCCGACACATTGTACTAGTTGGTGTGGCGGTGATCTTAAACTCCAACAGTTAGCAAAACAAAAATTTACAAATGTTTTAATTCATATATTTATCGTGAAGTTTAGGGAATGGTTGCGTTCAGGTTTCTCTCCAATTGGAAGTGGGAATTTCCGACTCCGTCTATCTACATGGAACGTATCATATCTTCCGCCTACAAGCACACACACGCAGCGGCTTTGTGGTCAGTTAACCCGCTAAAACACACGTATGAATGTCACCGTGGCCAGGACCGTCGTCCTCTGAGAGGTAAATCCATCTTGAGTTATTATACAATTAATGGAAATATCAGTCTTTAAAAGTATTCAAAGGCTCTCGAGTTCTTGACGGCCTTGTTTACATCTCAATCCACGGGTTTGGAGTAGGCAAGAGCATATCACACCGATATCAGATGCTAAAGGAAGCTAGCAATTGCGTTATCATTAATCTTGTAACCTCGCTAGAATTTGTCTCGTAATTTTTTTTGCCCGTAAAGATCATCAAAACGTCGTTTAACCAAATACTGCAAGTTCTGGGTTACTGTATGCCTCAAATGCAAATGTTTCGAGGCTAATCCAGTTAACTCCAATTGGCTAGTCGATATCTGGACTGGACCTCTGTACTTATTTTGATAAATTTTGTCCAAATCATGGAGGTAAATGAGGATATTGTGTGAATTCAAGTCATGACACGTTTGTTTCGCCTCTTTTGAACATTATGCACCCTCCCTCGTCCAATTATTATGAAACTGTGCTGAGTCGCCGCGATACATTAGCTTAGCAAGATGTGTGTCACCCAGTTTTAAGAGCCTATTTTTAGCCTGGACCAGGAACGTTTGCCTGGCTGGCACCAAGACCTTTGGCAGCTTTGTCTGGGCTCTAATCAACCTTGGTACATGTTAGACTTATAGATTCATACTTAAACTTTCCGAAATGCAAATTCACCTATTTAAAAAAATGTATTTAACTTTGAAATGTAATAGTGCACTTTGCCAGAGAAGCCCCAGAGTGAACAGTGTGATTCAATGTTACTGGTGGAGTTTCTATCTAGCTGTTTTGTATTCTTATTTAATTTTTAAATATTCTTGAACTTCACGTGATAAAGTTTGACATAAACAAGGAACTATCGATATGGCATCAAAGCAGAATTATTAATAATTATTGAATAATTAATCCCCTGTTTGATTCCCTCTGTCCCTAGTTTTTCTTTGGATCACCCGCAAACCAGCTATCCAAATGAGTGACGGGGAGTGTGACTTTTTTTGTTTCTTCCGCTGCTGCTGAGCTCGCCTTCCACGCAGCTCAGGCGCTCCAGACCCTGAGTCTCTGGACAGTGACGCTAACGGTGGAGTGAGAGGCAAAGCCTATCAAAGCCATTCTTCCCAATTGAAACAGCAGGGATCCGACAGGTAGGCATCCTGTCTACCTGTCCGGGTGGTCGAATCTGTCGACTGGATGTCTGTGGACATGAACAGCCAGGCGTCTGACAGCAATGAGGAAGACTTTGGGGTCAACTCTGAAGAGGAAGAGGATGACGGAGGGGAAGAAGAGGATCAGGGAGATATAGAAACGTATTACGAAGGAGTGGCCAGCGATGTAGAGCAACAGGGTGCGGACTCCTTTGACCCAGAAGAGTATCAATTCACTTGCTTGACATACAAGGAGAGTCAATGGGTTTTAAATGAAGAGGTGAACATTGTGGCTGCTGCACTGAAGGTGGATCTTTTCTACTCTGCATCTATTTAACTACTCATTCTTGTTGTTCCACTCACGCTTACTCTCGCCCTCTTTTTTTCAGGTTTCACCAGCTGTAGCGAAGCTGATACTTGTGCATTTTCACTGGCATGTTTCCCAAATTTTGGACAGGTATTATCCTGTTTTTTTTTTTTTTTTTTTTTATCATTATCAGCGGGAATCAATTTTTCCTTGAGATGAATAGTTTAACAAATAAACAGAAAAAATACCAGTGCCAAAAACATTCAAATAGACAAAACCGGCAATTTCTTTAGCACGACTTCTTAATATTCAAAAGTTGGAATCTTATTTATTATAGTATTTTTGTTTTTTCTTCAATCCCCATTTAACCATCTTTCTATTTTTGTGCGCAGGAATAAGTCCAATTCGTCTCTGGTGTTGTCAGATGCCCTGGTTCAGCCTAGCATTACCGGCAGAGCAGGCATTGTGAGTAACAAACACACCTCTTACCGGTGGAGGGCAGATATTGCTGCAGACCAGTTCAAGCACATAATTATTTATGTATCACCCGGGGGCGCTGCCAGCCATTTATGTGCCCTCAAATGAAAAATCAGATGACACTCCTTTCCTCGTTATTACCTCAAATTCTCTCACACACAAAAATGTAATAATTGTTTTTTTATGTGTTTAATCAATATTCACTCCCATGCAAAAAACAACCACTATAGTAGTATTGGTTTAAATGAAGTGTTAAGGATCAGTGCATATAACATCGGGCAAAATTCACACCGACAGGCATCAATTATCTTAGCATGTACTACATCAACTCTTTTTTTTTAACTCTGTGTACTGGAGATTTTTTAAAAAAAAAGTCTGCTAATTGTTTTATTTTCAGTATTTTATTTGTCATATACGTAACAAAAAACATGACTTAGCTGCAAATTTTTAATGACATATAATACCCTACTCACAGCAGATGATGTTTATATAGGCAGCGACAACCCTGAATCTACCTATTACTTTCTGGAAGGCACAGTAGTTGTAATCTTATTTCCCGCATCAAATGCACTGTAACCTTTTTTATGTTGGTTCTTTTTGTTGTTTTGTTTTGTTATGAAGGCAAATGGAAATCCCCTGCTAATTGAGCAGTGCAGTGTGTTTCAACTATTCATTAATTATGTTTGTAAATAAACCTGATTGTAACAGCTGTATTTAAACTTACGTTGTGTCTGTTTCTTTTAGGCTCCTCAGTCATTACAATGTGGTGTGTGTCTCCAAGTCGTACGGAGAGACTCCCTGCTGGCTCTGCCCTGCCAGCATTCATTCTGCAAAGCATGCTGGGAGCAGCATTGCACTGTATTGGTCAAAGATGGTATAGGAGTAGGTAAGTCAGGATGATATTTGTGTGTGTCTAGTTATTAGTAAGATGTGAGCAGACAATTTAAGGGCGAATTGTGCTTTTTCAAGGAATCAGATTTATTTTTTCTCCCAGGCATCTCATGCATGGCACAAGATTGCTCCCTACAAATGCCAGAGGATTTTGTCCTGCCTCTACTGCCAGGAGAGGAGTTGAAGGACAAGTACAGACGCTACCTCTTCAGAGACTACGTAGAGGTTTGTGTTTGCTTGCCTGTCTTTCCTTAATACAAAGGCCACCCGTTGCCTGTTTTTTTGTGGTAACAAGTGTTTTTTTTTTTTGCTATCCCTAAGGCTCAGTTCATTGTTTGAAAGAATTTACAATTTCTTTGCTGCCATTGAGTGAAATTTCCCAAATACGGGATGAATAAAGTTATCTAATCTAATCGACAGGACTAGAAATCTGTTTTGGACGGGGTGGCAATTATAAGATTCCAGTGAAAATGGATTTGGAAGTTATTGAATTACTGTAGTAACACTTTATTTTTTTGCTTGCTCCCTGATCAATGTGTAAACTATATATGCTATGTAGCATTGTATTAAAACATCCCACTTAGTTTGACCTAATCTTTATTTCTTCAACTGCAGAGTCACTTCCAATTGCAATTATGTCCGGGAGCAGACTGCCCCATCGTTATTAAAGTGCAGGAGCCACGGGCGCGTAGGGTGCAGTGTAGCCGCTGCACTGAGGTCTTCTGGTAAGTTCACTACACAAACACACGTTGCAAATAGTCGAAAGAGAAAAAAAGACAACAAATTCTGAAAACAAGTGAATTTGAAATGAAATTTGAATTCCCAATTGTAAAATTACCTGCATCGATTGACATTTCATTGTGCCGTGTTTTGTCTAGTTTTATTTTTGTTTCCTAAATGGTCTTGAATTATTGATGGCCTCTCACAAGTGGTTCAGGCCTTGAATTCTTCACTACTTTATATGCCATTTAGTTATTTAGAAATGTCGATTTTCTTTCCTTTTCTCTCATAGTTTTAAATGCCGGCAGATGTACCACGCACCTACAGACTGTGCAACCATCCGTAAGTGGCTCACAAAATGTGCTGATGACTCAGAGACGGCCAACTATATCAGCGCACACACTAAAGATGTATGAGACGATTTCTATCTTGGTTTATTTCTCATGAAAATGGTTGAAATCTGAAACAACTATTTGTCACCTTTCAGTGTCCTAAGTGCAATATCTGCATTGAGAAGAATGGAGGATGCAATCACATGGTGAGTGACAGCCAAAAACCTCTAAAACTGGGCAATATTGAAAATATATCCTCCTTGTGGGAGTCTTCAGCGTTTGAATTTTATGTTCTGTTCAATATTTGATATAGTGTTTGATTCCTCTGGTGCAATTGTTGTTTGTTTACATTAACACATCTCATCTTGTTTGTTTCAGCAATGCTCCAAGTGTAGACATGGTAAGCCTTTTATTTCTCCTTTTTAATTCTGTCCAAATTATAATTACATTTTCACAAAACTATTTAAAAAACACGCAAATTTTTTTAATGGGTTTTGCTAATTTGGTGGTGAAGAAATGCTGTTCATTTTCCTTTATCCAAACACCTTTATGTCAAATGTATTTAGGTGGGCCCCACATGTTATGGGGAAAGTTTGTAATGGGATTATCGCTCTTATCAGTCGTACACAAAACAAGGTGTATGAATAGTAAAACATATCGTTGAGTGCTTTCACTACTTTGGTGAATTCAAAATGTCTAAAAATGTTTTTTTAATTGTTTATTTTTGCTCTTAAGTCAATTTTACTCTTTCAAATGTAAATTTGTTTTTTTTTTCACAGTTAGATGAAGCTTTACTTATGCCCTTGCAGTTAGCATAATTTTATTTTTATTTTTTTTTGTTTCTGAAATGTTTTTTAAAAGTTTGTTTGAAAGTGTTTCTAATAAAAACCCAACTACCTAATGAAGCCTTGTCTAGCCATTCAGTTGTGCTTTAATAGTCTTGTGAACATTCTTATTTTCAGACTTCTGCTGGATGTGTCTTGGTGACTGGAAGACTCATGGCAGTGAATATTACGAGTGCAGTCGATATAAAGAAAACCCTGATATCGTCAACCAGAGCCAGCAGGCTCAAGCCAGAGAAGCTCTCAAGAAATACCTCTTCTACTTTGAAAGGGTGAGCTTTTAGACTGTGGGGGAGGGCGTGACTGACTCGGTGTAATTTATGTACATTTGTAGGATTGAAAAATGAACCGACACCCACTGCAGTCCATTGTGGAATAGTTTGCCCACTACTGGGTTTATAGTGTGGAAAGTTGATATGTTGTTGGGCTGTTCACGAATATTTGGATACAGAGGAAAATTATAAAACCGTCTTGTGGGATCACTTGTTTTCTATACAAATTGTCTTTATGTTTCCGGCACAAGTGGGAGAACCATAACAAGTCCTTGCAGCTGGAGGCTCAGACGTACCAGAGGATTCAGGAAAAAATCCAGGAGAGAGTGATGAACAATTTGGGCACCTGGATTGACTGGCAGTACCTTCACAATGCTGCAAAGCTTCTAGCTAAGGTGTGTTTAGTCATTGTATTTGAAGATAAGTTGTATCATGCGAATTAAATCATACATTTTAATATTGCATGAATAAAATTAGGATATTATGAAATCAAAGTTGATTTTCTTGTATGTTGTCTTTTTTGCTTCTAGTGTCGCTACACACTGCAGTATACGTATCCCTACGCCTATTACATGTCCGGCCCACGCAAAAAACTGGTGAGGAAATGTTCTCTTGTTTCGTATTCCACCCACATTACTATATAAAAAATATTGTCATTTTTCATAAAGAAAAAACAACGACACAACAATATTCACGCTACGAGCTTGACTGTGGAATGGATTGTGATTGTGTAGGCCTCACACTATTTTCTAGTACAGCAACATTTTAAGAAATTCAGTAAAATTACACATAATTTCAAATTCAGTTTAAGAAAAGAGAATATGCATTTTGAGAACTAAGATCAAAGACTCAATAAACCGCAGTAACAAAAAAAATCCAATTACAGTGGCTGAAATATGTTTTGAGATGTGGCAAATGCAGAAGAGAGAAACAAATGCTTCTGTGTTGATTTTTTCTTCTTTTTTGCTGCAGTTTGAGTATCAGCAGGCTCAGCTTGAGGCAGAGATCGAGAACTTGTCATGGAAGGTGGAGCGAGTTGACAGCTACGAAAGGGCAGTGGTGGTCGGCGAGGTGGATCTCAGTGCCAGTGACAGGGGGGTAAGATTGAATGTTTCGTATCACAAAAAGTCATCGTATTTGAAGATAAGTTGTATCATGGGAATTAAATCATACATTTTAATATTACAGGATTAAAATTAGAATATTATGAAATCAAAGTTGATTTTGTTGCTTATTTTTACGTGACGTGCATCGGAAGTTGTTTGGTTTCATGGGCTAAAACTTTTGACAACAAAAGGTCTCAAAACTACTTTTTGCGTAACATTAACAATAGTAGTCAGAAATGTCTGGACTGTGTAATGGAATTAAGCCAGATAGCATGACGTTGTGAAGAGGGGCGCGGTTCTTAAGGAGACAAAAGTCCCTTCCTTCTGTTTAAGACAAGACGATGCATAGACAAGTTTACATTCACTTGTGTGAAATATATAGATTTCATAAATCAACTCAAAGTTAAAGTGTTTTAGATATGCCTTAAAATTATACCATATGCCCCAAAATTTGGCAATGTCTCTCTTTAAGGCAAGTTGTGTAAATCTTACCTCGCTAACATTCTGAACTTCCTTTTGTTTGTATGAATAGGAGCTGGAGAATCAGATGCACATTGCTGAGCAGAGGCGACGCACACTGCTGAAAGACTTCCACGACACCTGAAGCCGCATTTGGACTGCAGAGCACCAGCATCTCTTTCCCTCCTTTTCTCCTTCCTGTCCTTTCAGGGCTCCACCATTACTTCCAACAGTGATCATCCTTGGGGTGCAGTCACAGTGACACCCTTTCTCCTTATCAATCAACACCCACTTGCTTTCTCTTCCCATCTCTTCCTTATCCCACTCTTCAAATGCTGCAGCTTTATGAAATGGCACGATTGTATTGCCCTCCCTGATGTTTTTTTGACGGTATTTTGGCTTCAACATCATTACCCAAGTCATTACTAGAGTTCTCTTGATAGGAGCACATCATTAAGAGAAAATCTGTCCTAAAATTGTCTTGATACTGCTCAGAATCACACTAGTGACAGAGACCCACACACACAAAAATCACCCAAAATTGACACCTCTATTTCTGGTTTTCAGAGTTTGCTACTAATGCTAACTCCGAAAGACCACGTGGATATTTTGAGGCAGTGGTATTCGTCACATACCTATTAAATGTATTGTTGTTTTCAGTTAGTTTGCTAATTTAATTTCTACGTACGGTAGTCAAGGCAAGTACATCTTCCTTCCATGACTTAGAACTTATGAAGCATTTCTATGTGCATGATGTGTGATCACACAAAAAAGAAATCAAAGTTGAATGTGTGTAGTGTTGTTGTTTTTTTCGAGGTCACTATAAACCCACTTTGATTGGATTTTTCGTTTTGTTTTTTTGACTTAGCGCAACTACAAGTAAGACACTGCTGTTATGGTCACTGTTTTGATCTAAGTGAAACAATTTGGCTCTTGGGTAAAAGCCGCTATTTTTTCCCAATTGAAATCACCCCAGATGATAGAGGGTTTGCTCATGCCTCCAATGTAATTCTGCTATGAAAAATTCCTCAAAATCCGCTCACCCCTAAAAACTTTAAAGAAAGAGATCTTCACGTCATATTAAATGTACTCATCCTCATCTATTTTGCCCTAAATTTACTAGCCACTCACAGAGGACATGGAATGATACACTGAAAGGAATAACGTTCCCCAACCGGGTTTTCAGGTTTGATATAATTAATACATACACACATTGTTCTTTACTCCGACCACTGGAGCAACTCCATCCACAGACATACAAACACACAATCAAGCCATAAATTCCAAAACACAATCATTGTGCTCCTATCCCCTCATTCGGATGCTTTCCTTTCCTAGGCATTTACCACCAACATCTTGTTATTTTTGGACTCACTTTTCCCCTTTCTTGCTCATATTGTTCTCAATTGTTGATGTGGGAAAAATGGTTGTTCATAGATCATTTGGGGAAAAAAAGAATAAAGAAAAAGATACCAAAAAAGTGCTGTAATTTTCAAAGCTTGTACATTAATACAAAAAAATAGTAACTGGGAGTTTTGAAAAACTGAAATCTTGTCTTGTGTATTTATTGGAATGCTACGTGTCATGCACCGTTCAGCAAAAGATGGAACAATGTGTTAAAACCATGAGCCAACTTTGATAAGTTTTCACGCTGGTGCCTAATTATATAGAAGGCAATTATTTCAATAAAAGTGTAATGCCATATAACGGCTTGCCACCAATTCCCATCTGATGCTCCAGCACCCCACGGGACCCTTGTGCGGATAAGCGATTCCTTAAAATTAAAGCTGAAGCATTTTCAATTGCAGACTTGCTTTTTTTATTATTATATGAAGATCATTTAAATAAATTTTCAACTTCCAGCAAGAACAATATAAAATCTTTCCTGAATTTAGAAATGTGTATTTTTTCCATTGCAAGCTGACAAGTTGAATAACCGACTGTCTCTGATTGGACGCAGTTTGGAACGGATGTGACGACAGCACGAGCAATTAGACCGGAAGCACATGGTGTAGCGTTTCCTCACGCACCACGCTGTCTGGTGTCCACAAGGAACCATTGAGCGTATGTACTGCTTCGAAGTGGGGTTAGACGAAAATTTAAGGTGTTTTACCCCGTGCTCTCTGTATATATACATAGGCATAGCTTTATTCATCAGGCAGATTACAGTGTAGAAAACTGCAGGTCGACGCTTTGGGGTCATTGGCTCTCATGGCAGAATACATAAATAGTGGAGAAATGGGTGATAACGTCCCAGAGGACGGACTGACGGGTCAGCAGTTGGTAAACAGAGGAGATGGACTCACGTACAAGTAAGATCCTGAACTTTTTTTTGCTTGTAAATCTTCATTTCCATCATGCCAGGTTGAGGAAGGCCTTTTACTACCCCATTAAACCAAGAAAGGACGAGTTTGATGTGGAAGAACCTGCACTGATCGAGCCCTGAGTCCTTAACAGCTTCACAAACGTGGGAAAGTGAAATTTCAGAGTTGGCTAAATGTTATTGTAAAAGGTGGTCAATCAAAAATGAGTTGAATTGTAAATTCAGACTGATATTATAAATAACATATTTTTAAATAACAATACAATTGACTATTATTGTATGATATTTCATTGCCAATAATGGTGGTAGCCATCAATGTAGTTAATTCATGAAATTACCTGATTTTGAGTCTTTTCAGTGGGAATATACCAAAGTTAGGGTGTGGTCACTGTAAAAATGGTGAATTTTAATGGATCCCTGGTTTGTGTATCACAGTGAATGAGTTCATAAAGGCAGTGAACAACTGGAAATTACATCATCCTGTGTAGAAAAGTAAATATCCCAGATGAACTAATGTATATCTTTTCTAAGGTCAGACTTTCACCACCCAAAAAGCAAAATCATATCTGCCATACACTATAAATTGGCATTTTCCTCCTTAAAAAATAACTCACTTTTTCTGTAGGACCTCTTTTTTCATATTTATGTCATTGAAAGATATTGCCGCTGTCATTTTGTCTATTTTATTTCAAGTACAACGCAAATTAGAACACGGAGTTTCTATGTTCTCTCTGGACTCGGTCACACGCCTGCATTCCAAGAACATTAAGTGAAAAATGTAAATTGTCAATGGGTCTGATTGTGCTTGTGAATGGTAAGAAGCTTGCAATAAGATGATGACAAAGTTTCTGGAGCAGGTTAAAAGGTCCAAGGTCATTAGGCACAACCAGAATTCATAGATAATGCACACAAAAAAGGATTTTCACTGTGCATTGTATTCCCAAAAATATGTTAGAGTTAAGGCAAGGAAAAAAATTATAAACTTTCTTACACTGTACTTAATTTTACACATTGATGAATCTTACAGCTTTTATTATTGTCAACATCACCATTCCCTTTGTGCTCCCATCGGAACACTTATGCAGTTGCCAAACCAAACAACAGAACACAAAAAAGAAAAAAAACACTGTTTAAGATTTCATCTTTAAGAACACTGTAGTTTAAATCTCATATGATTGGTGAAGGGTCCTACAAAACTTTCAATTTTATACCCCAGAGCTACTTCAGGATTTGTATACAGCGGTCCCAGATATAGATACAGATATAGTCATAGTATTTAGTTCACAGCCCTCATAGTACTGCAATCCAAATATGAGGGTGACCGTAGTGAATCTTCATATAAATCCATGTTCTCCTTACTCATTTGGCTTATCCTCACAAGGGTCACAGCTGGTGCTGGAGCCTATCCCGGCCAGTTAACAATGAGCAGTAGGTAGTGGGCACCCTGAATTGGTTGCAACCCAGTCATAGTGAAATTTAACCTACTAAACTAAACTGTAATGCACAGTAATATCAGTTTTAGTAGTTTGAACCAATTACCTGTCAATAATGCAGGTTTTATATTCACACTTCATTAACTCGCAAGTAATTTTGCCTTATGAATATCTTCAAATGTGATGGAAAAATGTTGTCTGTCACTGAATGAAATTGAATCAGAAATTTAAAACACTGTCACATGCTTCAACCTGCTGCCTTGGTCATCACTTCTGTTTTTAGTCTAGTTGTCATCAGGCATCCATGCCATTTGTTTGAATTCAACTTAGGCATTAGTGCAATATAAAACCTTCCTAATAAACCAGTCAGTTTTGTGGCTATCATTTTCACTTTCTGAGATGGAAACTATTTAGAAACAATTGATGCTTCCTGCTCAGTCACTCATAGTGTAATCTATTAGAATCTAATTACTAATCTTAGATAATATAGTGACTAAATAACATTTGAGTTGCCTTAACCTTCATTAAAATATGTAAACACAGCATGTGTGTACAGCCCTGGCTGAAATCTGGTTAAGGCTCAAACTCATTCCCGATGGATAACAATTGCCATAAAAACATGTTTTGATTTGTTTTATGTTTGAAAGACATTTATTCTGAAAGTTGTGTTTTCCTTTACTCAGGCTGCTTCATTATATATGTCATTCTTAGAATATAATCTTGTGTTTACCTTTTCAGTGACTTCCTAATTCTGCCCGGCTACATTGACTTCACTGCAGATCAAGTGGTGAGTTGTCATTAATGGCCGTCACATTTGTTTACCAACACAGCAAATCTGATTACAGCAAATGTGTTGGGATTAGACTGCAGTAATCTGAGTTTAATATGACATTTGGAGTGGATATGGAGAATTAAACATCCCCTCAATTAAACACATTGTAAATTTATTTATTTATTTATTTTACATCAGCATAGACTTGTCTCAACTGCAGTTATGCATTTATTGCTAGTAATGATATCCGACCTTGGCTCTTGGTTTCAAGAGCACACAAGATGGGACAACAAATGTACTGAACAAATTAACACTTTGGGGAAATACAATTTGCAGTACATTTTAATGGCAGGATGTGTTTAAGACATAACTTTAAAATGTTGAATTTACCCCTGTTTAAATGTTTATTATGTTGTATTGCATTCCCCACCCTACCCTTATATTCCTTTCAAAATCCCTGGCAAGTTTCATAACTGGAGCTCACCCATGTTTGAATAAAATTAAACTGATTAAAACACTCAAAAACGGATAATGAAATAATTAATTCAAATGATAGATTGTTTGATCTTAGAAGCATTCCAGGTGCTTTAGATGTATTAAAAATCACAGCTCTCCTTGTATATATTATGCAATTATTGATTAATTCAATTACTATTTTCAAGCAGTGAGATGGTTGATGTTACCAGTCAAATAACAAAAAGCTGACTATGCAGAATCTTTTGACTGTGTCACACACAATACATGCAAATGAAAATCTTCTGTCACCAGGACCTGACCTCGGCACTCACCAAACAAATTACAATGAAAACTCCCTGTATCTCATCCCCAATGGACACGGTCACTGAAGCAAACATGGCTATCGCTATGGCAGTAAGTATGACTTTTGTTTGGCCTTTTGTGGATGTGTACCCAATGTTGTGGACAGTAAGTGTGTTTCTGTCATCTGTTTTACAATGTATGAAATTTGCAATATGGAATGATGTATAATAATGTATGGTCTTCTTTAAGCTAACAGGAGGGATTGGCTTTATCCACCATAACTGCACTCCCGAGTTCCAGGCCAATGAAGTCCGTAAAGTCAAGGTATGGATTGGTGACTGTTTTATAATGATACCTTGACCTATGACTGACCTTACTTTTTTTTTAGATACAAGTTGTCACCATCAGCTCAAATCATCTTCATAAAATATAGATGATTGCATATTGTGTATAGATTGCTGCAAATTACAGATTCATTTGTGAAACACATCCTGGTGTCACAATTTATCTGTACAGTGGTACCTCATCATACGACCGCTCGTCATACAAAATTCTCGTCTTACGGTGGAAATTTCGATCGAATAATTCGCCCGTTATGCGATCAAAATTTTGTGATGCGACCAAGCCAGGTCTTTTTTGCATATCTTTCGTGTATGACAATATTTACGAGCACGGAACGATTAATTCAGCCGAGTTTCTCCTAAGACCAGGAAACGCACAACGCGCATCCGCGGGCAAAAAGAGGGCTTTCTGGGTAATGAAGTATACTCGTGCACACAACACCCATAGGCAATGGCAACCTTTCTCAGAATAAAACTTCATTACCCACAATCAATACGTGGGTAAGCTCAACCATTGTATTTCCTTTTATTCTTTCTAAGGAAAGAAGCTCCCGCGATCGTTCTTTAAAGACTATTTCTCGTTGGCAAGTGGTCGTGCGTTATCCTATTGTGAGGACATTTGTGTGCATCATTTTGGGAATATTTTGAAGGCAATACAACAGCAAAACAGTCCATCGATAGCGAACGTGAGGGTGGAGGCGTGCCAAACCGCCAACCCGGAAAACGAAGGTAACAAAAGATTACAACAAAATTAGAATTCAGTTTTGTGTAAAGTTACATTAAACGTATGTTTGAGTGTCTGTATATATTAATACAAGTTAATTTAAATTTGTTTGTTCCTTTTACGAGTGCGTTGTCGTGGGAAAAAAAAGAAACCCCCCACCCCCCCAAACGTCTCTGTCTCCCGTCGGCGAAATCTGCCCAATTTTAGTTAGATTAAACACATTTTATTACTATTAAACCACTAGTTATGTGTTACTTTGTTAATAGAAGGCGAATTAGAAGAAATAAAACATTTTTTCCAATCCAATATCCTGTTTTTGGTGTTTTTTCAGAGGGCTGGAACGAATTAATTTGTTTTTCATTCATTTCAATGGAAAACGTCCGCTCGAGTTACGAGAATCTCGTCATACGAGTCAAGTTCCGGAACGGATTAAGTTCGTATCTCGAGGTACCACTGTATTGTACTGTTGTGGCTAAAGTGGGAACAGGAGAAAAATCACTCGGGTTAATGGCTTTTCCATTCATCAAAGATACTTGAGATATCAATGTTGTGAGTGAAGGACATCTGGTCAGGAATGAAAATAACTCAGGAAAGATATTTTATTAATTTTACAACTGTGATATTATACATTTACTTAGTATATTCCAAACACAGCATTGTGGTGATATTGTATTATTTATACTCCCCGCACACAGAATTTTATCATTGTTTTGGGGCTTCTGTTATTATTCAATGGTGTTGATTGATCCAGTACAAATATAAGCTGTCATCTTCTTCCCATTCTTCTTTCCTACACCAGAGGTACGAGCAGGGCTTTATCACAGACCCGGTTGTGATGAGCCCTAGTCACCTAGTGCGAGACGTCTTTCAGGCCAAGGCCCGCTACGGCTTCTGTGGTATTCCCATCACAGACGATGGCAAAATGGGGAGCAAGCTGGTCGGCATTATCTCCTCCAGAGACATTGACTTCCTCAAGGATGAGGAACACAATCTGCCTCTCAGTAAGGTGACTGGTATTTTACTAATACGGATGATACCATAGTTGAAGATGATGATAAGCCAAAATGCATATTGACAAACTATACACAGCAATTAGATTAATGTCCTTTCGACATGTGAGGGGAATTTTAAGTTCTTGTGCAACAGGTGCAAAAATTAAGAAATAGAAAAATGTTGCTGATTGGTATATATATGTGTACTTCATGAGTGTCCAAAACAGTCATCAAGGGCCACAATAGGTGCAGGTTTTCCTTTTAACTGTAGAAAAGGATACAATTTCAACAATCTGGTGTCTTAAAAGTTTAACCAGTTGATTGCCAGCATGGGCTTCTGGTTTCAGAAGAAACCTAATTGGTTAAACGGTCTGCGTTGGATCCGTTGGAACCAAAACTTGAACTCACTGTGGCCATTTATGGAATAGTTTTGACACCCCTGGTATACATGAATGAGGTTATATTCTGCAAATGCTTTGCTGCATTCAGCACATGTTCTCTCTCTACAGTGTAGGGTGTATTTAAATTGCAAGACTGGGTGTAATCTGCTATATTATAATGTTTCTCATTCTACCTACATCATAGTGTTTACATAACTTGACAGGTAATGACAAAGCGAGATGATCTTGTAATTGCTCCTGCTGGGGTAACATTGAAAGAAGCCAACGAAATCCTCCAAAGAAGTAAGAAAGGTAGGACAAGTCACTGTTGCCTGTGATTGTGCATTTTTGTAGTTTTCATTAGAGGTTAAAGTGAAAAAAATCATGTATGCAACATTTCATTCTCTATGATTTTCACATTAATTTCCCCATGAAAACTGAGTTATGAAATTGAATCAAACATCTGGCAATTATTGGATCCTTGATCAAGATGTCACTCTTTTAGTTTTGGTGACTATTCTGAAAAATGTTCATACCATACCATACCATTTCTCATCTTAATTTTTGTTCTTTTTTCAGGCAAACTTCCCATTGTTAATAAAGATGACTGCCTGGTGTCCATCATTGCTCGAACTGACCTGAAAAAGAACAGGGACTTCCCTTTGGCCTCAAAAGACTCCCGCAAACAGCTTCTGTGTGGTGCCGCCATTGGCACGCACAATGATGACAAATATCGTCTGGACCTTCTAGTGCAGAGTGGAGTTGATGTTATTGTGCTGGTGAGGACGATGTCATTTTAAACACATTTTTGTTAAATGACCAGTTGGCCTTTGGCCCCTGTAAGGCACTTACCCTGTTTGACATGGCTCGACTTCCCTTTAACTTTTCATTTGCAAAAACTGGCATGGCTCCCAACTCCCTAGCTGGCGATGTTTTAATTTTTTTTTCAAAAAGTTATTACTTCTCAAGATTTTCAGCAATGTAAAGTCACAAATATAACTATGGTTCAATGAATCCCGAATAGCTGCCAGTGTGATTTATTGCTCATAATCCTTGTGCTTTCCTTCATTATTGTTTGTATTGTAATGTATTTTGGTAAGTAGAAGAGTATACAGAGCAAAAGCAGTATAAGAGGCATTGGTGAATTAATTTTTCTCATATGGATTGAGATGGTTGGTTTGAATGAAAGAATAATGTGCCACCTTGACTTACAGGATTCCTCTCAGGGCAACTCAATATTCCAGATCAACACAATAAAATATATTAAAGAGAAGTACCCAAACCTGCAGGTCATTGCTGGCAATGGTAAGTACAGTCAAGCTTTAGCAAAGGAATCAACTTCAAATCCCCTTTAGCCCACTTTCTGTGGGGTCTAGCCTTTGAATGACATTTAGATGACAGCAAGTAAGATCTCATTTGCATGGCACACAACACATGCACAGGCAACCCTACACTTCCAAACTTTTTTGGGACTGACTTTTTAAAGCAAAGGCTTAAATAAGAGAATAAAGATTCTCAAATTGTGTGTATGTAGTATATGAAACATACTTTTACGTATTAATGCCTTGGAATGAGATGTTCTTATTACAGTATTTCTCCAACATCAGTTTGTTCTTGTCATTCAGTGGTCACTACTGCTCAGGCGAAAAACTTGATTGATGCAGGAGCAGACGGACTAAGAGTTGGAATGGGCAGCGGCTCTATTTGCATCACGCAGGAAGGTTAGTGGCTGAACTGCAAAGTAAATAAACAACCACCTACATGGTTCACAACCATGAATTTATAGTCAAGGACTGAAGAACTAAAATGACATCCATAGTTCACTTTCAATTAGGGCTGAAAAAGATGCTTGTGTGTGATTGGCCTCATGTACTTGGTTAATGCTTAATTGCTATGTAAGTTGACTGATCCTTATGTCAGAGAAAGAAGGTGGCGACCGATTTATAATTGAGTTTTTTTGACTGTGGAAATTATTGTGGATTTCTAGTGCATTGAACCGATTGAGGCAAAATGGAGTGCATTGTTTGACTGATTCCAGTAGAGACTTGGGTATTTAAACAATGTAGGAAGTTTATTTACAACCATGTATGTCAACTCCTGCGGGCAACAATATTTTGCTCAAAACTGTACTGATATCAAAACAGGTGTTTAGTTCAATCTCTTAAACAATAAATTAGTTATACTATAACCTTAAACCTGCGAATGCTCGAATCAGAAGTCTGAAAAACCCTATTCATGACAATTTCAACAATTCTTACCGTAATAATGCCTAATATTTAACAGCTGCACAATTTGTGTAAAGTGGTACCTCACAGTATCCTCTTGATATCTCTTCGTCCATATACTCTCCCATCTCTTTCACTCTGTCCTCCCCTTTTTCTCTGTATGGTATGTTTGGTGGTGATGTGTGCAGCTACCCTGAGTATACCTCCATCAATAAAGCTTCACAGCCCTAAAACCCCATCCACTGTTACGGGATTCTCCAGTAAGTTGTCTCTCCTGCCTCAGCTCATTTTTTAGCCTGCTGTGGGCTCCCTCCCATTGGCTATTTCAGCCTGATGCATTTGTTGTTTAACTGGTTTAGATTGGTAGAATTAGTTGTAGATCAAAGTTGTGGGGTATGGGGCTTTTTTTTGCTTGGGATGTTCGTGTGACATCACTAATCATACCACTCACATTAGTGGCTTTCTCCCTCTACTTTCCAGAATGTGTGGTCTCTTGTCATAATGACATTCATGAGACACCTAAAATGTACTGTATGTCTTCCATCTTCTTTCCATATTATCGCTCAAATGGTACTCACAAACCCGGACCTAAGTTCAGAGGGAGGGCAGCTGAGACGTAGCTCATTACCAACAAAGGGCGCTGAATAAAGCATAGATGTGGCAAGTCTCCTTATCTGTTCAACACCAAAGGAATGACTTAACAAGCAGCTGTGACAGGTCGTTTATGTTAGCCGAGGCTGTCGGCAGCACACTTAGATCCTGATGAGAGCCTAATAATTGTTAAATAAGTCCGATATGCATGTGCAAAAAAGTGTGAGTATCCCAGTGGGCATATTGCAATGTTGCGGTTCAAACGAGACATTGTTCAGGCTCAATTTTTGCACAAGTGAATGTGCATTTCAAAGACTGTAAAATAAGTCATGGAAAGACTGTTTACTTTTACTTGTTTTAATGCTTCTCTTTTATCATCGTAACAGTACTGGCGTGCGGCAGACCTCAAGCCACAGCAGTTTATAAGGTGTCGGAGTACGCTCGACACTTTGGTGTGCCCGTCATCGCTGATGGGGGCATTCAGAACGTTGGACACATTGCCAAAGCTCTGGCCCTTGGTGCATCCACAGGTATTGCACTGCTAGACCCCCTGTTCATGCGATGATAACATCAAATAATACATTGATTGAAGCTAGCCAGAATGGCATCGGAGTGGTAAACGATCACGAGTCAAAGTTCTACGCTTTGCGATAGGAATCTGACCCCCCTGTGTGGAATTTGTACTTGTTCTTGCGTGAATTTCAACTACTTTTCAAAAGCACATCAAGTTGTGCAAAATACAATGAAAGAAACAATACACTGTTATTGATTATTGGAAAATAGTTTCTGAGGTTTCTCAACCATTTTTTTCTGTCACTATACAGTCATTTTAATTTCTCATGTTATTGTGCAGTGATGATGGGCTCTCTGCTTGCTGCCACCACCGAAGGTCCTGGAGAATATTTCTTCTCAGATGGTGTCAGGCTAAAGAAGTATCGAGGCATGGGCTCCCTTGATGCTATGGACAAAAACTTGGGGTCCCAGACGAGATACTTCAGGTGTGAAAGTATAGACTAATCATTCATTCATTCTATTCCTCAAGAGTTGCGGGGGTGCTAGAGTCCATCCAGGACAACTGTATTCAGGGGACACTCACTACTTTAAATCATATCTTTGTTGTTTGGTCGTTATGACAACTGACTGTATGGGTGTACGTGTGCCCACAGTGAAAGTGACAACATCAAAGTTGCTCAGGGTGTTTCAGGAGCTGTGCAGGACAAAGGTTCCATCCACAAGTTTGTTCCCTATCTACTGGCTGGCATTCAACATTCGTGTCAGGATATTGGCACCAAGAGCCTCAGTCAGCTCAGGTATACACGGATGGCATTACGGGGGTTGGGAGCGCTACAGTATATGCTGTGAGATCGTAGGCTAGTGTACCTAAATTCTTGTCATCTCAACTTTGTAATTTCGGAAACATGTACTTATTTCTACGCTCCCCTCGGCTCGACTTTCTTTCTTATAAAGAAAGTTCACACGATTACAGCCATATGACAATTCAACCCATTGGAAGCAGTTCGATATGCTTCCATTGCGATCTTACAAATGGTCGTCTTGTCTTGCGTCAGAGCCATGATGTACAGTGGAGAGCTGAGATTTGAAAAGAGAACTGCATCGGCTCAAATGGAGGGCGGCGTCCACGGTCTGCACAGGTACGCACATGCACGGGACGCCACATTAAGCCATTTCGCAACACTTCCTGCAATTAGGACAGGTTTTTCCATTTCAACGGTTGTTCAGGAGGCTTACTTGAATCATCACTGGTGCCATTTTTCTTGGCAGGAAATGCCAAAATCAGTCCTGTGATTTTTGTTTTCTTTTTATGACAGTTATGAAAAGCGGCTCTTTTGAAGAGGATTTGAAGAGGATCCTTCAGCTGAACATTAGCCTTTTATGCAACCATGCCAAAAGTGTCCAGGTTGTGGCATATTATTATGTTACACATCAGTGCATTTCACTTCATGAAGTCTTCCATTTTTAGCATCTTCTATGCATCTTTGAGTAATGTGCTCTAAGCCTTATCAGTCAGTGCACATGTGACTGTCCTATATTACCTTCCATGTTATCACGTGCCTGTTACTCGCACTTCTTTGTTTTTGAAAATAAAAGTTTTTTTTCCCACGTCCTCATTTGATTTTGTTCTGTGCATATTTTTTTTAGTACTTCAGGTCAAGTCAAAAGTATCTGCATAAATAATTGTTTTTCAATGGTTTCTTTTTTCCCCATTTTGATATGTGGTCATTCTATATACATATACTATAACATTTATTGTATATGTAAATATACATGATGCAGTAAAATAATTTTAATGTTTTCCTGGAATAACCTCTTAAAAAGCACCCTGACCCATTTTGCATTTCCAACAAACAAAATGGTGTGGCAATGTGAATAATCATGGTGTTTGATATTTTCTGCAGCGAATATTGTTTTAATATCCTATATATTTTATAAGATATCCTTTATATCTCTGAAAATAATTGGGATAAGCAATGGATGGATTTTTAATTAAACTTGTACTTTTATTCATTTTCTGAACTTCTTCATCCTCAATAGGTTCACAGGGGTGCTGGAGCCTATCCCAGCTGACTTTGGGCAGAGGCGGGGGACACCCTGTATCGGTGGCCAGCTGATCGCAGGGCACAAGCAGACGATCAACCAATCGTACTCACACCCATACCTAGGGGCAATTGAGTGTCCAATCAGCCTACCACGCATGTCTTTGGAATGTGGGAGGAAACGTGTGTACCCGGAGAAAACCAACACAGGCCCGCGGAGAACATACAAACTCCACATAGGTGGACTGTCCTGGATTTGAACCCAGGACCCCGGAGCTGTGAGGCCAACATGCTAACCACTCAATCCGCTGGGCTGCCCCTAATACTTTTAATAACACTTTAAATCAAAGTATAGTGTTATCTCGATTATATATTAATATAATTAATATATTAAATATTAAAATATACATTTTTCGATTATCGTGTCCATGTCTGGTCTACATTAACCACGATATTCGAGGGATTACTGTAATGATCAACAAGAAGAGGAAAGTCGACTACGTACTGTGCGACTACAGGCTAAAGGTCTACAGTTAATCAATCAGCTCTGATACAAAAAAAAATGAGTTTCAAGGTTGAATTGATATTGGCCCATACTATATAGCAACTAAGTCATCATACCTGTCAACCTCTGCCGATAACTGCCCTTATAAATGATTATGATTCCCCTTACAAACCCCCCAAAAAACCTTACAAACACCGTACGAGTTGGGCTCCTGCATGACTGGGCAGTAGAACTTCAAATTTAGTGTCTTCGGCAAGAAAGGAAGCATCATGTGACACACACTTCCACCGGACTTTCCAGGCCTAACATGAGACCAACCTGGGGGAATGGCACTGGTCACACTCCATTGGTCTCACCTGCCTAATGTCCTCATCCGTTAGGGTAGCTCCTTATTGACATAAGAAAAAAAATCAAATGGTATCAGGTTTTGAGTTAGTTTGTTATCATCTGTCTAGTACTTTTTTTTTTTAACTGTGCCCTACCATTGGCATTGTTAGATGGGATAGGCTCCAGCACCTTCCGCAACCCTTGTGAGGATAAACGGTATGAAAATGAATGAATTGATTAATATATGAAGTTTGACTGCATCTTTGCAAAGGTCTTCGAGATCTTTTGCATAATTTATGGCAATATAAATGAACTTTACATGACTTCACTTGATATGCACTTTGTCATGTTAAAAGTTTGAAATTGGTTGCCTAACATTTAATCATACAGTGCACAAAAGGATATTAGGTTTCCCTTTCCAGTTGAGAGCTGAATCAGGAAGAGAAGGAGGAGTTTACTCTTGTAGTTAGAAGTGAAAGTGAAATAAATTTGATGGGCTTATAAGGAGGAAGTTGCCACCAGAGCAGGAGGAGGACGAAGAAGGGCAAGAGGACAGACCGTAGTGCTGGTGAGATTTACAACACACGTGCATACTTTCTCACAATTTCTTTACAGTTTGCGTGGGTCGTTTGGTTTCCATTTGTGTGGCGTATCAGAAGCCTGAGGCTTCATCTTGGCAGTGAATGTGTCATTCTTTGATCCTCATCAGCGTCTGAGTCCCAAAACTGAGTGTGTCCGATTCTGAATGTGTTTACGACTTTCAAGTTCAAACTGCTGGAAGTACTCGTATCCCTTTAAGTGTTCTCCATGCAGCTTTGACATCCTGAAAGCGTTGAGTTTTACTTTCCTTTCTGATTCAACAGGTTACTCAAGATAAGGCCCCGCCTATGATTAATGCCAATGAAAGAGACAGCAGGTGAGTGGACAGCGTAATCTTCAGGGACAGTAATTTTGCGTGTGTCAATGTGTTTTTCTTTGAGAACAAATTTAGAATGAGCTACGATTGCCTGGTTCCCTTACACAGGCTGACGCGGATCCTACAGGCGACCCAAAAACATCGGAAATATGTCTCCTCAGATCGATATCCATACATCCTGAGAATATACCAATCTCAGACGGACTCATCCACCATTAATGAAGGAGTAGGCTTTTTAATTTGCGTCTTCCGAAAGCACAACAGACACAAACCGACTTTTTGAGACCTCGGTCTAAAAATTGAAGGACGCAAAGGCCAAGATCATTCACACAAAAATGGACAGAAACAGACTTTTTATGCGGTTTCACTCACTCACAAACAGTTGTATTGTCGGAGAAATCTTAAGTCATTTAAGATCTTTTTGGAATCAAATTAAAATACCACAGAAGTAATTTATAACTGGAGTAACATCTCAGAGCAAAAGTGCTTGAATTACATCTAAGGTGCCTCAGATTTCAGCCTTTATGTGATTCTGTTTCCACTTGAAGATGTCAGATTACGAGAGATTATTTCAGGTGCAATTTGCTTTTGGGAGGAGACACCAGGAAATTGTCTAAATTTGTAAATGTGTCCTGCTTTTTTTTAAAAACTATACATATATTTATTTATCTATATGTAAATATTGACAAAAGATTAAAATGTCCACTGTATACGATGCAATTTCACAAGGAACGTGTAGTTTTGTAAAGAGTCTGATTTTGTCTCCTTTTCAGCATGTTATCAGGTCAAGATTCATTGGCGGGAGGGATTGTAACGGAACCCATAATGCAGCTGTGACTGTGACCCCCAGCTGGTTAGGGGCTCCGTTTCTACCCCACCATGCATAAAACATCTCAACACTTGAGATGGCCACATCATCTTCTTTAAAAAGATGTTAATTATTTATGACAGGAAAAATATGAACATCATTGTTTTGTTACAGGATATTGCATTGTAAAAATGTTAGAAGAGACAAAGGTGTTTTTCCTTGATGACACGTTTTCTCCCGGCTTGCTTAGACAACAGAATGCGACCGGGTATTCCGTGTCAGCCAAGAATTATACCAATTAAAAATGGCCACAGAGGAGCAGATTACAAATGTGATCAGAGTGTTTAAGTATAATTCACTGATTATACTGATGTACAATGTAAAAAAAAATGACTTCACTATCAAAACTCATCAAAACAAGTTAACAATTTGTTGCCATTTTTCTCACGTCATTCTTTTTGGCAGACTACATGTATCACACTACAATTGTTGCATAGATAAAATATCTACAAGAGATGATTACAACTTAAAAATACACTTGTCAATTGTGGCCTTCATTCTACCTGTGCTTTCGTGGTTTTCTCCTGCTTCCTCCCACACTCAAAATATGCTTGATTTGTTCTAGTACACAAAATTTTTCAAAGTGAACGGCATTGGTTATGTGTCCATACTAGCATGTACTCTGTGATTGACATTTAGAGTCATTCATGAACTTATGTGAGTGGTAATTGAAGAAAGGAGCATTGTGTGTAGATCACTTTATTTAGTCTTTTGCACCGCCATCTGGTTGCCAGCTAATTTTAAGGTACAATTATCCAAACAACCACAACGAAAGGTGTGTAGTCAACCTACCAAGCATGTTTTTGTGACGTGGGAGGGAACCACAGTAAAAGTTCAAAGCCCATGCACAGACACTGAAAATACGTCATAACTTTCTTATTTATTAGTCCCCTTTGGTTAGATTAAAGGTGCGGTTAACACAGAATCTCTATCTCATCTCATCTCATTTTCTGAACCGCTTTGTCCTCATTAGGGTCGTGGGGGGTGCGGGAGCCAATCCCAGCTGTCTCCGGGCCAGAGGCGGGGCACACCCTGAATCGGTGGGCAGCCAATCGCAGGGCACAAGGAGACGGACAACCATGCACACTCACACCCATACCTAGGGGCAATTTAGAGTGTCCAATCAGCCTACCATGCATGTTTTTGGAATGTGGGAGGAAACTGGGGTACCCGGAGGAAACCCACGCAGACCCGGGGGAACATGCAAACTCCACACAGGTGGATGTGACCTTGATTTGAACCCAGGACCCCAGAGCTGTGAGGCTGACGGGCTTTAACACAGAATATTTGATTGAAATAATACGAAATAAACAACAAGCATGCTTTGTCGCAGGATAGCGTGCAATTGGAATGATTTTACTTTGTTGATTCAGAGGCCAAGAATTCTTGCATTTAGCTATTCTATCTGTCAGTCTGCCACTTTTTTCATTTTCTTACATTAAAGTTCACTGCCTTTTGTACAAGTTAGAAATTGTCTGTAGTGTTTCATTGTGTCCTATGTGGCGTGCCTCAAGTCACCTTGTATGCACTCAATTGCAATTGATGACATAAATTCTTAATAAAACAAGTGCTCAAAAAGTCTTAGTATTTGGGAAACCAGCAAATCATAAACCGTATACACAATTATTGGTATTAGTACATTACTCTGGGGCCTGATGCCCAATTTTAATGGTGCACATTTTGCACATTTTGTTCTTTTCATTTTATGCCATTACCAAGAGTGACGCTTTTTGCCCCAATTGGTTTGCCTTTTGAGGGGCGGAGTCTATGTGATTTTTCCTTCTGTCCAACCCGGAAATGCTCTCGAAACGGAACACAAACTGGAGTCAGTAGTTCCGCTTGGGCAAAAAAAAACACCCACCCGATGCGCCCCTTTTCCACTTGAGCCAATAATTGACATCGACGAGCTCTCGTGTGTGTGTGTTTCCCCCCCCCACGCTTTAATGAAGCCAAATTTCCACTCACCTCGACCACAGATGTAACAGCATGGCGTCGATGTGCTTGTAGATGCACCCGTTTGTATTGTTATGATAACGATGGAGAACGCCGAGGATTCGTCTGCACCCCTCCGTATCACTCCCACGGTCCGGTCGCTGAGCTCCGCACTGCGGCCCACGCGCCGTAGTGCGGTCGACTCTGGCCGGAGAGACGGCGACAGGATGTTCCCGGATCCGGAGAAGCTGTGGTTCAAGGAGAGCAGCGCCAAGAACCTCCGAACCCGAGACTTCTTTTCACCGAGTTCCATGTTCAACACGCTCTTTGCGGACGGACAGGTTGGCTTCTGGCTTTACAACACTTACCTTCCGTTTATAACTCTGTAATTAATTAAACAACAAACACTATCAGGAGAAACTCATGTAAGCACAACACAGTTCCATTTACCTAAAAAGCTGTGCGATAATGTGTTCTACCGACACGTTCAGCTATATGGAAACATGCAGATCTGTAAAAACCAGCCATAATAAATTACCTTGATTTTGCTACTTATAGCTACCAGGATATGATAAAAATAAAATTGACATTTATTTTATTCTATAATTTCCCCAAATGGCTAATACGGGGGTTCTGATATAGTATCATGCAGCAGCATTTCCAAAAAAGGAGAGTAAAATTCCTAAATGAAAATAATTTATAAAGACTTGTACAGTACTTAATACATGGTTACAACTACCCAATACAGACGTTGGGTCACTTTCCAAAAACAAAAAAGGCCATGGGTTATTATTCTGTCATCACATCAACTGTACACTCCACAAAATCATTTTTAAAAACACTGACTAAGGAGGCCATAGTTAAAGAGCATAGTGATCGACCCAACGGTGTGCTCGAGGCGATAATTACATACCCATGAGTGCTTGATCACAATATAGGTCAAACAGTCATCCTCAATTGCAATTATTTATGTACAAAAAATGCACAGCATCGTGGGTGGACTGGAGTCTATTCTAGGTGAAATTGAGTCAATGATCCCTACCAACCTTCTCAGTCAAGACAAATTAAATATAATTTGATGGACTTCCTTCTACACGCAAACTAAAGCATAATTCCTACGTATTCTGGTTGGAAACTAAGTATGGAAAAACATACCTGCAAATAACTACTGTAAAATATGTAAACCCCCGATGAAAAACAACAGCAAGGGACTCATCTCATCTTCTTGCGCTTCATCCGAAGTCGGGTCGCGGGGGCAGCAGCTTCAGCTGGGAAGCCCAGACTTCCCTCTCCCCAGCAAGGAACTATACAATGACTTTGGACACATTGAACTAATGAACAATTTTTGTTTCCACAAAGGTTCCTCTGGCAGTGATGTCCAGGATTCTATCTGTTCGAGGCCGTGGCGTCCTCCCTGTGGCAAGTGGAGAAGTAATGGATGAGGGCTTGAGGGTGAGGGTGGACCGTGCTGCAGCCTTCAGGGCTGTACTGGAGAGCGGCCTGACGCAGTACCTGACACCTCCTGAGCAGAGGCAAGGCTGCGTGGTGCTCAACTGTCCGGCCCTGCACCCCAAACCGGAACCCCCGACTCCGGACAGCCTTACTTTGGGACAACTTAGGACCATTCTGTTGGCCGACCACACGGGGGCACTGTTGAGAGGACAAGGGTAAGTTAGATTGAATTTCCGCTTAAACTCACAATAGTCGCAGGGGTGCTGCAGCCTATCCAAACCAACTTGGTGTACCAGGGCAGAGGTAGTGGCCAGCCAATCGCAGGGCACAAGGAGTCATGCTCCCATCATGCTCATATAAATGAAATTTCCCGAATACGGGACAAATAAATTTATCCAATCCAATCCAATCCAATCCAATATCTAAGGGCAATTTAGAGTGTTCAGATAGCCTAGCATGCATGTTTTTCCGATGTGGGAGGAAACCGGAGTACTCGGAGAAAACCTGCGCAGGCCTGGGGAGAACATGCAAACTCCACACAGGAAGGGCCGAACCTGGGATTGAACCCTAGATCTCAGAACTGCGAGGCTGACGTGCTGAGCACTCCTCCACCGGGGCACCATCATTTTAATTAAAAAAAGTGTCTCAGTCGCCGCAATTCAAAAACATTAGTCACTTTATCAGTATATACACATGAATAAAAACTGCTAACAGGCAAGGAATGTCCAACAGTGAGTTGTGTGCATGCACATGGCTCTGAGTGGGTTTAGGAAGGCTCCTGCACGGGCGGACAAGTGGCTATTGAAGGCTGTGGATTATCTCTCTGAATGGCCCTTGGGACAAAAGTCATTCCCACCCCCCGCGTTTTTCAGCAAGGGTAGCGTAATCATCGCCACTTCAACTCTGGGAACAGAACGTGGAAGGTTTCCCATAGACTATTACGTATTGTGAGGAGGGTGCTTTGCTCAGTAGAGATGTTTTTTGTTGTTGTTTTAAAGTATAGATATTGTTTTAAAATATTTGTCCAGGGAAAAGTATCTTTTCAATTTTCTCTTGAGTACTAGACCAAATGTGATATGTGCAGCCTATGACTGTTCTTTCTTGGCCACTATTTCAGGTTTACAGTGTCTATGTGCCCTCTGCTGCCCAAAGACAGCGTCATTGTCAACTTCCTTCGCGCTCTGGGAATCGACTGGCCTACATTCCCCGACAATTGGACCAACGAGGAGCGAGAGGAGAAGATTCAGGATGCGCTGGAAAAGTCAGCATACCGAGAGAGGGAAATTGAGAAGGACAGGAGGATGAACGGCGGGCCGGGCAAGAAGAATGTAGACAAAGTCGAGAATGAAGGAGCAATCAGGATAAACTTAAAACGAGTGTTTCAGGACGAGGGCTTGCAAGGATACGATCCCAGCCTCGGAACATGCACAGGTGAGTCTACTGTAACCTGAGGTTGTTCTAAATGGACCGCATACACTATAAGCATTATGGCTGGATTTGAATTCATTGCTATTTTACAAGGGAATAAGGAAACTTTTTGTCAAAATGTAAAAAAATAAAATACACATCATGTAATGGAAGTATAAAATAGTCCAGAGTGTCTCCATTAGAGAATAATTCACATGGAACGGAAGGGTTAGATTGATGACTTAATTAAGCAGTGTGTCCCCTGAAACCTGCCTTTTATTGGTGCAAATGCATTCAGTCCACAGAGACAGTGTTTCCCATCTGGCACAACTGGATCTCGCCGCAGCCGACTGCACAGTAAGACACCACACATACGTACATAAAGGTCCACAACAGATCCATAAACCGATGACATCTACACAACATTTTGTAGGTTATCACGGCAACCACCTTGCACGTGACTTCTTGTCAGGATGAGTTCCGCCAGCAGCAGATAGCAATGCTGTGGAGAGCCAGTGGGGCGATGCACACTCAGGTAACCACACACGCGCGCACACACACACAGGGCACTAACTTGAGTTGCTATTTTTATCTCGTGCTCTTGGGTGTGTGCAGAGACATCTGGTGTGTGGACCTGTCAAGACACCTGCTTCTCAACTCTCAGCTGCACAGTACTTGCAGTAAGACATCATCATGAGCATTTCTCCTCTCATTCCTTCTCATTACAAATTCTCTCCTTATTAGAATTTACTACTTTGGATTTATGAAGTAGAGTGCACCTAGAAAACTCCTTCCCTCTATTAAAACGCACTCACTGACAACAATAGACGTCCAATCCATTTTGACAAAGAGGACTTCTAGTGGTTATTCACTGCCAAGTTCTTTCAGTTCAAATGGCACTGAAACAAAATTATTGACTGTCAGTCCTGCGAGTTCAAATGGCTTAGACGTCTATTGCCCTCACTGACAGTGAATGGGGGGTGGAGGTGCACACCCGTGTTTTTTTAAGCATATGGTATAATTTAAAGCACACTCGGCTCGCAATTTTGCCTTTAGTTGATTAGTGAAAAAATTCACAAGCGACTGACACCCAAAAGTGGTAATTTTGTCTCTTTGAGAAACTTGTTACGTACTCCGTCCCTTCCTTATGTGACCCCATCACTACAACATTCTTACTTTTGCTTTTCGAGGTCTGACGTTTGAGTATATTATAGAAATTGACATTTTCCTTAAGTCTGGAGGAGAGTGAAATATAGGCATGTGAATCATCCAACAGTAGTGTTAAAAGAGGTCCTTGTCCTATGCATTAAAAAAATACCTTTCCTCTTAAAAAAATTGGAAAATGATTCAATTATAAAACTTTCAGTGTGTCCTTTCGACTTGGAGTCTGCCCAAGTACTAAGTGTTAGCTAAGCTGCCGCATGAGTTGCAATTTGTCTTGAGGCGGGCCCCCAAGGAGGTGGGGGGGCACGTGGTGGAGGGAAGGACGTGACACACGTCAGAGCAGAGGAAGGATCTGGGAAAAAGGCGGACATCGGACCACAGAGTGTTTCAGTTGCTCCTACTGGCAGATAAAAGATTTTTCAAAACCTAGGTGAAAGGTGTTAGAAAAACACCAGTGTTTTTAATCAGGCAATGACCATATCGGATGATTAAAACATTCAAATTTGAATGCACCACACCCCCTTTAATTAAATGTTTTTTCTGTTTCCCTTTCAACAGGCTTAGAAGAGGTCAAATGAAGGAGGCCTCAGAGATGAAGTATGGGGATCAAGTAGAAGGTATGTGCGTGCGCATGTGTGTAACAGTCACGGTTAACCGTAGCTGGAATAAATGAACTGTATTTTCCCTTCACATTTTGTAGGTCAGACATGGGATGACATCATCAGGGTAATGAGCTCTGCCACAATCAGATTTGAACTACTCTCGACAGTCCACACCAGTCCAGTGAGTCCGCAATACCACGCCGTCTTTCGTACAGATATGGAATTATTGTAAATGTTTAACAGACTTTTGGAAAATTGGCCAATTAATGGCCCATGATGGCTACCGAGAAAACAGGACCCATTTTACTCTATTTACTCTACTCAACTAAATGACAGATAAAGTCTTGAAATGTCCATACACGGGCATTTTAAAATACAGTCATACCTCTACTTACGAATTCTTCTATGTACTAAAATTTTCAGGTTACACCATTTTTTATATGCAAATGAGTGACTCGAGATACGAAAAAGATCCAAGTTACGAAATCCCTCAAAAAGTAAATGCGTTTCCTTATCCGTTATTTTATTGAGAAAAAAATTTCCAATTTTTTTTTCCCCAAAAAGTTCTGGAACCAATTAATTTCGTAAGTAGAGGTACGATTGTATTTGATTCTTAAATAATAATAATAACCCCTGGATATGTGTGAATCCACATTTCAGGTAACGCTGGATGTCCAGACAGAAGGCGGCGTATCTACCAAAGGGCCAAGAGGCGGCGTGTTTGTCATGTACAACTGCGCAAGACTGCACACATTATTTGATAGCTACGATCGAGGAGTGGAGAAAGGTGAAGTTATGTTTTTTTTTTTCCGGATCATACGGTGCACTTAAAATACTTTATATTTGTCCCAAAAAATGACAGGACGCCTCATAATTCAATGCATTTTCTGCATGAATTCAGGTTGTTAAATTGCTCAAGACACACATTCATCATTTGTGAAACTCATGAACACAACACTAAAACAAATAATGAATAAATAGAACAATAAGTACAATGTTACACAAAAAAAACAAATGACAAATGCAGTACATTGAGGCACTAGTGAGTTTAATTATGAGTTGCGATAAATGTATGAATCTCTTTTCATTCATGTTATATTTAACAGTACCCAGTTGCACTTTAACTACAAGTGACTCTTTTCATGTAGCACATCAATAAGTTCCTTATTTCTACACTTTTTTTTAAAATACATTTTTGGGGGGGCAATTTAAAACAATTCTCAGGTAGACAAGATATGCTTTTTTTCTCAAATCACCACCCCTATCAACAAGAATTACAGTAGATTTTTTTGCATTTTGTTGTTTTGCTGTGAGCAACTGCAAGTGTGGGACTGCAGATTTTGTTACCATGACGACTAGGCGGAACAGCTTCTACTTCTGGAGCAGAGTCCAGTGTGTGTGTGTGTTTGTGTGTTTGTGTGTGTGTGTGTGTTACAACAAGCATCTGTAATTGACTTCGGTGCGGGCAAGCATGGAATCGATTCCCGCTCGGTGGCAGTGTGGATGGTTGTCTGTCTCTTTATGTACCCTGTGACAGACAGGCGGTCAGTCTAGTGGTCACCTGGGGTAGCCCCAAACACCCCCGTCCCTCACCGGGATAAGTGGTGTTAAAAACCTCCATAAAACAAAAAAACAAAAAAACGTGGTTATTCCAGATATGATGATATTGCATTTTTTGCAGGTTTGTACCCAGAAATTCCTGATAGTTCAGAACTGGACTTTTCTGCCCTCAAAGAAGAGGTATGCTGTCCTAAATTTTATGGAATCAAAACATTTTTTTCCAACTCAACTGTTTTTGATACTACTGAACGAACTGGTGGGGAATGTTTTTTTTTTCAGGGAGAGTGGCTCCTACTCTTCAATTACCTCATTCCCTTCTCTGAGTTGCTGGACCAATCAGGACAAGCGTTGGACAGTGAAGGGGCAGGGGCTCGCGTCAGCCTGAAAACGGAACAGGTCAGAAGATAACCGGTTTGGAGAATTCACATTGAATGTGAAACCTTCTATTGAATTGCTATTTCTCTCCCAACGCTCAGATTTGCAAGTTTTTGGTGTCTCTCAGTAAAGACTTCAGCTCGTATTACAACAGAGTCCACGTCTTGGGGGTGAGGCCATGTTTGGAGTTCTTTATAGAAGCGTTAGAAGACTGTCACCAATAACTGTTGAATCTTTAATACATCCTTTCCCTTATCTCTCCCTATGTTTTTATTTTATTTTGATTCGAGTGCATTTGACTAAAATTATAATTATTTGTGAGACATTTGTTTGAGTTAAAATAGATTTAACCAGTGTGAATATCACTTGTGTCCTTCCAAGTACTGTAGTAGGTTCCATTGTATGTTAGATTTATGTTCTTGCTGAGTAATGTTAGAGGGATTTTTCTGTTTTTCTCTCTCCCAGGAGCCATTGCCTCATCTCTTCAACCAGATGTTTTGCCGCCTCTATCTTTTGAGAGCTTTGCGGGAGCTCTACCACAGCGCCCTGGAAACCCTCAACCTTCCACCCATTCGGCAACTTTAGCCTCCATATTCTGTGTCTTGCTCGGTCGGCCCTACCTGCCACTCGCCTGTAGCGTTGTGTTCCATTTTTATTCCATATCTGTTTTAATATCTCAAATCAATGTGATGTGGCCTCATTCCCATTCCCCTGAAGCCAATGAGTTGTGCACCTAAACACACCTTACAGTAGTTTCAATCTCTTTTTAATGTGATGCCATATTTCAATCTTGAACCCTAGTCTTTGTGCCAAGTATACGAATATTTCATTGTCTCAGCACAAAAACCTGCTTATGATGAGCCATATTCCCAAATTCATGTGATTTAGCTTCCTTCAATTTATGTATACCAGACAAATATTTATTATACAATTTATAAACAGGCCTGTACAGCAAAGTTATCCAAGATGTAGTATGAATCTTCTAAATAGACATTTTCGTATGATTTCTTTTAGTCTAGTCAGGCCATCAAGTTAATGCACGAAAAAGCATGAATATATTGTATATGAAGATTTTTGTTTTCTAAATAATTATTTATAAATGGATGGGAGGGGGAACATCAAAATTCATTATTAATCAATTATATTACAAAGTGATCCATTTCACTTCAGCTATTATGTGGCATCCTTATTTTTCAAACGGAATTTTGAATAAATGTCACCTACCACTGCATGAAATTCAAATGTTGATATGCCTAACTTGTTTATATTTTTAAATAACCCTTTCTTGTTTTCATGACAAGGGTAATGGAGGGAAATTTGAAAAAATGATGGTGCATTCACTATAACTGTTATTGGCCTGTGCATCTATGCTCATAGTATTAAAACAGAAGAAGGATTTTTGTCTGTTTTTATTATCACCCTCATTTCTCAAAACCGCGTCTTTTTTGTGACTACAGTTCTGGTTTACCCCGGCAATTGACTTAAAACGGCAGTGTATAAGTTTCACCACAGGGGGGCAATATGTTTTCAGATATAGATTGCACCTAAATCTTGATGCAAACACTGGAAATTGCTGTTTGTGCCTTGGAATGAACTCATCTACTATATTTAATGCCATGCCATTAAAAATGCAAAACTGTACAATACTGTTATAGGAGGATCAAGATTTCAAAATGAGTGACAGGAAGTCCAATCAAGGAGGAGGAAGTGTGCAAAATGTGACTCCTGTGGAGAAAGCAACTTCATTAAAAAAGCAAATAAAAACAAATCATTTCTTATATGCATAATAGCAGTTTAGATTACCGCTGTTTAGAACATTTTGGGAAGGTCTAGGTGGTATTTCCTAGGACATACTCGCTGGATTTTACCTGCATGGAAAGGAAAACAAATAGGTAAGTCCAACACTACTACCAAACTTAGTTACATCTGGTACTATACTGGCTGACAGTAACTCTCCCATGAAATTGATTGCTTTTGCGCTCAGTCTGTTTTAATTCAAGGGTGTCAAACTCATTTTTTTTCTTGTGCCTTATTGCCAGCAATTAAAACTCAAGAGGGCTCAACTAGTAAATTGTTGCTTTAATACGTTAATTTTCTCACCAACTTTCCAAAACGAAATAAATGTATATGTACATTATTCACTTGCATATTGAGTCTTCTCATGTTGTGTATCTAAAAAGAGTTGTCCGTCTGATTATCATAAAACAAGTATCATGTAGATATAATTTTTGAATTTCTTTGTATTTCCATGTGCATCTTGAAGTCAGTGAAGTTACTACTTCTACTAACTTTTTTTTGATCAGATGAGAAAAATCAGGTTGAAAATTTTATTTGTTTTTAGAATTAACTCATTTGCTGCATTGATGGCGGTAGACGTCAAATCCAATTTTACCGGTTCGAATGATCACTGCCAAGGCAAATTGGATCAGATGCGCCTCCAACGCCAATCACAGTGACACCTGATCATTGAATCATTCCTGATCATTCCAGTTTTTGTCCAACTTTACGTCTTTTTGAGTCTATCCGTTTTTGCTACCGAAACTCGTAGCTCGTTTTTGTGTTTTTGCTGCTTTTCTGTCTTAATGATTTGGTGATTCTTAATGATCCCATTGACTTTGATTTGCTTTGTACTTTGTGCTTTTGCTTTGTTGTTCTGCGGCCATTGACTGTACTGTCTAACTTATAACTATGCCCTTTCTTACTACTGTCACAATGAAATTTCCCGAATACAGGATGAATAAAGTTATCCAATCCAATCCAAATACCAGCTTTCCCACTTGAAGTTTGAAATCGATTTGATGTCTGTAATTATCAATTGCAGTGAATGAGTTAAGGCCTGAAAGCAACCAAATAGTACGAGATATAAGGATATCGCAGAATAATCAGCAATGGACTGGGCGTTAACAATCAGTTAATGTTGGCCCTGATACTGGTACTTGCTCTACAATTTAATATATGTTGAGTAAATATATAAGGAAAGTAGTAGTGTATTCATACAATATGTACATGTGTGATAGTGAATATCTCAGTATTGGTACAGTATCACCATCTGCTAGCACCATCAATCCAAAGGTCCCATTTTTACAAGCCTTCCGCTTGCTTGTCAATCACTAGCCTCGGGCAATAGGTTGGAGCGAGACAAAGCAAGAGGGGAACCAGTGAAAGGGAGTACTAAATGAGGTGGAGGAAGATGTGGAGGGGTGCTAGTGGGGGGTCTGGAAAGTGCAAGGAATAAAGGGGAAAAACGAGAGAGACTGGAGAACGTAGAGTAATAGCTTCTCCAGTGTTGTGAAGAAAGATGAATGAATGAGGTCAGGGACGCCCTTGAGAATAAAAGCGAGGTGGGAGTGTAGTAGGAAAAGTGAGAAAAGAGTGAGTGAAGAAGCGAGGAGGCAAAAGGTACAAAGAGTGACAGTGTTTACTTTGGAGTCGATGATTTTAGCTCTCAGCTGATGATTCAATGTATTCAGTTGCTTAGCTCACAACAGACATGATTTTGTTTGTCAAACTTATGGAACAAAATGAAGATGAAAAGGCACGAAACAAAAAAAGTTCCAAATGAGATGCAACTGCTTGGCTCTCTCAAATGGTCTACTTGGAATTTAAAAGTAACAAATGTCATTTACTTCATATAATTAACTAATAAAAAATATTTAAAATAGGGCTTTGAGGATCAATGTGGATACGTAATTACAATATGGCTACCAAATTATATTCTGACCCGTCCGCGAGTAACAAAGGAGTAGCACTTTTTATTCCAACAATGAAATAAATCAGCGCTGACACAAAAATATGATTAGAGGAGTAATCTGTATACATCTCTAAAATATACTTACCAAATTAAATTTTTATCCCAATTCTTATGCTGACTCATGGTCACGGATTTAGTCATTTTGAAAATAATTAAGATAATATAACTTTTTATATTTAGCATATTTTGAAATGGCATTTAGTGACATGAGTACAAGAGTATTCTTTTTCCCCCCCAAAGCAATTTGGTGCCCTAGCAGACCGCCTTACTTGCCTATGCACTGTGGTTTTAATTGCATTTCCACTTGGGTCCAATATTGACCGACAAATCACAGCACGATGTGAAACTTTGCAATGTTCATCAAGGGGAATCCGTTTTACACTCCTAGGAGTTTTTGAATAAGTTGTGCGTCCTTATCTTTTTTTCCCGTATGTCCGACAAAGAGATTGCTGAAGTCTGTGTTCTCTGCTAATGGAATAAATTAGGAATTGAATGAAATGATTTTAAATTAAGATTCCACCTCTTCCTAATTACTGTCGACTACCGTAGTGTGCTCAAGGCCAGACTGCTTGTTTTGAACCCAGATGGTCTTTTCTCTGCCCTTGGGAGGAATTAGCTTGCCATTACTAGTTCTCTTATGAAAGCCTAATCAAAAGTTTTTTTATTCATTTAATTTTTTTATGTGAAGAAAGGGAGGGGAAAGAAGGTTTGTTCTGCTCATCGATTGGTGACTAAGGTTTAACCGATGTGCATCTCACGTAGGTCTGGCAGTCTGTATGGTTTTCAGAAAGGCACGAACGCGGCCTGGCCTAATCTGCAGCAGATGTTCTGCTGTACACACTCTGGCTTCATCAGCCAAATGTACCAGACCACTCCCGACGACGACCCTGCTGTAAGATCAAAAACAGATACAGGATGTACCCGCTAGTCCAAATTTAAACCATCAAACTAAATGCTCTAGTTGTCAACGAGATTTTATAGTGGAATCGCTTTAGATTTTTCTTCTGAAAAAGAACTAAAGTGGCAGCATTTGTCCAAGTAGAAAAAATGTGTGTGTGTATGTGTGTGTGTGTGTGTGTAGAGGGGATGTCTTTTGTGGCTAATGGCAGTGATAGTGACATCGCATTTCATCTAAAATCTACTTTATTCCACTAACTCATCATTTATGGCCAACACCACTTGTCCCTCTACAACGTTTCTCTTCAGCAGACCTCTTTGTGAGTTGTCACATGTGTCTTTCTTTACAAAATGACATTTCCCGAGTGTTGCTGGTGAGTTGTTATTTTCAAATCGCTGTCTTAGTGAACTTGTAAGGAGATCTGCTGTATTTTCTGAGTTTGGTGGTGTCTGGATGGCTGTCACCATAGCTATTTATACGCACGTTATACTGGAGATAGACTACTATGACACTGGGGGATGGAGGAATTGCAGAAAATGGGACTTTTTGAGAAGAAAAGAAGACTAGGAAAATACAGAGACATGTCAAGTTGAACAAACTTTTGCTTGCGTGGGGTTCCCTCAGGGTACACTGCCTTCCTCACAAATTCCGAATGAATGTACTGCAAGTTGTGATTAGAGCCTTCATGTTCCAGCAATGCTATGATTTCATTTGTACCTTAAATACTGCCAGTAAACATTTTTTTTGTAGATAATCTTTTTATTTATATATATGTGTGTGTGTATGTGTGTGTATATATATATATTTATATACATATACACATATACATATATACGTGTATGTATGTGTATATATATGTATATACACATACATACACATACACATGCATATACATACACTTTAAATCTCATTATACTAGTATAATGACAATAAAAGCTATCTCTGTCTCTATTCTCTCTATTCTATCTCTCTCTCTATCTCTATCCTGAATACTGGACAGTTATGGGTTTTAGGAATGCTGAATTCAGAATAAGACAGGTGAAAAGTGGTTTCATGTGAAAGTATACAATTAAAGCAGCATCGGTGAGTCTCTCAAGGAAATAATCAAGACAAACATTCCCGGCAAATAGAATTCTTGAAGTAAATAGCTCAACCTTGCTAGTTAAAAGGTGGCAAATGGGCTCTAATTGAGGCTTCCTCTTATTCTCTCGGCATTTGAGGCAATAATCACCTTCCTTGAAAAGCTTTTTACAGCAATTCCTTCTTTTTGGACGTTTACCAATCCCACTCACTGCAGTTTAGATAAACGGCGCCAAAAAATGTAAAACGGAGCAGAAATGTAAATGTGCAAGAAGGTTGGGCTGTCTGGAGATACCCATAAGGAATACAAGATGGAAATGTTCCTCATGTCTAGCACTAATGCCCGACTCAAGGCCGTGCTCTCTGTAAGCGATTACGTTCGGAGGTCTCGTTCGTCACAGAGAGACTGCTGGGATTAACTCCAATTAGGATGTCAAGCCAGTGCTTCCCTTGACTTGCATGTTAGTATAACTGACTACTTGAAGTGCTTTAATAGGCGCACGTTTGCATTAATCGCGTGTTCTTTATCCCCAAGAATGAATCTGAAGGTCGCCGTTCCTTACTGCGACAATGATGTGATAATCCAACCCAATAGACGCTTGTATTTTACACTCGCCCCCATGATACCGGTTGATCTCTACCTATATACAGCGATTTGGGAGAGTGGCTTTTTCTGGGAATTACTGCTAATTTAACGCATTTCAAATGAAATATTGAACCCGAATAATAAGACCATTTTCGCTTCTGCTGGCTTTGATATTGATCCAATTTCTGTGAAGGTGTCAATTGGGATTTGCGCTGTGCCAAGCAGACAGACTGCGTGATAGCCGAGGCACTTTTCAAACAAAGATGTGCTTTTTCAATATGCGTGCCCTTTGAATTGAGTCCAATCACTATCGGCAAATCATAGAACAGACCATGACAGCCGCTTTTAGTTGTTGTTTTTAAATCTGTGTCATAATACAAAAAACAATTTATTCTGTACTGCAGTTATCCAATTTACTGTACGTAATAATATAGCACAGAATATGAATGACATCTTTTCATCGAACAGACAAATTTTAATCACTTTTGTTGTCTATTGGTAAAAGCTCAGTATGACTGTACACTTTAATTTGATAGAAAACAGTGGAGTTACAGAAATGTCAAATTTCTCACACCTTTCATAATCTTATGTCCGGTTACAATTTTAGAGAACAAAGTTTGAATCATTCATTTGTGTTCGGAACCGTGCAAGGGTGGCTTGGGGTGCTGGAACCAACTTTGGGTACCAGGTGGGGGACACCCTGAATCAGAGAAAAGTCATACAAGCCCGGACACAACATGCAAACTCGGTGAGGACCGATCTGCGATCGAATCCTCGACTCCAGAACTGTGAGGCCGATGCGCTAACCATTGCCCACCGGGCCTAACGTGATATTATGAAAAGTGAAAGCTATATTACATACATTTAGATTGATGTGCAAAGTCAAAGGGCGGCAAGTCCGTTCAAGGATTCAATCCCATGTTCCAGCCTTGCTGTGTCGAATTGACAAGGTCTGCCCATGACTGTTCACAATTGTGTATTTTGTTATTTCAAGTTATAAATGTGATTTATTAGGCATACTTTTTTTCTTCTAAATTTAAATAGTTTAGTGTCAAATTTGCTCAAACAGTGAAATTTCTATATTATGCCTGGTTGAAATGCCTACTCACACTGCAATAGGACAGTAATGTTTGTGTAGTGGAATGAAGTTTCAGTGAAAATGTAGCAGAGGAAAAGACTAACAAGCTCAGATATTTATATCGCAGAAGCTGCATAATTTCAGCCTGACTATCATCATCCACCTACTTCATCTCTTACACAGCCAACGTTTTGTATTCTTATTTTTCATTCTTCAATTTTCCCCCCCTCCTACCCTTAGTCTTACCCCCGAGTTGATCTGCCCATCCTATTTTCCTCCCTTTTACACTCTGGCTTTTGCCAACCTCTCACTCTTTCTATTCCATGATTTAGGTCAGCTACTGTGTAAAATACGTCGCACATCTGGCCTACAAAGCGCACTGACTCCCCGCCCTCCCCTCATTTGAATCAGGCAGTCTGAGTTGTTTGCTTTGGACCACAGTGTGTGTTTCTGTGTGTTCACTGGGTGAAAAAAAACACAACTCTTCACTGCCGCTGACATTTTTAGCTTTCTCTTATCTTTATGGCTGGTGTGTTCTCTGTTTTTGAGAACCGTCCTTGTGGGCTAAAACATATAAGAAGTTACAGCAGTTTACAAAGTGGAATATGAATCTGTATTGGGATGCTGGCTGACGTATTAAACAATTTTGTCCGATAAATAGTATGTTAATTGAATTAAGACAGAATTTGCATGCAGAAAGCACCTTGCAAGTGTCCTTGCATTTCATGTCAATTTAATATATATTTTAAACATGAAATGGCGGTCTGGTGGACGAGTGGTTAGCGTGTCAACTTTATAGTTCCGAGATCGTGGGTTCGATCCCAGGTCTCGCTGTATGGAGTTTGATTGTTCTACCTGAGCTTGCGTGGGTTTTCTCTGGCTACTCCAGATTCCTCCCACATCCCAAAAACATACAGATTAGGTTGGTTGAACACCCTAAATTTCCCCTATGTATGTATGAATGGTTGTCCGTCTCCTTGTGCCGTCCGATTGGCTGGCCACCATTTCAGGGTATCCCCTGCCTTGTGCCCATAGTTGGTTGGGATTGGCACCAGCACCCCCCATGAACCTTGAGAGGATAAATGGTTCAGAAAATGAATGAATGAAAAAATAATACATTTTGAAAACATAAGGCCTTGAAAATAGTGGAATTTTAACAATAAGTTAACACTTTTGTTAAAGTATGTGCTGCTTGTGCAATCTTATTTGAGTACAGATTTTTGTCTTAATTTGAGATATTTTACATTCATTATTTTCTAGCTTTATAAAAAAAATATTTCAAAGGATCTAAAAAAAAAGCATCTTAATTGTTACTGCAAACATTTTTTAAAAGTTGGCTATCCATGGTGGCAACTAACAAAAAAAACAAAGCTAAATATTCCTTTATTATATTAGCAATGCATGATTCTGTTTAATTTGTTTGCAGGCGTTCTTTACAATCACAATCCAATCAAGGACTAGCAACGAGGAAGAGTGCAGAATAACATAGTGACATGTTCCACAAGGCACGTTTAATCACATAATCTCAAATCTCCCGAATAATTAATGACATCATTTTGGCTGAAGCTACTACGAGGCGAGCCAATTGGGCGCCAGGGATAGCAAGCATGAGTGGGAGGGATGCTGAACAAAGGGGCACGTCTCTTAAGAAGGAAAAAAAAAAGAGCAAAATATAAAAATGAATCAGGAGGATGGAAAAGGCTTTCAATTATTACATACAACTAAAATGTTCCATCAATTTTAAGGACCTTGTCACTCATCAATGTTTCATACTCCTCCCTGAGAGACACTTCAAATAAGAGCCTTCGAAACAAATAATGCAATAACATGAAAGGAGCTAATCAAAATAAAAGAGAACTCGACCAAAAGTGACATTATCGGTCAAAGGAACACATCGGAGGTCAGACTCATTACACTTTTCCCTCTTCTTCACGCTTGGGAGGTACAGTGAAGGTTTTAAGGTTTTTTTTCCTTCCCTTTCTCATGTTGCCAATTTCAACTATCACGGCACGCGCCATCCCGCTGTTGACGCCATATGTCCCCCTCACGCTGAGTGGTGGCGTGGTGTGAGCGGTCGAGGTTGGGAAGGGTGGGTGCAGGGGGCTTTTCCCGGCAAATGCTTCTCCTGTCATTGACTGCTCATCTGAATGAAAAGGGAGGGGTTCCCCTCCTTTAACCCCCCCCACCACCTCCCGCACACTGCGTTTGAATATGCATCATTTAGAAAGTGGACAGATGAGAAGCAAGGCAGTGACCACCTGCTGACCTGCCGCTCATCTCCCAGGCTTTTTCGGCAGGGGGGGTTGCCAGAAGGGGGTATAACGTTTACAGACAGCCTGTGGCAACATGTCCCTTCACATTCTCACCCCCTCACCCTCTCTCCATCACTCAGACCTCCCCCCCAAAAGCCTACCTCCACCCTGTAGAATGGAGCAACAGAGGGGCAATTAGAGGGGGCTACCATATTCATGCACAGGGGACACGCTATAAAGACATGAGCGTGTGTGTATGTGTGTGTGTTTTGCTCTGTCAGCACCCTGACTACACACACCATTGGTCATAATCCAGCAGCCCCAGTGTACCCCTTTAAACCCCCACAGCACGCAGACTTGCTTTTTCTATGCGTTACCATGGAAACCAACACTGACAGAATGCACACAGTCCGATGCCCACGAGGATCAAGACGGCGAGGAGATTTTCTGTATCAAGATTCAGTTGGTTATCGATCTCCTCACCTCCGGATGAGGAGACGACTCTGAAGCAGGTGTTCACGTGCACACAGACAAGAACGCTCACAAGGTGAAAGCATCCTTTACCTCAAGTCATTTGCTTGCTTTTCCTCAATCAGTGACAGAGATTGTATTTGGACTCTGACTGGGGGGCCCTTAAGTTCAATTCCCTCAACCATAATGCCACCTGCGACATTATCACTTATGCTGAAAAAATCTTGCTAATAATGGGAGATTTCAGATCCATCCTCTCTTTCCTCATGCATCCTGAAATGGGTTCTTCTAGTTGAACCAGAACTAGACTTGGGCGGTTCTTTGTTGAAGAACTTTACATTGTTTTTTTTACATAAAGCTCAAAAAGTCAGGAGAAATTTATATGCCTTCTTGCTGTCTACCACCATGGTACCACATCTTCCGTCCTTCTTAAACCCAATTCGTGGGAGCTGTCCATGGCCAATGTTCCCTCTCATTTTTTGTTTGTCTGGGCAGAGAGACAACCTCCCTGAGCACACTGAGTACTGGTGTGAGCAACGTCGTCATTGCTCGCTATGGGCACACACCAGTATTACACCTGCCATAAGCAGGTGCATGTCTACTACACATAAATGATTTAGTAATAATAAAATGTTAGGATTAATATCTATGAATGGGCGGCCCGGTGGATGAGTGGTTCGCGCAGCGGCCTCACAGCTAAAATAAATAAATAAATAAATAAAAATTTAAAAAAAGGGATTTTATTTTGTGCGCTCCATATGATATGCTGTGCGCAGAGAAGACGAGAGTAGTGCGCAATTGCGCACGCGCGCATCTTAGAGGGAACATTGTCCATGGCCCTCAGATAATGAAGAAAAGAATTAAGAGTATAACGTCATATCAAAAACCTGAGTTATTCTAGGTGAATTTCATCCACTCCTGTCACTGAGACCTTTTCCAGCTTTCGTGCCTTCGCCATACATCTCGTCACATCATCGGTCATTAAGATAAAACGTCCCCCAAGTCATCTCTGCTTCCAAAATGGACCAATAAATGGATTGGAATAGAATTTCCAGCTGCCCCACATTACCGTGGTGAGAATACAATTTTCTCTGACGAATTAGGCTGCTCTTTCCAGAAAGTTAAAATGTAGAAGGGAGTAAATCTGAGAAGACTTCACAACCAGTTATATTCCGTCCTAAAAAAATGCAAAGGATTAATTTTGAAGTTAACTTTTGTCTCATTTGCCATCCTCGGTCACCTCCCCCTTCTTCCCCTTTCTCCAATTATGGAGTTCTTCTCTCATGTCCAAGCCCCACGGGGTCGTCTCCTGACTGTCAGTCAGTCACTTTCGTTTAGTGTTTGTAGTCCATGGAGTCTCTCTGATCCATTATAAATAGGTCTAAGTGGCACAACACAGTCTCAATGCTGTCACTCAACAACTATTAGATTCTTCTACTTGTTATCCGGACCAGGTTCTCAAAGCGGCGATGAATATGGGCATAAAGCATTTTTCACTTGTCATTTACACTCTTGTGCAGTAGAGCAGCATCACTTCTCACCAATTGCAGATTATTTAAATGAATAAAGTCTATTTATAAAGACCAGGCATGGCAAAATGAAGGGTGGACTCTTAACTCCTTCAATTTCACATGTCGATTTCTATGTCAAAATTAATTTGTCAAGGCTTGCTCATGCTCAAAAATGTTAATCGTTGTGAGATTTGCATTCAATAAATGGTGCCTGTGTCATCTCCAACTGATGATTCCAAATATATTAAGTTGGATAGAGTAGAAACAGGCTAGACCATATATATCAGGGGTCTCAAACTTGCGGCCCGCGGGCCAACTGCGGCCCGCGGGACGATAATTTGCGGCCCCCGTCTTAATATGAAAGATCGATTTTTTTTTTTTTTAATTTTTTTTTTTTTTTTTTTTTTTTTTTTACCCCTTTCCCCATGATGGCGCCGTTTAAGTGGCAGCCAGTGGCAGTAGCTCTGTCCACTCATGTTTTTCTTGTTTTACAGCATGTTTTACATGAAAAATTAGAGGGAACATTGACATGCACCTGCTTGTGGCAGGTGTGATACTGGTGTGCCGATAGCGAGCAATGATGATGTCGTGACCGGATGATTCGCCTAAAGACGTTTCGCCGACGGACGTTTGACAGACGGACAGGTCGTACTAGTATTTGTTAGTTTAATGATTAAATACAAATACTAGTATTTGTATTTAATCATTAAACGCTGTTTTCAGCTGGATTTGACCGAATTTGAGAGCATTTTGAGCCGTTTGGCGAATGGACGTCTATAGACGTTTTTTTGCCTCCATCGCGATATCATCCAGTATTTGTATTTAATCATTAAATGCTGTTTTAGGATGGATTTGACCCGATTGCTGTCATTTTACGGCTCGGTTCTGCTACATCTGCCTGCCCAAGAGTGCTTATTCCCGGACTGCCATTGAAGGTAGACAAACATTGATTTTTACTATAATTTGGACAACACCGGCGGCGGGCCGGATTAAAAATCCTAACGGGCCGTATATGGCCCGCGGGCCGAGGTTGAAAAACTTGTACACACACGATCCGGCGGGGCGAGCGTTCGAATCCCGTTTCGGCGAAACCTCCGTTCGGCCGAATGAACGTTCGGTGGAACGTCCATTCGGCGACCTGCCCGTCTGTCAAACGTCCGTCGGCGAAACGTCTTTAGGCGAATCATCCGAGTACCGATGATGTCGCTCACACTGGTACTCAGTGCGCTCAGGGAGGTTGTCTTTCTGCTCAGACCAACAAAAAATTAGAGGGAACTTTGGTTCGGAGCTGAATGAACCAATCACGGTGAGGTATACGGCTCTGGGGGGCGGGACATCGGCCGGGCTGTCCAGTGCCTCGCTCACTCACTCATTCATTCCTCCAATCAGCTGGGCGGAGGAGAAGCCGTGAGGCCGATCACTCCGCTCGGCGCGCACACTCCTCCGCTGCTCTCAGCATAGAACTGAATGAGGCGCTATGATCCGTGATCCAGCCTGTGTCAGTGTCTGTAGCCATCTCCGCGATTGAAACGGAGAGCGAAAGTGCACATGCGCCACAAACCCGCGCGACTGAATGTGAAAGATCAACCCGAGACTCATTCCAAGTGGAAAAACATATTACAGAGCCCCAGAGATGTCTCTTTCAAAGCCTGCCGTGAAGAGAAAGGTCGGTGATGAGCACAGACAGTTTCAAGAAAAGTGGGGAGTGCAATATTTCTTTGTTCAACACAGGGGCACCCCGACGTGTCTCATTTACACTGAAAAAGTTGCGGTGCACAAGGAATACAATTTGAAACGTAATTGTACTATGAGACATGCTGAGGAGTACGAAAAATACCAGGGAGATGAGAGAGCCAACCAGGTTGCCAGTCTTAAAACACGTCTTCTGAGGCAACAGGATCTCTTCAAGAAGGCTACCAAAGACAGTAATGCAGCAGTCAAAGCTAGCTACGCCGTTTGTGAGTTGATTGATCCTGTGCTAAGTGATCCCAAATGGCTCATGGACTTAGCTTTTCTTGTTGATATCACACATGAGCTTAATGTACTGAACAAGAAGCTACAAGGCCAGGGGCAACTTGTCAGTGCTGCCTATGACAACGTGAGAGCATTCTGCACTAAACTTGTGTTATGGAAAGCCCAGCTCTCTCAGGCAAACCTTTGCCATTTCCCAGCATGCAAGGCTCTCGTGGATGCAGGCACACCATTCAGTGGTGAGAAGTATGTTGAGGCCATTTCGAAGCTACAGGAGGAATTTGATCACAGATTTGCAGACTTCAAGACACACAAAGCCACATTTCAAATTTTTGCGGACCCCTTCTCCTTTGATGTGCAAGATGCCCCTCCTGAGCTTCAAATGGAGCTCATTGACCTGCAGTGCAACTCTGCACTCAAAGCCAAGTTCAGGGAGGTGAGTGGAGAAGCAGACAAGCTTGGGCAATTTTTGAGAGAGTTGACCCCCAGCTTCCCTGAACTTTCCCGAAGGTTCAAGCGGACCATGTGCCTTTTTGGGAGCACATACTTGTGTGAGAAGCTCTTCTCCACCTTGAACTTCAATAAGTCCAAGTACAGGTCCAGACTTACTGATGAGCATCTTCAAGCTCTACTGAGGGTCTCCACTGCTTCCTCCCTCAAGCCAAATGTGACTATGTGAGAAGAAGCGCTGCCAGGTCTCTAGCAGCAAGGAGTAGGCAAAAGAAGCCGTGTTCAGAATATTTCATGTTCAATGTTCCATTCAAGTTCAGAAAGTTAAAGGTTAAAGAGCTGTTAATACAGACATTTGAAACGGAATAAAAATAATTAGTTTTCTCTACTTAGCCAGCCAGTGTATATCTACTGTATGCTCATTAGTATTATTTGGTTTTATATTACTGATTGATTTATTTTTTATTCATCTTTAAGTTAATTTATTTAATTCATTATTTTTTGTTAAAAAATAAAGATATTTGATAACGTTGGAAAGTTTTATCAGTGCTTTTCTTGTGGAAATCCTGATGCGGCCCAGTCTCACCCAGACTCGGCCTCTAGCGGCCCCCAGGTAAATTGAGTTCGAGACCCCTGATATATATAGTATATAAAATATAAATATACATATAAAATTATCATAGTAGTTTAAAAAAAAAAAGGTTTCTACTGGATTATGAAGACGATTTTTTTTCTCTCGCTCATTTGCGCATTTTTCCTTTTTTTAAATTACGTTTCATTTTCAGTGTAATTAAACATTGATACTCCAGAATAGCAGTGAAATGATTGTCAGAAACACTTGGCTGGTGATGGAATATTATTCATGTTAATAGACCAGAGGCTAAGACTTTCAAGGGCAAACATGGATTACGCTCTTCACTTTCTATATGATGAAGGGGAGACTTTTATATGGCGCATGATGATCACTTACTTTAAACCATCTAGATCTGTAATCTAATGTGAATTAAAATTTCCTATCTTTGATCCATTAACACAGAAGGTGTCGTGCTTTTAGGTGATCTATTTTTTTTGGGTTCTTTTGTTGTGTCATGCAATCAATACAAGTTGCTTGTTTCTAGCACAGAATATGATGTACATTCAGGTTATGTGTGAAATGAATGTTATTACTGTCCTGCATGGTTGTTTAAAGAGTACAAGATTGTTTAGCATATTTTATTTTTTATTAGAGATATTAAATTGTTGTGTTTTGGGCTTGGATGGGATGAATCAATTACCTTTTCATTTATATTACCAAGGGGGATAAATGAGTTGAGGTGCAAGAGTATTGAGATACAAACAAATTGCATTAGTGTAATTTTCCATGTTTTAATTTGTGGATTTTTTTTAACTCGTATGACCAATCAGATCACATTTAAACATGGAAGAAAACAGTGAGAGTCTGGAACAGATTTATTCCCTTTTGTGTTATTACCAATGGAATATGTGTTTTGGAATTAGGACAGCATCACATCATATAAAGATTGTATTTCACTATGAAAGGAAGACTTTCCAAGTTAAATTCTGCTGACATAGAAATTATACTAAACTCTTTGCCTAAGTCTCAGTGAGCTTGTCTGAATGTTAATGAGGATGCTAATTAGGAAAACTTTAATGACTAATTCATCACCTTCACAAAAAAACCCTGAGACTGAAGGAGTGCTCATTTCCCATTTTTCATGCAAGTTTTGGTAATATATTGGTTAGCACGTCTGCTTTACAGTTGAGTTTGGTGTGCAAATCTCAGCCTAGAACTTCCCATGTGGAATTTATATCTGTGCTTGTGAGTTTTCTATGGGCACTCCAATTTACTTCAACATGCAGATTAATTTAGCAAGTGTGTGAAGCAGTAATTGCCCTGTGACGACCTGTATGTAAAACTCAAAGCCAGCCGGTTTGTGTTGAGATTATTAAGGTCAACCAACGCCTAAAATGGAAGTTGCCTACGAAGACACACCTTCATTTGACATGGTGAAATTGAGGTCTGTTCTGTCGCACCACAGCAACAGTCAGGCATGATGAAATGACCTCATGCGTGACAGTGAATGATGGCAAAGGAAAAGAGGACAATTTGCCCTCTGACCTTGCACACCTTGGGTGGCAGTATTAAGAATACGACTGCTTCCTCTGCATATCTTCAAGCCAGCAGTACACCTTGTTTCAGCATGTGATATTCATCTTATTTTTTTGGTTCCATATGTTCCAGATAAACTCAATCAACGATTCCATTCCGGCTCCAGTTTGTGTGAGCTTATATGTCAGGAGAACACGACCGTGTTTCGCATGTCGCCTTGTCATACAATTTGACTAGACATCCTCCGACGCGCTTCCCGGACACACAGCCATTGCAAATCCTATTAAGGGCACCAGCCAGCGCCAAGTAACCTACATTTTGCTGTAATCACACTGTGTGACTAAGGCGTGCAATGGTGTTGCATCCATATTGGGGAAAATGACAACAAATCCTGTTGGCGAAGGGAAAGGCTGCAGGAATGGCTGTGGGCATTCAAGGGCCGAGCGAGGGGAAAAAACGATCTTTTGTGCATTTAAATCCTCTTTAGAAATGCAATATGTGCTTTTGGGAGAAGCGTATCATTGTGGCTACGCTCCAAGTTTCCATTTGCTATGGCATAGGGGAAAAAAGCAGACAGAGCAGTTGGACCAAGATGACTAGGCTGCACTGAACTCTTAGTGAACGTTTAGTCTTTTTTGTAATAAAAAAAAAAATTGGCTACTGCTCAATAGAATGGAAAAGAAAAATAGCAAATGATCAATTTGGGTAGACTTTGTCATAGATGCACTTGTGCTGAACATTAAACTAAAATGTTTACATATGTTGTAGTTCCATAGTGTTCCATTTAACTTGGTGTATTTCAAAATGGAAAAGTGGAAGAATTTGAATACTTCATCTGTCTTGCTGGTTGTATACAGTACTCCCTTCAGGTGGTCAAGGCGAGCATTCCATAAGGCGCACCTCACTCAATTGAATGCAGCATTAAATAACAATGCACCAATAGTTTAATGCTTCAAATTCAATTACCAATTATTTTCAACTAACTACAACATATAGTGCTGTTTTATTCATTTATTGTAAACAAAACCATTTACTGTGTGGTCTGTTTATTATTCACATGACAAAGGTATCTCACATTGTATTGTAGATGTTTTGTGGGTGTGAGAGGAAGTACCTGTAGAAAACCCACACATTCATTGGGAGAACATGCAAACTCTCACAGTAAAAGTTGAACTGAATAGCCTTTAGTGTCAATGTAATATCAAGATGTGTGAGAGTGTGCTTCCTCCTGTAAGATTTATAATAATGATCATATTTGAATAATTTAAAATACAATATGAACTGGAACTATGGTTACAAAACTAGAACCTCAGAACTCTGAAACTGATGACTCATCCAGTGTCCAGTCTACTGCAAACTACAGCCACAAAAATAAACATTGATCAAGAATATTTTTTAAACTTTGCCAAAATTCAGCAATTGACAAAGTAGACTTTGCTTTTTTTTCTTCTGTGTAGACATTAAATTATAGAGCTAATTTTATTGTTTTCTTCTACTATAGACTACATGCTAAATTATTTTCTTGTTGCAGACACGCCTTGTATTTTTGCTCCTGTCACGCACATAAAGAATTCACACAGACGCATCCGAGTCCCGTTAAGAAAGAAAGAGGGTAGGGGGGAACTGCCCACGCAGCCGGAAAGAAAAAAGTGCATTGAGAGGGAGCTTGTAAATGATTTCCTGCCGAAAATTTGTAGTCTTTGTAATTTGTAATAATGCGATTTGGTTCTCCAAGACAATCCAGACAAAAATCTGCCCATTTAACAGGAACAAATTTCCATTTAATGGGTACGTGCGCAAGTGGCAACTGTTGAATGTATTTAAAATGCCATGCATTTCGTATGAAATTTGTGCCATATCTATATATTTAATTCCTGGTATGAATCATCATTGACAATGCAGATGATGATGTCACTCATGAGTAAGCTCCGTGGTAACGTCACCAGACTGAATTTTTAATGTTGGTTACTTCTAAGATGTATAACAGTACAGCTTATGAAATGAATTCTTTCTAGAAATGCTTCTGTAACTTGGATTTTTCTTAAGTAGAGACACATTTTATATGTAACAGCTTTAATTCCTTCCACCCTGATCCCCAATACTACAACTGAAACAAGTTAATGTTAAAAAATGCTAATTGAGATATGTGCCGAAATACAAAAAAAGAGAAAAAAAATAAGAAAATGATTTATAATGCCATTAAAATAAATAATACGTGCAAAACAATTTTAATGCGGTGGCAGCTGAGTAAACATATACAGACACATGTAAACACACAACTTAAATATTGATATTCAACGGCAATTTTTGCCGAGTAAACGCAGCTTATGGAGAAGCACCACCAATTTCGTCACACGCAGTTTCTGGGTGTGATGACAAGTAGGCTTTTTTTGTTGTTGATAATGACGACAGGGCCTATGTCCGATTATTATTATTAATTGCTTTTGGAGTAAACAAGACTCGTGACCACTTTGATAACAGCATATTTTTCTTTTCACTTGCACCATACGTTTCTTGGGCATATAATGAAAATCAAAGAGAAAAGTAGAAACAGCATGTTAATACTCTGACGAACTAGAGTCAAAGGTTGAAGCTACTGTTCAAGTTGTTACAAGTTTAAATGTTGACGGCTCAGTTCTGTTAGGCTTTATGAGATGGATAGATGTTAGTCATAAGGGGGAGGGAAGTAAAAGGGAAAGAGGAGGAGAGTCTGATTTTGTGTGTGCACTGACGCCACCGCTGTGTGTGCGCGTGTGTGAGGCAAGCAGTGAGCGCGTGAGCCATGTTGGATGTGAGTGAAGGTGTGCAGAGATGATGCGGCCGCGGATGCTGCTGATGCTGCTGATGCTGCTGCTGGCGTCGCGCAGCTCCTGACTCACACAGCCAGCCCCAGCATCACGCACCACAGCGGGTAGATGCCAACTCTCCAGGCCGAGGAAGAGACGGGGGAGCCTGGGGAAAGGCTTCGGGCGGTGCCGGCGCTCCTGGAAGTGCAGTGGAGGAGAGACAAGTGACCGGGGAGGAAGGGGAGACGTTCTCTTTGCAAAGATAGGTGGAGGAGAAGGAGGAGGAAAAGGGAGGGGAGAGACCGTGAAAGGAAGAGACTAAATGGCTGCACGGCTACCGGGCTTCACCCCGCTCTCGCCTCTGGGTCTTCACCTGCTTCTCCTCCTTGGCTCTTTGTTCGCCCCCGCCCCGCGGACGGTCAATGCAGCAGCGGGGGCTTCCAAAGCGGCCACGCCGGGCCCCCGCGGTCGGGATGCCGGTAAATCCAGCGAGCGAGAATGGCAGCCGCCGGGGGACGGCGGGACGTCGCCGAAGGGAGGGGACCGGCGAGGGGCACCCAAAGAGGCACGGGAAGGAGTCTGGACGTTTTGGGGAAGCGGGGACGACACCGCGATATTACTGCGTCCACCCCATTCCCTGTCCGGTGTGACGCGCGCTGGATGCGGAGCGGAGAAGGGCGTTGTTCCGCCTTTCGGCGACTCGCCGGTTCACGTTCGGAGGGGTAAAAGACGGACAGTACAAAGGACTAGCGGAACGTGCGCGCTGCCACGGCCACACCTAACTCGGCGCGGCGTGGCGAGAGCCTTTGTGCGAGCGATCGGCCTGCGCGACGTTTCCGGAAGTGGGAGAAGGTGCGGCGGACTCGGAGGCGCGTGGGAGAGGGCTGCTGAGGTGACGAGACTCGGACCGCGTCACACAGCCTCGCCTCTGTCTGGATACAAATCAAGGCGGGAGAAAACACCTTCTCCTTTCAGCCACCATCCATTGTGGATTCGAGCATCAACCTTGTGGGACGTTTTACATATTCCTCAACGTGATGTCTGCAAGAATTCACGTTTTAACCACCAAAAGGCAGATGATGATGATGATAATGATGATGACGGTGATGGTGATTTTGGCGATCAGAGTGCTGGTCCTTGCAGGGTGTGGGGAGAACCTGCTAATTGTGCTCTTTTGGCCAGGCACAGGGTTATCGACCCAAGTGGTCTCAGAGGGGGGCATGAAGGAGGCTGTTGGACTGAGCGTGTTAGGGGGGAGAGGAGGGACCCCTTGGAGGGGGTGGAAGAGCTCACGTGTGGTGCACTGGTGACGTTTAGGTGCCGAGATAAGGCTGAGAAGAAGACCAGGAGAGGAGGAGGGGCGGGCCTTGGCAACAACCACATTAACTTATCTAATTATGCGTATAATGGTTTGGCTTTTGTGAGTGTGACGTGTTGCTGTAGGGCCCATCGTGAGGGGAAAGCTGCAGCTTCAATCGGTAGAGAGAGAAAAAAGGCCCAGGTCGGGAAGAGGGAGGCTTCTGCAGTTTTCTTTTGCTATTCAAAGAGCCCAGGCGGAGAAAGTGAACCCGCTGAACTTTCCCATTTGTCTCATGAAAACGTTGGAGCAACTTCAGGGGCAGCTGATTCAGCATTTTCTATGCAAAAGAAATGTCCTCGACACACAACCAGTTTCATTCCGAAACCACATGTCGTGTTAGCAAAGCAACCCACTTTCTTTCTGCCAACCAACATGACCAATCCATCTAATGAGTCTATTTTGTTCCTCGCTATGGGCAATTCAGAACTTGGGACAGCTCCCCTGAATCGTGACATGTTTATATGGAGTGGATTGAACGTGAATAGTAATAACAACAATGGTGAAGAGGAAAAAGCAAAGCATGGTTTTAATGTTTCAGAAATAATAATGCCCAGTGAGCAAGTGTCGTTAGATGATGCCAGACCATTAGAAAGGGGACAGATGGGGGTTGAGGGAGAGAAGAGGGAGCACGACAGGGACTGGCTGGAGGGCTCTGCGAGGGGAGGAAAATTACAGGTGGGGGAGGGCAAGTTAATAGGGGGGAGAGGACCGCGGGGAAAAGAGGAGGGAGAGAGGCAGAGTGATATGAGGACCACAAAGCCAGGCCAGCTTGAGAAGAGAGAGGCAAAGGGAGGGAAGGGTCACGATAGGGGCAGTAGCACTGCCACCGTCATGCAACCAGATATGGAAAGATGGAATAGCGAGAGGCAGACTGATGAAAGCAACCAGGTTGAGAGGGAGTCGGAGGGGGAAGCCGAAGAGAAGCACAGCTCAAGGGGAGAGAGGAGGCTGGAAAGGCTGATAATAGAGGCAGACGATAAAGCCTCGCAGGAAGAAAGGGTGGGCAAGGTTTTGAAGCCTTGGTCTCGCTCTCGGCGGGCGGCCAACAGACATCCTCATTTCTCCCTGTATAACTACCAAGTACAGGTAGCTGAAAACCAGCCACCTGGGACATCTGTTATTGTGATGACTGCCACGGACCCCGATTCAGGGGATGGCGGCAGGGTGAGCTATAGCATGGCTCCGCTGATGAACAGCCGCTCCTCCGACTACTTCCACATCCACCCAGATACCGGCCTGATCACGTCCACTCAGATTTTAGATAGAGAACACATGGATCTGCATTACTTTCGAATCACGGGAACCGATCATGGGTCCCCTCGCCTCTCCGGCACCACAATGGTTGCCATCACTGTCGCAGACCGCAATGATCACTCTCCAATTTTTGAGCAGATGGAGTACCGGGAGACCATAAGGGAAAATGTGGAGGAAGGGTACCCCATTCTTCAACTGAGAGCCACAGATTTAGACTCCCCATCCAACGCCAATATTCGTTACCGTTTTGTCGGCGACAGTGCCACGATTGGTAGAGGTGCTTTGGAGATCGACCCACGCTCAGGACTCATAACAACCCGCGGAGTGGTTGACCGAGAAACCAATGAGCACTACACGCTCCAGGTAGAGGCTAGTGACCAGGGCAAAGAACCGGGCGCTCGTTCAGCCACAGTCAAAGTTTTCATCACCGTCTTGGATGAAAACGACAATGTCCCCCAGTTCAGCGAGAAACGTTACGTGGTGGCGGTGAAGGAGAACGTCAGGCCTCACTCGGAAATCCTGCGCGTGAGCGCAACAGACCGCGACAAGGACAGTAACGCCGCAGTTCACTATAACATTATTAGCGGGAACAGCCGTGGCCAGTTTTCCATCGACAGCGTTACGGGGGAGATTCAGGTCGTGGCGCCCCTGGATTATGAGGCCGAGAGGGAGTATACTCTGCGAGTCCGTGCGCAGGACAATGGCCGCCCACCACTCTCCAACAACACGGGCATCGTCAGTGTGCAAGTGACTGACGTCAACGACAACCCGCCCATCTTTGTCTCCACACCATTCCAAGCTTCCGTGCTCGAGAGCGCGCCCATTGGAAGTTCTATCCTCCACATCCAGGCCATCGATACCGACGCAGGCGACAATGCGCGTCTGGAATACAGATTGACGGGCACGAGTTCTGACACGCCATTCCTCATCAATTCCGCCACGGGCTGGGTCACCGTCAAATCCATTCTTGACAGGGAATCAGTCGAGCACTATTTCTTTGGCGTGGAGGCTCGGGATTACGGCATGCCGCCTCTTTCTGCCACCGCGAGTGTGACGATAACTGTCATGGATGTGAACGATAACCGGCCAGAGTTCGTACAAAAAGAATACTATGCCCGCCTAAATGAGGACGCCGTGGTTGGAACGAGCGTGGTAACTGTCAACGCCGTGGATCGAGATGTTAACAGTGCTGTGACTTATCAGATAACAGGTGGGAATACCAGGAACCGCTTTGCCATCAGCACGGCGAGCGGTGCCGGCCTGCTCTCCTTAGCCCTCCCGCTGGACTACAAGCAAGAGCGGCGCTACGTTTTAACTGTCACCGCTTCAGACCGCACACTCCATGACACCTGTCAGGTGCACATCAACATTACGGACGCCAACACTCACCGGCCTGTTTTCCAGAGTGCACACTACTCTGTCAGCGTCAATGAGGACCGGCCAACCGGGAGCACGGTGGTTGTCATCAGCGCAACAGATGATGACGTTGGGGAAAATGCCCGTATCACCTACTTTCTGGAGGACAATATCCCTCAGTTTCGCATTGACCCCGCATCGGGAGCTATCACGCTGCAGACGGAGCTGGATTATGAGGATCAGATGACTTACACATTGGCCATCACGGCCAAAGACAACGGAATACCACAAAAATCAGACACGACGTATGTGGAGGTGAATGTCAACGACGTGAACGACAATGCTCCTCAGTTCCTCAGTCCCCGGTACCAGGGAACTGTGAGCGAAGATGCCCCTCCCTTCACCAGTGTCCTTCAAATCTCAGCCACTGATCGGGACGCCCACGCTAACGGTCGCGTCCAGTACACCTTTCAAAATGGCGAGGACGGAGATGGAGATTTTACCATTGAGCCAACATCTGGAATCGTGCGAACCGTTCGCCGGTTGGACCGCGAGAGTGTGCCATTTTACGAGCTCACGGCATACGCAGTCGATCGAGGCGTACCCCCTCAGCGGACCCCCGTCCACATCCAAGTGACGATTCTTGACGTTAACGACAACGCCCCAGTCTTCCCCGCTGATGACTTTGAGGTTCTGGTGAGGGAAAACAGCGCGGTGGGCTCTGTGGTCGCTCAGATCACCGCCACAGACCCAGATGAAGGCACCAATGCCCAAATTATGTACCAAATTGTGGAGGGCAATATCCCTGAAATTTTCCAGATGGACATCTTCTCAGGGGAGTTGACCTCACTTATTGATCTCGACTATGAGGCTCGCAACGAATACGTCATCGTAGTCCAGGCCACCTCGGCTCCTCTCGTCAGTCGTGCTACGGTCCGGATCAAATTGGTTGACCAGAACGACAACAAACCCACGTTGCAGGACTTCCAAATTATTTTCAACAACTTTGTGTCAAACCGCTCAAACAGTTTCCCCAATGGGGTCATTGGCAGAGTGCCCGCCAACGATCCCGATGTGTCGGACCGGCTGTACTACACAATTGACAGGGGCAACGAACTACATCTGCTGCTGCTCAATCACTCCAGCGGGGAGATCCGACTGAGCCGTAAACTGGATAATAACAGGCCGCTGGTGGCTCCCATGCTGATGACTGTCACAGGTAAGAGAGCGTGGAGGGGGACACGAGAGTGAAGTGTGGGTGGGGGGTGGTAATCCTTCACAGTGGATTAGTAGACTGGACTGATAACATGAGGTTTCTGTTCTGCCCTGGTGTTAAATGCCGGTAGTATATGAACAAACTATAATCACAATTTGGCTTTAAATGTAACAATTCCACTGATTCAAGTTTTTAATGTCAATGTTCATGCAATGCAAAAGTAGATAAAAGTGAATGTGAAAAGAAGGGATGCTTTGAGATGCTTGAAGAAGTGCATGTGTATTAGTGTAGTTTTGTGACAAGCTCATCCCATGTCGCTCCTTTTGTGAAAACATTAGTGGTGGCAGCAGTAATGCCGTGGCTTGAATTTAAGACCGCTTAGAATTGAGACGGTGAGTCAAATAAAAAAATGGGAAAGGTGTTTGGTAAACTTATTGGCCAATTTTTTTTAAAGCTAAATGTCCCTTATTAATATGATTTATGCAGATTTGATTTGGACTCTTCCTAGAGTATCTGTTATTGACACTGAAACTCATTCACTAACTTGAGCTGTTTTTCTAATTGAGCCCCATATTCCTTGTTGGTATATATAGAAATTATAATGGTATTTTTTTCATTTTTTTATTTTTTACTGCTCAGCCTCATTAGGGTAATGGGTGTGCTGAAGTCTATTTCAGTAGACTTGGAGTGAGAGGCGGTACACCCAATGAACTCTTTACAATCAATCTTTTGTTTCTGGTGCTTGCTTCTGGCACCGTTTCCCTCCCACATTCCAATTACACATTTCTTAGGTTAATTGGAAATGCTAAACTTGTAGATGGGATTGTTGCGTGACTGTTTGTCTCTTGGTGCCCTAGAATCAACGTTGCCAGATTGTGTGGATTGGACTATTTTCAAAAACTCTGGGTGGGAGAAACATGCACTGATTAAAATTTGGGCTAGTTTTGACAATATTTGGTGACATTTTGAAGAATTTGTTTGCGTTTAACAGCTAAATTTGTATGCATACACTTTCAGCTACATTGCTTATTTACAGCCTGATCTTCCTTATTCTAATTATATCTGGCATTTTAGCGCCTCGTGCCTTCAATTTATGATTTGTATGTACACAGTCAAATTCAGCAAAATAATTCCAAAAATGACTTGGCATAGAATGCATACTATATTTTCTTTTAGTCTGCTTAAATCCTCTATAGAGAATGCAGCTTTTTTTTACAGACTTAGAGCATTTATTCATATGAATTCTTTCTGTATCCTACCCCTTCACGATGGGACAATTACGAGATTCTAATGAAACTTCAGTCGGCGCCGGTCAGGCACAGCGCAAAACTGTCACTTTCCCTTTCTCTTGCTGTGTGTGTGTGTTTATTCCTTTTTTATACACTTGTGTGGGTACACGGATGAATAGATGAATTAATTCCCATCAGTTGCCCCTCATGTCTTGTTCCTTCTCAGTCTTCACAGCTCTAATCTCACCATATATTTTTCCACTCATGCATATGGCATTTCTATTCTCTGCATCCTTCATGTTTAGTTAGCCATGTATCTTACAACCATTGAAACTGTTCTTTTCCTTCTCAGCCCTTTGCTGTTCTTCTCCATACATCTCCAGGTTTGCTTCTCCTTAATGATATTTTTAGACTGAAATTTTCTATATATATATTCCGGGGGTGCGGCTTGGTGGGCGAGTGTTTAGCGACACAGTCTCACCAGTCTGAATTCGAGGGTTCGATCCTAGGTGGGTCCTCACTGTGTGGAGTTTGTTCTCAGGCTCGCATGTTTTTTCTGGGTATTCCAGTTTTCTCGTACATCTCAAAATCAGATAAGGTAGGCTGGTTGAACACATTAAATAGGTATAGGTGTGAATGGTTGTTTTCCTTGTGCCATGGGATTGGTTGGCCACCAATTCAGGGTGTCCGCCGCCTGATGCCCATAGTTGGCTTGGATAAGGTCCAGGAACCCCCCCAACACCCTTGTAAGTTCAAAAATGAATGAAGGGGTGGATACGGTACTAGGTCGTTTGGTTGCCAGTCTTTTGGTCGCCAGTCTTTTGGTCGCCAGTCTTTTGGTCGCCCAGAAGGTTATTGATAATTACCATTTAAATCGTTGCTCAAATTCTCTAAATACAAACTGCAAATTATTATTTATTCATACTTAATGCCCTATTAATTATTAGGCTAAAGAAAAGCTCCAAATTTCCCAGACTTTTATTGTTTTTTGTTGGAGAACTTGTTAAGACCCTGACTGACGTACCTTCCTAAGGGGACAACTCATGTACATACAAACTCTTATACACTCACACGTCGGCTTAGTGAAACTGCTCATGGCCATTGTTGGCTTTTATTGATGCGTAGACCGTGTTGTTTTACCTTGTTTTGTCGCCCGTTGTTTGGGTCCGGGCGACCAAAACACCGGCGACCAAAAGACCGGCGACCAAAAGACCGGCGACCAAAAGACGGCGATCAAAAGACCGGCGACCAAACGACCGCACACGGGTGTATACGTATCGATCCTCTGAGCCCTACTTTCGTTTTATGTCTCAGGCCTCATTCATTGCATTAATTAATTGCAGACTTATTGTTGCCTGTAGTTTCCCGTTAGCCATTAGAGAAAGCTGAATGGTTGTAGTTTATTTTGAGCTAGTAGTTTACCATTTCTGCTTTCTTTCCACTTATTTTTGTTCTCACTGTATATGCAGTGTTCCTAGATGGATTGTACACATGCATACCTGTGTGATTATGCAAGAGTTGTTTACTTTGGCTGTGAACAAGCAGAATTTCAGCATTTTTTTTCCACATTATTCGAATATGTGCATGATATTTTTTTTGTTTGCAGCTCACTAAGTGTATTCTCAGGTGACTGAAAAGCTTTACGCTTCAGAGGGTATTCATGTCTTTTTAGTCAATAGTATCTGTGTATAGCAGGGAGCACTGGGACTGCACTCCCTTTTTTGTCTCTTCATCTCCTGTTGTTTTCTCTCTGCATCTACTCCATTGATTCTCCATATAATTCCCACATTTCTGTTTCATTGTACTTTTAAATGCATTTTACACTCAAGTTTAGCCACTCTTGAGAAAAAAAACTGATTATGCACACAAATATTACTACAGGGTCATTTGGTGGAGACAAATCATGTTTCTATTGTAGTCTGACACCACAAAGGACATCAATTCAAGGTGACCTTGATCAAAGCAGAAAAGAAAAAAAAACAGATCTAATGGCCAAGAACGCCAACTCTCAGAGGCAAGGCTATACATGGCAGGAACTCCCGCCCTCACCAAAAATACAAAAAACAGACCATGTCATGAGAATGATTATTTTCTATGCTTTATGGATAATAAAAAAAAACTAATATATAAATCAAAGGATTCTGGCATTTAATTAAAATTTTCAAGAAATGTCTTATAGTTAGTTATACAAACACAAGTATTAAATAAAAACACTTTGGATGCATTTATCACGTGTCTTGTTGATTCTATTAGAATTACTAAATCTACCCATTCATTTACAATGCAACGTTTGCCATATTCAAATGTACACTAATAAATTAGTTAAACAACTTCAACCAAGTCTTCACATTTTTTGTATAACAAAATAATATAAAGTACTATTCCAGAATTTTTATTGTCCCCGCTTTTGACTTGATCACAAAACACAGGCACAGAAATTGACGTGCACAATTCAGTACTGATCCAAGTTCGTCTTTCTTGTAGTTTATGAACCCCATGAGCATGCCGAGTCCGCAACCTCAGCTGGCTGCATACGCTAACTATTTTAAATACATACTGGCCAAGCCTATTATTCATAAAGCCACTATAGCATGCATTTACCAGCCCATTCTAACCTATTAGGTGAGGGTGAGTTGCTTGCCAGGAGTTAAATATTCCAGGTGATGCAAGGATTCCAAATTTTGCTGCCCCCATAAACAGACTCATGCCAGAGCTTTCCACCTCTGACCGTGTGTCAGCATCCTCCATGATCGGAAAATGTCCACATATTGCTCGGGACTCACAATGCATTTGCCTGCTTCAGTGGACGTGCACGCACACTCGAGTTGTCACTTGCACTAAACGGGGCCAAACAGGAGCAATTGTTTGGGTAATTTTACATTTGGGCAGCCAGCAGAAAGGCTTCATGTATCCACGTGCAATTCGGCCTCAGGTGCTCAATGAATGAACCATTTTTAGGTGAAAAAATGCCCAATGATATCAAACAGGGGCACTATAGCCAGAAGCAAGACTTTGACAATCACAAACAAAAGTTCATTTCCCTGATTTGACGTTAATATGGCTTCCAGAAGTCTGTACTGTAAATATAAAGTATGACTTGAGAATGTACTGTAAAATTAGAAGTAGAGACATTCAGCTTTTACCACCATAGAGATTCACTTGCATGAAATATTTCTCACAGTATCTGTATTACATTACTATTTGTACATTGACCTATTTAGTATATATTACATACACATTTAACACAATCAGTTGCACTTCATCTTGAACAATTTGGAAATTTTTCAACAATTCTGTTGCGGGTTAATGTTTTCATGAAAACCTTTCATCATGTCATATTTAAAAGACAACGACGGCGATTTCAATTTTTCATTTTAACCAAAGCAATGTATTGATCCAGGCTCCAGCTCTATGTATTATTACTATTAGGTAGTTTTTTCGGTATGAGGAGCATAAATCCCAAGTTGTTAGAAACATACTGGAAATACTCACGTGAAAGTACAAAAAATCTAAAGTGTATTCTAATTATTTCTATTTCCCCAATGGTTGAACCAAAAGTTGCGGCAGTGGTCACGGAGCAAAGAGTAAACAGCAGCATGTTGGCAGCTGCCATATTCCAGCTGCTAACCAATGTCATGCGCTTGTCAGAGAGGTCAGAGGTGCGTGGATTTGTGTGATGTTGCAGATCAACTTATCAAGTACAATGGTCACGGTGTGTGTATAAGTGTGATACCGGCTAATGGGCAGGGACTTAACATGCGAGAGGGCTTTTGTGTCGCTGCTAGTATCCGGTTTAGTGCAAAGGATTAAAGCTTCTGTTGTAAAAGGCTGCTTTGAACCCTCACATTGGCAGAGTTGGTCGCTTTGTCCGGTCGTGTGTGTGCGTGCGTGTGTGTGTTGTTGTTGTCTTTTGCAACGGAGTTCTACTTTTAGTATAATGACGGTCCTCGGGGCTTGAAAGGCTTTCAAAACAAACAGAGCAGAAATCAGCAGTCCACCCTGGGCCTTAGCTGCCTTTTGTGTGTATGCGTGTGTGTAAACGTGTGTGTGTGTGTGTGTGTGTGTGTGTGTGTTGGAATGATACATGTACTTTTTCTTGCAAATTTATATCACTTCATGAATTGCGTTTTAGTGTGAGGGGTTAAAAAGAGCAACAACAAAAAGGAGCTCTTTAAAATACTAGATAGTATACTTGACAATTTGTAATCCAGTTTTACATATTTCTCAAAGGAACTATGGATAATCTGTTCACAGCGGCAGTGGTTCAAAAGACGTTTTAACAATAAACTTCTAATAATCATTGTTAGTATTAGCAAGTTTTTTTTTGTATATGGGGCTATGTCCCCAAAAAATCGAAGCGTACCTTGCCTTTATTTGTGTTGGAAATGTCACAACTGCCTTTTGAAAAGTCTACTTGACTTGAGGGCTCTTCAGGCGACAAGAGCAAGTCACAACTGCGTCGTTCAAAACCACATTGAAGGCGCAGTGTGAAATGGGATTGGACCCATCGGCTGGTGTTTACATGCTCTGTACACTAATGGTCTGAAGGCACCATGACAGACATTTTGTGTCGTTCTGAGAAGCAGCAAATGGCTTTTGTTCAGATTTTTTTCTTAAAAGGTTTAGATACTATTTGTATCAAATCTCCCCCTTAGGGTTTTTTTTTTACTTTTTAATCCCAATTGCTTAAATGAGCAAGAGAGCAGACATTGAGAACACAACAGTATCATTGAATATAAATGAGCGAAGCAAGATGGGGTTTTAAGCATTTAATCCTGTGAAACGTGTCTGCTACATCCACATCGCTTGAACTTGACCGTGAAAAGATATAATTAAAATAGATTTAATCTGTTGTCGAAGTTGCTTCAGAGACCTCCTCTTGGATTTATAAGATATTCTCTGTTTAGTAAATTGTTTTAGTGCATTATTTCTCCCTATTGATAGTCCGCCTTAGTAAGTGTAATTTCCAAGTCTGAAAGTAAATTTTATACAACACCTGCCACTTGTGTGGGTTGTGTCAGCAAGTGGGCTTTCAATATTGTCAATTAAATTTGTTTTGTTGGTTTTGATCAATGTCCATGGATCAGGTCACTTTCTCAAACATGGATGTATGATAGTTGTTGTTGTTTTTTAAATCTCAATTAATCAATTTAATGAACTCGTGCCAATATTTGTGAACATTAAAATGCCCACCTTTCAACTACATTAGTAGTCCCATGAATTTGATAATATTGAGGCACCATTTTTCATAATTTTGAAGTTTTGTAAGCCATTGTTACTATTTGATACAGATTGAATAGTTAGTAATTTAATAGTTAATATTAAAATGCAATTTGTACCTTGATAAACGTTTGAAAACAAAGTATTCTAAAAGATTAAAAGCTAATGTTTCACGCTCTGCTTTAAAAATGGTTAAATCTATTGTAGAATTTGTCTCAGGCTAAGCATTTGGTAAAAAATTGATCAAATTAAAATCATTAATCTGAATTATTGCTTACCTGACCATTGGTGATATTCCAACCAGCCTCTATCTATAGTAATCCCTCACCTTCTTATGGTTCACAATGTCATTAGCAATACTCCTAAAGAAAACTTTGACTTTACAGCTTGCTTTTAGCACCCAGGGGGCGCTTCAGGTTATTGGTTTCTTGCTGGAGATGCACAGCTAGAAGTTTGGAAGATGCCTTCTCACACTTGCTAAATCTGATTTTTTTCTACCTACAATCATCTACTGCTCGATGAATTGACCCAAAATACCTATGGTGGCAGGCTTTGATCTTAACCAGACCAAGACTGCCTGACTTTAACAGGATCACATTTTTTTATTACTTGTTTGGGGTCCTCGTCTTTTGGGAAACATCTATAGGTGTAAATACAGTTGTACCGTGATGGTCCATCCTTTACAATAGTTCAAAGTTGTTATTTTTCAATCAAATGCTATTGTAATCTAAGGTGCATTGGACATTTCTGTGTTAGAGTATGCACAATATTATTTATTTTCCACTGCAGGTCTTTTTCAGCTGACAGCTGTGGACTACCACTCAGACGCGTTCCATCCAGCTTTTCTGGTTATAAGCTCTGCCTGCTCTGTCATTCAAGGTGCTTTCAATGTCCTATTAGTCAGGCAACCTGGCAAAGTGAGATAGCACTGAAATCCACTCCCCAAGCGTCTTAGAGGCAGAACATTCATTGGGCTCACCTTGTTCTCGTGAGAACTGGTGGTTTGGTACCAGTGGGACCGATGGTGAATATGCTTCGGCATTTTTATCCTTGAAAGGCTTCTTGAGAGCTCTCGCCGCATTCCGAGGCAAAGTTGTTACCAAGTCCACTAGGGTCAAAGCTTCTCCCGTGAGTTATTTACAAAATGCTTTGTTTGGCCGCTGTGGAACAAAGCACCAAAGTAACTTTCCATTTGTGGCTTTCATAAGATATTAATGTTTTATTGTTTCCATGCACGCTAAAGGGTCAGAAAGAGTGATGCATTATTTATGACTTGGATGTTTTATTATTAGGAAGTTAAGTTCTTCACCACTCACAATAGTTTAATGTCTTTCTTTTCCAAAGGCGGTGTGTACTGTATATTTCTGATTAAACAATATGCACCTTGCTGACAACTGGATTTTCCAGTTTGAAGTGAGGACAGATGATTTCTGCAGGTGCTCACATTTCTTGAGATGGTTTTTTGACCTTGTTTGTTCAGAGGTAAATGTCCATCGAAGTGAGTGATGGCGGATTTGGAAAGTGTCAAATTTCAATAGGCTACTCAGGAAAGCTAAGACTTAACCTTCATCAGACTCAGATAACCGATGGTTGCTGCTAGCTCAGAGAGCAAAGTGAAGTAATTGAGTAGCTTTCAATATCAAACTACAAACTCAATATTTTTTAGAGACATTATGTAAAAGTCTCTTCCCCCCCTCCGCTGGCAGTACCTATGATTTTTTTTTTTACCTCACTGCTAAAGCAGAATATATTAATATTGACTTGCATGGTAGAGTATGCAGTTGAGTATGAGTAAGAAAGCAGAAATGTGTGATTTTACTCGAATCCAAAAAGGTCACAGTTTCCAAAATGGGAAGAAAATCTCTTTTTGCAAGGAAATAAGTTAAAATGAAAGTTTTATTGCATGCCAAATATTGCAGACTCTTTAAAAGAAGCAAATCAGCTTACTTCAAATATGATTTCCAGTCACTTTCTCATTCTAATTTGAAGTAATAGAAGATCACTGTAGAAACAAAAAGACAATGCCATGTCATCTGATCATATCGTTGGTACACTAGACGATGCTCTGTCAGTTGCATTTTTTTGTTTGGGCATCTCTTTGCATGCTATTAAATGACAAATATTTTCACACTATTTTGGGAATGTGTTCTTATTTTATCTAGTTGTAATCAATATTTACAACCTGGTGAGCGTGAAAAAACGGGACTGCAACATAGGCTACTTTATTAGTGGGGAGTGAGAAGTGTACAATGAAAGGAAATAAATTGGGAACAAGGAAAATTTCAGTAGATGTGTAGTGACATTATTTCGTGTAAATACATTTAGATGTAAAATTCACAATACGTACTACCTGAGTGTGTGGGTTTGTGCATGAGAGTGATTAAATCGGACTCATCAGATTATCCAGTCATTTCCAAGACCCCCATTTAAATGACAATGGAAGATCAGCTTCAATTTGCACTACACGATGTGGAGTGATGACAATAATGAAATAATGCTGTCCTTTGGCCCCCGCTAGATGCAGAAGATGACATTTTGTTCATCAAATGTTTTTTGCAGTGTTTGTGGAGCCATTATTACTTTATGGGTCCTTTGTAGTCTGTAAACGTTCATGTATTTTTTAGTTACTCCTTAATGTCTCTGCTCCTTCTGGTTCCTTATTTATTGTCCTCCGCTGTGTGTGCATGTGTTAGAGGTCAGTAGGGAGTGAGGTTCTTCATAATCCGGCAATCAAACCAGCTGCCAACCAAACCAACTCAACCCAACCCCCATTCTCACAAACCCCCTCCTTCCGCCCTTCTCTTGCCATTTTTTTTTATAGACCACTCTCCTTCTGTTTCTTTCACTTATTGTGTTCCTTACTAAATTCATTGGCTCTTTCTTTGAAACCCGTTTAAATTGTCAAAGGATCAACGTGTCATTTCCTACCTTTTTAAAAAAACTGAGCAAACAGTTAATTGATTAGCCAATATAGTATATACATTAATACAACACTACCATAGAACACCCATTCATCTATTTTGCTCTTCCATTCAAATATTTAGTCAGAAACCTCTTACTGTCATGGTTTTCATCTAAAACTGATCTCACATATGAAATACTCCGGACCTGATTTGTTCTACATGTGTTTACTCGATTGCATCTACAAGATGGGGGGAAAATGATCTTCTAATTGGAACTCAAATCTAATTTTTCTCTGGCTGGAGTTGGTGTGTTGTGACGATTGGTACTGGCTTCACAGCAGTTTATCAGCTTGGGAATTTCAAGTTATAAGAGCAATGTTATGCTGGTAAAAAAAAATTGACACTTCCAACAAACACCGTCACTCCAAACATATTTTTGTGCAGACAATGCTCTCCCAAACGTTTCATGCTTTCCTAAAGTTTCCTCTTTCTACTTTTTGTTCTGTAGATGGTGTTCACAGCATTTCTGCTCACTGCGTCCTTCGTGTCCTCATCATCACTGAGGACATGCTGGGCAGCAGCGTCACAGTCCGCCTGCAGAACATGTCCCAAGACCACTTCCTGTCACCACTGCTCAGTCACTTCCTGGAGGGAGTGTCGGCAGTACTCTCTGTGCCCGTCGAAGATGTTTTTGTCTTCAACATCCAGCCGGACAAGGATGCGGAATCGGGAGGTATCCTGAATGTGAGCTTCTCAGCAGCGTTACCCGGAGGAAACTTCTTTCCATCCGAGGCCCTGGAGGAACAACTGTACCTCAACCGGCCACGTCTCACATCGCTGACACAGATGGAGGTTTGTCCACCACTGTCGCACTGTGGGTGGCTCGTCACCGTTGCTCTTGGTGTAGTTTACTTTTGTTGCCCGGGCAACTAACGACGATGTTGGAATTCATGACTGAGCCGAGCATAAAAGGAGCTTAACTTTGAAGGGGGAAAGATCCTTTTTGAATGCAGGCAATTTACATTAAGAACATATACACGTGTGTGTGTATGTGTGTATGTGTGTTTGTGTGTGTGTGTGCACGCTAAAGCTCTTCTTCATACAAATGTTTTGCATCCCAAAAAATATGCTGAGACATACACCAACCCACCCAGCCCCCACCTCTCCAAAATTGATGTTGTTGTGCATCAAATATATGTTGAAAATTTTGCGTTCATATCGTATTAGCTACCTTCTCACACTCAACTTTAAGACGCAAATCTTGAATTGGAAGTTTGTGAGGGTAAGAGTTTATTCATTTTAGGATGTAATCCTGAAAATTAACTAATTACTTGCCATTGATAGCATCAGACAGCCAATCGTTTTGGCATGAGAGGAAGCCTGCCAGGCAATGAATTAATCGGAGCCATACCAGCCATATTTCTTCCACATATTAAGGTGTAATCATGAACAAAGAACTAAATGGGCTGACATCATCCAATATCTTTGAGTGTTTTTAATTTGAATATTTGGATTCAAACCCATTGGATAGCATTTAAAGCCTTTCAAGGGTTCCCAATTGCCCCTTGCCATCAGGATGGCATGATGCCAGATATGCTGTAAGATTTTAGTCTTCAATTACTCTACTATTCTCTTACCATTTCAAGTCAATTACTGCATCTTTACGTATAACTCAGGACTGGTTTTCTGGTCAAAGCTAAACAGCAATGCCATCATTCAAACAAATGGAATATCCATCTTCAGCTTTGGGTTCACATTAACTCATTTTAGATCAACAGTGAGTACATAAGTACAGTACCTGTAAAAGCCCTTGTGGAACATTAGTGATATCAAACATTTTTTTCCTTAAGTTACAATGTAGTTGAGTTTTCCCACGTAGGGCCGTTTTAGAACAGTTGTATGTTCACTTTTTTTTACAGTTAAATTAGGAAGGAGAACAAAATTCAAAACACAAAAACACTGCTCTCATGTGTAAACAAGAATCCCAAACCCTAGTTTTCTTATTTTTGGGGGAAACATAATGTGTTCAAGAAACACAGAGGTAGTGATTGTCTTTTTGTTCCTCAACAGATAACTCGTTTGAAGCACATCTAGGAAAAATGTGTCAATCTTTCATCACCCACCATATAAAATCACCTAAGCTTGACAACTAGGATATTCTCTACTGAAATGGCTGTGGTCTTATTCCAACAGTGGCCTTGAGGGACCAAATGCATTGCATCTGAAAATGCTTTGACATGCGATCAATTCTTTCTATCTTAGACATTTGCTGTGCCTTCAGGTCCTTCCATTTGACGACAACGTGTGCCTGCGCGAACCCTGTCAGAACTACATGAAGTGCATCTCCGTGCTACGCTTCAATAGCTCCGCCCCCTTCATCTCTTCACCCTCCATCCTGTTCCGGCCCATTCACCCCATCGCCGGCCTGCGCTGCCGTTGCCCACTGGGCTTCACCGGCGACTACTGTGAGACCGAGATCAACCTTTGCTACTCCAACCCCTGCTTGAACGGAGGGGTGTGCGCCCGCAAAGAAGGAGGGTACACATGCATCTGTCGGGAGGACTACACTGGTGAGTCATGATTAACTTTATTCTTACAAATTAGTAGCTGAACAATTGCTTTAAATCCAACGCAATTGCTTTACGTAAACTCCACAAACATGGAACGTGACAAACTCTGAAATAATTTGCACGGGTTACAATGAAGATGCCGTTTCTGTTTGAATGAAGGACGCCATTGGAAAATGTATTTAATAAGGGTGAAAATATCGATGCTTTATTATGACAGGATACTACTAAACCAAATTGAGCTGTTGGTGACTTTGCTGTTTTAATTCGAGTGATGGCCTTCATGTGCTTTCAGCACCGGATACAGTATCTTAATCACCAATGAGATAACTTTTAAATAAATAATTTAAAACATCTCTGCTTAGTCAGGCTTTGAATTATGCATATGCTACCCGAAATCATATCTATATTTCATAACGCAGTCGTTTAATATTGGTATGCGTAATGAGTCTTTCAATTTTTCCTCCCTTTCTCGTTTCATCTACACAAATGGTGTACGTGACAATGGCAAATTGAGAAAAGAATTGCTTCTTTTAGGCTTGTTCGTGTAATTATTCCTCGATGTGGATGTGAGACAGATACAATTTTTAGGCCACTCGTGAATTTCCAATTGGGACCTCCTCCAAGTAAATGAAATGGTGGCATCAGGTAAAAGAAAAAAAAACGTGTGTGCGTGCAGCATAACGTCCCCTTTGTTGACGTCCCACATTGACGTTGTTTTTTGATCTGCTCCTTTTTCCATCTTTCGTCATGTTGAGCATGACACCGTAAAGCATGTGAGCCTTCGCCTCGTAGGAGAACTTTTTTTCACTCAAACAGTTACTTTGTCATCTAACACAAGCACATAAACAGCCTCACTGCTTTATTGTGCTGATTTGCTTTAGTTCTTAAGATGCTGTTTCATTTTCCTTTGCAACTTCAGTTTACATTTGAACTCAAAAGATACATCTGAGTGGAAATGTGATTCGTACCTCCCACTGAGGCAAAATGGGCCTTGTATAAAGTTCAGTTATGCTTGTGAACTGATGCCTACTGATTGGTTACTTATTTAATGGTGTCAGGCAAGCACAGTAGACTCACTTGTGAAATTTAACACATGAAGACAGTTTACACACCCATGTTCTCGTACAGGTACATTAGTTCAATTTTGTGCTTTTTTTCCAGAATAGGGACATTTTTTGTTCCGTTTTATACTAAATGTTGATATTAATATAGATTAGATTACTTGTTTAATTGACCGTTTGCTGCACAAAGAACTCTTGTGCACAAACTTTGCAGTAGCACTAAGGAACTTGGACAAAGTTATCACTTTGTGGCAAACCAACAAAATTCTGGGACAATAAAAAAAAACATAAAATAAATGTGTGAAATAAAATGTAAGCCATTCACAATATGAAATCGAATTCCAGCAGATTTTTGACTTTTTTTTTTTTCTAACCTTAAAATTGTTGCTTTACAATTAACTGAACCCAACCGGAAATGGCTTTTTCCAATACTGCCATTCCTTCTCTATGATAAAACAATAAAGGAACAGCTTGCTTGTTTATGCAGAAGTCACAGATTAAGCCATTTTGGAGATTTCTTAAGGGAGCTAACAGATGACCGGAGAGAGAGGAAGAGTATCTTAAAGGGAGTGAGACTAAAAGTGGCAATGCAAGAGGAAGGAAAAGGGAGATGCTACGTGGAGTGTATTGGCCTCCAGGGATGCACCATGTGGTGGAGTGGGAGAGGAGGGAGCGACCAGGCGGTGGGAGGCGAGGCGGAGCAAACTAAGATGCCAAGGGGTGGTTGAAGAACATAGTGGCTTTGATGAATAAAACATCTGCATGAATGAAGGGATAGTGTGAATACATTAAGCTGAGCATGGAGGAGGAAGAAGGGATGAGGAAATAAAGATGAGGCAAAGTGGATAGAGACCTGGAGACAACACAGGTGAAGGAATGCAACAAGGTGCCGGAAAACAAAGATCATGAATAAGTAAAGACTCGGAGAGGCACAAATTTTCTGCATGAGAAATACTTCTCGTTTCCAGATGTTCACTGTGTAGTCAAAGTTCCAACTTTATTCGTAGCGTTTCAAATGTAGGGCAATGATGATAATGTTTTACATCATGCTTGTCAGTCATTTTGGCTTATAAAATTGTGCAAGTAAGTTTTGATTGGAAAAAGTTGTATTTCTGCTTCATTTGGTATGCATTCTTCCACCAAGACATCACTTGCACTCCAGTTTTAATCCTGCCTTCTTGAAATGTCCCCAGTGTAGGCTACTGTCATCTGCCAACTCCCAATCGATGTCCATTTAGGGATTAATGTCAGTCACTTATGGGAGGTGATGTCATCAATTGCTCATCCATGTGGATCAATATTTTTGGTACTTAGGTGAACATTTATACATTCAAGTAGAGATATTGAATAGAAAACTAATAAAAGTTCATAGAAGTGCTCTGTGTGATTGTGGGTGCTTCTTTTGTCTAAATTAGAACTGGCTGTATGCAAAACCTGCAAAACTGAACCAAGTCTCATCATGTTAGGTTCACAAGTTTTTATTTCATTTTTTTTCAAAAGATACGCAATTCTTATGTTTGAGTTCCATTACACTTTCATCAGCAACAGCTGTTTAAAAGTCCATCTCAACTTCTGGCTTAACCCTTTAGGCCTTAAACCTTAGGGGTTGTTTTTTTTATTTTTTATTTTAAATATATTTTGTTTCTATATATAGCATGCCTAAATATATTTAACATGCTATGAGTATCTTGCTTGGTATATATTATTTCTAAGTACAACATTATCTATCAGAACCTTTATTAATACACTCTAACCTATTACAATATCATATTAGGCCAAAAATACATGTAAATCATCTCTTTCGATAATTAAAAAATATATATTTTCATATTTATTTCCAGCCTCTATCATTCCACCTGTTCTTTACCGAGCAGGCAAAGCGAACCAGACTGTGCGTAGATATGTGTTTAAGTCTCGACACACGCATTATTCATGAGTATTAATGTCTATTCATTTATTTCGGTATTAATGAGTCTCTGCAGAAAAGTGGTAGAAGAGACAAAGGCAAGACAGGCAATTTGCTGTGCTAGTGAAAGTGTGTCCTTCTTTAATAGGTTGCCTATTGTGTAGCCTCGCAGACAATGTGTGCAATTAATGCAACATCTTTTCTGGAACATATTATAAGATGTCCATCTTACAGGTATTGTGGGCTCAAGACCTTTGTGGTCTGAGTTTGCTTGTTTTTTTTTCTCTAAGTGGTTTGGTCACATTAAGGAGCTGTCCATCAGCCAGAGTGAGGATGGCAGTAGGATGATGATGATGAAACATTGAAAGGACAAATAAATGAACGGTGGTCAAGACAGCAAAGTGCAGGAAGAACCCACTAGCATAAATACTACTCCAACCTCCCTGGCCTCATACATTGTGCTCTCATAGGCAGGGCCGCCTTGGGTTAGGGTGGGCTGGAGGCCAGGGGCCTAGGATGGAGGGGGGTCTATCAGCGCAAGTGATTCTTCGCTAGCCCCCCATCGACACTGTGTCTGATGATATTTTCTTCCAAACTATCACGGGGAAATGTGAAGGCTTTTATTGACTTACTCCAATGTGTTATTGTGTGTGTGTGCGTGTGTGATGTGTACGTTTTGCCTATGGGCACCAGCTAAAAGCAGCACAAACAAAGTGCCTACAGAGACAGTTACACGATCAGACCTGACAGCCTGGAGGGCGAGGGCAATGATTCTTTGTACGTTTCTTTGTGTGGGTCAGGAACAGGAATAGGGCGGATCCAACACACAAAAATGAGTTGTATTACTTACTGTATGTATTTATACGTATGTATGATGAGTATGCCACTGCTTGCCATCTTTGCCTGGTTGAAACAAAAATGTTAGGTAGTAAAGGTGGTCCCAGTGGAACAATTTATCTGCAGGCCAGTTGCAAACCCTGTCTGCTCTTTTTATATGGAAAAGCCAAGGGGGAGTGTGAGTGTGAGCAGCTGCTTTGTCAGAATATGTTTGTGTCCAAATGTGCTCGAGGAAAGGTGGAAACCGATCTTCCATGTGCTTCCGTCACTATGTGGTGGTGGAGGGCTTATGTGGGTGTTTCTTTTCATGGAGACAAACTGCTGGAGGAATCTTTGTTTTGATTACCTCCACTAAGAAGGCTGATTTTATCAATCTGGTTTCTGGGCAGCATCATAGGCCGGCCCATTAAAATGCCACACACTGAAGATGTCAGGCCATCTAATTGAATTTGCATGTAATACAAACTCTCTGATTTAGTCTCATTTTTTAAAAATTAAGCAGGGAAAATAAAGTGCTTGTTAACCTCTAGTCATATTTAAATGCACCAACAACATATTTTCTTACTAAGGCTTTAACATTCTGTTTTCAGTAGCTATATTTTCTTCTTGTTAGTATTTTTTTTTCTTTCTGGAAAATTCTTGTAACCAAGGAAGCTGCAAAAAAAATCAGCACACATCTAGTTGACATAAAAATGAAACTTATAATAACCAGTGTTTGTCATTTAAAGTTTATATTGGGTGGTGGTCACTGCTACATCACATCAAGTTATTTGTTGTGCTTAATTTTTGCGCAGGCTGAATGAAACCTGGCTTCTTTTTGTTGTTGCTATTAAGATACAAACTATCTATCTCACCCATTTAGGCCTTGTTGGAGGTCAGATTTCAGCTCACATTTTAAATAGTTTTACATATTATCCATTTTTCGCTTATTTGATCTTGTATAAAGGTCAGCCCTCTACAAAAGACACTCTTTCTCAAGGAATCGCTACCCTGCTGTTTGTACTCCATAATGAAAGAGGCATTTGCATTAAAAGGAGAGTGTAATTGGCTTCCTGATTGGGAAGGAAGAACACTGGTGTATGGTTATGATGCAAAGAGGGGGTACAATAAGCGCTGTTTATTGCTTGCTTTTAGATCCTTAAAACGTTTCAACAAAACTTTTTGAAGGCTGTACCCTCCCCCAGATAAACATTACAGAACTCTGTGGAAGCTGCTATTTCTATTTGCATTATTACCATAATGTAGCTATTGTAATTTGTTTCATAATTCATTCATTTTCCAAACTGCTTATTCTCACGAGGGTTGTGGGGGGTGCTGGACCCTATCCCAGCTATAGGCACCATAATTGGGAGAAAAAAAACATTAACGGGTATGTTTTGTATGACCTTTTGTTTTTCTGCTAAGCTACCTAATTTTATTTCACATAAAAGGTGATACCTTGCCTTAAGTTAAATACATTTCCTCTCAGGTGACCGGTGTGAGTTTGACCGACGACACGGTGGCTGCGTGCCGGGCGTATGTCGAAACGGAGGAACCTGTAGGGAGCTTTCGGGTGGCGGTTTCCGCTGCGAGTGTCCGGCTGGTGGGTACGAGCGACCGTACTGCACCGTCAATGCCCGCTCCTTTCTCCCAAAGACCTTCGCCATGTTTCGGGGCCTCAGACAGCGCTTTCACCTCTCCATCTCTTTAACGTAAGTAGATAAGAAAGACTTTATTTTGCTATCACGTGTTTTTTTGGGGGAGGCTGTCATCTCTTAAAATCCAATTTCCCTCACCCAAAGATCTGGAATTACACATCTTTTATTCTCATCTCATTGTTTTTCTCTGCCTTTCAAGTTTGTCTTCATCTAGCAGATCGATGGTACTAGCGTTCTGTTTTGCTCATCTCCATCACTCACTCGAGTGAGAATTGTGATCCCCCACCCTCTCTCTTACATTAATCTGTCCATCTATCAGTCTCATTAACGTCCCTTTTCCTCTCTGTGATCTCCTCCCATTCTCGTTTATTTCACTTTCCATGTAATCCCATCCTGCCTCCTGAAAGCACGGGAACAATTTTTCTTTGTATGCCTTTTACTTTTTGTTTCATAACGTCGCCATTTTCAAAACTGCTCTTCCTTCCCATTACTTCCGCTTTCATTTGTTCAACACGACAATACAAAGCACATCGACATATCGTACAGCACAAATATATATACTATTAACCCCTTGGTTGCCATTGATGGCGATAGACGGCCAATCTATTTTGACTGAAGGCTGACAGTGATCGAACAATCAAAGTGGATTGGACGTCTATCGACATCTGTCAGCAAAACATGATCACTCAATGCCTGCTATACCATTTCAAACTAGTTGAGGGCTAAAAAAGAAGACGACAGCAAAAAAAAAAACACACCCTAGATAGCTCAATTCATCACACTGAATTACAATTTTACATCAATTTCTTTATGTAAAACATAAAAACTAAAATCCTACAATTTTCCAAGCTAATGGGAGGTACTGTTTAAGTGAGTAGTTCCATCTACTGCTGAAGTTGAGAAGTACAACAGTGCCACTCAAGCTTCCTGTGTGGGCTAAATCCAAGGATATTTTTATAATTTGCTGCCGTCCACTAAAACTGGGCTGCTGGCTGCAGTTGGCCCACGAGCCGTAGGTTGGAGACCACCGCTGCAAACAATTAATACATTCTTTAAATTGTCGATTGTTTTTGTTTTGTTATTCAATCAAATCAATGTCTGCACCTTCACTTACCAGCTTTACCACTTAGTGACAGATTTTCTTTGTCATGCTGAGTAACTCAGTGAAGTCATCAGGTAGGAATTATGGGAATATTTGTAGTGACTGACATCGGCTAATGCTATGGAGTCCATTACTCAAGATATAATGTTTGTGGTCCAAGAGATTCATAACGGTAAGAATATTGTTGTCAAAAGAGCTTGTAGTAGGAACATACAAACATCATTTTTAATAGTGCTCAAAATAGTACAATGTTCCACTCCAATAACTTTGGGATTTTGCTTCTCCAATAGAGCCCAAGGTTTTATTGATTCTCTGGAGGCAGTCTTAAATAGTAACAACTTCGGGAGTTTTACACACGGGTCAACCGTAAATCTTGTCAAGAACTCCTAATTGTTTCGACTGATTGCACTAACATGGTTACTTACCATGACCACTGTATATTATTCGTCGCACGATTTGCTCCTGGCAGAATTGTTTGGCCTGAGTTTATAGAACACAGCAATGCAGAATGCCCCCATTTCTCAAGAACCTCTAACAAATTTGAATCCCCTACATCAGCCACCTTTACAGGTGCATTGTTTGTCATTTCAACGGTGCCAAAGGACAGATACTTGGTAAATATGCTGTGTTCCTTGGGGATAAAGCATGCAGCATTTTTCTTGCGTACAGGCCAGCCATCTGGAGGAGTGTGTGCTGCAAAACTCAACAAACCTTAGTTAAGAGAACAGATTTTAAGGGCAAGATCGTCAATGTTTCCCCCCTCAGGGGAGACAAATGTTAACAAAACATGTTTGTGCTGAATTTGGATCACACATGCATTTACTGTTTTAAGGTCGAATGACATACTGCACTAGTTATTGGCAAATCGGGCACACCGTGTAAGATTTACATCATCTTCAGATGGCTACTGCACCACTGTTGTTGTTAGGAGAAACTTGATAGCTCTGCATACTGGTGGCCAGCATAGTGCAATACTTTTCCAGAAACAGCAAACAATTGGCGAACATAGCTCTATTTTCATTAATTTAGCCAATACAACTGTCTACATATAATAAGTGTTTGTAAGGGCTCCTTAACTGGAGGGGTAATGATTCAAAGCCTGCTCCGAGCAAAATGAATTGCAGCCCATTGTTGGCCAAGGCCTAAACACAGAAAACACAAGTGCAATCACCCTCCATTATTCCGACATCTTTTCTTGTACAAGCAGCGGGTGGTCTCCTTCTCTGTGTGGTGAAATACAGCAGTGTGAACAAAAAGTGAATTGTGCTTCCCCTTGAGAGATCATAATACGGATAAATGTTTTAAATCTTAAAATATAGGGGTTTTGATCTGGTTTACACACATAAAATTGGAAAATAATGAGAGGAGAGAATATTTTAACCGAAGCTCTGATATTAGATATTAACACATTGAGCTGTAATAATTATTTGTTTTTATTTAACTATTTGACTATCATGTTTCATAGCAAGAATAAATAATTGAATTAGAGTGACAACTAAAGTTCAGTTGGCTTCCATATCCTGTGCATTTTTCATAGACATACCATAAAGAAAAAATACACATGTCTTATGTGGATGTTTTTGCTAGTTTTGCAACACTTGAGAGCAACGGTCTTCTTTTCTACAACGGACGCTTCAACGAGAAGCACGATTTTATTGCTTTGGAGATTCAAGAAGGACAGGTGATACTCAAGTATTCCACAGGTATCTTCCTTATTTTAATCTCTGGCTACAAACCATTGGCACTGTGTAACTCCATAATAAACAGCATGTAGTTGAAGTTGCAAGGTGTAGTTTTATTTATAGTTTTTAACAATGCCTGCAGGTGAATCATCTACCTTAGTAAGCCCCTTTCTTCCTGGAGGTGTGAGTGATGGGGAATGGCATACAGTTCACATCCACTATTACAACAAGGTGAGTTTACCCCAACATTCATTGGATATTGTACGACAGTTAAGTGATTATGTTCAGTCTCATGTCACAATTGCATATTGATATCATGTCACTTGGCTCGCTTGTTAATTTGAATTGCTTTTGTCGTGTCTGCAGAATAGATTTTATGCCAACACTGCTTTTTATTGAGAGCAAACCATGTTGATACCATCGTGTGGGCGTTTGCTTGTCTTTCTAGCCATGCACAGTGAATGCACATCACCTTTAATTTTCTTTTGTTGTTTCATTTCCCTCAGCCAGCTATACGCTATGTGAGTATGACTGTATACATGCTGTCTGCCTTCCTTTCTTACCCTGCAGATTGTGCATCGACCATCAGTTTATTGTACCTTGCCTGAGTGATGATACCTCTTTTCCTCTCTCCTTGCTGTGAGATATGAGAAGTGTATCCCACTGGTATATGTTGGATTGATCGTGAGACTGATATTAGAATTTGGTGTGCAGAACACAGGTCACGGCTTTCATTTCAAGCATATTCTGTCTGCTAATTACTGGATACATAAATTACTATAGAACACATCGTTTACAGTCTTTAGTGAAAGAGATACAAATGTAGCTTCCATGTGGCCATGTTCCAACAACATGGAGGATAACAGAAATCTGTATACATGGCATGTATGCAAATTTTAATGACAACCTCTTTTCTTACTTCAAATGGAAAAGTAATGCAAATGGAGCTTAGCCAAGACATAAAATTGAAGCAACCACAGATTCACTACCAACTTGATACGCTAACTCTGTTAGCCTTTGTCCAGGGCAATGCCGTTTCTAATGAGTGGGACTAATTGTGTTGCTCTATTAACAAATGTCTAAAGAGGTGACACACACAACAACCAACACTTGCAAATAGCAGTTATGGCAGCGAGATGCATCGAAAATAAATGATTTTCATCCTATGCACTCCTTTCTTCTTCAATCGTTCTATTGAAATTTTCATTTAGTGCTTGTTGCAACCTCATCTTGTACATAATAGGCTACCATGAAACAGTATGACAGATTGTAGCGTACCTGCTGACTACATGAAAAGAGGTGGACATTACCCAGTGGGATACACGGTAGTCATCGTAAAACTAGGCGTAGTAGTTCCTGTAACCTGCTTGGATGTGTCCCAGAAAATCTTGTGTTCTACTAGAAAACCTCAAACCGCTCCAAAATCTTTTCTACATAATTTCCTTCAGAGTCTGTATTTTATTTGTCTCTTTTGTGCGTTAAGCCCAAGCGCAGCATGAGTGGGGAAGCTCAGGGACCCTCAGATGAGAAGATTGCTGTAGTGAGCATTGACGACTGCGATACGGCCTTATCACTCCGCTTTGGCACGCAGCTTGGAAATTACAGCTGTGCTGCTCAGGGCAAACAGACCAGCAACAAGAAGTGAGTGTGTCTGTTTTGAATGTTTTGTGTACACTTACATAGCCATTATGTATACTCTATGTCTGTCATTTGTGATTCATGGACTCCTCCCTTCGAGTTTCAAAATGAAAAGAGCCTGAAATTATGTTATTAAATCGCCTTTCATCAACAGTTGATGGCGTGCTCTCCAGTGATTAGCTGTATCTTTCAAATCATCTCTGTACTCGTCTCATATTTAATCTTCATTTATTTCGGCGTTGACGGCTCATATCTCTCTTTAATGAAATCGTTATCCTCAATAAAATACCGAACCATGCTATTGGGTCAATGCGTTGTCACCAGACATTTCCAGGGATTTATTTGGAAATACTTCCTCAGAATTATTTCTTATTTACCTGATTTAGGTATAGGCAGAATGTGATGTGATGTTGTAAATGTCTGTTTCTTATTGACCTGTGCTGGAAGAGATCAAGAAACGAAAGAGGGAAACAAACAGGGTGACTTAAGTCGAGAGTCGATCCTCCCGACCGCGAGGCTAAAGCTCCATTCATGCTCGTGAAATTTCTGTTTCTTGGTTTATGTCTGGCCTCTGGGTGCTGTAATCACTTTGGCTCTGTCGTGTAAGCATGAAAAAAAGCTAAAAGGAATAAACACACTGGAGAGATCTCATCCAAGGCATGTCTTGTCTCCTTTCACTCAGGACTGGCTTCCGATGATGCATTTTGTTAAAATTTGTCAGAATTTCACTCGCTTGACTTGTAGTGTTTTTACTGATGCCTACTTTGAAAATATTTTTGAAAGGCAAAAATGTGTCAGTTACAGCCCATTCAAATCTATTTTTTATGCAATATGACATTTTTATCTCCCCAAATACCCTCCCCTCACCTTCTGTCTTTTCATCCACCTCTTCACTTGTACTCTCTTGATGTTTGCTGTAACTCAGATTTCATCTATTTATTTTTCTCTCATCCCAGTTGCTTCCTGTCATCCTTTCATCTTACCCTCCCTTTGTTATTATTGTTGTTATTATTATGATTACTTTTACCATTTTGTTGATGTCACTTAAAAACCTTTTTTTATATCTCTGTTCCGTCCTTCACTGCCTCGTAATCCACTTGCTATTTAATGTCAGTCATATACAATCTATTGTCAAATTCATCTATCTTCTTGTCTCCTTTTTTTTCTTTTCAATTTTCTTCTTCGGTTGAATCGTTTAGACCACCCCTATCTTTTGATTTGACACCAAAGCTCTGCTATGCTACGATTATTAGTTCTTATGACAAGGTATTCAATGGGGTTGTTTAATCCCCATTCATCATTTTCCCCTTGATTTTTCTTTCTTTTATATCTATTCAGCTGCACGGATGTGGAATGGTGGATATGGATACATTTCTATGTTAGAAATTTTCCCTCAGTGAGGTTAGAGGTGACAGATAAAGAGATGGAACAGATATGGGGGACACAACCCCCAATGAAGAGAGTAGACTCAAAGGAATGAAAGCTACAAATAAACAATTTACCTACTGAGCACTCTTAACCCACATTTCCTTATTTCACAGGTCACTCGACCTGACTGGCCCATTGTTCCTGGGTGGGGTGCCTAACGTTCCGGATAACTTCCCATTTGGCACCAGGGAGTTTATCGGCTGCATGAAGGAGCTGCACATTGACAACAAGCCGCTGGACCTGGCTGGGTTTATTGCTAACAATGGAACACAGCCAGGTCAGCAATGCTAATCAATTGTAGTTCCCTGTAAAATGTGCTTGTCACTCTGTGTGTTTTCAATGTTTTTTCTTATTTATGTAGAAATAATGCTAAATAGATCACGATTTATGTCATAGGTGTATGGCCGAAATGAAAGTATACACGTTTGAAGCGATCTTAGCCTCAAATTCATCAAGAGTGATGTTTTTCTCCCCCTTCTATGATAGGGTGCAGTGCCAAACTTCCTTTCTGCAAGTCCAACCCCTGTCAGAATGGTGGAACCTGCAGGATCAGCTGGGAGACATTCTCCTGTGATTGTCCTCTCGGGTATGGAGGGAAGGACTGCAGCCACGGTGAGAAAATATTCCATATATCATCTGTTTTACTGTGAAAAGCCATATTAAATATTAAAATATTTAATACTTAGCATCACAGTTTAAAGTTACCACAACAGTGTCTATTGGGCTTTATTAACTTGGGCCTTTTCGTGGGACAATTGAAGGACTAAGAGGTGCAAAATGGGTGTATTTATTCATATCAAGATTATTTAAGAGGTTTTTTTTTTCTTAACTAAAAGTAAGATGGAGCTGATTGCTGAGCCCCAGGGTAGAACCAGATCGTGGTTGGATTGTGGGCAGGAAATGAAAAGCTGTTTCCAAGGATGAGCAGGAGTCACATTGAAAAATAAGATCAGTTTGTTTACAAGTAAGAGTATCAAAAACAGCAACAGGCGACAAGTGAATGAATTTTTGCTTTTATTGAATCTGCTTGGTAAAACTTGAATGGCTTGCTTGAATGTCAGAAAAAAATAAAGAACTGATGATTAAGTCAATTATTTTTTTTACCCAAACAGAGGGACAGTCAAATTGCAGTCTGACATTGCATGCTATAAAGCAGTTTCTCGTGGAATTAAATGTCAGATTCTGTGGAATATTTATTGGAAAATGGATACAAAGTTCAAAATAGTCCCTAGTTGTAATACACTCAGAAATGGTGGCCAAAACCATTGGGCCATGACTCTCCAGTTAAGTTAGAAAATGACCGTTGTCGTCTGCTTAAATGCTGGAAATACTTTTCTGTCAAATGTGATAACATATATGTATAGTCACATAGCAAATGCACATTCATGAAGGAAATTCTTTAGAAACTTTAACCTTGTGGGACACACAGTTGGATGTGTACTTATTTTTGTCTCAGCACTGTGCTATCACTAACAGCTTAGCATTTGCTGGCATCAATGTGTGAGTAGAATCTTTATAAGAGAAACTCCTTTCTATATACTCGCTCTGTGTTAAGCACGCACACACACTTACAGGAGCACTATTTAATTAGAATCCTAATATATCCTCTCAAGTCCAATGACTCATCCTAATTTGGTTTTCCAGTATGCCTCTTAACTTTTGCGCCCAATTCCTCCTCATGCTTTAGTGATGCCACACCCCCATCGCTTCCTGGGAAACAGTGCCCTCTGGTGGGACCTAAAGAATGACGTGACCATTTCCACACCCTGGTACCTGGGCTTGGTGTTCCGAACCAGAGCCCGAGAGGGGACGCTTCTTCAAGCCCAGGCCGGCCAGTACATCAGCCTGCTGTTCCAGGTTATGAAACGCTGCTTTCTTTGTTCTGGACTTCTTCATATTTCGTTGGCTTCTCGAAAGTTTTTGCACATGGTTGTTTTTTCTTCAATTTTTAGGTGTCAAACGGTCAGCTTGTGTTCTCTGTGACTCGAGGTTCTACCAGACCAGTGAGGTTGAGGCTGGATCAGGTTCAAGTGGCAGACGGTCGGTGGCACGACCTCCAGTTGGAGCTGCGAGATGTTCACAGTGGCCGCGAAACCCGTTACGTGGCCACACTTCGACTTGACTTTGGGCTTTACCAAGTAAGAGATGTAAAGCCAAAACACATTGTGTTACAGTATAAGGATCAGCCAATGAAAACTATTTTGTCCAGGCCCATTAGGCTGTTTGCATGGCAGACTTATGGCTGATGCAGCTTAACCAATACACAGAAAAAACATTGTAAACACATTATATTTGCAGAAATGCACAGACTGATGCAAACATTTTATCTAGACTTAATTGAACTAATTTAGTGACAATATTTAGAGCAGTTGACATCATTATTCTACACTGCGTCTGTTAATTAAACAGTGATGGTCATTGAAAATGTTTGGTAGGGCTTGTCGGGCAAACATCAATGCTTATGGCTGGAAGACTAACTGTAAATTGGGTTTATTGATTTTATTTCATGCTTGACGTTTAATGTTCCCAGCGATGGCTGCTTCATGACACTATCACTTGAGCATTTGCTCTCTGTGCATCGATTATGATTTGATTGTTTGCTTTTATTACATCAAATCAAATGTTCTGTCTGCTGTTCTCCCATTTTTTTAATGCTGCTTTTCTCCCCTACTGTTAACTCAAATACAGTCCATGGTGGTTTAACCACAATAGAAAGTGTATTAGAAATATTCCACGTAAAAAGTTGGTGTCCGAAGTCATTTTCTCCCCGATCATTTACTTTTTTTTTTTTTTTTGTCAAAAGAACGATAACCTTGCTATCTTCATTGATAACACATTTCCGTTGACAAGGTTAAACACTCAATGAAATTCTTATGGATCTCTGTTCATACATTCAGTTTCTATTTATTATTAATGGTAATATTTTGCCTTTTCTGTTCCCCTTTGACCTCTCTCCATCTTCTCCTCTCCATTAGGGAACGGCGATAGTGGGAAATGAGATTCATGGACTGAAGGTCAAACATCTGCACGTGGGAGGAGTATTGGGATCTGGGGAGGTCCAGAATGGGATCAGAGGCTGCATACAGGTGGGACTACATGGATGGATAATTAATGAATGTGCAAGATTATAAGAAAAAAAGGTTATATGATGTAAAAAAAAATGTGGTTGTTTATAACTCTACATTTCTAGGGTGTTCGCCTTGGTGTGAGACCGGACGGCCCCCCACTGCCTCGCCCCTCCAGAACGGTCAAAGTGGAGATTGGCTGCAATGTCGGGAACCCTTGCGTTTCATCTCCATGTCCAGGCCACAGCCGCTGTTTGGATCAATGGGAGCGGCACACCTGCATATGTGAACCTGGTGAGTGACAGTTGGTTATCTGCTGGTTGGGATCATCTTTCCATGTCAAGAAAATGAATTGGAAGTCATATCTGCAGTGCAAAGGAGGTGTGTGGAAAAAGTCAATTGTATTTTCACTGTAGATTAAAGGCAATATACCGTTTTTATAACTTGGTACAACAAAAACACGCCGGCCCAGTGGCACGAGTGGTTAGCGCATCGGCCCCACAGCTCTGGGGTCCTTGGTTCAAATCCAGGTCATGTCCGTCTGTGTGGCGTTTGCATGTTCTCCCCGGGCCTGCGTGGGTTTTCTCCGGCTACTCCGGTTTCCTCCCACATTCCAAAGACATGCATGGTAGGCTGACTGGACACTCTAAATTACCCCTAGATATGGGTGTGAGTGTGCATGGTTGTCCGTGTCCTTGTGCCCTGTGATCGGCTGGTCACCGATTCAGGGTGTCCCCCGCCTCTGGCCCGGAGTCAGATGGGATAGGCTCCAGCACCCCCCCCCCCCACGACCCTAATGAGGATAAAGCGGTTCAGAAAATGAGATGAGATGAGACAACAAAAACACATAAAACAGTATAACAGAAAAAAAATCATGAGACATCTTTTTTTGTTCCTAAAAAAGAGCAAAGGAGCTTGGCTTTTATTCTGTTTTTGTTGTTTGTGAATGAAACACAAATAACCTAAGCAGAAAATTTTGGACTGCGTGAACTAGTTGGCAGAGGAAGGGTTTAAGCTACCCTCTTCATGACGAGAAGAAACAAAAACTTTCCACAGAACTTCATCGTACGCTGGATCTAATGAGGCAGATAAGAAGAGATTAAAGCGGTCACGCCAGTAGAAGCAAACAGATGAAGAAATGAGCTGAAATGCAACAGGAATTTGAAAGGGAGGAGGAGCAGACGGCTCGAAAATGTTAACGTTAATTAAGTGAATGTAATGGCAGATGGGAATGATGTAAACAGAAATGATTTGAGGCGGTAAAAAGAGAAAAGCGAAGAAAGAGATCTCGAGAAAGTCTCTTTAAATACCCTAGGAAGCAAGGGCGACAAATTTCATGAATAGCTTGGCACAATGCGTGAGGGAGAAAATCATTCAATACTGAATCTTTACTACAGGAGAAATAGTTGATGATGGATTCTTTTACCTTTGCAGGGGTCTTTCCCAATCACACACAAACAATTAGATTTACTTTAAGATGAGAGGGGAAACGATTTACCTGCTACTCCAAACAAACCATAAAGTTCAAGAGGAGTTGCAAATCAAAAAGTTAGAAAATTAGATCTGCTTGCAGCAAAAAATACTCGGGCGGGGGGTGCAAAAAAGAAAATGAGTGTGTGCATATGGGCTGGAAGATGAAGAGCATACCGTGTTTGTTTAGGAGCCTGCGGCCCAGCAGAGTAGGAAAGGAAGCATTGAGGCAATGCTCTTCCCAAAGCATCCTCCCATAGCCCATCGGCTGATGCTCCCATCTTATTCGCCGCAAACACTGTGCACACGTACACACAAAGGCATGCGCACATGCACACACATGAACAGAATCTTACACACTAAACATGTAAAAATTTCCCGCACATGCTCTGTTTATTTTAAACTACAGTCTTCATTATCTTTCATTGGCACAATGATCATTAAAAATGGAGAATGTTGTACAATGAGTGCAGCTGAGAGACAAATGAAAGTTTAATAAGAGCAGAGTGAGAAATAAAAAATAAAAAGAGAGGTATGCACTCAATAATTCCCTTTCATTTGAGAGACCAAACACATGCAAATGACTGTATGTGATTGTTCCAAGATACATTTTGCACAATTTTAAATAAGACCTTCACTCATGTGACATTTCTTTTGGCTATTAGCAATAGATTGCCATAGCAGTGTGAGTTACCCAGGTAAAACATCGCTGATATCCATGTAGACTCTAATTAAAATGTCTCCTCAGAGTTTTTAATAAAACTGCCGCCAATCACCCACCATTGCAGTTAATGCAAAAAAAAAACAGATTAACCAACGACGCAAGTCTTTCTTGCTATGTGATTTACACAACAATGTATCTAACATAATGGATTGATTTGCTCATAAATCATGTACCTTCAGTTACAAGTGCATCTCATCCAGGATACTGTTAAATGTATTTTATTTTGTTCGACATTTTAGAATGTGAAACTTTTATTTCACATAGTTAAATTAGACCAAGTGAAATATTGTAATCGTTTATTTCATATCTTTTTGGCGATGATGGGTTAGATATTGTGAAAATGTAAACTTCAGTTGGCTATCACAGTGAAATGCAATTTTTTTTTGTATCGGAAAAAAAATCTCTCATAGTCTTGGCCAAGGACTACACTTCATTTCCTGTGTGGGATTTCAATTTGCATTTAATTTGTCAAAGTTAAATTGCAATTTGTTGTTTGATGTAGCAAAAACACTTCCCATTTTGTAGTTAGAGCACAAACCTGAGAGGAAGAACAGCTTCTGTGTTACTTCTTATGAAGCTTTCAAAACTCTACAGCACGATATGAAATCTAGACTCCAGCTTTTATTAGTGCAAACTCAAATCTTGCCACATCTGACAGTGAGACTCTCGCTCCTCTCCCGTGTTGATATCTCAAGGCCCGTGTCATTAAGTGTGTGAACAAAGCCAAGGCCGTCGTCACGGTGCTCTGTCAGTTGCCATGGTGAATGAATGGAGATGTATAGATGATAAAACTGGTAGTCAAGGGTGTCTTTAAATGTGTGGAGTGTGTGCATTTGAGAGACGTTGGCACTAAGGCACTTGCTTTAAATGGGTTGTATGTTTTCTGTTGTTGGGATTGTGAAATACAAACCCTTAAGATTTCTTGGCTTATTTACGCCTTGAAAAGTCTGGACAAAAGTATAACTACTACTACTACTAGGAAAATGCGTTGTACTCTCTGCATTGTTTCCTTTGAGTGAATTTACAAATTTTTCCGTTTGTAAAATTTTCATACATAACAGTTTTGCAAAATATTGATTTTTTTTCTTGCATTCAATAAATAAATAATATTGCTATGGTTCGAAGAAAATCACAGCACTTGCACATGGTGTACAGCAGCAAGGCACCATTTTTTCCTTAGTGTTTGGCAAAAAAAAGTTTTACATAAATGTTAGGGGTATTTTGCTGCTCATATTCCAGTAGAACTCTCAGGAAATATGTATTTCAAACACTCTTTATTTCTTACAGGTTACTATGGGAAAGGCTGCACTGAGGCTTGCCATCTGAATCCTTGTGAAAATGAAGCCCAGTGCCACAGGAAGCCGAGCTCGTCAAATGGATACATCTGTGACTGTGGAGACAATCACTATGGACAGTACTGTCAAAACAGGTGGGTTTCTCTATGACAATAAATATATTCATTGAAAGTGCAATGCAAGAACTATACGTACAATGAAAACCTTTCCAACCAAAAATGCAACTTGAAACTTGTGCAATTCATTTAGATTAAAAAGAAAAATAAGAAATGGGCAAAATGGATGTTTGGCATGAATACGAAATGCCTTTTCATCAAAGGTACTCCGAACCTGTATTGAATTTTTGTCGTCGTTGAAACTGTGGTTCAGACGAGTTAGAAGAACTGCTGTAAAATGCTGTAGCTAGCAGCAGCAGTCAAAACTTTTCCTTCTGCTTACCCTCTTCTCTCTTGAGAAGCCTGAGACAGCCAAACATATACTTGACAGCCAAATTTTACACTATAATAAAAAATAGAAATAAACACAGAGGAAAAAAAAGGCCAATGAATTGGCTGAACTCGTGATTGGAATACTAATGAAGTTATAATTCGTCATAGTTTCCAAACTGGGAATTTAAAAAAAGGTTTTCTTGCTTTTTTATATTCAATCTACATACTGCAATAGTCTTCTCCACGTTGACGGTCTTGTGTGAAAATTTAGGATTGACCATCAGTGTCCAAGAGGTTGGTGGGGTTCCCCCACCTGTGGGCCTTGTCATTGTGATACCAATAAAGGCTTTGACCCCGACTGCAACAAGACAAGCGGACTTTGTCACTGCAAGGTAGGAGACACAGATCTTATTTGAGAGAACATGTCATGACAACATTAAAACAAAGTCTAACGTAAAAGTAAATACCCCCCCCACACTGCACGCATATAGAATATTAAACAGAATTCCAAAATATACTTCGTATAGTACAGAATTGGTTGGTGGCACACCTTACACAAAGAAACATGAATAGAATGCAATTAAATGTGTCACCATGATTTCACTTTTTTTTTGTGTATTCAGGAGTTTCACTACCGTCCATGGGGCTCGGATACCTGCCTGCCATGCGACTGTTACCCCGTCGGCTCATTTTCACGGACATGTGACCCCGAGACTGGCCAGTGCCCGTGCAGGCCCGGCGTGATTGGTCGCCAGTGCAACACGTGCGATAACCCATTTGCTGAGGTCACAAACTCAGGGTGTGAAGGCAAGGATGATGGTTTAGTTTTACTTTACAATTGATCTTCCACACATCTCTCCAAGTGAAACAAACCAAGGTTGTTCCTGCTATTTTCATACAGTCATTTACGACGGCTGCCCCAAAACCATCACTCAGGGGATCTGGTGGCCTCGGACTAAGTTCAACCTGCCTGCTGCAGTGCCTTGCCCCAAAGGCTCCGTGGGTGAGTCCACACTCCTTTTCATTCATTCCATACACGTTGTGACCTTTTGGAATGGAGCTTCAACAGCAATGACAACCCAAATCATTTTCTGGCTTGCAGGGGCTGCCATACGACACTGTGATGTTGAGAGAGGCTGGATGGAGCCAGACCTTTATAACTGCACTTCTCCTCCATTTGTGGAGCTTAATGCTGCTGTATGTTGACAAGTACCACTCAAGATATAAAAAAATAATATTTTTAACTCAGCAAGAATGCATGCAGCCAGACATTCCATAGCTGTGTTATTATAATGTTTTTTAAACAACAAAAGAGCTCATTTCTTTTGTTTCACCCAGCTGGATTCACTTGAACGCAATGAGACAGAACTGAATACAATCATGGAGAAGAAGCTTGCTCATCAGCTCCGTGATATCACTGAAGCCACTGGGCGCCTGTATGGTAACGATTTGCTCATCGCTGAGCGACTGCTCTCACGCCTGCTCACCTTTGAGACCCTTCAGAGTGGCTTTGGACTCACTGCCACCCAGGATGCACACTTTAATGAGGTAGGACATTTTAACCTATTGTCAACTTTAACACAGTGGACTAAATGTCAATCATATGCTTTGACAAGAGTAAGAACTCACAAGCCTTGCTTTGTCAGATGTGTTTGTTTGTGTGATATAGTATGTCACGTGTTTGTCTCTGAAGAACATTGAGATTGAATTTTTATATGTTGAATTCCATACTTGATGCTTAGCTTCCTATCCAAAAATGCAATCCATTTATCATTATGTCATTCTGTTTCTGACTCAGATTTACTTTCAATTTGGGTATCATTAGATGGATTTTGAACAGTTCAGCCTGTTGGCACTCTCGACCATGGCCTGGTCTGATTGTATCATATTAACTACAGTAAAGTAGATTAAAGCCAACATCTCTAATCCATGCAAATGCAATTAATTGTGGGGAATTTAGCCAAACAAAAGGATTACTGCCATCCTAATGATAATTTCCTGTTTACATCATTGCACAAAATATATATTGGAGATTATCGCCGAACACACTTGACGCCCAGCTATGGAAGCCCAAGACCAGCAGGCGCTGTTGCTATGGCAATGTAGTAGTTGTAGCTCATCTATTATTTCAAATGTCACCCTGCCATATTACCAGTCTGGGAGCATGTGAACACAAACAGGCATTTCTGTCATGCCATTGTTCTTGTTATTATGCAGCTCCCTTCAATGCGTGTTTTGTATAGAGCTTCATGTGAATCGCTCAAGGAGGGAAAGTTTTATTCATTCATCTTTCATGCTGCCTATCCTCATATTCAAGTATTTTTTAGTCGCTTGTTGGAAGAGTCTTCCAGGAAGGATTGGAACTGTGACTACGCCCAGTGCTGTTATTAGGGGCTCAGTCATTGTTAGACCTCTTGCCATGTGTTGCTATAGAAACTGACATGCTTGGGGAAGTAATATATTATCTTTAGTGTTCTCTTGTAGTTAAAGTGGTATGAATCTTACTTTTGATGTTGCCTTTGGAAGGCTCGACAACCAGTGAGAACGCTTTTTAGGTTTAGTATTGAATTTTGCTATTAATTAAACAATAAAACACTGTTAATCTGTACTTGTGTCACACTACCAAAGAAATTAAACTGTATAAGTAGCATACCAACATAATTATGAGAGATGTTATTGTTGGTGTTGGGATTTGGGCGACACACTCCGAGTCAGTGTATAATTGCCTTGTGTGATCAATAGACGTATACAGTTGTCATGGCAACTCAGTGAGATCTCGAAAGAAATCCAACTGTGAGTGAAATGAACTGCCACCCTGTCACACTTCATCTGAGATAGTATGTCATATGTGTTAAAATCAACCATTTCCAAATGTGACTCTTAATTATTCTGTACAATTACAGTCTTAACATTTTAGTTCTTTAATCACTAGTCTCCTTCTCCAAAAAATGACCATGAAAAGTTTATTCAAATATTGTCAGTCTTTAAAAAGAACATTGCATTGTAATTTATTTGAGCCTATTTTGTTGGCTTAGTTTTCCAGTGAACAATTCATCAATAATTTGGAGTATGCGGAGAATATCTTTGTGCCCATTTGACTACATTTCATGCCTTGCTAGTGGATTTCCTTGTGTCAAGAGCTTTTTTTTCTTATCTGTTTACAAACGTTAGTCTAAGTTTTTCATTACATTACATTGTTTACTAGTCACTGTCTTTTCCAATTCATTCAGCCGAGCTTTTTCTTTCTTTTCCACTAAACTCTGTTACTGTCTTCTCCCCTGAGGATCAATGCTCCAATACCTTCTTGCATCCTGAGCAGTAACTTGACTTTGCACCCCCACTACCCCCACCGCTCCTATGCTCTCTCATTATGTATCGGTCTACAAACAGAACAGCAAAGGGACAGAAACAATGTTTTCTGATATTTTTCATACATTTGTTCTTCTTCCACTCTGCCTTTACTTGCATGTATGTTTTCGAAAGAATTTCTGTAACAGAAAGTGATGGAGCCTAACTAAAAGGATCATAGTCTCCTCTGAAAAGCATGATTGTCTAGAAGATTTTTGATATGGTTGTCTATCTAAAAATGGACCAACATGTACTTTTTCAACTTCTACCAGAACATCCTGCGCGGCTGCAGTGTGTTGTTGGGTCCTGGGACGGAGGGACTTTGGCGCGCCCTTGCTCAGGGTCAGAACCACGTTCCCAGTGGTCCGGCTGAATTGTCTGAGTTGCTGGGGCAGTATACACAGAATCTAGCCCAGAACATGAAGCTCACCTACCTCAACCCTGTAGCACTGGTGGCTCCCAATATTGGTGAGTTCCAAGTGACCAACATCCAGACAAGGCCTGGCTAGCCATCAGTCAAAAAGATAATATTGAGGACAACCTCATTGGGATTTAATTCTTTATACAATATCTACTATTAAATGGGCTACACTGAATGAGTTGGGGTCTTGCTTGTCTCTGCATTTAAGTCATGAATCTGGATCGGGTGGAGAACCATACCCATGTACGGCGACGTTTCCCACGTTACCATACCACGCTGTTTCGTAGTCAGGCCGTGTGGGATCCTTACACCCATGTCATATTGCCCCCTGCCGCCCTTGTCCCCCAACGACAACAGCAACACAACTGGAAAGAAAAGGACCGCACAGAGAAAGAACGTGAGAATAAATACACTGAAACAACTGTATGAAGATGTGAGCATTACATGATGAAGGGAAAGTACTAATGCAGAGTTTTCTCTCAGACATCCCCCTTCCTGGCGTTGTTCAAGAACCAGTAAGCTTCTCAGCAAACCAGACAGGAGAGCACACTGCAGCCCGGCGAGCAGTTGCAACACCTGACACTCCTATAACCATTGTCATTTTGCTCATTTACCGAAGTCTGGGAGGAGCTCTCCCTCCCAAATATCACACGGACAGGCGAGGAGTCAGGTGAGAATTTATAGGTTTCTAGTGTTTTGTCTCAAATTTTCACTGAGTCAATGTCAAAACCTTACATGTTTTGGGGACCTTAATGGTCGAATGCAATTATATTTTCTAGACATCAGCTGTGACTAACACACTCCCATATAATAATTCAAAAGTAAGAATTGCCCGAAACTTAGGTTGCAACTATGAACAGCAGACGGCATGCATTGTCACAATATATAAAAGGTTGGGCTGTCGTCACACAATTCAATTTGGCTTCTAAATCTGCTAAAACGGCTGCTTACTGAATTAAAACAGTAACCCGCACTCTCTCTGTTTTCAGACTTCCCAGGCACCCAGTTATGAATTCTCCAGTGGTTACCATTTCTGTCTACAACAATCAAACCTTTGTAGGTGGACATTTGGACCAACCCATTCTACTAGAGTTTAAACTACTGGAAACAGCCAATCGTAGCAAGCCACTATGTGTACAGTGGAACCACAGCAGCCAGTGAGTACACGCAGAGTGTATTTTGTGTAGTTCACTAAAACGACCCTATTGTTGTGTGCCTTCCAAATGAGTGCCAAATGACCAGGTTTTGTAATTTCATGCATCCTCTTTGGTGAAAAAAACTTTTTTCAATGAATTAAAACCACCTGGCTCCCTTTCCTTCCTAAATTAAAACCTAAATGCAACAATAAGTCAAAATTAATTAGTTAAAAGTAATTAATCATTGCAGAGACCAAAATATTAGAATAAAATCAGAAATAGGGCTTCCAGGATCGACACGCATACATTCAGGTGCTTAAGTACAAACAAAATACGTAGTATATAGTCAAGTAAATGCACTGTTAGCGTTAGAGTAAAAGTGAAGTGCTTATGTAGGGGGACGTAGGGATCAGGGAAGGGGGGTATAACAACCCTTTTTGGTCAAAAATGTTAAGTTTTTTAACCGCTCTATAAAGTGGGTAAAAGTAGCAAAAATATGTAAACAATAATAACTGTATTCATTTGTTGCAAAAATTGAGTACGGCTCTCCATGTGATGTTTAGTATGTTTGGTGTGTTAATTAGCAATGTCCATCAGTAGAAGTCGTAACATTTGTGTTACAAGTGATACACACATTAACTTGTTGCTATCGCTATTTGAAGAGTGTTAAATAGGTTTTGACATTGTGTTACTGTTTGGCACTTCACTTATTTTAGCCAATCTCATTAAGAAATGATCTGATACTTCATTTCGGCTGTAACGATGGTCTATTAGTCATATGAAATTTAGCTCTGGCATTTTTCAGGGTATTAATATGAATTATATAATGATGTGTTTCTTTATGTGGCCTTGCAGATGTGAGATTAGTGGCTGTTGGACCGTGAGGGACTGTATGGTGGTTTACAGGAACACCTCACATGTTCGCTGTCAATGTCAAAGGCTGGGCACCTTCGGAGTGCTGATGGATAGTTCACAAAGAGAGGTTTGTGATGTGTGCACAATTGTTTACTTCAATCAGGTGTTGCAGCTGAGAAGGCAGTAACCTTAGAAACATCAATGAAAGGGACCAGGTTGTCTGCCTTCTGATCCATGTGTAAATTTATAAACTGGAGCAAATCTAAAGAGAATGCAACTCAAAATTTGCATCACACATCCAGTTTTAGTGTTTTTTTTCTCCAGTTTACCAATGAATAGGTCTTTAAAATTTTATTATATGGAATTTGTTTGTATTGAAGTATGTGAAATGATATAAACTCTAAATTACATTTTTTTTCTTTGCTCCTTTCACAAGCAGCAGTTGGAGGGTGATCTGGACACACTCGCTCTAATCACATATTCCTCACTGTTGTTATCCATGCTGGCTTTGCTCCTCACCGTCCTGGTGCTCTCTTGCCTCCGAGGCCTCAAGTCCAACACCAGGAGCATCCATTCCAACACAGCGGCAGCCATGTTTTTGTCGGCGCTCGTATTTCTGTTGGGTGTAAATCAGACTGAACAACAGGTAAATGTTGTTTATCCTGCTAAGTTTTTGTCAATGAGTCTGTGTCACAGTTGCTGCCACCTAAACATGTAGTCCCACTTTAACTGATTTTTTTTCCTGGCAGAAATTTTGAAATATGTACAGACATTCATACTGCGTCCTGCATAAATGTTGGCATCAATCCAAAATTGACTTACCAGATGGTTTGTTCCCAAATCAATCTGTAAAAGAAGCTAAGAAAAATGCACTGGCAAATGACGTCTGTCACAAAATGAGCCGTATGCAAAGGCTAATCCAATATTCAACAACATGGGTCAAAATTTCAAAAATCATTGCGTTCGACCAGAAAGCCTAAAACCCGTGGCTCTAAAATATGACTTTGTTTTTTCTGTATGATATTCATTTACTCTTTAAAAAATATTTAGTGCTGGGCTTTGCTCGCCTTCTTTCTTCTGGCTACTTCCCATTCGGTTATATTAATTTCATCTACATACGTGTCTATCTGTATGTGCTGAGATATATCATCCACATATGTGCTCAGTCAGCATGAAATCTAATTAATTAAAGTGTATCCTCAGTTGTGTGTACATTGGGTCTACTTACCTCCAGCTGAGCTACTACTATATGTGCTGTCTCAATAAGGTACATTGGCTGTCATGCTTAGCTGAGCATGTATGTGCTCATTGTCATTTTACAATTTTTCTTATTTCGACTGTTAAGTGTATGCCTTACTTTTGTGTGTATGTGTGTGTCTTTATAACCCCATTCAATTATTTTCAACAGATGCATTCTAAGTGATAAATATTCAAGTTGATCATAGTTGGATACTAACACTATTTATATAATTAATTAATGTATTTCAATATATATGTATATGGTATGCTTTATTTACTACACTAAATTAATCCATTTGAATAGCAGCCTTCTAGGTGAATAAAAAAAAACACACTCAGATTAGACTTTTCTGTTAGATTAAAACTAAATACTAGTAGTATATGTTTTTTTTTTTGATTCAACATGTAGTTCAACGTACTAAAATAAATAATAATTATCTAGATAATGGGCCAAATATTTTCGAAGAATTCCAATATTGGATTAGATATAAGATAATGTTGTTTTTGGTCAATAGGTATTTAAAATGTACAAAATTACAAATGTAGTTTTACAAAAATGTCCCAAATTATTAATGATAAAAGACTACAACACCTGATGGAAACCTGGGTCATGAAAAACTGAAATATCCCCATTAGCACTTGTATCATTTCAGTACATTAGGTCATACCGTGACAACATTTTTTTATATAGATTTGTTTAATTTTTGCAAGTCTCGTATGCATTGGAAAAGCAAAAAAAACTATAAAATGTGTGGTTGTGATATTGGCATGAAATGATGGCTGTCACCTTTAAATATACTTTTTTTTCTAGTCAAGTGAGGCTGGATACTTTCCAAAATGTGTGCCTGGCATATTGGAAGGATTATTGCACACCTCTTTTCATCTTTCTCTTTCCTCTTATCTGCTTCTTAACTTGGAGCCATCTGCCTCGTCTTGGATCTGAGTCACTCGCCTCCTCCTCCTCCCATTCTCTTGCAGTTCCTGTGCACGGTGGTGGCCATTTTGCTGCATTATTTCTTCATGTCCACCTTTGCCTGGATGTTTGTGGAGGGCCTTCACATCTACCGCATGCAGACTGAGCAACGCAACATCAATTTCGGCGCCATGAGATTCTACTATGCCATCGGCTGGGGCGTGCCTGCCATCATTACTGGTAACAAGCATGGCAAAGAGTTTCTGCAAATCACATGGCCTTTCATTCTAATGCAAATAGAAATGGGCAGTTAAAGGTTTTCATCTAAGGAAAACAAAAGTTATTTGGAAGGAAACAGTTTTGTTATATTTTCTGGTGTGATGGGACGTTGGTCTTATTGCAGTGACCACTATATTTAGGCATTTTAATTGTGGGCTGACAACATTCAGATCTCTGTGCCTATGCATAGCCAATTTCCTCCAATCCCTAGAGCAGCTGTCTGGGCAGATAACATGTGCAGTAGGCATTTGTGAGATTGTGTTTCAGGGACATTTCTAGCTCAGCAGTGATATGGAATGAAACCTGAAATTGACACGTACTCACAAGGAAGATTTTTTCCCTCCCTTTTACTATACCCTGTAGCAAGCATTTTCTGTCTACTTACTACTTTCTATCCTTTTCTGTCCATGACACACAAATGGAGGCTTCAAAACAAATGAGAACCAGCCTTTTTAAACAAATGGGTGGTTTCTTAATGAAAACAAAAGCAATCTTTCGAGAGAAATAAAACAACTGAGTACTAAATAAATCAAAACAAAAATGACAAACTTTTGGCTGCATTTTTCAATCATTATGGAATGGATCTAAAAATCTCCACCATTGTACATTGCCTTAGTTTTGATCTGTGCAAAATTCATTTCACATCTGGCTGTTTTCAGAAAATCAACATATGCTGGTCTTAATGCCACTTCTGTTCATTAGTCTGCCGGCACTCATCCTCTTCAGGACTAATTTAATTACCTTTATTTAATAACTTATGCATGCACAACTTAATGAAATGTGAAATTGTGGGCCCCACTGAGAAAATTATGGCATGACTTGCCCTTAAGTAGTCTTCAACCCATTCCGCCCCCCCCCCCCCCCCCCCCCCGTAGGGTGCCCGTAAATGCATAGCTCTCTATAATAAATTAATAAAATGTTTCAAAAGGTTCTAGTATTGTTTATTATACAGCATTTGATTTTATCTGTAGAGATAAACCATACATTACGAAATAGTTAAGTGATCTTGTTCTTAATTAAAAGTTAAGTGGCTGTGGCTGCCTGTGTGTCTCTTTATCAAAGGTCTGGCTGTGGGCTTGGATCCAGAAGGTTATGGAAACCCAGACTTCTGTTGGATCTCCATCTACGACAAGCTCATCTGGAGCTTTGCCGGTCCAATCGGCATCGTCATACTGGTAAGGATTCCGTTTTCATTTTTTTTTCTCCTGGGGAAACTAGCGGACAGTCATTGTAAACAATGTAAAGTCATTCCTTTCTTTTTTCTGGCCATTACTACATGTGAATTACTGTCTCCTTGTTCAGATGAATGGAGGAATTTTCATGGTTGTAGCCAAGATGTCTTGTAACACTTCTCAGAAGGAGTCCAAGAAGCTTCCAGTTATGTGAGTCCTGGCTGGGCAAATAATCCGAACACAATTTTTAAAGAAAGCATCCCATATATTAAAATGGATTGTTTTATCGCTACACGGTAGTGTCAAACCGCTCTCTTACCAAAACCCATTTTCCTTTTCAGTGCAACCATCCGCAATGCCTTCCTGCTATTAATGGTGGCCACCTCCACTTGGCTGTGCGGTTTGATGGCTGTGAACAACAGCATTCTGGCATTCTACTATATATTTGACGTCCTCTGCCTTCTCCAGGTTTGCGCTTTCTGCACGTTCAACATACTGGCTTCTCATGTGAGGTACCAGACTTTTGCTAAGGATGATTCTGTCTCGTAGGGTCTGTCAGTGTCCCTGGTCTTCACTGTGTTCGACTCTGAGGTGAAGGAGGCTTGGAGAGTTGCCTGTTTGGGTAAGAAGATTCCTGGGGAAGAGACACCAAGACCAACACAGAATTCGGTGAGTTAGATGCACGTGTTACATTTGTTAGTGGTTTATTGTGAAGCGAGTTAGGCTGACCAAACTTAGGCGAAAAATGAAATGGAAATGAAAATAAATAGTACAGTCAATCTATAGGACAGTGTAACTTGGCACTGTTTTCCAAGCAATCAGGCAAGGCAATTTCACCGGTTGGAAGCTTTAGGATTGCCTTTAATTGACCTCATATCTTCACAGATGTGTTACAGTGTGTTTGTATGGGTTGGATGAGAATGAAAAGCATAAAGTGAAAGACATGGAATGCAGCGAGCCTCTCAAATGTCTAATACGTATAAGATTGTGAACTCTACAAAAAGGTCAAGATTCCTGCAATGGCAGGATCAACAAATGCGTCGCTGGAAGTGAAATGACTCCATCAGACATTTCCTTACTATAAATATAAAAGTTCCCCAAAGACGGACGGGGCTGGGCTAAAATTAGAGAAAGATACAGCAATCGTGTTGAAACAGCGATTAGCTCTTGAGGTTACATCATCAGGCCACCACTGTATAAATATATCAAAATCTAAGAGCCTACAGTTGCTAAAGATGACACACAAAGCACAGATTGCTGAGCTCTGAGCTCAATTAGCCAAAAAGGAAGAAGCACTCTAGGCAGGTTTCAGGAGGAATCAGCACAGAGGATTAATGCTCTGAAATAGATCAGAGAAATGGATGCTCAGACATTGATACTTCAAAATGATATGGAGAAGGGGCTACAGTCCTGGGCCAAAGCCGACAAACAGTCAGGACCTTGGAGAAGAACTTGACTCTTTCAAGATTGAGCTGGAGGACGTGCTTGACTCCACTCCTGGACTCAGGACTAAGTGTCAACATGAAGTGATGTACCCAAAAGCAGACCTTGAAGATGAGGCCAGAGTGGACAGAGCAGATGGCGGATCTGAGACACATGTTCAAGCCTTTGATGAATAAAATGAGCAGCCGGAGGAGGCAAAGCGGAATAAATTCTGTATGGAAAAGGCGACCACAGCTCACTCTACACTCGAGTCACGTTAAGGAAGTACCTCGAGAAGAAACATGGCAGAAACTGTCAACTGGCACAATGAAGTTAACCAGAATAATTTTAAAGGAACTGCTGTAGGAAGTAAAAGAAACATTGAAAACATTGAAAAATCATTTGCAAGTGTCACATGCTCCGCTATCTTAATTACAAAAAAGAAACAGATCTGCAAACTTTACACCCCATGTTATCCTTTTACTTGGAATGCACTGTGATGACGCAAGTAGGCGTGTGCTCTTTTTATTCTATAAGTTGTTGTTTTGGGCTGTTAAGAGCAAAGAGCATTTTCTAAACTGACAAAAGTTGAATTTTTATTGTACTTAAGCTGTACTTTTATTGGAACATACATGTACACACAACAAAATGTCGATTGCAGTGTGAGCAAAGGTTTGCAGCCAAAATAGTTTTATGTATCTGACCCATCTTTAAAAGCCTTTTGGCTTGGTTGCCTCACAGTAAAATTCAACAGTTCAACAATACAGTACAACCACAATAATAAACATTGTGTGGTCTTTGGATAAATAATGAAGAAAATAGAGTATTATCCTTGTGCAGCCATGTTTTTCATTACAATTTATAGTGTTTAATCCAGATTTCAGATACAGATCTCATTAGTTTAGGCAGATATACCTAATGACACGTCCAAGCTAGTTTATCTACAATTATAAAGTCCATTTCAGCAGATCTAATCAACTGCACTCACTTTACTGTGCTATTTCCCCCTCATACATGTTCCCATCCATCTTCCCTGGCCTCTTGCTCGCCTTTTGCCTCAGGGGTTTGGTACTGACCCAAATAAAATAATATGTGGCCCATCCCACATTGTTTGTGAGTGTGTGCGTGTAAGTTGCAGTGAAGTTCCACCAACCTTTTAACCCCCATTTTCTTTGCAACACTCCCTGTCAGATTTAAAACCACCACAAAGTAACTCTCGTGCGCTATTATGAGATGCACAATATCGACCATGACAGAACCTCTGCTCCTTCCAAAAATATATGTTCTACATTATAAATGGTATGCTAGCGCTCTGACTTATTAAATATGAATGGAGAATATACTGTATAAAAACTGAGGTCATGTCAAGTTTCATCTTGTCCGACTTAATTGCTTCTGCTGTCAATGTTCTTCTGAAGCTGACAACTGACGAGGGACTTGACTTGGTTTAAATGGCAGCCCCTTACAAGGACTTTTTAAATATTTGCCTCTCATTTGCCAAGTCATTTTTGTGAGGTAAAACAGCATCCTGATAAATGTATGGATTCAGATCATGTCAAGCTCAAATTCAAATGTCCGAGCAGCTACATTACCACTGTTAATATAGTTATTTCATTCCCACTGGTGAAGGCCTTTGGGTTATTAACATCAACTGTCATCTAAAAACTTTTTTTTTTCCTCCAGGCACAGAATCCATATCACAATGCTTCACTACTGGAGCAGAGTGGGTTACATCGAATAACTCTGGGAGCTTCCACCATTTCCTCTGTCAGCTCTGCCAGGTATAAAATTACATAAATATAAATAAATAATAAATGAATATACATATATATTCCCAAAATGAACCATCAGTCATTCAGAAGAAACTACAACTGTAAATATCGTTGGTCTTCACTGGTCTTCCATGTGCCGCTGGATATAGGACAGGGTAGCGTAAGCGAGGCTATACTATAACTCCAGCCATTAAATGTCTCTTGTCTGTTTAGTGGGTCAGTGCGCTAAAGATAATAGCCATCGTATAAAAACCGTGTACTGTACTGAATGTAGAGCAACACTAATATTGCCGCGAGTGGCTTTTTTCTAAGTAGCTCACTGCTTGTCTCCTTGTTTGTAAATGACATGCTGCATTTGTACAGATGCTGTCTATTAGAGAGCATGAGTAAACATGCACTACACTGTCTGAATGTGTAGTCACTCCTCTCCCTGTTTCCCTTTTTAGGGAGAATCTTTTAGCTCGTCAGACTCTCGAACAAAGCATTGTTCAAACTGGAGCAACTGACCTGGATGTCGCCATGTTCCACAGAGATGGAGGTAACCAACACGGTAAAACTAAAACACGAGACGTACAACATGAGAGCAGAAGACCAGATTCCATTCACCAATCACCGGCACACATGAGCCAGATTTGGGCAATGTTTTTGTTGGCAGCCAAATCAGGAATTTGAAATGATAAGTAATCTCTCTCTCGCCTTTTCCTTCTACAAGGTGAGGATTCCGACTCTGATTCGGACCTTTCCATGGAGGAGGAGCGCAGTTTGTCCATCCCGTCATCTGAGAGCGAGGACAACGTACGTCTACGTGGGCGCATCCAACGGCGTTTCAAACGCTCCAATCAGGGCGAACGCCTGCTCACTGAGCCCACCAACAACGGCACCAAGGGTAGACCATTTTTAAAAATCTCGTACGGTTATTACTGAGGATGTCACCCACCAATTTCATGACGATAAAATTCAGTATTGATCATTTGGATACAATACAATATTTTAGGATATTACAAACTCTGCCCCGAGGGCCCTTTGAGCAATTGATCACATTATTATGTACACAGTTAATACAATCCATTTTACCTAAAGTAATCAAAAGCAAAAATGTCTTCTTGAAATTTTTGTTAGTGAAATATTTGGGACATTTGGATGAAAAGTATTCCTTTTGACAAAATGTGATGTCTAAAAGATGACAATATGAATTCCCGTTTTACATTTTGATTGATTTTGATTCATTTGAGCTTAACATATTGATATATCAATTCAGGTCTAGTAATTGTTACAATCCTGGGTATTACTGAAGTTTCCTTCGTTGTCGTAATCTACTTTTGTAAAATGCAGCTTTATGTTAAGGGTTGACGTATGAAAAGTGGTCATGTTTCACATTTACTGCATATCTATAAGTTTGTTCAACTCAAATACGTGCACACTTAAAGCATGTTTTTCTTGGATTTTGATCTAACAGAATAGCTTTTTTTACACTGTAATTAAGAAATAAGTCCTTATTTAAAATACTTAACTTTTATTTGTATTTTCTCCTTTTATTCTGCTTATGTTTGATGACATATGAATGACTTTTTTAAAATTAGTTTTGTTTTTTGGGTACAATTGCTCATTGGTGGTTTTGTGACAGATCTGGATGGCAACGACCTTTTGTCTTACTGGCCAGCTCTGGAAGGATGTGAGAAACACAGCTTGCAAAAGTGGGGCTCAGAGCGCCCGCTTGGGGCTGATAACAGCAAGGACGCAGCAAACAACAACCAAGCCGACGGAAACCTCACGAGTGGCGACGAGAGTGGTCTCACACAGCCACATAGGCACCGCAAAGGTGAGCAGAGCACCTACAATTGACACCAACGTATCAGATCCGAATCATATGTACTATCAGTTCTCTACTCCAACACTGCTCTAAACTTATAGTATTTGTAATTCAAAAAATATATAATTTTAGGTCACCTAATCATAGTCAATTTGTCTCTTGGAGCTACTAATACATCACGTGTCCACGTGATTCATACATTTTAACAGTGCAAGAAAAACAATTCTGTTAAAAATGTTTGGTTCCTGTTTTCCAATTGTGCATCTTTTTCCCCCTCTGTCCTGATGGATTTACTGTCCTCCTGTTACCCTTTTTAAACCTGTTTTTTAGGTATCCTGAAGAATCGTCTCGGCTGTCCCCCCGCCCTCCAGGGTCTTTCAACAGTGGGCCGGGGGGCCAGTGAGCTCAATTGGTACCGCACCTCGACCCTGGGACACCGAGGCGTTCCCGCGGCCTCCTACGGCCGCATGTATTCGGCTTCGGCCGGTGGCGGAGGGGGTACTGGCTCCCTCTCGCAGCCGGGTTCCCGCTACTCTTCCCGGGAGCATCTGGACTCTCTGGCCCGGAGGCAGTTGTCTCGGGATCCTCTCGGGAGGCAAACCGTCGGGGGGTCCAGGGATCGGCTGGACTGTCGGGGGTCCAGGGACAATCTGGACCTCTTACCAAGGAGGAGAGAACTTGGCCAGGGAGCAGGGATGGCCGGGTTAGGACCGGAACATCAGCGAGTGTCGGGATCCAGGGAGAACTTGCGCTCCTCCAGGGACCGACTGGACAACCATCACTCCAGTACCATCCACGCCTCGCGAGAGGACTTGAGGGGAAACGGGATTGCTTTGGGAGGTGATGCGGAGCGCACCCTGAGCGGCTCCATATCTCAGTTGAACATGCAAAGCCGGCGTCAGGCTTCATCGCGGGAGCACCTGGCAGGGGGCCTGATGAGCAGTAAGTCTAGGGAGCAGCTGGAGACCAATGGGGTAGGAGCGCAGGCCCAACCCTGTCGGGAGTGGTTACGCTCCCTCCCGCCCCGCCAGCCTTCGCACCCCGACCACCCGCCATCGTCCCCACCTCCTCCCATCTCAGAGGAGCCCCAGCAAGACCCCTTCCCTTCATCGGGTCACGTTAGAGGACGCCTGGACTCTGCGTGTAGGTACCCTGTCCAAGCGGCCCCACCTGCCACGTGTGTCAACCCCCTGGGGAGACACCCTTCGAGCGAACATCTTGATATTCTCTCCTCCATCCTTACGTCCTTCAACCCCTCTGGCCTCAATCCCCCCAATTCTGCATCCAACTCTGGGTCTAATGGCCCCCACACCTTGTCGCAGTCTGCCACCTCCCACAGCGTATCTGAAGTTTCCCCTGACTCGGAGTAAGTCAACTTCACTTGTCCTGTCATGAATTTCTGTCCTCTCCATACACATAGGCAAAAGGTCCTTTCATATACATCATATTTGCATTGCTCCTTTTCCTACATTTTCTAAAATATTTACAACAGCATAAAAGTAATAAAAATTCAGATTTTTTTAGAATTTCAGCATGGCAACAGGTTTATTGTTCTGATTATGGCTCATGCCTTCCTTTAATGTCTCCATGTTCTCTCCGTGCTTGCTTCGGTTTCTAAATGTGTACCTTAATTGTGAATATTATGTAATATTATTATTTTAGCCATTGAAAGTGTGTCTGATTACCTGGAATTTATCCATATTTAGCTTGGCAATTAAAAGACCATGTCTTTGTCTCCTCATTTTACATTAAAAAAAAGACTAACTGAAATTGTTTCACTTGTCTCCATTTCAGAGTCAACAGAAGCGATGGACAGTCTTGATGACAGCTGTTTTATTCCTTTCTGCAGTCTGAGGACCAGGAGACCCAATGAGTCGCGGGACTGAAATACACTTTTGGATACAGGTGACATTGTGCGGGAAGAAAAAAAGATTTTGACTGTCCAGCGGATAAAAACTGTTTACAAACTATTACACTCAGTCATATGTGGGTAGTATCTTAAACGGTGGGAAAGACTGTACATACTAAAACATTTTTATACATTTTGTATCTTTTTCATTGGGGGACAAAGTTGTCCCTTGTGATGTTTTCTTTTTGTAATGTTCGTCTGAGTGAGGTTGCTGCGAGCGAAATATCCGTGTTTAATTTGGGGAAAAAAACAGGCAAACAAACAAACAAAAAACATTTTTTCTCCTTAAATGTGAGGGGGTTAAGTATCCTATAGCAAGATCTGATGAGAGGGTCACAAAAACGCAAGACGTACAGCAGCTAAAGGGAATCCATTAACGCAATGATAGTGTTCGTGTAAATAGAGGGCCGTTATTATTACGAGAGAGTTGAATGGAACAAGACGATTGTAACGTGGAAGACTGTGTTGAGGGTGGCACACCAAGTTCCGCGTCTGACCATTAAAGCTCCGTCAAAAGTCGTCGTCAGATTGTCATGTTTTGTGATCTCTGTTGCGCCGTGAAATGAATGTGACCTTGTCATCTGCCTACCTTGCGTGCCTGGACCGTGCCCCCTTGCATGCACGGCGCCATATCCTCGGGGACTGAAGGGTCACAACTGTCTGCCTCTCTTCACCATGGCCACACTGTTTTTGGATAACAACTCAACCTGCCTCATTAGACAAGCCAAGGTGAACACTAACTACACCACTGCTGTTGAGTCACTTGCAATTATCGTAAATGTAGGAATATTGTAGTCATGCTTCCATCCATTTTCAAACACTTGTTTCAGCCAACCTCATTCATTTATAGTCTTAATTTAACTGATACGTCAAATTAGCCATCTGAATGACTACACAGAATATACTGCAATGACAATAACAATTCATATTTTGCAACAAATTTTGATTTGACATTTTATATATGCAGGCATTCATTTAGTAAATCAAGACCAAATTTGAATGTTGAATTTATGACAGATTGCCAGTTCCCAAAGTGACGACGTAATCCAAAAATGAAGACGTAAATGAGATTATAGTCTATTCATTCATTCTTCTCTTTCATTCATGCGATAGTAAACTTTTATTTATGGAAAATAATTGTTAGAAAAATCATTCTAGTCAATCCAGGTCCTAGTCAGTCCAGTATTACCTGTATAAAACATAAACGGAGAGTGCCTTCACATGCCACACAACAACATAGCAGTTTTACGTATCTCATCAACCAGTACACCCCTGACTGGTGTTTCTTAATTTTGGTCTTAATGCTCTTACTTCCACTTGACAAAGATATTATTTTACATTAAATAATGATCAGGGTCATCTTGAACTCTAGAACAAGCTAGGATTATGAGACAATTTTAAATTCTGAAAGGCATCTTATGACTCTTTCTCAAATTTGAACTGCCGTGTAAAGGCCAGTGTATTTTACCCCGGTTAAATTCTGTAATGCCACTGCACCATTTTGCCTAACAAGTGACGTCAGTGTCTCTACGTGCTTTTAAACCGGAAATATATTTGATCATTTCAAAATGTGCACCCTAAGAGATTCACTTCATTGATTGTTCACTCACATTGTCCATTTGTATTTTATTTAGTAAACTTCCACAGCTATTGTATCTCTCACAAACAAATTTGCTTAATCTCTTATTTACAACTGGAATTAAAACACCCGATTCAAATAGGTAACATAACACCACTTGAAAACCATGCAAACATTTCATTGTAGATTTTATTTTTGCTTCCTTTTTATAGCGATGAATGTAGATATTGATGAAAGTGAAAAGAAATTCTCTTCTGTAATCCAAAACCAAGGTTGACATTGGATCTTTCTGCTCATGTTTTAATTGAATTTGATCAGGACACGATTACAGCTCAGAGGCAAAATGGTTGAATCAAAGAACAGAATACCTAGACGAAACAAGAATAAAACATCTGTGATGCATTTCTGTTTACGACAGGGTGCATTCAGCAAGAGGATTGCAGCATGTAAACATTTCTGTTAGCCCAGAAAGAGAAATGTTGGCCATTAAAACATGTATTGCTACACAGCTGTTTTTATTGTGTGTGCATGCTTTAGAATAGATTTGAAAGAAAGAAACATTTTTAGGAGGAAAATGGTGATACTCATTTGCCCATATAAATATTGGACATGAAAAGTTTAGGAAATCTCCTGAGGGCTGAAATATCTTGATGTGATTATGTCCGTGGAATAAGTGTCAAAATGTCTTTATGGATCAATGATTGAAAGATTTACAGTTAAGGTAGAAAGGAACTGAGGAGTAACATTCCTCATTTTTTTCTTTAGAGTTTGCTATTTTTCTTAAGAAGGTTTGGTGCTGATTATTGTCCCACAGGGACTTGGTCTGTCTCATCCATCAGAGCCTGTATAAAGTCCAAATAAAATGAAAAGTATACATTATGTATACTTTCTCAGCATTCCAAGGCATACCAACATATCTTCTATATGCAGACTTTGAAATATTATTTATTTTAACTGATTTTCTGACCATTCCAGGAACTATTTTTCAACAAACATTGCACAGTGTAGAGAAAGGAGGAATTTGTCCTGGGAAACATTTGGTTGTAGCTCCTTCTGTTAGGACACTTGAAAAATAGAGGGTGGTAATAAGTATGGAGATTATAGACACGTTACTAGCTTGCTACTGCGTCTTCATTCAATTTAAGTGAGTAGATGTCATTTTAATGTGTAGTAATCATTTTTTCCACCAGTTTCTATTGTATTTCCAATTAATCAGAACAAAAAATAAAACTACAAGCATCACCTTATTAGAATAATGCATGATGAAAAGATGATAGTATTCATTTCCAACACAGTTGAGTTTACATAGACTTTGGCCAAACCAACACAATGCTCAATCTTAAAGTAAGAGGCCAACAAGTAATGCACGAACATCCATGTAGTACCACGTTTATTTATTTTCTAAATTGTAAATTAGGTGCCCATGTGTACCACTATATATATTCTAAGAATCTCGGCAGAAGCAAATGCGACGTGAACACTCCATTATGACAGGACAAAAGAATTGAGTTAATTAAAGTATCAGTTCAATTTTTGGGACTTTGCAATGAAGAGGTAAAAACCCCACTGTCACCATTGTTCCACTCGAATAAAATGATTGAATTTTGTCAAAAGGTTTTCAAAAATTCCGTGGAAAGAATCACACAGTTCCACCACTATTGAAATTCTGTCATCAAAACGTTTGCCTTAGCATAGCTGACACTGATTGCGTTGAAGGATTTTTTAATGCTAGCCGCAAATATAATGAGGCAATATGAAAGCAAACGCAGTGCACAAAAAAAATGCGCCAGTAGTAGGTTGTGCTAACTTGGTTTATCTTAGAAAGAAAGGGAGTACGGGTACGTGAAGTCCAATGTTTTTAGTTTAGTAAAGTCCCCGCTGATGAAACAGTGGGACTTAATGCACAAATCCGAGAGAACACTGAGAATCAAGAGGCTTAGTGCAAGCACTAAAGTCACTTTGCTTGAATGCAGCGGAAGATGTACATTTGTCTATGGTGAGACGTTTAATGCTGACCAATACAAGTACAGTAGGCCTAATGCCATTGATACTGTTCTCTATGCAAAAAAACTGAAGGGCAAATGGCAGTTAGCGTTAAGATACAAAACCATGTAATAAAATTGTTCAGTGGCATGTGGGACAAGTGCTAAAATGGCTAAAGCGACAAACTCAGCTCATCCCGTGGGATCAGGGCTTCTCTCGTCCTCACTGCTGCCGGGCGATGACGGCACTTCCTCACCCATCCTTTTTAGCTTAGCCTTGTAGTAGTTCTTCTTCATCCTGAACGCTTTGAATTTCTGGCGAGCAGCTCGCGTCTTCTCCCTCATCAATTCCTGTTCCCACGCTAGCACCTTCATCCTGTTCTCCCATTCCAATAACCTCATGTGCTGCTGCTGCTCCAGGACCTCAGCCTTCTGCTGAGGATCCACTGCATCGTGTGGCCGACCACCTGTCGATTTGACGAGACACTGGTTGAGAAAGCCGGAGGTGCCTGGCGGCGAGGGCAACTATTCAGTTTTTGGATCAAAATACCTACAAGCGGTTAACAGTGAGTGACACCTCCAGTATTTTTAAGAGTGAATTTGAATTTACTTTTTTAAATATGGTCTGTAATGATAGTTTAAATGATGTAAAAGAAAAAATCCAATTGAAAACTAAATGTGCTTTTGATTCATACAGTATCTCAGAAATAACACTTGATGATTTTTTGTAAGATTTTCCCTTCAAAGTAACACATTTGTACTCCCTATTAAAACCATGAATATGGAGGTGAAAATTGGGAATCAGGGGGCGGCTTGTACGTGAGAAATTGTCAAATTCAAAAATTTCAAGGCAATTTTCAGAGTGCGCCTTAAATGCACGAGTGGCTTATATGCAAGTAAATCCGGCACACTACAGCGCCTTCTCTGTTTTATCCAAATTATTTATTTTATAACAAGTTTTCCTTAGTTTGGTATCCACACATCTTTTTAGTATACACATCAGTGAGAGAGAAGCCCGGCCCATCCCGACCCGAAGTAATGATTGACACCTTTTGATTATATATGCCATCATGTTGCCCATAGTTGGCTGGGATAGGCTTCAGCACCCCCCACAACCCATGCGAGTATAAGCAGGTCAGAAAATGAATATTTAAGTGTATTATTATTTTAGTATGTATAATAATTTAATTTGTCCACTTCATTTAGCATCTAGATTAAAGCAAAAACACAAGTGGATGATTTTTAATCTTAATCTTTGTTATTCCGGCCTCAAGTGGTTCATACCAAATTCATGAGTTTGGTCATTCATAAATCACGATGACGTCTCAGTTAGCTGTACGAAGTCAAAGGTTATAATAGTTGCAATGTTGACAGCTAGCATGTCGATGTAGCCTACACTTGAATAATAGCGTAATTGTTATTAAAGTGATTAGTCTACCTGCTGCTGTGAGATAGTAGATGGCAGGAAAGGGCGCATCCTGTAGCTCAGCATTGTGGGGACTGGAGTTTGACACAGGGCTATGTTGCAGATCTGAATAGTTATTTCCCTGTAGCCTCTCCAGGTTTTGACGTTGCAAGTATGCAGCCACATGTTCTTTGCTGTCTTCAGCCTGGTGATAACTCGGTTTTATTTCCAGGTCAAATGGAAACTCATGCAACTTTGCTGTTTGAAGCAATAGTTAACATAATTACCTTATTTAAGATGCCATTCATCTCCCCAGCTGCTTTGACTCTCCCTAAATTGCCTGTATGACAGAAAAAAAAGAGGAGAGACCAGAGGTAAATGTGTTGGAGGAAATGTGTGACAACACACCCAACAAAAGCTGTCACTGATGACAAATGATGATGCTAGACATCCAATTCGTTTTGACCGTGACAGCCATCAGTGATCGAAAGTTAACAAAATAAAAACTAAACAGGGAAGCCGCATACCGACGAACAAGAAATCCGAAACAATACTTTCAGAAAGACATATCAAAACACGGGGTATAAATACACAGACAGGAGTTGATGACAATTACAAACACCTGGATCACATAAAGGAAGGAGAGCCAAAAGGGACACAGCAGGTGAAATTCATACAAATCTCGCAGACAGGACACACAGGGAAACACCCATCCACCAACCCCAACAAAACATGAAAATCTGTACTTCTTGGATGAGCTCCAGCTCCTTAACTAAAATAACATTGAATTAAAATAAATGGTTGTAGGTAGAAATTTTTGATCCGTTGGCTAACACTGAATTAATCCTTTCCTTTCACAAAGACATTTAGCACCATCTTGTGGCGTTTTGGGGAAAAAGCAAGAGATTACAGGTTCCAAATAGTGAAAAACTGCAAGTAGGTGAATTTCTGAATAAAGAAGCAACAATAAGAGCGAGTTAATTATATGCCTAAAAATCATTTATCCTTTGGTTAGTTCAGCAATAGTGCGTCACAGGCAATGGTTTGAAATGACGCTTGTGTGTCATTCAAACATATTTCGCCACGGATGATTTATTCCCAAAAGGTGGTTAATGACAGCATCTCCTTGCATTCAGATGCAAATTCTGACACCTGCGAATTCCAAATTCCATTAAGATTTCATTAAGCAGATTTAATGACCTATGTTGCAACAAGGCGGGCTGGTGACGCGAGTGGTTAGAGTGTCGGCCTCACAGCTCTGGGGTACTGGGTTCAAGTGCAGGTCACACGTCCACCTGTGTTGAGTTTGCATATTCTCCCCGGGCCTGCGTGGATTTCCTACGGGTACTCCGGTTTCCTCCCACATTCCAAAAACATGCATGGTAGGCTGATTGAACACACTAAATTGCCCCTAGGGTGTGAGTGTGCATGAGTGTCCATCTCCTTGTGCCCTGCGATCGGCTGGCCACCGAATCGGGGTGTCCCCCGCCTCTGGCCCGCAGTCAGCTGGGATAGGCTCCAGCACCCCTCGCGACCCTAATGAGGATAAAAGCGGTTCAGAAAATGAGATGAGATGTTGCAACGATCACAAAGTTAGTTACTATGCGCGTCCATTAGACATCGTACTGTTATGCATCGTAATGTTTTGGCCGTCTATTTCCTCCTTTGACACGTTCAGCGCACGTATCTATATTTACCTTCCATAAGCTTGCGCACCGCCGCTTTGTGGCCAGCTCCTCCTGCATGGCTAGTGAGAGCAGCCTCGCCCATGGTCTGAAGTTTAATTGATTTACAGCAGGCCTTACATCGGGCGAAGTGAATATCCTGCGTGTCCTTAACCAGCCAGTCTTTGTAGACCTCCTTGTAGAGCCACGACTCTTGGAATTTGCACTTCCCAGGCATGGTGGAGGGAGAAGTTAGCTGGACCGCTGTCCTACAAAGGCTCACGTCCTGTCAGTTGCGTTCACATTCACTCGGATAGTCCCCATGTTTTTCCCGGTTTCACTAAACAGCCGTTGTAAATTGGAAGAGTATTATAAAGGCGGGTATCCTTGAAAGCACCACACCGTCGCCGAAATCATCGTCACTTCTTACGTCCAATGGAAATGCAGCTAGAAAACGGTTAGCCAATCACCTAATAACAAGAAGTCTGATTGGCCACAAAGGCGGAAAATGGAACAGAATCACGTTTTTTGGAGATGTTTTGAGTCCTCCCTCACACATCTCAAAACACTGAGGGTAAGAAGAATTACTTTTTGGAGTCTAACATAACCTTAAACAGTGCGATCACTATCCAGTATTGTCTTCAAAAGAGTGTGATTCATATATGGTTGAACCCTAGTATGTGCTCAACTCTACTATAGTCTTTAGAATGTATCAATAATTGTTTCATTTATTTTCTTACTTACCCTGCATCCACAGTGTATAAGCGATATATACACACATGGACACTGCAGCATTAGTAGCCCCAGTCACAGCACTGGAGTTCCTGAAGGATACATTTCTTTTGACAGGTAGGCTGCATTTAGTTCCTGTACTGTTTACATTACGTGAATTTTCATGGTTTGTGGGCGCAATTGTGATATAGATCTCATACAGTCACAATGTCTTTGATGACTGACAACAAGTATATGTTCATTATGAAAACAGTGCAGGGGAAGCATTTTGTGCGCCTGCGGTAAAAAATAAAAAAATAAAAAAGGTAGTACAGTAATCCCTCGAATTTCGCAGATAATGTAGACCAGACATGGCCGCAATAATCGAAAAGCCGCGAATTAGGATCACCCCTATTACTACCACCATACTACTTGTTTTCGTGCCTATAAAGATTTACAAGAACACAAGTACAATTATCAAGATGTGTATGTGTGAAATATTACATTCATAAGGATATGAAAATACTGTAATGTATTAATATCTATCATCTATATATAAAAAATTGTAAATACTATGCTTGAATGACTTTGGTGAGAATAAATATCTTCAAACTTCTTTGCAATTAACTACAACACTGGCTACAGTTACATGCGGTCAATAATGTTATTTATGTATATTTGTTATGTTATTTTTTATTTTTTTAAATCACAACAACACACTTATCCGCAAAAGCGTGCAAATTTCTAACACTGTGCAAACATATAAAATATTATTTCTTGTCCATAAAATGTAGTCATAACTTAATGACAAAAACAAAATGGCAGAGTCTAATTGTATTATTATTATTATTATTTTTATCTTTGTGGTCAGGTGAGGGTCCAGTGTTGACAGTGTACAGTCTTCAACCTCAACCTCGAGCATGTAGCTCCATGTCAGTGCTCCAACAGCACCGCATCCACGGGATAAGGCCAAGAGGCTTGACGACTATCTCCCCGCAGAGTTTTTTCGCAGACAGATACGGGGAAACCAGAGGTAAGTGTGACCTGGTGTTGTTTCATTGATATCAAGTTGAATGCGGAGCGTGAGTTGCTTGCTGGTCAAATTTGAAAACAGAAACAACAAAATGACAGGTGGGGATTTGTGTGATTCTATTTTTTTCTTCATATTTTTGGGGAAAGGCACTGGTTAGAAAAGATAATTGATATCACACATCAGAAAAGTTATACAGAACTTATTATAGATAAAGCTTTATATATACTTTTAGAGCAGTGTTTCCCAACTATTGTGCCGCGTGGCACACTGATGTGTTGCGGGAAATTGCAAGAACTCATAAAATGTAATATTCAGAGAGAGAAATGAATAGGAATATAACAAGATTAAAATTGAACTATTACAATTTTAAAATCAAAATATGATGAATGTTAAATTATAGATTATATTGGTACAAGATTCAAATTGTGAAACAGTCATTTTGTTGCTATTTTTCTCTAACATGAACCGGAAGTTGTTTTGTTACTAGGGCATCAACTTTTGGCCACGTAAAGTCTGTGTGAGCAAAACATTCTTTGGCGTAACATTAGGAGATTTAAGTAATATTTGGACAAAAGTCATAAAATTATGCGATTAAAAACACGACATTACTTTTTTTGCATCACTTGAACTGGAAGTTGTTCAGGGTCCGCAGACATCAACTTTTGGTGACATTCGGTCAGTGTGAAAAATTTGATTTTGGAATAATTTTGGAGGTTTTTGTGATTCCTGCTAATAAAACTTTGATGACAATGACTATTGTTAATATAGGCGACATATTTAAATTAAAAGATTTTCAAATGGTGGTGTCCCTTGAGATTTTTTCAATGTAAAAAGTGTGCCGCAGCTCAAAAGAGGTTGGGAAACACTATTTTAGTTGGTAATCCTCTTTAACATGCTTCATTTGGCATTGAAATATAAACATTAGCGAACCAATCTTTTTAACTACTTGATTAGATGACAAACCCTGAGCTGTAATAGTCAATTAGTCAGTTTTTAGACTGTTAAAATAGAATAACCCAACACACACACTCGCACGCACACACATACACACACACACACTTGTAATTTGTCTTATACAATTCAACTAATGACTAATCCTCTTCTGGTTCCTTATACCCAGGTCTGAGCCCCACCCCTGAACCATACTATTATGATCTAGCTGTGTTTGGTGGCAAGGCAGTCAGACTAGTGAGACTTCATTTCAATGTCTCTGCTTTGGTGCCAGTAAAATTGGAGATACAGAGTCCTGTTGCACAGCTTCGGGACTGGGTCCTGGATGTTCGATGGCTATGTGATGACAAAGAGTCTCTGCTGTGTGTGGCTGTTGCCCATAACGGTGCCCTTCTTTTGGACATCTGTTCAGGGAGCGTCTTGGCTCAGTGCTCATGTCTGGAAGGATGTCTGCTGTACTCTGCGCTCCTTGTAGTACACGAATCCTGGGAAGATACCGTTCTGGTAGGAGGGACTGTTTTCAACCAGCTCGTCTGTTGGACGCCTGGTGCAAAAGAAAGTAATAACAAAGCTCCAGTGGAAAGGCGTTTATTGGGACACACCGGTGTTATCTTTAGCATCTCTTACCTTGAGGACAAAGGATGTCTGGCATCAGCTTCAGACGACCGAAGTGTCAGAGTGTGGTCTGTCGGTGTTTTAGGTGGCCCCGGAGGGAACTGTGGACACTCGAACCCAACATGTATAAGAGTCCTTTTTGGACACCAAGCCAGGGTCTTCTCTGTGTGCCTTTCCCCAAGGAGACTGTTTAGCGCTGGAGAAGACGGGGCTTGCTTAATTTGGGACTGGGCTGGAGTTGGGACAGTGCTTCGTTCTTTAAAGGGACATCGAGCAGGGGGGATTCGGGCGCTAGCGGTCAGTGCCAGAAGAGATGGCACAGGCAGATGGGTGGCAACGGGGGGAGCAGATGGAGGGGTGAGGTTGTGGAAGGATGAAGAAAACGAAGAGGAAGACACAGAAACAAAAACAATTACGGACCTGGAATTTTCTGGTCATGGTATGCCTAAAGTAGTTTGTGTTGTAGATGGTGAAGCACACAGTACAAATTGGAGCCAGTGTAGGATTCTGGTTTGTACTGATCAAGGAATTGTTTACCAGTATGTTGACGGCTGTTGGGAGATGATATGGCAAGGTTCTCCTGAGTTCCAGTCCTACTGTGTGATGGAAACTGTTTGTGTAAGAGTGAATGACTCAACAAGTAAAGCTAATATATGTGCTGTTGGGAGCATCAGTGGAGCTTTAAATGTCTTTTACGTCTCTCATCCCCAACATGGGATTGTTCTCCAAGCTGGAGCTGGAAAGATTCACAGTCTTATTTGGCAAAAGGGAGATGACTCGATGTATTTGCTAGCGTCAGGTGCTGAAGGACGAGTCTATCGTTGGTGTATAGACGTGAGATTAAATGAAATGACTCTCAATGTGAAAAGCTGCCCTCCATTTGTTCTCCCTTCTTGTGCCAAGCGTTGGCTGACGGCTGCAGTGCGCCTCCCCACGAAAGCTAAAGGCACTCCGTGGATCTGCGGGGACAGAAGAGGGTCGCTGCTTCTGTTTCTGGAACATTTAACGGGGTATGACAAAGAGACAGTGGAATCTATGAAAGCAAGTAAAAGAACTCATGAAAATGAAACAACGAAAGATAAGGAGAGGTCAGAGGAGAACCAAGGCTTGATGTTGTCTCCAGTAAACTGCTTGTTTGGAGTGCACGGTAAACAGGGGGTCACTTCAATCTGTGAATATCAAGGACTTCTCTACAGCACTGGGAGGGATGGCTGTGTGCGCGTTTTCAGGGTGCATTACACACTAGATGAAAAACGTGAAGGAAATGGTATGAACGACGTCATTCAGTTGGAGATTCTGAGAGTCCAGCGTGCTTGTAAAGGTATGGAGTGGCTGGAGAGGGCTTTGTTTACACCACCTATCATTTATGCAGACAGTAGTGTAACCAATGAATTTAAAAGCCAAAATTCGGTAGAAAGTCCTGATGACCAAGAGGAAGGGCTAATGCTGGAGAACAAAAGAACAGAGGCCCGGTTTGTCATTTTTGGCTTTCATGCCAGCCAGTTTGTGGTTTGGGACCCAGTGAGGCAAGAGAGGCTATTGGCAGTCCCCTGTGGTGGTGGTCACCGCTCTTGGAGTTTCTGGCCGACCCACACAAAGGTTTGGTCTGGATATGGAACTCTGGTCTATATCAAGCAGGGGTCGGTCCTGGCATCAGAATCCCCACTAAGGTCACCCAACTGGTCTGGCAGTGCAGCAAGGAATGAAGGATGGAACTTAAGAGAGGGCATCCACGGGAGAGGCATTGGGTGTGTCTGCCGACTGGGCAGCATTTGGATTGGGGGAGCCACTACAGCAAGCAAAATAGGAATATCTGGGTCAGAGAGGGTCCAAATTGCAGGGCAGTGGGAAATAATAGTGACAGGTGGGGAAGACACAAGCCTAACGGTCCTGGGTGTACATCCCAACTCCGGAAGTATTTCAGTCCTCTCCATTATTACCGACCACATCTCAAGTGTCCGCACCATGACGTCGATAACTCATCAGGATGGAAAGAGATCTCCTAAAGATTCCCAGTCCCTCTCTGCCCTGCTAATCTCTGCCAGTGGCCGGGCTCAGTTACAGTTTTACCGACTATGGATCGGTTGGGATAAACAGAGACGAGCCCTCATCTGCCAGGTGGTGCAGGTGGCCAGTCACCGGTTGGACGAACACTGGGATAGGAAGCGAAACAGACATAAGATGGTGAAAATGGACCCAGAAACAAGGCGAGTCCAATTACTGATCTGGAGTACTGTATTTAAATTAAGTGTAAATACAATTATGAACTGTAACCATATAGACTATGTGTTTACAGATACATGTCAATGGCAGTGGTTGACCACAATTCAGAGGCTGTTCTTGTGGCTCTTGCTTGCAGTGATGGGGCGGTCAGGTAAGTTACACAATATAAATTGTTGGTACAGAAATAATAAAACGTGTTAGAGCAAAATTATACAAAATAAAAGTCTTTAGGTTTAGACATTTAGCATCACACCTTTGCAAATAATAGCCATTTAATAATTTTATTTCAATTGTTGCAATATTGGCACTCTTGAAGTGGTATTTTCTTTTGTGTTCCTTATAAGTGCTCTGAGTGTTTGATGGTTCTTCAGAGACTTTACTTTTTCTTTCTAGATTGTTCTCATTCAGTGAATGTAAACGCCAAATAGATTTGTTATGGGAGACGTTTTATCACCAGCGTTGTGTGCTCAGTGTCGCCACTTGCAGCTTGCAGGATGGAAAAGGCAACAGGTGAGTATTTTTATGCTTTATACACTTGAGTTTTTTCAAGCTAAAAATTGAAATGAATTATTATAAATGTACAGATAACATATATCGGGCTTCTCGGGAATAATGTGATGGATAACCAGTTTCCTCCAAAACCATTTTCGTAAGTTAATGATAGAACTCACATAAGTATAGACTAGAGACTGGTGGATTCATATTTTATAGCAAAGCAGTTGGATAGCTCTAACCTTTACTGCCACAGTCCCTTAATCAACTTTTTAGCGAGGGGAACAGTAGAACAACAATGCAAGCACCCACACAGAGGCTTGTTGGACGTAGCTCAAGTCCAAACGCACTCTAATAAAAATGATGTATTCATTGCAAATGTACTTTTCTGCAGGTTTTCGCTGCTGTTCAGCGCGGCAACCGATGGCAAGATAACCGTGTGGGATATGACCCATACAGACTCTGCTCTGTTCTTTGACTCTCCAAGTGGTGCTTCATCCCCACCAACACCCTGCCTCACCATTTCCGCCCACCAGAGTGGCGTCAACTCCCTGGCCGTTTGGGCCAAGATACAGGACGGCGGTTGCCTGGTAACCGTCCCGAGTGGCGGGGATGATGGGCAGTTGACGGTGTCCGCCATCAGGTTGGAGTCAAGTGGCAGAATTGGGGGTTTTACTCAGGACCAGCCGCAGCTCCATCTCAATCTACATCTTATCTCCCAGTTGACTATCCCGTTGGCACATGCAGCCCCTCTGACCGCCCTTAAGTTTCTTAGACCTGACCTCATAGTCACCACCTCTTGCGATCAGAGGGTTTCCCTGTGGGAGCTCTGCAGTACTGCCATCAACCACAGAGGAGTGCTGTGCACCCATGTTGCTGATGCAGCAGGACTTGCAGTGTGGCAGGAGGAGATTGTGGAAAATGGATGCAGGAAGACCAGGTCTGAAGATGACATGGTTGTCGTTGAAGGAAGGACTGAAGGGCAGGCATCCTCACAGTCAACTGAGTGGAAAGCCGAGGAGATGGGATATAAAGACCAAAAATTGACTAGTGCTGAAAATCCAAATAAATCTGTTGTGAAGATGGAGGATGAGAAAGACCATAGTAACGAAATGCAAATTGATGACCAAACTCGAGATGAATCCATCACCGAAAATGCTATGACATTGTCCTATGTGAAAAAGAATGGGAGCAAAATGACAGAATGGGTGCTAGTCTGTGGTCAAGGATTCCAGCTGCTGCGAATTCAAAATAGTGACAATGATCAAAGCACACATACATAAAAGGAGGACTAGTGAGAAGGACAAGATTTGTACTGTAGCTCACCAGAACATCAACTTATAATTGCACAATAAGTATGGCTTTTAAAATCATGTTTTAATTCACTCATTTTTAATTGTACTTGCAGCATTCAAATAAAACATTTTGTAATTACAAGCTTTCTACAATAAGGGAAAATTATTCTTTTGGCATTTATTGGCCATTGGTGAGGCAATGATTTATACGTTCCTTTTATAACCCCTTTTCCAATGAAGTTGGGACGTTGTATTAAACATAAATAAAGGGCTTTTAGCCTCAGTGCCGTTGGACCAGCCATTAGCCATCAGACACTTCTGGAGTCTCACACTGGCTATTAAAGACTCCTTTTTCAGCTTGACGGCATCCCTTAACGCCGGTTCTGAGATTGTCATCATGGAAGGAAACAACAACCTTTTGGTTGCAGTGCCGGTCGGCCGCCTCAGCAATTACATTTATTTCTGACCCACAGCTGAAAAAAATCCTAGTGGAAAGATTGTCAACCCTTGGTCAAAGGTTTTGAGACTCTTTCATTCTACTGAATAGTGAAAAGTCTCAAAAACTATAACAGCGAGTGTACACACACAGTCTCACTGTAGACATCATAATTTTGGGAATTATAGATGGGCCTGATCCATTATCAGTCTCAATATTTGAAACAGGTTTAATTCGTGGATTGGATCGACCCAACTTTCAAAAAATGTTTGATCAATGAAGCATATCCCAGGTGTTGTCATTTAAGATTCACAAATGTACTAATTCTTCAAAATGTGATTTTTTTTTATAGTGTTCCAGTTATATTAGAATTTTTTCAAAGCCAGCACCTGTTCTGAATTCTGCCATTTATCTTCTTGTAAGTGTACAGCAGTTTGTACAAAGTACAATACAACATTTGTATGATTTAAATTGATTAAAATATATATATAAATATGTATTGTACACTGTGGGCACGCATGTAAGGCAAATGGGGGACAACAACATGACGACTCCCAGCTGAACGCATCTATTAAATATTTTAAGCAATTATAACCTCGTCTCAAGTTCCCCTTTAGTCGAATGCCAATGTCATGACCTGTCATAACAAAGAAAAGACGAGGAGGAATAAAAAAAAAAAACGATTCATGTTTTTTAATCACACCAACGAAAAGTGGGAAAACTACTGTATATGCATATGCCAGTGGTGCTTTTTTACAACTGCATTGCAAAAATGCCTGCCGCTGTGTGAGACAATTGCTGCTGTGCTGACGCAGTCAGGTGAGGCAAACTGAGAGAATGATTGAAACATGAGAAGCAGCTCAATCATTACTGTTGATGTTCATTGTGAGGTTGCTTCACCGTTTGCTTTAAGAGAGGTGAAATGTCTTCAACTCTTGTCTTGATTCCAAGGTTTTCTTGGAGTTCAATCTTGTGTCTATCCACAGACGAGTGCGACAACTGAAGACCGACCCATTTCCTTTGAAACAGCAAAGGTAAGTCACTTTTGCAAATTGGCTTCTTTACAGGCCTTGGCCTCTACCAATTGGCAGAGATCTGTTATTTCTGCGCTTCAGTAACTTTTCTAGTGCATTGTACATTGCCTCCTGTTCATCTAAGTAACATGAGGTACCAACGGAAAGCTGTCTGTACTTGCTTTTTATAACTATAGTCACATTTCCAATACTGGTACCTACAGTTTGGTTTTGTACACTGCATTCTGATTTGGTTTGTGTTTCTGCAATATTTGGAGTTCAAAAAGAAAGACAACACTGTTATGGTTTCCATTTTAGTCATAAATTGAACAAACACAGAACTTCAGAAAAAGTACAAATTGTAAACTGACAAAAATGGTCTTGACTCAATCAATGTATAATCACAAAAGCACAAATTTATGGGATATTAAAATGCTGTCACCTGCAGTTTATGTTTGAGATGCCACGTGAACGCCTGCCCCTCATAAGCTCACCAGGGAATAAAACAGGTGAGTCACAACTATACAAATAACTAAACAACACACTAATATCCCTCATAGAATAAGTACATTGGAAAATATGTCAGAACAGAAGGTACTGCGTTTGGGATATCTGAAATGAAACCCATCTTCTGTTTTGTTTTCCAGTCAAGCCTCAATTCCCGTCACGGACTCCCCAGCGTAGCAAACGAAGAAAGCACAGCCAGCAACAGAGACCCCCTCCTCATGATAGAGCACTTCCTCTTCTCTCAAACTCCACAATGACACCCTGGAGATCCCTCCTTCTCTCCGATTCCTCGTTCACATCCATTCATGCAGACCCCTCTGCAAAACTTCCTGCGCCGCCTTCGATGCCTTATCATGGAAATCAGAACGATGAGTTAACTTTGAGTTTCAGCTCTGAAGGTATTACTCAAGGTATGACCCTGAGAAGACCATTATTTAAATAGTTATTTTATTTTTATTTTTTTAAGAAATCACATAGAGCTCCTGTAAAATATAAGTGAGCATTAATTTACAATTTGACCAGCCACATTTAAATGAATTTAAAAAAAATCCAAGTACATGTTCTAGTCAGGCTTCAAAATTGGGGAAATACTGACCTGTCAGTTTTCAGAAGCTGTTATGGCGTATGCTGACTGTCCTCAAACAAAGCCCCACTTATGTGTCAAATTGGGAATCAACTACCTCTACCTGTTACGACATGGAAAATGGATACTATTTCATGTATCCAGTTTCCTGTCATATGTGTTATATACAGCGGGGTTTGAATAGTTTTGGACAACACTGTAGTATATGTAAACATACACATGTATTCCGGTACTCTCTTTAGATGAAGGATATGGAGAAATAATTAAGCAACAAAAGGCTTCAGCCCAGTCGATGACTCCTCACCAGACCCGTCTTCCACCAGTGCGTCCCATTACCAACCTCAGCTTCTCCCGCAGCTTCACCTTTTCATTCTTTGAGCTTCCTCTGCACCACTCACCTCGATGGCGTCCTGAGCGAATGAGAAACCTTATGCAGCTTTTGAGACAGACACGATATTGATTCACCCAACAATAATGAAACTTAAATCAGGGGTGTTATTACAATGTAAAAATGAAGTAAGGATTATTTTAAAATTTTACAGACCACATAAATTTGTGTTGTTAACACGCCTGTCAAATTTAAATTAAGGAGGGGGGGGGGGGATTCTCTCGGTTGATGTGAAAGAGTTTATTGTGATAATTCAGTGTTGAGTTTATTATGATCATTTATTGCTATCCATCAAGCACTATTCGCTATAGTATTTGCACATTTTCAGCACTTAAAACATTTTCATCAATTTAGAAACATTCAGTTCCCTTATCCTCTCACATGAGTCGCAGGGTGCTGGAGCCAACTTTGGCGGAAAACCGGAGGTACCCTGAATTGGTCGCCAGCCAATCGCAGGGCATAATGAGACAAACAACCATTCACGCTCACACTCATACTTAAGGACAATTTAGGGTGTTCAGGCAGACAACCATGGATGTTTTTGGGATGTGAGAGGAAACCAGAGGACCACAAGAAAACCCAGCCAGGTGAGAACATACAAACTCGACACAGGATGATTGGAACCCACTAGGGATTGGACTCTTAATGTTAGAACTGTAAGGCGGGCATGCGGCCATTATAGAAAAAAAAATGATGAAAATTGTTTTATAGGTTGTTTTAGTACATCATGTAAATTTGCTGTAATGTAATCAGAACTGATTGATTAAAAACCTCTAGGGGCATTAATTTTACATTTATGTGCCATTCTTTGATTTGCAACAATAGATATTAATCAAGGGAAGAAATGGGGTCGCGTGACATTAACTTTTGCAGTACAATCTGGGGTGTGAAATAATACGTACTGACTTGCAAAATCAGATCGATGCATTCGTTTTATTATGGCCTCAAAATCAATCACATATTGACAACCACATAAACATAAGCAATATGTCGCTGTTTCCGTTTCTTATACATTGAACATTGTGTGCATATAGTATCTTCTTAAGAGAGAATCACGAGTTCATCAAATAATAGCAATGTATTACAGAGGAGAATTTTACGTCAGTCATCCAATGTCATTTAATAATTATTATTCATTATGACCTCGTTGAATAACAATTATTTCGTACATCGGACAATTTCTCGTTAAATAAAATCATGCAATTAATTTGATTTATTAAATAGGACATTCTCACATTAACATCATTAACGAATTACATTTTGTACAAGGGACATCATTAAACATCAAAAGTGCATGTGATAATTGTTACATTCTCTTAGGAACTATTTCATAATCAAATACGTAGTATGACATTTCTTCCAAGCATCTGCCAATGTTTACGCAAAGAAATGGCAGTTGCGCTGATTGCGTAAGGGTGTCTTCTTCGAATAATCTTCTTTGTTACTGTCGGCATCATCGCCCTCTATCGGTCACTGATTCTGACGGATTACCGATTGCGGGACCACAACGCTCACTCGTATATTTTGAAAACAAAGTGGAAGTCTTCCATTTTAACATAGATTTGTGGATCTAATCCGTTGTTTAACAGTGTTAATGAACCTTGTGCATGGAATCTTTGCGTTTTTTATTACTTTATCCGCCGCATATTTCATCCCTCCCCAAAGTGCCTCAAGGGGGAGAGAAACACCGCTGACATCATCAGGGAGAAGGAAAGGTGCGCTTGTAAAAAAATTGCAGTCATTTTTGCAGTCTGGAGTTTTGTTTTCATTGCTTTCCCCACAAACAACAACAGAATGGTTTAGAGCTGGGGGCAGGAGAGAAGGGCTTGGAAACTCGCTGGTGTCCAGAGTTCAAGGCTTTTTTGCCCACCCTCTTGCACTCCTATGTGATTTGCTCCCAACTTTTACAAATATCAGTCAAATAGCTCATCATTTTTATCCTTCTTTTATACCGCAAAGCAACCCAACTAGGTCTCCTATAGCTGAGATATATTGAAAACACATTCAATAGTATTAATTGTGGAAGTTCTCCAGTTGACCAGTATTTGAATTGGTGAGCTCCTTTTTAGATGGACCAGATGGAGCAAAATAGCTCTTCTGAACTGAGGCATGATCTCACGATAGCCCTGGATGAGGCTCAACTTGAAGTCATTGGGCACCGAGTCGACACATCCATCTCCTTCTTGGAGACGCTCAAGATGCAATGTCGGTGAGTCAAAGAACTGATAAATACCCAATCTGTTGTAACTAGGAGGACTGGCATTGGATTGTATCATAATGGCTACCATTGAGATAACTACAGCCAACATCTAAATCTTTGTGTGTGGTTGCACATCATTCAGGTGTTCAGGCTCCAGGTTAAGGAGGATTTTACTGGGCATCTTTCCCATCCTGTCATGGCTGCCTCACTACTCCATCCGAGAAAGCGCAGTCAGAGACCTGGTGGCTGGGTTTAGTGTGGGCATCATGCATTTACCACAGGGTAAGCAATGTTTGATGTATTTGTGTCCTATTTTTTTGTATTATTATAATGGTATAATTATTAGACACCGACTAATATAAACTGCACACATTTTTACTGAATAGAAAATGACCACGTACTGGATGTGAGTGGATACATTTTCATCCACATACCGTCACCCAAAAATTCACATCCGCTTCCCTGTATTTCCCAGGTATGGCCAACGCAATGCTGGTAGGGGTTCCTCCAGTATTTGGCCTCTACACGTCTCTTTACCCTCTGGTCATCTACTTCATATTTGGGACTTCCAGGCATCTTTCTCTGGGTAATCATTACATTGACAAATAACTGCCAACAAATGATGCCGTGTTTCTTCAGTTTTTTTGCCTTGGTCCAGATTTTATTTGTTCATTCTTTTTCTGTGGCCCGTCGGATCAGTGGTTAGCATGTCGGCCTCACAGTGGCTGGGTTCAAATCCAGGGTCGGACCTTTCTGTGTGGAGTTTGCATGTTCTCTCTGGGCCTGGGTGGGTTTTCTCCGGGTACTCCGGTTTCCTCCCACATTCCAAAGACATGAATGGTAGGCTGATTGGACACTCTAAATTGCCCCTAGGTATGAGTGTGAGCGTGAATGGTTGTTTGTCTCCTCGTGCCCTGCGATTGGCTGGCCACCAATTCAGGTGTCTCCCACAATCTGGCCTGAAGTCAGCTGGGATAGGCTCCAGCACCCCCCGTGACCCTAGTGACGATAAAGCTTTTCAGAAAATGAGATGAGATTCATTTTCTGTACTGCATATCTTGACAATCCCAGCCAGCTATAGGCTAGGCGGGACACCCGGATTTGGCCAATGCGGGGAACAATGAAATGAACAACTTTTCACACTCACACTCACACCTGAGGACAATTTAAAGTATTCAACCAGCCTACCATGCATGTATATTTTGGGATCATGGAGGGAACTGGAGTACCCAGAGAAAACCCACACAGGCATGGCGAGAACATGCAAATGCCACACAGGAAGGTTGAAACAGAAGCTGTTTTTGTTTTGTTTTGAAGCCATTGCATTGTTGATTTATTTCCATGCTGCAAGTTGTTGTCCTGTTGAGCTCCAGTTGGTGGACTGATAATGTACTACTACTAATAATAAACATATAATTTTAATGCCACTTTCATGACACTGAAGATACAATGTTATAACTACTAACTGTATATAACAAAGTAATTTGCCTGTTTTCAGGAACGTTTGCTGTCTTGGCCATTATGATTGGCTCGGTTCCAGCCATTGTGGAGTTGCCTGGTGATGGTGCTGATGTGGTGGCAGCTAAAGTAAACATAGTTATCCAAGTTACCTTACTCTGTGGTCTTATACAGGTACGCACACACATTTTTCCATTTTCCTCCATCTGAAATTGTATCAAAAGGCTGGTGGCTTGGACACATTTTCTGTCCAAACCTCTTGAGCGTCTAAAACCATGAACAGTTTTGTTGTGCATTTGTTTTCCATTCACCCAGTTGCTGCTCTATGTATTGCGTTGCGGGTCTGTGTGCCGCTGGTTGTCTGATCCCCTTATTCGAGGCTACACAACAGGAGCTGGACTGCATGTGGTTGTCATGCAGTTGCCTCTCATGACTGGAATTAAAGCACAGAGGCACACTGGACTGATGGCCTCCTCTTGGGTAGGACGTAACAACATAACAGACAATCATATACGTTTTTTGTACTTTTGTCAACAATCTCAGCCAACACGGTAGTTAATCTGTTTTTCTTCAAAGCATTAATGATCTTTATAGTGAGCAGGATTACATAATTAGCTATTTTAAATGCACAAACCTTTTTCTTAAAAAAACAACAACAAAAACTAGATAAAATAGTGAGGGTATACAGTTGCTTCTGATACTGTTCATTTTTTTATGGCTGCACTCTTTCACTGATTTTTTTTTAGGGAGCCTCAAAACAGGTTTTGATCTTTCTTCGGTTATCAATCTTGAATTGCATTTTTTTCATCTAAAGAAGTTTGAACTTTTGTATTATTTGAGCAAGAGAGAAATCTAAGTGTTATTGCCTGTCCAATCAAAGTATTTAAAATGTGTGATGAATGGTTTTACAGTGTACACATTTTAAAAATGAAAACTGACTACGATATAGTTGTTTATAACCCCTGCAATAAACAAGCGAGTGTATTATATATGGCGCTCTGAAATTATTGCCATGTATTAAGTGCACACAAAAAGTTACAACTACATGTGTGGGGCATTTAAGTATGTTATCTCAGAATGGAAAGTCTCATTTTAACATTATTTATTTGACTGTGTCCTTTCCTAGATTTTACTTGATGTCGTGTATGGGATGACTAGTCTTACACCTGCAACTCTGTTGGTCTCTGTTGTTTCTATGGCAATACTCATTGTCGGCAAAATGTTAAATAAACATTTTAAAAGTAAGCTGCCGGTGGCCATACCTTGGGAAGCTATATTGGTGAGCAACATAGTACAAACTTTTGTGTTGACAATGCCTTAATGACAAACTGGTTAAGAAATGATACAAAAGCACAGACAATTTTTGAGTGTTGGGAATTCATGTTTAATCTTAACATTAAAAAAAAAGTTCATTTTTCCATCATCGCTACTATTTAATTGGACGTAGAGATATTCCACTCAATGGAAAATGGTAACTCTTAAAGCCTCGAAAATGGATTTTCCCCATCTCTGCTTATTTTGATGGCATGTTTGCTTTATTAGCTAGTAAGAAACAGCATTTGGATTGAAAGTCTTTAAAAAAAATCAAAATCATTGAAAATAATGCATTTTTAAATATTGTTCATATGGAAAATTTCATATGTTTTGAACATATTTTTAAATTTTGTATTCAGAACAATACCAACTTATTCAAGAGGTTCATTGTTCACAAGCCTTTAAGTATATACTTTCTTTGTGTATACATTCATGTCATGACCTGCTTAATTCTGCAAATCATCAGTGTGTGAATGCTTTAACCCCCAGTTGAACTCCAGTCTCTAAATATAGGAACAAATGGTTGTGTTTGTTGTTGTTTGTTTAGATTGTCCTGGGTACTGTGGCATCAGTGCAGCTGGACCTGGCTGGACAACACACAGTCCAGGTGGTCGGTGACATTCCCTCTGGGTCAGTGTCCACAGTCCTTATTGTCTTTTTTATTTTTGTTTTCATTTCATCATGCAGCATTTCTATTGCTGCCTCTTAATACCATTGTTTTTGTGAATTGACATGAATTGCACAATTTTCATGAATAGAAGCTATATGTTGACTGACCCATATTTTATGTCCTGTTCTCATAACGTCAAGCTCCACGAATGGAGTTACATATCATTTAATATTTTTTTTTCTTAGAGAGTCATAAGAAAATGTACTGTATATAATTATCATAGCTGTAAATCTATGCGGTAACTTTAGTGTAAAAATATTTCATTGTTCCACGCTAGGAGTCAACATCTTCCACTGTTTCTTGAAAACAGATTATTGGTACTGCTCTGCTAAATCATAGGGTAGACTACATTTTAAATGATTGGGTTTATACTGAACTGATGTTATTCCGCTTACATTTTTAATAGAATTAATATGTTCATTTTCTACAGATTGTCACCCCCCATCATCCCCTCTCTCTCTCGGGTCAGGGAACTGTTTGTTCCTGCTTTTTCAGTTGCTCTGGTTGGTTTCAGTTTCCACACAGCTATGGGCTCCATGTTTGCACACAGACATGGCTACCACTTTGACTCCAGTCAGGTAAAGTAGTTTTGACTTAATGTTCTTCCAAGAATCATATTTTTTTTAACCATTTAAGTGTTGAGCTTTCACAACTGTGTAATGTTAGAGCACACAGTAGTGTCCAGGGTGCTCCACCAACTTAATAGAAAAGTTATCAATGTGACATATCATCATTTTTTCGTTTAGTTGCTTTCTGTGCGACTGGAAATGTTCTTTAATTGGGACATTTTCTTATGGTGTTGTTTTTATAAACTCCATTTCTTTTGTTAGCCGGTGCTTCCTTGATATATATCCTACATGTATATCTTGTCTTGTTTCTTCATGTTTAGGACCTGCTCGCTCTGGGTTTGTGTAACTCCATAGGAGCTTTTTTCCAGTGTTTTGCTGTTAGCTGCTCATTCTCACGCAGTATGGTTCAGGAAAGCATTGGTGTCAGATCACAGGTATTGTTATCATTTTGAAAGGGGAACATAATAGTTTTGTAACTTATAATAGTTTTGCCTATTTCGCTGGTCAACCCAAATTATTTCCCCCAATTTCAAATGTTTTAGTCCCATTAAAATTAATGCAAAGCAAAATTTCAAAAAAAAAAAAAAAAAAAAATTATATAGCTGGCACTTGAAAATTACCCCAAAAGTATGTAGCAAAATTATAACTGTTATGCCATGTTTTAGACAACTTCAGACACGAGAGACAACAATAGGGACAATGTGACATGTGGTGTACTGCACTAGTACTGCCAAAGTGCTCCACAATGTGAATATCAGTAAACCAAGACAAGGAACTTTCAAAAGTGATTTAGAAAAATGGGAAAAACTAAGCCAATGACTAAAATCTTAAAATGGCATTGTGTGGTATTATATGAATGTACTACCACATAAAATCCCACTAATATAAGAATATGGCAAATCTATATTGCATGAAAACTAAAACTTACAGAAAAAAATCTGATGGCAGATGTGAAATCAGTGACAAAAATTGTACAGAATCAGTAAAAAAACGGACGAAAAATGGAAAAGAATTTTGTTGGCCATTTTTTTCATTGCAATGTGCAGTATTCCTTAAAATTCAGAAACTCATTTTTGTCATTTCCCCCTTTTAATTCTGCTGTTCAGATGTCTGGTTTGGTGTCAGCCCTGACAATTTTAATGGTTTTGCTGAAGATCGGTCATCTCTTTGAGCAGCTTCCAAAGGTAAGTCTATTGTAAAATCAAGTGTGTTCAATCGCCGGTGGGTTCTGACCTTACTGTGCCTGCATGGGTTGTTTTATGGATGCTCCGGTTTTCTCCCACATCCCAAAAACATTTGTTGTAGGCTTGTCGAAATTGAAACTAAAAATCTAATCTTGGATATAGTATTTACTTCATATCGTAGAGTTGGATGGATTCAATGAGATGAATGGTCCCATCATGGGAACGTCCAGTCAGGTTTACAAATAATGCCCACCTTCACCAAATCATTCTCTCCTTGTGAAGCATTGGAAATGCATAATGTAAGTGAATGTGTAAAAATGTACTGTGTGTTCCAGGCAGTGTTAGCAGTGATCATTGTGGTGAACCTGCAGGGGTTGCTTGCTCAGTTTAAAGATGTGACTTTCTTATGGAAATCCGATAGATACGACCTGGTAGTGTACACACATGCGTGCACACGTACACATGTGCACAGTGCATTTGATTATCTTAATTCTAGTTGATTCTTGCCTCAAGACCATCACTCTTTTTCCATCTCTGTTGTGGTATCACTCTCCTCCAGCTTGTGTGGGTGGCATCAATAATTTCAACCCTTGTCCTTAACCTTGACCTTGGTCTGGCAGTGGCTATTGGCTTTTCTCTTCTTACGCTCATCTACAGAACTCAACGGTCAGTATTTTTTTTCTAGAGCTTCTGCTCTTTGCATTCTATTGAAATTTAATCAACGTTACTTTTAAGATTTTTAATTGGCTGAACTGGTCGCCTTAAGGCAGCAAAGTTCTTGCTTAAAAATTAATCCATGAATATTAAAAAAAAGATATCCGGAAGACATTCCTCATGGCCTCACTGCACTCATCCCTCCTTTTATTTTTGGAAAAAGTGACCACCAGAGCCGCGTGCTGCGTGGCCAGATTCAATTACAAACGTCATGATCACTAATTCATCAGGTGAATTATTTTAATGGCGTCCTTAGCCGATTTTTTTGCGGTTTGCTTGAAAATATTGAACATTTTGTACTTTATTCTCATACCAGATGGTTAGTGGAAGCAATCTGGTTGTTGACGTTTTTAACTACTCTCCCCAATTAGCTGTGTTTGCTGAATTGTCATTTAAAAATATTTTTTTTCGTCTGTGCTTATCTTGCAGCTCCTCCACTGCTGTGTTGGGTCTTATTCCTGGTACAGATTGTTACAGAAATGTGCAACTCTACACTGAGGTTTTTTTTCATTTATCATCTTTTTTTAAAGAAATATTTCACATGACGTAGAAAACAATTGGACTAATGAAATATGTGTTGCTTTTTTTCTATGCTTAACTGGGGATCACCTGAGCCAGTCTAGAAAAGGCAAGGGATATAAATTTTTAAATCAATATGAAAGGTTTTCAGAAAATGTGGGTCAACATACGCGGGTGTTGCACCGTTCAGTATACGGTCATAACATGTGTTATCTTTTCTTTTTACAAATTCGAGAAGTCCTTCTCATTTATTCGACAAGGTAAACAATGAAATACCGATAACATAAATTCCTTGCTATAACCGTCATAGACACTATACAGGGTAATGGCGGCCGAATGTAGCGTACTAAATGTTACATACATATCCATGACCCGGGACTCGCACATTCACGCACACACTTCAAAAGTAGATAAACATTACTTAACATTACCTTCTCTCTCACACGCTAAACAGTGTATATTGCAAACCAAAAACTCAACAGGCCTTTACAACAAACAGCATACCTTGAAACACAAGGAGAAATAATCACAATAGTTATTCATTGTTGCTTCCTCAATCCAACTTTACTGATATGAGGAAGATCTCCCGTGCTCATCGAGGTACGCGCATCAAGGCATCAATAATCGAATACCGATATACATCCCGTCAAACTAGTTGCAAATCCCCAACATGCGATCGTTAACGGGGTGTAAATTAAACACTTCAACATGTCACACGGGCACAAAATATAATTATGGATATGCATTATAATTTGCTTTGCTCTTCCTGAAACAGTTATGTGTTCCTTTTGTTTCTCATTTTGGTAATTAGAGTACATATATGTAGTATATATATTTTCCAGGCAAAGATGGTTCCTGGAGTTACTGTAATCTTTTGTCCCAGTCCTATTTATTTTGCCAACTCTACACTGGTCTTCACTGAGATCACACAGGTAACATAAGACACAGCAACAAACTAACACATAGCCATGCAGATCTTTTCAACTTTTCTTTTCTCTCAGGTTGTGAGTCGTACTCAGAAGGAGAACCCAGCGTCCAATAGTCAGTTACTGGGACATAGCCACTATTTGATTCTGGATCTCAGCTCGGTCAACTTCATGGACACAGTGGCCATGACAGCCCTTTGCAAGGTGATCAATCAATTATGATACAAGATTACACAGTTGATTTCGGTTCACTAAATCAAACATCAAATTAAACCAACACAACATTATTACAGTATTCCGATATTTGCAAGTGTTTTAACGCTCCTCTCTCAGGAAATACCCTTAAATTTTCATTTTTTGGAGTACATTTAAATGTATTACACAGTAGTTAGGTCGTGAGAATAATAAAAACCCTGTTGATTGCACAAAACCTCACATTTCCTGATTTCAACGAATGACTACCCAACCTGTTATGACTATATCACAATTTTGCTTCGTTGATAAGGTAAAAAAAAAGGGACATATTTTACTTTGTCACGTGATGTTTTTTATGTCACATACTCACGTGGCTTCTTATTCTTATGTGTGTTCAACAGCTTGTGGAGAACTTTGAAGCCCAGAATCTCTGTGTTTTTCTGGCCTCGTGCCCAGGTCAGTTTCGTTGTATGTATTTTTTGCAACACGTGCTCAAGTATGCACACGCAGTCAGGACGTAAACAAGTGAAAGAGGCTTGTGTGTGTCTGTTTCATTTCCCCGAGGCTTAGGTGTGATTCATGTCACAAACGTTACTAGTGCCTATAAACGTGACTTTTGATTACATGACCAAAGTGCAAGCGGGAAATAAAACTTGTGTTTTACTGTGTGTCAATAGAGAGCCTTTTATCCCAGCTTCGGTATCAGGGCTGCATACCCAAAAGCCTGCCCAGGTCTTCCATCTTTCCTTCAATCCATCACGCTGTTAATCGTTGTGTCAGCACGATGCCTGTGCTTCTCGAGGTACGTTTTATCCAGATGATTTACGTTTGTGCGCTGAGAAAGAAATGACAGCATGTTATTACGTCGTTGACATATTTTTCCCCCCTCGCCACTGAGGAGGACCACGGAGTAGATTTGTATTGCATCATAAGCAGAGGCGGCGCTGTGCTCTTGCAACAAGACAACTAGATCCTACTTGCAGAATGGGAGGGAGGGTGTATTTTTAGTGTTGGACATGCCACTTTCTTATCGATATTCTGAATAAAAATGATCAATTAGTGTGCAAATCTGTACATATAGCATACTCAGCGGCTACTCTGGGAAACACAAAACTATATATGTATATACTATAATATTTGTGACATGTAGGAAATATCCTGAATGACTTGCTTTCTCATGTCTCTGAAATCGGCAGTTTACAGTTTGGGATGTCGTTTTAACACTAGATGAATTAAAAATCAATGATCTTGAATATTTTCCCTTTAAGAACCTCCTTAAAGTAAAGAACAAGAAAAGAACATATTATTGCAAAGAGATATCTTATCTACAATTGTGCGTTGTTGAGCAAAAGGTACTCCGTGTACTGTAATTCTGCAAACTAATGACTTTTCGTTTGAATATGCTTTGATCTTTGGATTGGTCTGTTCTCAGGAATTGACCTCTGCCGGGAGATGAAGTTGAGCACACAACTTGGACTGCTTCATGTGTGTCCATGTTATGCATCTTAAAGTTATGGCAACATTAAATATGGAAGTAGAAACCATAACAGTTTAATACTTTCTTCGGCTTAAGAATATTGACCCTCAACATTTCGAGGCCAAGCCATCCAAATGCAATATGTCAATATACTACATTTGTTGTGGTTGACTCCGATACTTGTTACAATGTGTAATTGTGCATTAAAAAAATAAGCTGTCGGTCAATCATACCACTTTTGTGTGTCTTTGCGAGAGATGAATCCAGTGATTAAGAGGCAGCAAAGTGCTTCAGACAAAAGCTCCACTGTTATTTTTCCAAATTGAGACTGAACACTTGCTTCGAGACAGTAACTAACACTTGTAACAGCACACATCATATCATCAATACTTGAGTCCTTTATGCATAGACACTTGCTCACCAATGGCCCGCCCAAAATAACGAAATGTCAATTGTAAGAATAATAATAATAATAATAACTGAAAATAATACATTTTAGTTGTAATGGGTTTGAAACATGTTGAGCCTTTTGAATGGAGAATTTTTATAGTTGGGTTTCCAGAGTAGTTTCTGATGTTTTTTCATGTTGAGCTAATTAGGGGTTTAGAAAGTAGTACACCTGGCATCATGTTTTCTTCCGTGTGGTGTAATCATTGGACAGGACACAACCCTAACGGTGCGTCAATGGCTGACTAATCTAATCTTTACTGGATACAAGATATGATGACTTTAGCCAGTTAAAAAAGTGATCATTCTTCAAGTGTGATCGGCTTCCTATGATTCAGTTGATCAAGACCTGGACCACTTGGATCTGATGGAAAAGTTTTCAACAAATGAGAGTTAAAGCTTGTAACCACAAAAGGAATCCGTTTCTTCTGATCTACAAATGGCGTTTTCAGACTAAAATGATTTTTTTGCGGATGCAGTCTTCAAGTTTGGCATCTGAAATGTGAAACACAGACTGAAGACTTCTGTTGATTTCAATTTCGACGTTTGGATTGTATTTTTTATTTTTTTTAAACTTATTATTCATCTTTATTGTTTGGATACAGCAGGAAAACAAGGTAATTGCTGTTTGTTCTCATGGTCTTTGCTTAAAAAGTATGAACAATTATTACTTAAGGATAACTATAGAAGTAATGCTCTGCTCTCTTTATGTGCATAATTGTAGTCATGGCGCAGAGGAAAGAAGCAGTCCACAGAGTCCACAGGGAGATCATGGATGAAAGTGTTGTCGAGAAATTGGCCATGTTGCCAACAAAGATATCAATGTGCGACAGGGTCAAAAATTCAATAAGGTAAACTTCATTCATCACTAATTGAATTTAGGCACACAACGTATATTTTTCATGTGATTTGGGCCACAAGCAACACAATGGTTCCTATTCACATTCTCCCAATTAAGATTGCTGAAGATTGGGATTATAATGTTATGAATTTAAAATATTGTTATACAATTTGTGTATTATTGAAATATTTCATTTATTGAATGAATGTTGTTTATACCTTTTTTTTTACTTTGTTTATCTTTATAGTCATGGGTGAAATTGTGTTTATGCTACATGGTCAAGTTCAGAATGGGTGAATAGGACTGCTAATCAAATTCCATATTTCTATCCACTTGATGTTGTTATTCCAAGTTAATATCAGTTTGATGGAAATTAAAAAAAAAATCAAGTTTTCAAATTGAGCTGAAAATATTTACATTTGGGAATAACTGCATTGTGTATGAGTCAAAGTATTCAGAAAATAAGCAAATATGTTCTTTAGTTCAAGCTTATTTCCATTTATTCTTTTGCTTAAAAAAGTACAAATGTGTGTTTTCTTAGAGTACTAAGGAAATAAAATATTCAATAAATATTCACATTTCAGGTGCTAAAAAGATTTGTTTCTTTTTCATTTAAATCCATACAGCTATTCATTTCATATTGTAGTTATCCTGTGTTCCCATTGTGTTTCATTATTTAATAATTTGGCCACGATAGGGAAGAGGACTAAGAGAAGTATATGTGGGAGGATGACCAGTTGCTCATAAAAGTGGCCTCACAACCCGCCCCACATTTTACCATAGTTTGTTGTCATTTTTTCTGGGTATTTTCCTCCCACATCACAAAAACATACCAGTGGGTTGGATGAACACTCCGTATTGTGCATAGGTGTGTGTGAACGTGGATGGCATTTTTCCCATAGCTCCAGCACCCAAACAACTCCCATGAGGATAAGGGTTATGGGAGATGAAAATTAGAACCTGACCAAAGTCTCTTGTTTTGATAAGGAGTATGAAATATGAGTCTTAGAAACTGACCAAAGTCCCTTACTATCTACTCTTATAGTACTACTGTAATGAATACTATATATCTGGTGAAAAGTGGAAGTGCGGTGATATCTGAATTTTTAAATCTGGATTTTAAGCACTGTGCCAATGGATTCCATTGCTTGAAGTCTAAATGAAAACAAATGTCTTGTTTGTCTCCAGGTCCAATCTCCAACCCAAGCGCATTTGTCCCAGAGTGAGGAGCTCCCTACTGGGGAGTATCCCTGTTCTGTCGTGGTTGCCTCGATACTCCATCAAAGAAAATGCATTGGGTGACGTCATCTCTGGACTCAGTGTGGGCATCATGCAGTTGCCCCAAGGTGCAATTTGCATAAACTGTGCATTTTATATTCACTGCAGATAGTTTTCTGCTTTTTGGACTTGTAAAACTTGAACTATTCAAAGTGTAATATTGTTGGTTCTTTGGTTGGATTGTTTACAATCAATTAATATGCTGATTATATTTTGGTGCCCTAAAGGTATGGCCTATGCCTTGCTGGCAGCAGTTCCTCCAGTTTTTGGCCTTTACTCCTCCTTTTACCCCGTCCTCATCTATTTCATCTTCGGCACATCCAAGCACATCTCGATAGGTTTGTTATTGTCACTCACAACATATATTCAAGGACAAATAGTTGAACAAAGCCACATTCATTTGTGCAAATGAATAATCATTTTCTCTCCAAACCAGGTAGTGAGATGATTCTTACAGTAATCTGCCAAATCATATTTCAGATTTTGTCATAATTGTTGACAAACTATTTTCCCCTGATGTTTGGAATATGCTGTATTTGGGTTATGAGTTGTACCGTCCTCCCCCTCTAGGAACATTTGCAGTAATTAGTGTGATGCTCGGTGGGGTGACAGAGCGATTAGCCCCAGATTCTGACTTCATGAGATGGGACAATGTTACCAACTCCACTGTATTGGATGTCTTTGAGCGAGATGCACAACGAACCAGAGTGGCTACCGCTGTTACTTGTGTAGCAGGATTATTTCAGGTATGTTATTAGTTTCTATATGTCCATTTGTAACAAGGACAGGCTCTCCATTTTCATATGCATTTGTTGTTGTAGATCCTACTCGGACTTGTCCATTTTGGATTTGTGGTGACCTATCTGTCGGAGCCTCTTGTCAGAGGGTACACAACAGGTGCTGCAATCCACGTTATCGTATCCCAGCTGAAATACACATTTGGAATTAATCCTTTGAGATACAGCGGACCCCTCTCATTAATTTATGTACGTAACGTTTCTGTTACTATTAGGATTTTTCCTCAATTGCTTACTGTTCAATGTGATTGAGATCAGAGGAATGCCAAGCCATTATTTTATTTCTTCTAACCATATGCTATGGGTCCACAGTCCATAATCCAGCTGTGCTCTGAGGTGTTGCCCAGTGATGGTGGTGTTTACCACCAAAAAGATGACTCCCTGCTCATTGTACTAACATTCATAAACGTGACTGTAGTTTTTTGTGAGAATGCGAAAGTTATAAATCAGTTGTTACTGGCTTTCCTGTTGCAACATCCTCTAGAGTATACTGTAAGTCATCTCTCTTTTATGATCTTATTGCAGACGCTCTTGGAGATATGTTATCTAATTCCACAAACCAACGTCGGGGCTCTGGTGGTCAGCATTGTTGCCATTATTTGCCTCATCCTCGCCAAGGAGCTCAATTCATACCTAAGTAAAAGAATACCTGTCCCAATACCTGTGGAGTTGCTTGGTGTGAGTATAAAACTTCTTAGATTGCCTCATTGACACAGATATGGGCTCAATGGGTTAACGTGGGTTAACAATCAAAACACCTTTACTTCAGATTACCATAGCTACTCTGGTCTCCTGGCAAGTGAATTTAGAGGGGAAATATGGAGTGGATGTAGTTGGAGAAATTCCATCAGGGTGAGAAAACAATGTTTTCATCAGTGTGAGCATTTTTTAAGCGCTGTGTCTTTTATTTAATAGCCTCCAGCTTCCTGTTTTCCCGGACACCTCGCTCTTTGCCCAGGTGATTGGGGATGCATTCGCCCTGTCTGTGGTTGGGTACGGTATTGCCATTTCACTAGGAAGGATCTTTGCACTGAAATATGGGTACAAGGTGGACAGTAACCAGGTAGAATACAAGCATAAAAACCAGAATGTTGAAATGGTCATCTTGTAAAGACTCTCCCTTCTATGATTAAGGAATTGATGGCCCTGGGGTTCTGTAACGTAATAGGGGCAATGTTCCAGTGTATCGCCGTAAGCTGCTCAATGTCCCGTTCTATGGTTCAGGAGAGTACAGGAGGAAAGACTCAGGTGGGCAGATTTTTTTTCTGAACTTTTTTTTTAACCTTTGACCATTATCCTATTTTCATTTTCCAAATTTGTTGTTTTATGTTATTTAGGTACCTATTTTATGCATAAACAGATAGATCACAGTGCATTTGTAGCGCTGAAACAATTAAATACCAGTTCAATCCTAGGATTACTATCCTGTTTAGTTTTTGGTTTCATAAAAGCAGTAGAAAGGCATATTATGTGTCTCTTATATTCAGGTTGCTGGGGCGCTATCAGCAATTGTAATTCTTTTCATCACCCTTTGGGTTGGAGCTCTGTTTGAAGACCTTCCAAAGGTGCGTGCATTTGTATGTAACACAGATGTGACCAAGCTAAGACACACTAGTGTATTTCTGCAGGTGCTCTTGTAAATAATAGCTGCACAATGTTTAGGAGTATATTTTGATGTAGGGAAACATGTGCATGACATCCACTGGTATAATACACTATTTATGCAACCCTAATTCAAATGAAGTTGGGACATTGTGTTATCATACATCTATAACTTGAGAGCTTTTTAACATACTAGATGATTAATCAAAAATGTGAAAGTGCAGGGGGCACTCAACATAACGTGACTCATACACAAACAAGCCTGTCACATTGTGTTTTTACAGAGCAAATCATATTTGAACTTGAACTGCATGCAGGTATGAATCAGCATGCTCCAACATGTTACTCACTTTGTTTTGCAGAGACAAAAGCAATAACTTATGTAAGGCTTTTGTTTTGTTTGCGAACTTTTATATTAAATATCTTGTCTTTGCAGTTTAGTCAATTAAATATTTGTTCAATAGGATTTGAAAATATTTTGTTTTCATATGTAGCACATAGTAGTTCCAAATTCATTTGAATTGGGTTTTGAATTTAGAACATTCATCATGTTTTGGGGTTATTTCACATAGGCAATGCTGGCTGCCATCATCTATGTGAATCTCCATGGAATGGTGAAGCAATTTATGGACATTCCTGCACTGTGGAGGAGCAACAAAATAGACATGGTAAGTCAAGCTACAGTCAAAGCTGATGGGTCATAACTGTTTGAGATGTTGATGATCTCAAAGAATGATCAGCCCTTATTTAGTCAAAGCTAACTCTGATTAACAGCCTATTATGACGCCGTGCAAATCCCAAACGTCTAATCTTTTTTTTTTCCGTTCAATCTTGTTCAGTGAGATAATTGTTGGCAGTAAACTTCCAGTTAACAAAAATACATTGGATTGGATAACTTTATTCATCCCGTATTCGGGAAATTTCATTGTGACAGTAGCAAGAAAAGGCATAGTTATACGTTAGACAGTACAGTCAAAGGCCGCAGAACAACAAAGCAAAAAGCACAAAGTACAAAGCAAATCAAAGTCAATGGGATCATTAAGAATCACCAAATCATTAAGACAGAAAAGCAGCAAAAACACAAAACGGGCTACGAGTTTCGGTAGCAAAAACGGATAGACTCAAAAAGATGTAAAGTTGGGATTGCTGTTTCCCTTCGCAGGTGGAATTAAAAATCTGAACTCTATTTCTTTGCTGATATTATACAAGCTTGGCAAGTTTTCATTGTAAAATAATGCAACAAACCACTCATATTGAATTAGCGCATGTGTCAAACCTCAGTTTTTTTTGACAGAATAGTGGTAAATTTGTTGATGGGGAAAATCCTCATCTTTAAACTACACAATTGTATTGTATTGTTTTTCTTCTAGGTCATATGGATCACCACTTTTCTCCTCACCGTGCTGCTGAACCCTGACCTCGGACTTGCTGCCTCCATTGGATTCTCAATGCTTACTGTCATCTTCAGGACACAGCTGTAAGGAGTATACAGTCAATCAGAATAATGATTCATTATTTCAACTCAAATTCCCTTTTGATATACTATTGTATCTGCAGACCCAAGTACTCCAAATTGGGGCAGATTCCCAACACGGAAATATACAGGCCGTTGGAGGACTACATTCAGGTAATACAAAGTAATTTTGTCTACTTAGTAAATAAAGTTTCAACATCCCCGGTGTATATTTTACGGTATTTTTTATCAAGTTTCTTCAGAACTCTCCAGTCAACAAGCTAGCTCACTTGTGTTTCCCAACTGACTGTGGCATTCTTAATTATTATATAGTTGTCAATGGTCTGTTGAATGCATTCGTTGGTATATGTAAGCAAATAACAATGTGTCTCATTTTTCCAATGTATTATCCAAATAGAATGCGATGGAGGAAAAATCATATTTCACTCAAATTGCAAATACTAATATACCACATTTATAGAGCAAGTCCATGTCATATTGTGACAGATCCATTTGCTATATAGTCACTCTGGCAGATGTAGTTACTTTCCGGGGAAAGGCTAATCGCTCGACTGATTTCAGGTGAGAGAAGTACCAGGTATTTTGATCTTTCGATCGTCAGCCACGCTTTACTTTGCCAACGCTGAGATGTATCAAGAAGCACTTGGAAAGAAGGTGAACACGCATGCATACATTTAAGGTCATCAAATCACTTTTAAGACATGGTAAAAATGTATGGACTCAGTGTCTTCTTCATTCATTTGCCGTAATTTGATGGACCTGTGTTCAGGAAGTAGATTGAGAGAGGCCTGAATGGAAATGGGACAAAATGTCTCATCAGTAACTCCTAGGCCATAAATTATTTATTATCTTTTCCTATTACAAAGGCCACAGCAAGATGAAACAAGTCATACAAGTGTTTTATTATAATGATTTGAGTTGCATTTTTGTATTTTTAACATTCAATACATTGGAATTATGTAGCTATGCTTAAATGTCTTGAAAAATTTCAGACAAATTAATTGTCATTAACTGGCTATTTCAGTTTGGCTTTGACATAACCAAAATCCTGTCAGCAAAGAAGAAACTTGAAGCCAAAAGAAAGAAGTATGAAAAACAACAGGCCAAGAATGCTGCAAGAAACAAAGTTACGGACACGGTAAGAATAGAAGGCAAATTTTGCTGCCAAACTGTGTTACTTCATCTCGCTCACATATTAAGCCAGATTCACAATATTTTCTTGAATATCAATATTAACCCAGAGCCCTTGAGTGAATATTTTTTCTCGTGGCAGCTCATAGAGTGAAACATTTCCTTGCTTTTGCTTCCATTTCTGTACGCAGGCTATAGCCACCATTGAGATGGATTCTGAGCCTAATCCCTTAATGCCGAGGGCCATCATCCTCGACCTCAGCTCTGTCAACTTCTTAGATACTGTGGGAGTCAAGACTTTGCGTGGTGTAAGGAAAAAACATGCACACTGGGAAATGGACCCAATCCAATCCAGTTCGAGCGCATACTTTAACAAGATTTTAATGAGCCCATGTCGACACTGTTGCTAAGCGTAAGAGCAATATCCACCAAGGCCTGTAAACAGTCCATCAGTGCGTAAATGTAAAACATGTTGTTAAGGGGATTAATTATTATTGATTTATTTGGTAGACTGATGAAGCAATGCCACATTTTGACATTTTCTCTTTGATGCTTTTCAGATTGTTAAAGATTATGGAGAAATTGGTGTAGAGGTGATGCTTGCGTCATGTCAAAGTAAGTTTCCAGGCACTATTAAGAATCATAAAAGCCAACCAACCTGTGAAGGGCCTCATTAAATGTACATGATAGCGTTTCCCTTTCCTCTCATCTTCTCGCTTCTTTCTTGTACCATTCCTGTGTTTCTCTTTCTTTAGATGGCATCATAGATAATCTGCATACAGGCGGTTTCTTCAATGACAAAGTGAAAATGACTCGTCTCTTTGCCACCATCCATGACGCTGTGCTTTCCTGTCAGTTGGACGAAGGGCAAGTCAATGAGGTAATGTAAAATAATAATAAGAATAAGAATAAGAATAAAAAACTGCAGACACTGAAATATTTCAAAGACAAAAAAACAGAAGGCAGCAAAAAAAATAATTATAACAAAAAGACAAAGATGGCAACATACAATAATTGTTACTTGAGCTGGTTTGCATCCAACAGAGCCCATTTGTCTTACAGGAGATCACTGCAACATATTTCTGAGTGCTGTACACGGATCTAAAGGTAGACCGATTTACAGGATGAAATTACAGAGGAGAAAAATAAGGTCACATTTTTGATTTGTGTACAGTATGCACTAACATGCCACGTTGGAATCGATCGTACACTATTGAATTCGAAACACTTGATAATAATCCTGCAATGTGACCCCTGGTAGAGCTTTGAATTGACAATTTCCTTGTCCATGTAGTGTTTGAAATAAAACATTCCAGGATTCAAATCAAATAAGAAATGACAACATTGTCAAGTCCTTGTCAAATAAAGTTAGTTTTTAAATATCTGTCACATTTGTGTTCAGAACGGGCAACCATTGGGACATGATATTGCATGTACAGTACAGGCCAATGGTTTGGACACACCTCATTCATTCAATGTCACACAAATGATGGTACCAACGCTGTTGACAAAGCAGCTCAGTTATGAAAAATTGATCAAAGTGACTGATTTTCCTGTGCCGGGTCACAAATGAGTAAGGAAGATAAGATAAAACTCCACAAATTAAACAGCAAACAAACATTTTGTTTCCACAGTTACAATATAAAGCCAATATTGTAGCCAATTTCCTGATTCATTAAACTTTGTTTCCACTAAAAGTGATATAAGTGGAAAATCCAACAGTTACAAAATAAAGCCAATATCGTAGCCAATTTCCTGATTTATTAAACAAGCTATCCCTTTTTAAATTGTTGTTAACGGATTTAATGTACAATGTCTCTTGAGAAAGGTTTTACTAGTATTTCACTTTAAATTACTATAACACATAATTGTGTGTATGTCTAATCTCAACTACAAATGAAGTTGATTAAATTAAGAAATTTCTCCTAATAAACACTTTTCATACAAAATATCAAATATGAAGTTTTGCATTTCATTAATGATTCATTATTTCAAGAAAAAATTGGATTCTAATTAGAAAATCAAAAATGCCTTTTTTAAACATCCATAGCGTTTTTACATTATATGATTCTAATCAAGTTGGAGACATTTGTGAGGAGAAACAACTTTTTGTGACCAAAGTAATTCCAATTACAAAATGGCAACTTGTAAATTCGGTGTTAAAAGTTAAGGTCATAAACTGATGACGTCACACTGCCCAGTGATGTCGCCACCTCAAACCCATGTGGTGATGCCACACCCTGTGTATCTACAGCTCCCATGACACAATGACTGTCATCATCGGGTAAGGGCTCAGAAAGACGCTTTTGAATGTTGACACTTCTCAGATCTCCTCACAAGAGTTGAATTAGAGTGACACGTTTAAACCAAAATTAAAACATGTCTGAACGAAGCAAATCTCTTATTTTTATAAATGGATTCCAATAATTCTTCGCCCTATCACAGTAATAGTCGGATAGAATGTTCCTCCAGTTCAGTCATACTGACAGAATGTGATATTGATGAAGTTTCCCTTCAGTATGAACAGCAATGGGGTAAGTAGTTGGTGTGATTGCTGGTACTAATGAGATGGGGGACTATTAATAACTTGATGTAAATCAAGCCTCAAATGTAGGAAAATATATACTATACATTGATCCCTCACTTATTTTTGTCAATGGATCTGCTTTGAACAGAAAAAATAGATGTTGCTGATTTTTTTGGCAAATCTGACAGTAGGGTAAATATATTGTTAATATACTTTTTGAGAAGGAACGGTGGGATAATATGGTTAGCACGTACGTTTCAGAGGTCTGAAATCAAAGGTTCAAACCCACGTACGTTCTTTCCTTTTTGTGTGGAGTTTGTATGTTCTCCCTCTGCCTGTGTGGGTTCTCTCCGGGTACTCTCCTTTACTTCCACATTTCAAAAACATACATGGTAGCACTGTTCCCTCTAAGCTGCGCGCGTGCGCAATTGCGCACTACTCTCGTCTTCTCTGCGCAGCAGAAATCCTATGGCGCGCAGTAAAAAAAAAAAAAAACAGATTTTTTTTTTTTTTTTTTTTTTTTTTTTTTTTTTTTTTTTTTTTTTTTTTTTTTACCCCTTTCTTCATGATGGGCTCGGTTCTAATGTCCAAAGAGCTCCAGTATTTGTATTTAATCATTAAACGCTGTTTTCGGCTGGATTTGACCGAATTTGAGAGCATTTTGAGCCGTTTGGCGAATGGACGTATATAGACGTTTTTTTGCCTCCATCGCGATATCATCACGACATTTTACCAAGGAATTCACTTCCCTGGGCTCGGTTCTAATGTCCAAAGAGCTCCAGTATTTGTATTTAATCATTAAATGCTGTTTTAGGATGGATTTGACCCGATTGCTGTCATTTTACGGCTCGGTTCTGCTACATCTGCCCGCCCAAGAGTGCTTATTCCCGGGCTGCCATTGATGGTAGACTAACATTGATTTTTACTATAATTTGGACAACACCGGCGGCGGGCCGGATTAAAAATCCTAACGGGCCGTATATGGCCCGCGGGCCGAGGTTGAAAAACTTGTACACACACGATCCGGGGGCGGGGCGAGCGCGCGAATCCCGTTTCGGCGAAACCTCCGTTCGGCCGAATGAACGTTCGGCGGAACGTCCATTCGGCGACCTGCCCGTCTGTCAAACGTCCGTCGGCGAAACGTCTTTAGGCGAATCATCCGAGTACCGATGATGTCGCTCACACTGGTACTCAGTGCGCTCAGGGAGGTTGACTTTCTGCTCAGACCAACAAAAAATTAGAGGGAACATTGCATGGTAGGCTGGTTGAACACTATATTGTCCCTAGCTATGAGTGTGAGTGTGAATGGTTGTCCAAAAACACATGGTAGGCTGGTTGAACACTATATTGTCCCTAGCTATGAGTGTGAGTGTGAATGGTTGTTCATCTCATTGTACCCTATGATTGACTGGCAACCAATTCAGGGTGTCTCCCACCTGCTGCCCACAGTTGGCTGGGATAGGCTCCAGCACCCCCCACAACCCTTGTGAGGATAAGCGGTTCAGAAAATGAATGAATGAATAAAATATTAAGTGCAGCCTGGTGGAAGAGTGGTTAGCACCGTTCACAGTTCTTAGAAAATTAATCAATGAATATAGATTCTTTTTGAGGGGGGGGGGGGGGGGACAAAATTTTCAAAGGCATAAGCAGTCAACCAAATAATGAAATAATAATATTTTGTTATTGTTCATGTCTTCTGGTAGAATTGTACACAGAGGAGTGTCCTTCAATCTCTGTGTCAAGCTCTTCTAGTTTATCAGTAATATGGAATAGAAGAAGACAAAAACTAGAAGGAGTAAAAGTGCCAAGCCAAGATGAAGAAATCCCTGAGTCCCATTCCAGACCAGACACACCACCTCGTGAAGAGACACCAGTGGATGAAACAGAGGGTAAATATGGTCCTCAGGATTTACCTGAATCACCAACATCCAATATAGAAGGCATTTCTGAAAATGTGTCACCAATTCACACATGGGAAGATGAGGCTGGTCCATCTTACCTATTCACATCAGTGAAAAAAACAGTGAAAGTAAATGGACCACAGTCTCAACATGTGTTTCACACTGAAAATGTATTTGAACTGGCATCTCAACAACATGGAAATATTCAAATGTCTGATTTTGAGGATGCATCTGAACTTGAAAACAGCGGATCAGACACAGAATGTGAATCAGTTACAGATTCAAATGGCACAACAATTCAGGATGGAGATGATCCTCTACAGGAAGAGACGTTTGTATCAACTGAAGAGAAGACATCTGATCAAGTGCTACTACCACCTAAAAGAACCATTCACTATTATAAAAAGAATGTGTTCAATCTCAAATTACCACAACACCAACAGGACCTTGCTCATCTTTCCACGGTAGCAACAACAAAAATGGAGACTACGGAATCTGGACCAGGACCACCAATAATACATGAAGAGATTACTGTGATTGATACAAAGGATGTTTTCGCTCCACTAACAGAACCACTTGATATATTTTTAGAACAGACTATTGATTTTGAGATAGTAGATATCACAGAAGAAGAGCAGTCACAGCAAAGAGAAACTACTGATTCTAAGGAGGAAGACACAAGAACACCAATTCAATCACCACACGAAGATGACAGCGTTGACTCGGTTACAGAATACTTGACCACGAAAGTGCCATCACCACAAAAAGTGACCACTGACCTTGATGCAGCAGACAAAGCTGGGATAGCACCTTTAGCACAAGGCGAGTCACTTGACTTTAATACAGAAGGCATCACCGAGCCAACGTTCTCACGACCAAAAACATGCGTAGATATTAGACCAATTCAATCAACACAAGATGATATTGACTATGGTACTGAAGACATGACCAAGTACGTGCCATCACAACAAATAGAAACCATCGAGTCTGAAATAGAAGAAATTATTGAATCAATTCAATCACCACAAAAAGAAGACATTCACTATGATGATGAAGAAATCACAGAAGCAGAGTCATCACCACAAACACAAAGAATTCACCCTGAAATTGAATATATAACTGAGGAATTACATTCGCCACAAACATTTCAGCCTGAAATTGAATATATAACTGAGGAATTACATTTGCCACAAACACAAACATTTCAGCCTGAAATTGAAGATATAACTGAGGAATTACATTCGCCCAAAAAATATACTCTTGACTTTGATACAGAAGACATAGGGAAACCCTCTCAAATATCCCCAAAATACATTGATTTAGATGCAGAAGACATAGCTGGACAAGCATCACAACCACAAACACAGTCCAATGAGCTCAAAGATGAATCACAACGAAATCCTTTACCACAAGAACAGACCAGTGGCTTTTATTTTGAAGGCACATCTGAAGCAGTTCTTTTAATACCTGAAGAAACCATTGACTCTGAACCCAATTATCAACCTCAAAAAGAGACCATTAATACAGAAGACATTATTGAACTATTGATATCACCACAAAAAGAAACCACCGATTCTAAAACTAAAGATCTATCTGGAACAATTTTATCCCCCCCAGAATATGATTTTGACAATGATAATAAAATAATGTCTGAATCTGAGTCATTGCCACAAGGAATTGAGGACATTATTGAACAAGTTCAACTACCACAAATAGAACCTACAGATTTTGAGAGAGAAGACCTCACTGATCCAGTGTGTTCACAACAAAGCGAAAACTATGATTCTGAAATAGAAGATATATGTGGACCAATCCAATCGCTACACACAGAGAATATAGATGGTGATATAGAGGAAATCACCAAATATGTGTCATCACCAACTTTAAAGAACAATGAATCTGAAGTTGAAGCTATAACTGGAGCTATTTGGTCTCCCCAAAAACACAGCATTGACTTTGATACAGAAAATATTACTACACAGGTTCAAATACCACAAATGGAAACTACTGAATTTATTTCAGAAGATAGAACTAGACCAGTGCCGTTACAACAAAAAGACACAAATGATTTAGATACCGAAGACATAGCTGGGAAAGTGCCTTTACAAGAATTGAGTCCTGCACCTGACGAAGAAGAAATACCTGAACAAATTCTTTTTCCACAAGAAGAGACCAATGGCTTTGATATCAAAGACATCACTGACATTGGTCCATTTCCTTTGTCAGAGGAAGAAATTATAGACTTTGATACAAAAGACGGTCCTCCACCAGCATTACCAGATACGTTTGGACTAGTTTCCCCATCAGAAGACCAAACTGAAGACATCGCTGAACCAGTGCCACCACCAAAAGGAGAACCCATTCGCTCTAAAATTGAAGGTACTAGATGTGAACAGATTCAATCATTACAAAATAAGAACATTGACGACAATAACGAGGAAATCACTGAAGCTGTGTCAGTTGAACAAATGGAAACCGCTGAGCCTGAAATGGAACCTATATCTGTAGGAGTTTGTTCACCACAAAAGTACACTCATGACAGTGATACAGAAAACATTATGCAACTAGGTCACTTACAGCAAAAAGAAAGTCCAGAGTCCCAAAAATATGGCAGCACTACCACACTGCTGTTGCCACATAAGGAGACCAATGTTTTAGAAGATGTCACAAGAAAAGTACCATTGTCAAAGAAAACAATCGCATTACCTGAAACAGAAGACATGTTTACAATTCTTCAGCCACTGCAAAGCGAGGCCATTGACTTTGATTCAAAAAAAATCTCTGAGCCATTGTTATTACCACAAAGAGAAACCTCTGACTCGAAAATAGATGTACTTGAACAACTTCAATCAACAGGGAAGGAGCACATTGACCATACCATTGAAGAAATAATTGAATCTGCGTCATCACCGCCAATGAAAGTCAAGGAGTCTGATAAGGATATCATAATTGCAGCGATTAATTTGCCACAAATAGAAACCATAGAAGACATTGCTAAAAAAGTGCCATCACCGAGAGAGAGCTTTTGTTTTGAAGGCATATTCGGACCAGTTTTATCAACTGAAAAAAAGACTGACTCAGGACCACTTCATATAACCCAGGAAGTTGCCTTTGTCTCTGAAAGTGAAAAAATTACAGAAACTATATCACCTCCAAGAATTAACATTGAATCTAAAGTTGAAGATACGCCCGGACCAATTCAATCGTTACAAAAAGAGGATATTGACTATGATAACGAGAAACTCAAATTACCAAGCAAGTATACATTTGACTTTGATACAGAAGACATTACCCAACCAGATCATTCACCACAAATAGAAACCAATGATTTTAAAAAAGATGACAGAAATGCACCTACACTTTATCAACAAAAAGATAATACTGCCCCTGATGCAGAATATACGACCCAAAAGGTTTATAAACCCCAAGTTGAGGCCATTGATGTCAATACAGAATATTTCACAGAATATTCTAAAATTAAAAGTGTAATTGGACCAATTCACTCAACACAAAAAGAAGACGTTAACTATGATGAAAAAGAAAATAGAGGAATTGTGTCATCACCACAAGCAGACATCATTGAGCCTGATGCACATGACATATCCGGGCTCATTTCTTTATCACATTTAGAAACTAATAATTCTAACATGGAAGACAGAATTCAAACTCCAGCTTCACCACAGAGGAACAGCATTAATTCTGATACAAAAGATAATGGAAAATCTATACCAGCACAAAATGAGAGTAATGATCCTGGGGAAGAATACATATTTGGACAAGTTTCAAAGCCTCAGGGTGAAGCTGATGATTTTGAGACTGAAGTTGCCACAGAAACGGGGTCATCTCCACAAACTCCAACCAATGATTCTGAAATAGAAGACATAAATGAACCAATTCAATTAACACTAAAAGAACAAATTCCTTGCGGTGAAGACGAAATCCTAGAAGTTGTGTCATCGCCACAAACCACTGAGCCTGAAATTCACAAAATGATTGAGGGATTACAATCACCACTAAATTTCGCAGAAACTGTGTTATCTCCACAAAGAGAAATCACAAATTCTAAAATTGAAGATATAGCTGGACCAATACAATCACCACAAAAACAGTACATTGATGATGAAGAAGAAATTACAGAATTTGTACTATTGCCACAAACAGAAATGATTGACCTTGATGCAGAGGACATATCTGAACTAGTGCCTTTACAGCAAATAGAAATCCCTGATTTGAGAATAGAAGACAGAGTTAATGCTGTTTTATCACCACAAAAGGGGACCATTAATTCTGATGAAGAAGACATATTTGGACAAAATAAATCACAACGGAAAGAGAGCACTGCCTCCAATGAAGGCTTGTCTGAACATGCTCCTAAACCACGAGATGAGATCATGGATTTTGAGACAAACGATCTGACAGAAATGGTTTCATTTGCACAAATAGAAACCACTGATTCTCCAATGGAAGACAGGACTATGCTTGTTTTATCACCACAAATGGAGGCCATTGAATCTGAAGACATAGTTAGAAAGTTTAAATCACCACAGACAGAGACCACTGCGCCTAATATACAAGACCTATCTGGACTTGTTTTTAAGTCACAAGATGAGAAAGGTGTCATAGAAATAGTTTCATTTGCAGAAAGAGAAACTATGAATTCTCAAATAGCAGATATACCTGGACTAATTCAATCACCAAAAAAAGAAGATGCTTATTATGATGAAGATATCACAAAATCTCTGTCATCGCCACAAACAGAGAGCATTGAGCCTGATGTAGAAAACGTATCTGGGCTACTTACCTTAGCACAAATAGAACCTACTGATCCGACAAGTGAAGACATAATTATACCGGTGGCATCACTTCAAAAAGAGACTGCTGTGACTGATATTGAAGACCTATGTGGACAGGTTCCCAAGCTACAAACTGATGGCAATGAGTTTTATGCCCAAGATACCATGAAACCAGGGTCATCACCACAAGGAGAAACCACTGATTCTAAAACACAGGTTTGTTCACCACCAAAAGAGAATATTGACTGTGGTGAAGAAGAAATTGCAGAAAATGCATCATCACCGAAAACCGAGAACGCTGGGCCTGGTAGGGATGACATTTGTGGACCATTTCCTTTTCAACAAATAGAATCTTCTGATTCTACAAGTGAAAAAAGAATTATACCTGTTTTATCACAAAATGAGACCATAGATTATCATACAAAAGATATTAACGTGCCTGATGAAGGATCTGTAGCTGCACAATTTTCTAAGACACCAGATGAGGCCAGGGATTACGAGATAGAAGGTGTCACAGAAATTGTGTCACCTCCACAAAGACAAACTGCTGATTTTCAACTGGACACCAAAATCACTGATGCAGAAAATGTGGTGGGAAAAGGGGTATCACCACAAAAAGAAAGCCCTGCAGATGATAAAGACATATCTGGACAATTTTGTAAGCCACAAGATGAGGCCAGTGATTTTGAGATAGGTGTCACAGAATTGATTTCATCTTCACAGGGAGAAACTGCTGATTCTCAAATGAAGGTTAAAATCAGTGATTCTGATACAGAAGGTGTGGTTGGAGAAGTTAGATCACCACAAAAACAAAGCACTGCTCATGATGAAGACATATTTGGACAATTTTCTCAGCAACAAGATGAGGACAGTGATTTTAGGATAGCAAGCGTCACAGAAAGGGTCCCATCTCCAGACAGAGAATCTGATGGTGCTCAAATGGAGGTCAAAATCAGTGATTCTGATACAGAAATTGTGGTTGGAAAAGTAATCTCACCTGAAAAAGAAAGCCCTGTACATAATGAAGATGTTTCTGGACAATTTTCTAAGGCACAAATTGAGGCTAGTGATTTTGAGATAGAAGATGTCAAAGAAATTGTGTCATATCCGCAGAGAGAAACTGCTAATTCTCAAACGGAGGTCAAAATCAGTAATTCTGATACAGAAATTGTAGTTGGAAAAGTAATATCACCACTAAACGAAAGCCCTGCAGATGATGAAGACCTATCTGGACAATTTTGTAAGCCACAAGATGAGGCCAGTGATTTTGAGATAGGTATCACAGAATTGATGTCATCTTCACAGGGAGAAACTGCTGATTCTCAAATGAAGGTGGAAATCAGTGATTCTGATAAAGAAGGTGCAGTTGGAGAAGTTAGATCACCACAAAAACAAAGCACTGCTCATGATGAGGACATATTTGGACAATTTTCTCAGCAACAAGATGAGGGCAGTGATTTTAGGATAGCAAGCGTCACAGAAAGGGTCCCATCTCAGGACAGAGAATCTGATAGTGCTCAAATGGAGGTCAAAATCAGTGATTCTGATACAGAAATTGTGGTTGGAAAAGTAATCTCACCTGAAAAAGATGTAGAAGACATATCTGGACAATTTTCTAAGCCACAAAATGAGGCTAGTGATTTCGAGATAGATGTCACAGAAATGTTGTCATATCCGCAGAGAGAAACTGCTAATTCTCAAACGGAGGTCAAAATCAATGATTCTGATTCAGAAATTGTGGCTGGAAAAGTAATATCACCACAAAAACAAAGCCCTGTACATAATGAAGATGTTCCTGGACAATTTTCCAAGCCACAAATTGAGGCTAGTGATTTTGAGATAGAAGATGTCACAGAAATGGTTTCATATCCACAGAGAGAAACTGCAAATTCTCAAACGGAGGTCAAAATCAGTGATTCTGATACAGAAATTGTGGTTGGAAAGGTGATATCACCTGAAAAAGAAAGCCCTGTACATAATGAAGAAGATGTTTCTGGACAATTTACTAAGCCACAAATTGAGGCTAGTGATTTTGAGATGGAAGATGTCACAGAAATGGTGTCAAATCCGCAGAGAGAAACTGCTGATTCTCAAATGGATGTCAAAATCAGTGATTCTGATGCAGAAATTGTGGTTGGAAAAGTAATATCACCACAAAAAGAAAGCCCTGTATATAATGAAGAGGATGTTTCTGGACAATTTACTAAGCCACAAATTGAGGCTAGTGATTTCGAGATAGAAGATGTCACAGAAATGGTGTCATATCCGCAGAGAGAAAGTGCTAATTCTCAAACGGAGGTCAAAATCAGTGATTCTGATACAGAAATTGTGGTCGGAAAAGTAATATCACCACAAAAAGAAAGCCCTGTACATAATGAAGATGTTTCTGGACAATTTACTAAGCAACAAATTGAGGCTAGTGATTTTGAGATGGAAGATGTCACAGAAATGGTGTCAAATCCGCAGAGAGAAACTGCTGATTCTCAAATGGACGTCAAAATCAGTGATTCTGATGCAGAAGTTCTGGTTGGAAAAGTAATATCACCACAAAAAGAAAGCACTGCACATGATGAAGAAGACATATCTGGACAATTTTCTAAGCCACAAATTGAGGCTAGTGATTTCGAGATAGATGTCCCAGAAATGGTGTCATATCCGCAGAGAGAAACTGCTAATTCTCAAACGGAGGTCAAAATCAGTGATTCTGATACAGAAATTGTAGTTGGAAAAGTAATATCACCACAAAAAGAAAGACCTGCAGATGATGAAGACATATCTGGACCATTTTGTAAGCCACAAGATGAGGCCAGTGATTTTGAGATAGGTGTCACAGAATTGATTTCATCTTCACAGGGAGAAACTGCTAATTCTCAACTGAAGGTCAAAATCAGTGATTCTCATACAGAAGGTGTGGTTGGAGAAGTTAGATCACCACAAAAACAAAGCGCTGCTCATGATGAAGAGATATTTAGACAATTTTCTCAGCAACAAGATGAGGACAGTGATTTTAGGATAGCAAGCATCACAGAAAGGGTCCCATCTCCAGACAGAGAATCTGATGGTGCTCAAATGGAGGTCAAAATCAGTGATTCTCATACAGAAAATGTAGTTGGGAGAGTGATATCACCTGAAAAAGAAAGCACTGCACATGATGAAGAAGACATATCTGGACAATTTTCTAAGCCACAAATTGAGGCTAGTGATTTCGAGATAGATGTCCCAGAAATGGTGTCATATCCGCAGAGAGAAACTGCTAATTCTCAAACGGAGGTCAAAATCAGTGATTCTGATACAGAAATTGTAGTTGGAAAAGTAATGTCACCACAAAAAGAAAGCTCTGTACATAATGAAGATGTATCTGGACAATTTTCTAAGGAAAAAGAAGAGGCCCAGGATTACGAAATAGAAGGTGTCATAGAAATGGTGTCATTTCCACAAAGAGAAATTGCTGATTCTCAAATGGAGGACAAATTCAGTGATTCTGATACAGAAAACGTGGTTGGAAAACTGGTATCACCACAAAAAGAAAGCACTGCAGATGATGAAGAAAATATATCTGGACATTTTTTTAAGCCACAAGATGAGGCCAGTGACTTTGAGATAGAAGCTGTCACAGAAATGATGTCATCTCCACAAATAGAAATGGCTGATTCTCTAATAAAGGTCAAAATCAGTGATTCTGATACAGAATGTGTGAATGGAGAAGTTAGATCACCACAAAAACAAAGCGCTGCACATGATGAGGACATGTTTGGACAATTTTCTCAGCCACAAGATGAGAGCAGTAATATAGCAGGTATCACAGAAAGGGTGCCATCTCCACATAGAGAATTTGCTGATTCAAGGGTGATCAAAATCAGTGATTCTGATACAGAAGACGTTGGAAAAGTGGTCTTGCCACAATTAGAACATACTACTGCACATGATGAAGACGTATCTGTACCAGTTTCCAAGTCACCAGGTGACATCAATGATCTTGAGACAGAAAATGATATGGAACCGACGTCATCACTGCAACGAGAAACAGTTGATTCCAAAGTTGAATTTATACTTGAACCAATCCATTCACCAAAAAAAGTGGATACTGACTATGGTAACGAAGAAATCATAGAAACTAAATCATCGCAACAAATACGAAACATTGCGCCTGATGCAGATGACATATCTGAGCTCATTAATTTACCACAATTTGGATCCCCCGAATCTAACCTTGAATGCAGAAACAGACCTGTTTTATTACCACAAAATGAGACCATTAATTTGGATACCGAAGTTGCAGATGGAAAAGTAATATCACCACAAAAGGAGAATTTTGCAGCTGATGAAGACAACTTGTCTGCGTATGTTCCTGAGCCAAATGTTGAGGCCAGTAATTTTGAGACGGAAGTTTCCACAGAAACTGAGTCATCTCCAGCCATTGAGCCTGAAAATGAAAATATAACTGGGGCATTTCAATCGCCACAAATGTATGCTCTTGAATTTGATACAGAAGACATTGCCAAACCAGGATATGTACCACAAATTGAAACCACCGATTCACAAACCAATGAAATAACAACAACACTGATTTCCCCACAAAAGGACAACACTATGACTGATGGAGAGGATATAACTGGACAAGTTGCAAAGTTACAAAATGAGGCCCACAATTTAGATATCAATGTCACAGAAGCTGTGTCATCTCCACAAAAAGAAATCACAAATTCTAAAATTGAAGATCTAGCTGAACCAATACAATCACCACAAAAACAAGACATTCACTATGAAGAAGAAATTACAAAATCCATATTCTCACCACAAACAGAAACCATTGAGCTTGATGATGACATTTCTGGATGTGTTCCTTTACATCAAATAGAAACCACTGATTTGAAAAAGGAAGGAGCGGTTACACCTGTTTTATCGCCGCAAATGGAGACGATTCATTCTGATACAGAAGACATAGTTGGAAAAGTTAGATCACCACAAAAAGGAGGCACTGCGCCTAATGAAGAAGACATATCCGGACAATTTTCTAAGCCACAAGATGAGGTCAAGGATTTTAAGACAGAAGGTGTCGTAGAAATGATGTTATCGACACAAAAAGAAAGTACTGGTTCTCAAATACAAGCTATCCACATAACCAGAACAATACAACCACCACAGAAAGAAGACTATGATGAAGAAGAAGTCACTGAATCTGCGTCATCGCCACAAACAGAAAGCATTGAATTTGGTGAAAACATTTCTGGATGTGTTATTTTACCGCACATAGAAACCAGTGAAGACAGAATTAGACTTGTTTTGTCAACACAAATGGGGATTATTGATTCTGACACAGACAGCATAGTTGAAAAAATGGCATCACCAGAAAAAGAAAGCACCGCGCCTACTGAAGAAAACATATCTGGACAACTTTTTAACCCACAAGACGAGGCCAACGATTTTGAGACAGAAGGAGTCACAGAAACGGTGTCATATACACAAAGACAAATTATGGATTATCAAATAGAAGATACAACTGGTTCAGTTAAATCGCCACAAAAAGAAGATATTCACTCTGATCAAGAAATCACGAAATCTGTGTCATTGCCACAAATTGAAACCCTTGAATCTAAAATTCAAATTCTAACTGGAGGATTACAAATATCACAAGAGTATCCACTTGACATTCATACTGAAGACCTTATCTTACCAGGTCATGTGCAAGAAATAAAAACTAATCTTTCGACAAATATTGAGAGAACTTCACCAATTATTTCAACACAGAAAGATGCTGCTGCGCCTGATGAGGAAGGCATAATTGAACTTGTTCCTGAACGACAACGTGAGACCAATGATATTACTACAAAAGCTGTCACAGAACCAGAACCATTGCCACAAAAAGAGTCACCTTATTCTAAAAATGAAGGTAAAGGACCAATTCAATCACAATGTGATGCCAATGGTATTGCTACAAAAACTATTGAGCCTGAAGTTGAACATATCATTGGAATGTTACAACCGTCAAAAATGTATACTCTTGACTGGGACACAGAAGGCACTACCCAACCAGGTCAGGGACAACAATTAGAAACCACTGATTCTCAAAATCTTCAAAGATCCACACCATTACTTTCACCACAAAAAGAAACTGATGGTTTGTATGAAGATGACATAACTAACGATGTTTCTAAACCACAATATGAGACCAATGATCTTGCTACAGCAGCTGTCACAGCATCAATTTCATCGCCGCCAAGAGTAATTACTGGTTCAGAAATTGATGGTTCAGAAATTGATGCAATGACTGGACCAATTCAATCACCACAACAAGAAGACATTGACTGTGATAAAGAAATCACAGAATTTGTGTCATCACCACAAAAAGAAACCATTGATCCTGATATGAATAACATTTTTGGACGAGTTCCTTCGCCAGATTTAAAAACCACTTATTCCAAAAGGGAAGACAGAGATGAACCTGTGTCACCACTAAAAAAAGATTTCAGTGAAAGTGATACAGAAGACTTGATTCAAAACGTGATCTTACCACAAAAAGAGATCAGTACTCCAGATGATGTATCTGGAACAGTTCCCAAGCCACAAGGTCACATCAATGATCTTGATACAGAAATTCTGACAGAGCCAATGTCATCACCGCAACGAGAAACCATAGTTTCTATAGTTCAAGATATTCCTGAACCAGTTCATCCACCACAAAAAGAGGATACTGACTATATTAACGAGGAAATTACTGAAACTGTGTCATCGTCAGAAACTATTGATCCTGATATGAATAACAGTTTTGGACTAGTTCCTTTACCACATTTAAAAACCACTGATTCTGAAAGGGAAGACAGAGTTAAACCTGTCTCACCACTCAAAAATGAAGGCAGTATTTCTGATACAGAAGACATGATTGGAAAATTGGTCTCACCACAGAAAAAGACCCCTGTAACAGATGATGTATCTGGAACAGTCCCCAAGCCACAAGTTCACAACAGTGATCTTGATACAGAAGTTGTGACAGAACCAATGTTATCACCGCAACGAGAAACCCTAGATTCTAAAGTTGAAGGTATACTTGAACCAATTTTTCCCCCACAAAATGCGGATACTGACTCTGTTAATGAGAAAATCACAGAAACTGTGTCATCACCACATAGAAAAACCATTGAGCCGGATGCAAATGACATATGTGGGCTCGTTCCTTTACCACAATTACAACCCCCTGAATCTAAAAGGGATAATAAAGAGACCACTGGGTTGGATGGAGAAGACATATCTGGACAAATTCCATTGCAACAAGGTGAGGCCGTTGATTTTGATACAGAAGGGGTTGCAGATCTGGTGTCATCACCAAAAAGGGAATTGACAGATTCCAAAAAGAAAGACATAACTGGACCAGTTCAATTACTACAGAAAGAAGATACCGACACAAATAAAGAAATCACAGAATCCGTGTCATCACCACTAACAAAAATAAGTGAGCCAGACATTGAAGTTCCAACTAGAGCATTTCAATCATCACAAATGTATACTCTTGACTTTAATACAGAAGACAGTACACAACCAGGTTATGTACCATCAATAGAAACCACTGATTCTAAATATGATAACAAAACTTCACTGCTTTCACGACAATGTACTGCTACCCCTGATGAAGAAGACATTACTGAAAAAGTTTATAAACAACAATATGAGGTCAATGATACAGAAGCTCTTACACAACCGGTATCACCACCACCAAGAGAAACCACTGATTCAAGAACAGAAGTGATAACTGAACTAATTCAATCACCACAAAAACAAGAAATTCAGTACGATGAAGAAATCATGGAATCTGTGTCATTGCCACAAACAGAAACCATTGAACCTGAAATTGAAGATGTAACTAATGGATTACAATCGCAACAAATGTATACACTTGACCTTGATACAGAAGAAATTACCACACCAGGTCATGTACGAGAAATAGTAACCATAGAAACCACTTTTTTGAAAAATTTTGACAGAATTACACCAACGCTTTCACTAGAAATAGAGACTGGTGCACCTGAAGAAGACATAGCTGAACAATTTCCTGAACGACAACGTGAGGCCAATGTTATTGCTACAGAAGCTGTCACAGAAGCAGAACCATTGGCACAAAAAGAAACGACTGATTCTAAAATTGAAGACATAAATGGACCATTTCAATCAAGGTTTGAGGGCAGCGATGTTGCTACAGAAAACATTGCACCAGAAATTGAACATATCACTGGAAGATTGCAAATGGCAAACATGTATACTCTTGACTTTGATACTGAATACATTTCACAACCAGGTGAAGGACAACAATTGCAAACCACTGATTCTGAAAATGTTCACAGAACAGCATTATTGCTCTCACCACAAAAAGATACCACTCTTTCTTATAAAGATAACTTAACTGAAAAAGTTCCTAAACCACAATATGAAGCCAATGGTATTGCTACAGAAGCTGTGGCAGCACCAGTCTCATCACCACCAAGAGAAATCACTTATTCAAAAATTGAAGCTATAACTGGACCAATTCAATCAACACAACAAAAAGATATTAAAGAAATGACAGAATTTATGTCATCACCATTAACAGAAACCATTTATCCTCATACAGATGAGATATCAGAACTAGTTCCTTTCCCACACATAAAAACTGCTGATTCTGAAGTGGAAGGCAGAATAAGACCCATTTCACCACTAAAGAAGGAATTTAGTGGAAAACTGACATCCCCACTAAAAGAGTCCACTGCCTCTGATGAAGAAGACATATCTGGACAAGTTCCTAAGCAGCAAGGTGAGGCTACTGATATTGATAAATCTATTTCATCACCACAAACCGAAACCATTATGCCTGAAATTGAAGATAAAACTGGGGGATCACAATCACCACAAAGAAATACTCTTGAATTTGATACAGAAGACATTAGCCAAACAGGTCCTGTACCACAAATACTAACCACAGATTTGAAAGAAAATGACAGAACACCATCACTGATTTCCCCACAAAAAGAGGTTATAACTGGAAAAGTGGAAAAGTCACAGAGTGAGGCCAATGATTTACGTATAAATTTCATAAAAACTGTATCTCCACAAAAAGAAGGAACTTTTTCTCAAATTGAAGATAAAACTGGACTAAAACAATCACCACAAAAAGAGGTCACTGACTATGATGAAGAAAATATTGAATTTGTAGCATTGCCGCAAACAGAAATCATTGAGCCTGGTACGGATGACAGTTTCAAACTACTTATTTTACAAAATAAAGAAACATCTGTTTCTCAAATGGAAGACAAACTTGGTGCTGTTTCATCACCAGAAAAAGAGACCCTGGATACTGTTGCAGAAGACATAGTTGCAAAAGTGTTGCCACCAGAAAATGAGGCGATTGACTATAAAAAAGAAGAAATCACAGAATTTGTGCCCTTTCCTTTACTACAAGCAGTAACCACAGAAGCAAAAATGGAAAACAAAATTAGACCCGTGCTAGCAAGAGAAATGGAAGACCTTAATTCCGATATAAAAGACATGGTTGGAAAAGTGACCTCTCCACAAGAAGAGACGACTGTGCCAGATAAAGACATGTCTGGTCAAGTTTCTAAACAGCAAGCTACAGATGTTTACACAACAACAGAATTGGTGTTATCACCACAAATAGAAACTGCCTGTTTCAATATTGAAGGTATAACTCAACCAATTCAATCACCACAACAAGACATTGACTATGATGAAGCAGAAATTAGAGAATTTGTGATATCATCACAAAGAGAAATCATTGATTCTGAAATGGATGAGATATTTGGAGCAGTTCCTTTACTACAATTGAAGACCAGTGATTCCATAGTAGTAGCAGAAGCAGAAGACAGAATTAGACCCCTACTCTCTCCACTAAAAAAGGAAGCTAGTGGTTGTGATACAGAAGACATGGTTGGAAAGGTGACAACAGCACCAAAAGAGATAATTGCACCTGATGAAGAAGATGCATCTGGACCATTTGCAAAGCCACCAAATGATGTTGAGGATTTTGATCAAGAAAATATCATGGGATCATCATCACCACAACAAGAAATCACTGATTCCAAAGTTGAAGATATACTTGAACTAATTCCTTCACCACAAAAAGAGGATGTTGACTACGTTAAAGAAGAAATGGAAACCTTGTCATCACCACAAATAGAAACCATTGAATTTGTTACAGAAGATGATACAGAATTGGTGCCATCCCCACAAAGAAAAACCTCTCATTCTAAAACTGAATCTTTAAGTGGACCAATTCAATCACCACAGCAAAAAGACACTGACATCGATGAAGAAATCACAGCATTTGTGTCATCACCATCGATAGAAACTATTGATCCTGATATGGATGAAATATCTGGACAAGTTCCTTTACGACAATTAAAAACCACTGATTCTGAAGACAGAATTGTGCCGATACTAATAAGCAAAATCAGTGATTGTGAAAGAGAAGAGATGTTTGGAAAAGTGATATCACCACAAAAAGAGAGCACTGTGACTGATGAAGAAGGCCTATCTGGACATTTTCCCAAGCCACAAGGTGGCATCAATGATTTTGATCGAGATGAGGTCACAGAATCTGTGTCATCATCACAAAGAAAAACTGCTGATTCAAAAATTATAGATATACTCGCATACATGCAACCACCACAAAAAGACACTATTGACTATGGGAAAGAGGAAATCACTCAAACACTATCATTACCACAAAAGAAAACCTCTGAAATTGATGTAAACGACGTAACAGACGTAGTTCAACCACCACAAGGACAAACCACCGAAATTGATGTTATTAGTGGGCCAAATCAATTGCCACAAATAGAGAATTTTGAATCTGATATTGACTATACACCTGGAAAAGTCCCATCACCAGTAAAAGATACCATTGCCTTAGATGCCCAGTATTCATCTGGACAAATTATTTTCCCACAAGTTGAAACTATTGGTTTGGGTTGTCTAGACTTCACTGAAACAGAAGCGCTACAGAAAACTATTGGTTCAAAAATTGAAGATAACACTCTACCAAGTCCTTCCCCTCAAAAGGAAAGCATTGACTATGAGAAAGAAGAAAGTACTGACTATCTTTCATCACCAATGTTAACCGTTGAGCATGAAGTAGAATACAAAAATGGAGCAATTCAACTGTCACAAGAATATACTTTTGGCACCGAAGATATAGCTCAACAAGTTCAAATCACACAAAGCAAATCAGCTGATTCTCTCATCACAGATAGGACAGGAAAAGTTCCTTCATCACCAAAGGAAGTCACTGATTCAGAAATAGAAGACATCACTGCAATTGTGCTATCACCACATAAACAAATATGTGGGCCCATTCCTGTATCGCAAGATGAAATCGTCGACTTTGTTTCTGAAGATGTATCACCACAAAGAGAACCCATTGATTCTGAAATGGAATATATAACTGGGTCAAATCAGTCACCACAAGAGGACATTGAGTTTGGTATAGAAGACATAAGTGAACCACAGCCATTACCACTAAAAATATCTAGTGATTTAAAAACTGAACGAATGACTCAATTACCCCAAAAAGAGGACAATGACTACAATAAAGAAAATAAAGAATCAGTTGTACCACAAAAAGAAATAATTAGACATGAAGTGGAAGACAAAACTGGATTCTTTCAATTGCCACAATATTATTCTTATGATAATGAACACATTAGTGAAACAATTCAAATCCCTCATATAGAAACCACTGATTCTCAAATTGAAAACATAACTGGACAGATTTCTTCTAAAAAAAGAGAGACCATTGTTTCAGATCCAGATTCAGAAAACATAACTGTAATTGTGCAACCACCAGAAAAAGAGACCACTGCACCGGAAGGAGAAGAATTATCTCCTTTACCACCAGATGAGAACATTGAAGTTATTACAGAAGTATCTGAACCAGTGATATCACCACAAGAAGAAACCACCAATTCTAAGATTAAAAATGTAACTTGGCCAATTCATCCATCACAAAAGGAGGAAATCTATTATTCATTGCCACAAATGGAAACCACTGAGCCTGGAATGGAAGTCAGAAGTGAAGAGTTCACGTTTACTCAAGAATATGTTCTTGACTTTGATGCAGAGGAGATCACTGATAAACTGGAAGCACCTCAAAAACAAACCACTGATTCTAAAATGAAAGACATGACTCCACAAGTGACTTCACCACAGCAGGAAACCATTGATTCAGAAGACAAATTGGTGCTCTTACCGCAAAAAGAGATTCCTGCACTTGAAACTGAAGAAATATGTGGGCTGTTTTCTTTTACTGAAGATGAGATCATTGACTTAATTTCAGAAGACATGTCTCAACCATCACAATCACCACAAAGAGAAACGACTGATTCTAATGTAGAAGATGTGACTGTGCCAATTCAATCGCCAGAAAAAGAGAACATTGATTATGATATAGCAGCAATCACTGATCCTGCAGGATCACCACAAATGGGACCCATTGAGCTTTCATCAGATGCAGACGTTACATCTGGACCAATAGTTTTGCCCTCAGGTGAGACTAGTGACTTTGTTATAGAAGACATCATTGAAGCGGCACCATCACAAATTAGAGAAGCTACTGATTCGAAGTATGAAGATAAAACACAACCAAATCTATCTATCCAAAAAAATGAAACTGCCAATGATATAGAAGAACTAACTAAATTAACCTCATCACTAATGGGCTTCAAGCCTGAAAAGGAAGACAAAACTGTAGCAATTCAACTGCCTCAAATACATTTTTTTGACAAAGAAATTTGTGAACCAGATCAATTACTACAAAGAGAAACTAATGACTCTAAAAACAGAGCTAAGATTAGAAAACTGACTTCCCCACAAAAAGAGACCAGTAATTCAGATCTTGAAGACATAGCTGGAATTATGTGGTCCCCTCAAAAAGAGAACACTACAATTCAAGCAGAAGAAATATGTGGACTAGTTCCTCTGACACAGGATGAGGCAATTGACTCTGGTCATGGGCTATCACCACAAAGAGAAACAACTGATTATAAAGTTATAAGTATTACTGGGCAAATTCAATCACCACAAAAAAGGGATGTTGAATATGATTTCAAAGAAATCGCCAAATCTTTGTCATCACCACAAATAGAAGACACTGAACCTGGAATGGAAGATACAATTGAAGAAATGTCATTCCCCCAAGAAAATTATTTTTACTATGAAACAGAATTTAGTGAAGTTTTGCAATCACCAGAAGGACAAATCACTGATTTTAAAATTAAAGAGACCACTGAAGCAATCAAATTGCCACAAAAAGAGAACACTGACCTTGTCCGAGGAGTGGCTGAAGAAGCACTATCACAAGAAAAAAAGACTACTGCTTCAGATGCAGAAAATGTATCTGTACAAGTTCTATTACCACAACCTGAACCCATTGATTTGGGTTTAGAAGACATCAGTGAACCAGCACCATCACAACTTAAAGAAATCAAACCTGAAATGGAAGCAAAAACTGAATCAATTCAATTGAATAAAGAAAATACATTTGACACAGAAGATATTTATGGACCAGATAAATTACCGCAAATCAAAACCACTGATTCTAAAATCGATGATCGGATTGGACAATTGCCTACACCACAAAAAGCGAATTTTAATTCCGATTCTAAGGAAAGAATTGGAATTGTATGGTCAAGTGAAAAAGAGACTGCTTCGATTGAAACTGAAGACTTTCTTTTCGGAGCAGTATCTGAAGATGTGCTTTCACCACAAAGAGAAACAACTAATTCTAAGATTCAAGATACATCTGTGCGAGTTCATTCATCAAATGAAGAGAACATTTATTATAATTTAGAAGGAATCGCTGGGTCTGGGTTATCACCCCAAATGGAAAACATTCGGCCTGGAATAAAAGGTAAAATTGAAGGAATTCTGTCCCCTAAAGAATTTGACTTTTTCTTAAATGAAGATATCACTGAAGCAGTTGCATCGCTACAAATACAAAACACTGAGGACATTGAGTCTGATTTAGAAGCAATTGCCAAAAGTCTCTCATCACCAAAAATGGAAACCACTGAGCATGATATGAAATGGCAAAATCAAGAACATGCCTTTGAATTTGAAAGAGAAGAGAGAAAAGTTTTGTTATCTCCAGAAAAACAAACCACTCATTCTGTGCCTAATGAAGACAGATCTGGATTTGTTCCTTTTCCACAAAAAAAGTCCAATGCCTTTAATATGGAAGACATATTCGGGCCTATTTCACTTTCAGAAGAAGAGACCAGTGATTTTGAAATAGAGGAAATAATAGAATCTAGATTATCACCATGCCAAGAACCATCACTGTCTGACATTGAGTGCAAGGCTGGATCAGTTTTATTGCCACAGAAAAGTATGCTTCATGGGGTTGTGAATGAAAGACAGTCAAATGAACGAATCTTATTTGGATCAGTGCATTCTTCTGGCAAAATGGACACAGAAGATTTATTCGGATTCAGAGAGGTAATTGTATCTGATGATACAGACCTGTTTGAAACTAGGCTGGAGCACAAAAAAAGCTCTGTTTTAGATGGAGTGTCTGCTAAGGAACTCTCTACACTACTGCCCCCAGAACATGGAGGGATTGATAAACCAGAATTTGAGAAGGAATTTACATGTGTACCGTCATCACTTGTAGAGACATCTTTGTTTCATGCAGTATCCTTATCAGGACCAGAGGACACACTGTCACAATTTCCAACGAAAGACTGTAACGTCTCTGACACAAAGTACCTGTCAAAATCAGGGACAAATGTAGAAGAAAAATGTGCACCTATTGAATTTCGACTCAAGGGAATTGTCACACAAATGGAGGACTCTTCTGGGTCTTTGGCAGTAAAAAATGCTGAGGTGTACAATAACTTGGATGTATATGGTCTGGTTCCACATGCACAAGAATATATGAGTGATTCTGACCCTAAAGACATTTCGGTATCAGGGTTGTCACCGCCCAAGACTGTATCTAACATTGCAGAGCCTGATTCACTATCAGGAATTATTAAAGAGAGCAAGAGCTCTCTAGATAAGTTATTTGAGCCACTATCTTCTGATAAAGAGGTTCGATTTAGTCATTTTACATTTTCACCAAATGAAACATATGAGCCAGAGACAGAGGACCAACATTTGCATCCACAACAAGAAGGAGAGACTGTAATCTATAGCGACAACTGTTCTGATATGTCATCAGATTTTGATCGTGAATCAGGACAAGGACGATCAATATACAAAGCTATCTGTGACTCTGATTCTGATGATTCTGCTAGTCCTGTGCCATTCCGATCACAGAATATGGTTAAAACATCTGATACTGGTTATGAAATGTCATCACTGTCATCCAAAGGGAATTTTTCTGAACGTGCTCAATCATCATTTCAAGAAACATCTGATGGAGAGGACTTATTTAGCCCACCACCACATAGAGCTAGCCCTATATTACATATACCACGACCAGCAACAAAGCCTCCACGTGAAGAGAGGCATAGGAAAAGGCGAGCCTTCAGTCTCAGAATCCCAGATCAAAAGGAAATAAAACTATCTCTAAAGTCTGCTATGCCAGGTATTGAATCATTACAAAGCAAACATCATCCAATACTAAAACCCTTACGTTCAAGCGATGAACTGCCAAATGCAGAAAACAAGGAGCCTCTTACTGCTGAACAGCCACGCCAAGTGAAAATCTCCCAGACAGAAAAACATCTAGGGGGTAAAACGACAAAAAATGTCAGTACATCATCCAGTGACCAATTTTATCATCAGTCAAAGAAGTATCAGGGTAGGAAAAAAAATGAGCCATGTGCCGAAGTTGAAATGAAGCATTCTTCCAGGCCCAAAGGAAGTGAAGCTTATAAAGAGTTTAGCAGTAAGAAGACTTTTAATCAATCCAAAGCAAAAGCAAATACACTTGGTCTATCATCATCTAGCACAGTGATCTCACCATATGAAAAGACCTCTGTGTCTCGTATAAACCAATCAGAGCGTCTGCAAGAAAAAACAACACGGCACGCATTGCTGATACCTAATCAAAAAAGGGCACACATTTCTCCATATGCTGTAAGCTCAGTTACAGCTAAGTTCCCTAAGGTCCGCAAAGCACCTGTGCAGGCACCAAAATCAGGGGATGATTTTACGTTCATAGAAAATAAAAGGAAAGAAAAGTCTGAGTCTAAAATCGACCAACCACACAGGCCAGTTCCACCACCACCAAAAGATAATACTACAGTGGATGGAACACGACCAGGAAAAACACACCCCACAAATCAGGAGAGAAAAAAAACAACGAGGCCCTCATTTACAATCAGAGTTCCCGATCCGCAGCAGACTGTTGTCCCACCAGTTCTGGGCAATGTTGATGTCTCTGGTGAGCTTATAAAGGAACAACATTCAGAACCCTCCCCAGTTTTGGATAACACATCACAAAAACAGATCAAAGAAAAAAAAACACAGTCGAAAAGTTTAAACTTTCCACCGATTAGTGATTCCTATCAAAAAAAGCCGACTAGTGTTGACAGCCGCTGTTCAGATACCAAAATAACAGAGGAAAAGCCAGTGTTGGCAGTCCGTTCATTGTCTCCATACAGAAGCAAGCTAGCAACTCCCGTTTCTCCAACAGTTGAGAGCAGAAGTCTGAAAATTAAAAAAAGTGATTTGGAACGTGAACCTGAGATCCCAGTTTCAAACAGTCTTGGACAAGAACCGAATGTTAGTCAAGACTCACCTAAAGTCAGTACGTTAACTACTCTGGCAGATAAACAAAAGGAACCAGGATCTAAATTTGATAAACGGCTTCAGTACAGACCCAAGGGAGGAATGATTGTTGATAGAGAACTTGAACCTCTTCGACCTAAAACTGATTCAAGACGAAATAGAGTAAGTAGTAGAACTGCATTATGGGCTACGTACAGGCCAAGGACAGAGCCAAGTGCTCGTCAAGACTTCACTCAGACGAGATCCAAGTCACAGCCAACTATGGAATCAATACAAAAAGGGCTAGGGCTCAGATCGATTCAAAGTGCACCTGATAAGTTTGGACAAGAAAGCAGGTTTGACCCATTAAGATTTAAATCAGAATACAGAAGTTTGTTAAGGAAGCAAAACGCACCAATATCAGCAATACAGCCATATAGAAGGAGAGAAGATATGCTTTTTGATAATACAATTCCTCTGAGAAACGAGGCAGTCTCCTGGAGAAGCAGGACCACCACTTCAGGGACAACCTCACTTGCCACATCCAATGGGAATGCCAAGATGCCAGAGTATAAAAAAACCCTACAAATGGTAAACGTGTCTCTTGCCACCTCAAAGGTCATGTGTTCTGAGTGTGGATATGGTGCCTCTTTGTTTCAAAGCAGGCAAAACATGATCATTGGATATCAAGTGCAGGTTCCTAGACCACCAAAATGCGGGGAGACTGCTTTCTCGTCACTGAAAAAGATTGCAACTTACCCGTCTCAAAAACTAATGACATGTAAATTAGGTTTGGTTCAGACTGATGCATTCACGCAACTCAAGTACACTACTGCAAGACACACTGTTTAATGGCATTTTTTTTTAGATAAATTGTAAGATAGCAAAAAGGCAATCTACAAACCCCTGATGGTAAATTTAAATTCATTTTGACTGGACCAATATACTCTTATTTAATTTATTTATTTTTGTGTATATGTATATATACTGTTGCTATGCAACGAAGCCCTTTTACACAACGTGTAGTACAAAATATGTACATGTTTAAACATTTTTTATGAATAAAGTACTATTTCTTATTAATATCAACAATATCATCTTGCAATGTCTCGGGTTAGTCGATCCTTGGTAATTCTAAATTCTTTTTTTTAATGAACATCTTAAATTTGCACCCTGAATCATTCTGCTACATTGACCTTTTTAATTTTTAGTCTAGTGCTACTTTTTTCCTGCCAGGTCTTGTCTGCCCTACTGGTTTTCTGCCCTTTGCCGCAATACTAGTCAATTCAAACACTACTGTATTCGGTTCTCTTTTTATTTTTTTTCTAGCTTACCAAAAATCAGAAATGGAGATTGAGAAATTAATATAAAGTTTCTTAAACCAGGTTTATGTACCTTTATTTTATGGCTATAATGACAACAGGTTGGTAAATACTTCTGCTAAACTTCTAAATTTATCACAAAATTTCTGGAATGTGGTCGTCAATGTTATGACAGGAATGTTTGGTACCAAAATACCTTTGTGTGCGTTGAGGGTGGGAGGCACAGACTATTACAATTAGCTCGGTCGCGTAATGTGCTTGGACCCAAATGCAGGGAAGCAGGCAATGGACAAGTGGAATGGACTGCTCTCACAAAACTTTAATTATTTAAGGCAGGAGTCTTTAGAAAATAACAAGGACTTAGGTATCAAATAACAAAGTCAAACCTGACGTGAAAGACAGGGGTAACGAGGAACTTGGCCTGGAAACGTGGCATGCTACAAACAAAGCAGAGGATCCGACAAAGACTAACAAACACCCAGGGTTTAAATAAACAGACAAGGGCTGATTATCAATCCCGAGCAGCTGGTCACAAGATGAAGGGAAGCCTGGAGGGACACAAGAGGCGAAAAGCAAACACAACATACCTCCACCCAAAAGCCTAACATGACACAGATGACATCCACAACGGGGAAAAAAAAGTCCCTAGGATAATAGCAATTATTTATTATTATTATTATAACTTTCGCATTTCAAGTTGGAGAGTGAGACTGAAAACATGACGGACCAGTATTGGTCCACGATCCGGTGGTTGGGGACCACTGATCAAAAGGATTTTGGAAAATTGCAGCAACCAAATATGAACATTACAATGTTGGCAACTAAGGACAAGAGATAATAATAATAATTTAAAAATCAGTTTGATTAGTGTCATTTCTGTATCTGTACAAAATATTGTTATTTGTTTGTTCCATTCCAAAAGTTGTCAATAAATCCATTTAGAAAAAAAGCAACCAGATGGAGTTAATAAATCTATTTAGAAAAAAAGCAACCAGATGGAGTTAAAAAACATTAAAGACACGTTTTAGGTTCTTGGGGTAGAAATGTCCCACCACAGCAAGGAAAAAAAATCTGACTGTGCGCACGCGCGCGCGACATAGAGCGTTTTTGTTTACGCGTGCATGTGCGCGTGGGCGCGAATACTTTTGGTTGCTTCCTAAACAGACACTCTCTGGCTTCACTGTGCCTCTGGTGAGTGTGAAGAGAAGATCTCCGGGGCTCTGGAACAAAAGAGGCGAAGGTCCGAAAAAAGAAGATTCCACTTCATCGCACTACAGGTCGGTTCTCTTTTTTGTCACATCCTGGCCTTCTTACTACTTGCACCTTTAATTGCGCCTTTCATCTCTGCGCACAGTACAGCAAAGTATTTATCTTAAGTTTCCTCCATTCATCATCAAAGATGATGATGTCATAAAGGCATCAAAACATCCAGCGTCACTCACGGTGCACTTGTTGTGCCGCAATGGTAGTGTGCGCGCATCCCTACGTTGCGATTCGAGCAGCCTGTCATGTCCTGCACGGCGTGTGGAGGTACGTAAGAACGTTTGCGGCCTTGACAACAAACGTCCGGCGTGCAATGTGCACCGTTCTGCCTTTTTTTATGCAGCGTGCACCATGGCATGACGTTGTCGGTAACGAAATCTGCCTTTTTCTTGACAAACATCACAGCGCAGCCCGACGTTGTTGCGATGAAAACGCGTTGGGAATACTGGTGCTCCACGTTGGGGCTGATTGATATAGTAGTTCTTTATGATACAACGTCATGGATAATAAATACACTGGCTTGCATGGTGCCGCACAGCTAAGATGAAATTTGATTCTGTTCTGGGTAGGAATAGCTTCACACAAGCTATTTTTAACCACCACGCTGGTCGCCTCATTGTTGTGGAGCAGTCATTCAGTCATAGGAAGGAATGCACTGGGTGCGAATGGGGCTGAGTTGTAAAAAGATTAATAAAAATAAATTAAAAAAAACAACAACCAAAAACTGGAATCTGCTCTTTCCTTAATCGTTTTTGAACATAGTCTTGTGTGTTTTGGTTATGTATGGATTTTTTCTCTTTTTCTCAATGTGCCTTTTACTCGGATAGACGCAATTCAGAACACTCATTGCCTGCCTTATACAATGAAAGATGTCCAATTCATTTAAATTGGGAGCTACTTAATATGTTGACTACTTATTTATTTAAGACTTATATATTGATTGTTCATTTATTATGTATTATTGTTATTCATTTGTTATTTGTGCACTGCCCTACTTATTGATGTTTGTTGACTACTTATTTATTGATTATTTGTTTGTGGTTGTTATTTGTGCACTTCCTGGTGAAGCTTTAAATCTCATTATAGTACTTGTATTATGATAATGAAACCATTCAATTCAATTCGACTGGCCGTAAATGTTTCAGTGCGATTGGTGTCCATTCCAGTAACTTTTCTTTATCGCTGCCCTCACATTTCAATGTTGGGAGTTCATGAATAAATCTGATTTTTGTTGTTTTTGTCATGTCTGATCTTTTTGGGATGAGCATTGGCACTACCTTTTTCTATAGCATCCCAAAAAGTGTCATACAGGTGTAGAAAACCAACAATAAGATGCAATCAAGTTTGGGGAAAAAAGATTCAAACAAAACTTTGCAAGTTGCAACCCAAAAATAAGAGCAAAATAATGAAACTCGAATAGACAGTCATCTGAAAAGTAAAATTCTTTTTCTGTTGTCGCTGCTCAGATTTTTGCTCTCAATCCCAAACTTTCTCGTTTGCGCCATCTGTCTTTTTGCGTATGAAACAGATTTCACTCTCTTGGTGGCTCTTTTTCATATTTTTGTGTTTACGATTTTTCCACACACCCCTAATGGGTGGGTCGGTTTTATGAGATGTGTATCATTATTGCATCATCAACCATTTTCCCCCAATTGCCTTCTTGAATGCATGTTGTTTTTAACATCAACCTGCCCAAGGGACCAAAGATCGAAATTTGTCTTTGGCTATAATTTATCTTGCATATTTCAACAACAACAAAATCAAACTCAACTCAAGTAGATTTTCTGTGCCCCCTACGCTATATTATGGGTTTACTGTTCTGCTTGGTGCGGTGCTGCCTGTACTTGTCTGTAGATGCCGACATTCTGAATATGTTGCCCAGAATTCTCTGTGTATTGCCTGCCGTTTGGGCTTGTAGTGAATCAGATTCTCTGAATTTTTATCCCTTTTGTCGCGGTTGGTTGGAAACTAGTTCAGGGTGTACACTACTTCCTTGACATGGCTAGCTCGGAGATAGTGGTGTGTGATACTGCATACTTTGCTAGTGATCCGATACCATGTAAATATAGGACACTAGCTGATACCTTTTTTCGTAACTGTTCAGCTGCTTAGAAACAAAGAATAGTAAATCTGAGAATGGTCAAATGCTGAAACATTTTTGATGTGTCACATGAGACCATACCTTTTAATAATTAAGAAAGATGTTTCATTGAATAGTTCAATGGAATTACTTTTCATCATCTTCATCTTCCATCCTCGAAATGGTTGCTGGAGCCTACCTAACCCAACTGTCCTCGGGCGAAAGGCAGACTATGCCCTAGACAGGTCACCAGTCAATCGTAGGGCACACAGAGAGACAGACAACCACTTACGCTGCTACCGAGTGGGAATCGAACCCAGAATGCCCGCAGCAAAGTCAGGCGGAAGAACCACTACATCACTGGGTGGCTCAATTACTTTTCAAGACTTGAAATCTTTTTGTAATGTTCTTCTTATTGACGTTTTTTAAAGGATAGAGTCAGAACAAAATATATAATTAAATAGATTTTTTTCCATTTTTTTTCTCAGAAAATTCTGAAACAGAAAGTGCACATAAACCTCTCAACAAATTCAATAAGTAGTGTTCAGAAACACTTTTTCATTTGGATGAGGAATGTGGTTCCACTATTTCTGAGTGGCTTTTTACAAATCCCACCTTTATTGTTGTCTGGCTTTCGGCTTGAAAATATAGCCACAGGGGATCTTCTACCTCTCTGCCATTCTTCAGTCCGTCTGTGCTGATGAACCTAAGCCGCCTACTTTCCTGGCGTCGTCAAGTGAATACATTCTCACAAGAGGGGCAACTAGATTTTCCTGCTCACAGCGCTCTGTGCTGACACAGGAGCAGCAGCGAGTCCGGTGACTTTTCTGTTTCCTCTTTGTCGAAACCGCAGTCTTGCAAATAATACCGAAACTTGAAGTAAAGCATCAATCTCAGTATGCAGTTTCCGACTTGACATAATATTTTTTGGACAGCTGGATCAATTTGTCCACCACTACTGGAAGATGCTCTAGCACCACTACTACCCTCGAGAGGATAAACACAATGGAAGATGAATGAAAGATTATACCTTTTAATGCATCAATAGCTTTACTGTGCAAAAGCAAGAGTTTCCCACAATAGTCCCCCTTGTTTCTTGTACTTATAATCAGTATCTATTAGAAATTCAGATAGAAAAAAGGACATGACCAGAATAACAGCGCAAAATACTTAAGTGTCAATTGGAGGGGAGCAATTTAGTCCCTATGGCCGACTGGCGACCTTTCTAGGGTGTAGCCTGCCTTCTGCCTGAAGTCAGCTGGGACAGGCTCCAGCAGCTCCACTCGAACATGGGTGCAGAGGAGGAATGAATGTGTTTCCTCAATGTCTATCAAAATATTAAGCCTTTTTTTAAAATAATTGAAGCATTTCTTCCATATTGTTCCTAGTATTATAGATAAATCTGGTGTATAGCTGTAAAAAAAAAAATCTAATCTAGTCGAATCCATTCTATTAAGTTATATTTATAAATACACATTTAATATCACGTGTAACGTGTTTGTTAGTAAAATTGTGTGTGCACCCTCCAAGCAGAAGGGAAAAAGAGCACATATGGTCTTGTGACGTAACAGCCATGTGTGCCGTGCGCGTGCTTTCATGTGTGTATGGGATTAGATGAAGGCTGGCGCTGAGCCTCCGTCTCACGTGATGTCAACAAGACTCTTTTTATTTTTTATTAGCGACAAGTGACAGAGACGTCCGCGGGCAATGAACGCCGTGACCGCCGCGGCTTGCTTGCTCGTGGCCGGCCTCGGCTGCTTCCTGTACGGCCGCGATGTTTTACTGTGGCCGCTCCGTGTCTCCTTGTCAGAGCCGACCTCCATGCCCGAGCCGGGGGCTGCTCCGAGACGGAGCCCGCAAGGACTTCCTTACACGGACCTGGAGCACATCGTCAACGCCGATGGACAGCACCTGTTTTGCCGCTACTGGAAGCCAGTCGGCCAGCCAAGGTCAGTGAGAAAGGATGGGGAGAAATGAGTAACGCTGCATTACTCAGCCGTTACATTACTTTAATGGCTAGTTTGTCTGGAGGGAAGACACTCCTATTTTATTGGTTTTTATTTAATTGATCATTGTTTTTTTCTTTTTCTAACAAGTAGTGCTAATATGCTTTTATTACACCATGCTACACTTGGGGTGGGCAATTTTTTTTGCAAGCGTTCACGAGAAGTTCGCTTTTAGAGCACGATACCCGCAACTGTGTTTCTCAAGGTGTTTGTATTCGTGATGTACCGATCCAATACTGAGTTTTGTTGTTGTGAGTTAAAACAATAGGGTAATGTATCTGATGTTTACTCCACTTTAGAAACTAATGATCTAATGAGTGTGCATTGTGTAGTATTTGTAAACGGAGCATTTCTTGACTTGAATGTGATATATCAATTATTAGTTATTACGGAAGTGCATTGCATTAAGAATTAAAAAAGCCCTGACTGGTTTTCAAATTAATTTATTTTTGGGTTTTTGAATTCATTATTTTTTAAACTCTGTTTTTCAAAATTATTTATTTTCTGCGGTCATATTTTTTTCCCCAATTCCGTTTTTCTTATGAATTGATCTTTTTTACTTGGATTTTTCTGAGTAATTTATCTTCAGGGTTGTTTTTTTGAATTATTTTTTTAAATCTCCATTTTTCTCATTAAATTATTTTGAAGGTTATTTTTTTTAATGTTTTTTTCCTTTTTTGTTTTTCTTTTTTTCCCCCTAAGCATACATTACATTATATTTGCCCAATATTTTGAGCTCCAATTGCAAACCCATAATAGCAATTCTTGGTCCAAAGGCCCACACTTTTTAAGGCAACTATTTGCATCATTTGGCAACCTTTTGCCAGAATGTCCAAAATGCGGAGATAGAGAAGTTGAATGAAGTGATGTAATTGCTGTGCATTCATTCAACAAATATATCCAGTGAGTACAGTCAATGAAACTGTCAATAAGAATTTTGCCAAAGCAAATATAAAGACCCATTTTGGAATTGTCGCTGGTAGCTATTTGAAAGTGATTGCTAGGGGGGTTGTTATGATTCAAGATATACAAACACATATTAATGGACCATCGATCCGGAATCTCTTAATTTCAGTGGCTGTCTGTCCTGCTTAAAATGTCTCATACATATAGACTTAATTATATGACCCAATCTCATTAAAATTATAATTATGCTAATCTTATTTGTACACTGAGAACACTTGCTGCATAGTGACCCCATTTAAGCACAGAAAGAGGCTTACTTGGGCACCCTACTGACCAAATGTTTTTGGCACTAAGCAGAAGTTGGACCATTGTGCATGTTGACTGTAAGTTGCCAACTTTACTCATGCTTCTTTCACATATGTGCCTGTGGCAAAAAAAAACCAGATGTCACACAAATTCATCTGGCATGTAAGTGCATGTAGTGTAACAGCGCAGAAGGCGTGACAAATTTTGAAGGCCCACTAAACATCTGGAATCCAAGATATGAAAGAAGCTTTTTGCACATGAGTTCTCGATCAGTTCGATTCAGTGCAGCAGTGAGACATTAGCACAGCTGATTTCCAAGTGATTAGTGTCTTTGCAAACACTAAAAGCCGCCAGCGAAAAAAGACCGCATGTTTGTAGACATTAGTGTGTTAACTATTTTAAAAATTGCTGCTTTTGGCACTGGACATCAACTACATATTCTCATTTGCAAGCCTGTGGGTAACGTTTTAAAAATAAAACATAAGTACATGGGTTTTTCTTTCTTATTATTACTAACAAAATTGTTCTTTTAGGTTACTAAAGTCATTGTTTTTCTTTAAGCCACTGGCTAGCATTGACAGGGCTAGATGAAAAGAAGTCAATAATTGCTCCCAGCCCTCTCGGTCAAAATTGGTTGGATGATTTGTGCCAAGTTGGTCACTTAAATGTGCATTTATAGCCTGTGGAACAGCTTCCCAGTAATAAAATATTATGCAGATTTAGATAATAAGTCACTGAAGTAACAATACTCAAAGTTTTTCGTCCTCAGCATGGCCCTTGATTATCATAATGACTAGCAGTAAAGTAGTAATGAATTTGTTGATAGTGGCTGTTAGGCATATTTTATATAGCCATTATCTGCTGTTTGATCAGGACCAAACTAAGGGGAAACAACAAGAATGCTAATAAATAGCTTCCTCTAATACCTATGTTCATGAAATCAAACTGTCAGCCTTATTCCAGACCATGCATTTAATGAATAAAAATTACTTGAATACATTTATATGGGAAGAAAAAACACATCGGTCAGTATAAGCCGGGCAATTGATACATAAACCCCCAGTCTTATTGTTTTACAAAAGCACATATGTTGTTCAGTTACAATTCAAACAAAGTATACTCTAGGTAAAACATTGGCCTGTGGCAAAAAACAAACAAATGTCACACAAATTCCATATACAGTGAGTACAGTCAATGAAACTGTTACAATTCAAACAAAGTATACTCTAGGTAAAACATTGGCCTATGTCCAGTGTCAATGGTCTTTTGTGATAATGTCAGCAAACAAGGAAAAGTTGAAGGACGTACAGTACACACTAACATAATTGGTTAACACAAAGCAGGTCTTGTGTATCACACAAGTTTTCATCTCTTTGCAAAAGTTGAGGTTTTTTGTTTTTTGTTTTTTGTTTTTTAAGATCATTTGACTCTTACTCTAAAGCAGGGGTTGGGAACCTTTTTGACGAAGAGAGCCATAAACAATTCATATTTTCTAATGTTATTCCTTGAGAGCCATACTCCGAATTTAAAAGTCAAAATACATGTAAATGAGTGTCTTTTATTTTAGTAATTTCACCACTTTTAAAGTGGAAAAAAAGAATACTTTTGACAGCATTCTTATGCAGTTGCTAATCAATGAGAGTATGCATTCTAGCACAGTATAATGCAAAAAAAGAAGACTAAAGCAGCACTGGACGTAGTATCTCAGTTCTGTCACCAGCGGGTTCCATATTTTAGCTCACAGGTTAGCGAAGAGCCAGATGCACCCATCGAAAGAGCCACATGTGGCTCCCGGGCCATAGGTTCCCTACCCCTGCTCTAAAGTGTGTTGTAGTAAAATGCGGACGTTACGCCTACCATATTCTCATCTCATTTTCTGAACCGCTTTACCCTGACTAGGGTCGTGGGGGGGTGCTGGAGCCAATCCCAGCTGTCTCCGGGCCAGAGGCGGGGGACACCCTGAATTGGTGGCTAGCCGATCGCAGGGCACAAGAAGACGGACAACCACGCACACTCACAACCATACCTAGGAGCAATTTAGAGTGTCCAATCAGCTTACCATGCATGTTTTTGGATTGTGGGAGGAAACCGGAGTACCCGGAGGAAACCCACGCAGGCCCGGGGAGAACATGTAAACTCGACACAGGTGGGCGTGACCTGGATTTGAAACCAGGACCCCAGAGCTGTGAGGCCGGCCGCCTACCATATTATTTTCAAAGATTTATATGACTATGTAGGAGCCTCTCTCTCATAATTACGTTTTCACTTACAAAAAAAGATGCACAATAGTCATACCATTTATTTAAAAAAAAGACTAACACTAACAGGGCTACTACTGCATACGTACGTTTGCATACCCTGAGAATACATAAACATATTCTAAATACATCGGTAAATGAGACTGGGTCAAAGGTTAGCCCCTTCTCAGTGGCCCCTTTCACTAGAATTAGGAAGTGGGTGAAAGGTTTTGGAATAGGAGCAACAATGATTGACAGACCTTCGAACAGATGTCCAACTGAGGCTTTGAACCCGCATGGAGTGCTATCAACAAGTCATACGTGCACATTGAGGTCATAGCACATCAACTGCTTTGAAACTGACATTCATTTTGTGTAAATGGGTCACTGGGTATACATGGTTGTAGTCTCATGGCTCTGGGTTAGACTTGATTCCGTGTTTTTAGTCTTAAATTTTAAGACTGAATACATAAAATAATTTAAAAATAGAGACCTGGGTTGACTCCCTGTGTGCCAAGCAAAAGTCCTGCATAAAGATAAAGATAGTATAAAATTGTTAAAAGTTTGTGGAGACAGACCAACAATATTGATGTGTAAAAATATGTAGGAAATCGCTAACTCTTTGACTCAAAAGATTTTCTGCCTGACAGTGACGGTATTCTTCATGGACATGTGAATGTGGCCCAAAATATAACTACATTAAATTACATCATCAGATTTACATTCCTGTGTTGGATTCATTTGTTTTTTAATGAGCTCTCACCTGAGGTTTAAATGACAGCCCACATGACTCAACTATCTAATTAGCCTTGCATTACCGTTGATGCTTTGCCACTCTACTTAAATGTCATGTGAATAAGTATTGTGCCTTTGATAAACTTGTTAAAATGAACTGCCTAATCTGATTTACTATAACTCAGTGCTATTTGACTCTAAATTGTCCGTGCTCATGGCTGCATGGAATGCCAATGTTTGTGCATCTTATATACACACGTTTTATCATTTGGGAGTCTCGGGGCCATTATTTAATTTTCTTCTTTGGCTCCAGGTTCTGTTTGGTTTATAAAAGTTTGAGTTGCGAGTAAAAGTAAAAGTTCTGAGTTCCCCAAATCATTTTCAGGCAGCCACTTAGTAACACATGAAAGGGATTAGGCTGCATTCAACACTTCTTTGGAGTAGTTTTGCATCAGTGGGGTGTAATATCTGTGTTCTGTCTCTCTTTCTCTTAAGTCTCTCACTCTCTTTTTTTAACTGCTCAGTCTTTTAACTAAGCTTTTTATAGAATATGGAGTTCAGATAACCTATCTGTTGTAGAAGACAAGTGAAGTTCCTTTCCCTTAATGAGACAGCACACGGTGAGAGGAATGGGAAATTTCTTAGGAATTTGACTTCATACACTGGATATAAAAATTACTTCTTCTGTGTTTTTATAATTGTATGTGTATCATACTTTCTTAAATATATAATATTCAAAAACAATAACTTCGCATCCACACTAAATTCACTGGTAATATGTACAGATAAGAAGTGAAAATTGGCAAATAAATGACATATTCTCGAAATTTACCCAAAACTTTGAAATAAGCATGGGTAAATTATTATTTATGGCTTTGTTTCCCCAAAAGATACCGTGAAACCATTTAGTTGAAAAATATTTTTAAAAGTTTAGGGCAAGATGGCAAAAATAGCTTAGAGGTATGTGATGGTTTATTTGGATACTATATTGTTACTACATTAATGATTAAATTGGTTCTTTTTTTCGGACAATATATCGCCTATTAAAATTTGTTATCGCAACAGCCCTACAAGTCTAACAAGGCAAAAAGAAAGGCACATTTAACATTTTGGTTTTTAGTACATTCTATGTTGTAGTCTGCTCACTGTAAATCTGTCTTTACATTCAAACCAGATTAGCCCCGTTAATCTCCAAATGACCCTGAGTTTCTGAGTTCAACTCTATTATGTGAAAACAAAGACTGCTATTCACTCCTACTGTTGCATACAAGCACGCGCATAGTCATACAAACATGAATGCAGAATCTTGTTAGTTCCGAGCCAAAAAGAGCAGCGGATGTCTTATCTTGAGGTGAGGATGAGCAATGAGTGAAGTCACTGTTTGATACATGGCATTTCAGCATTTGTGTTTTGTTTTTGAGTGAAAGAACAGGGACAGTGCAAATTTTTCTCCTCTTTTCATACTTACATACACATACCAGTAAATACGCAGAATACAGAATAGGGGATATATGCAGAAATACATATGAAGAATAGTTATAAGTTGTACTTTTATAGTGTTAGTTAATACATTCAAAATATAGTTTAAAGACCCAACCAGAGGACATCAAACCGATAAACAAGCATCATTTTGTGCCACAATCATAGACTTATGACTTGAAAATGTGTCTGCCCCAAACTGAGCAATGAGGTTATAGAATCTGAACAATGAGCCTTTCACATCAGAATAACACGTGAGGAAGTTCCTCCCTTGCATGTTTCCTCCTTAGCATGTTTGCCCTTGTCTGGAACATCATTTAAGATTCATTTGTCACTTTATTTGTCCTCAGATTCATCAACTCGCCTAAAGTACACTTGGTTTTTATAGCACTTCAAAATCAAATACCGTACAAACACAAAGTAATTCAAAATATAGATGGTGAAAGAAATGTCGCAGTTAATTGTCTACTTTATTTAACTTTGGGTCAATCAACTAAAGGTTTATTACAAAAACAGACTGCACCACAGCAACTACAAACCTTGTCACTCTTTCCCAGGGTCCTGTCAATGTTTTGCAAATCAATATTGTTACACACAAGAACAGTTTTAAGAATTGCCTGTGCTTATACAGTACTTAAATCTCCTTTCCCAGAGCGCTGGTGTTCATTGCCCATGGGGCCGGGGAGCATTGTGGGCCATATGATGAAATTGCACAAAGATTGAAGGAACTGTCCCTGCTGGTCTTTGCACACGACCATGGTGAGCCATTATTCTGTTTGTTCTCACATATATTTACACCCATTACAATATAAAGCTCTTATGTGCTCTAAAATGTGAAGAATTTTATAAAAAGGACAACTCCCTTTCTGCATGACTGATCCACATATTTCTCCATTGTTCATGAGCCAGACTATGCTACTAGTTTTTTCAATCTTTAGTTTTGCTCAATCTTGATGGTAATACAGACAGGGCCACATGCTCCCATCAATATCCATCTTTTACATGAAAAATTCCACAGAAAAATGTAACAAATTCCCACTGACATTTATTTTTTATTCTCTTTTCACTTTCTCATTACTCATAAGTTATTATACACATACATGTTTATTTGTTTATAAACAAACTGGAGGCCAAACCTGTTATACCAGGCAAGAAACAAACACAAAGAAAAAACATTACCCACATGTTCATTAAAGGAAGCTGGAAATAGCTATTCACTATCTGCATCAGCTGGGAAATGCTTATTAATTACAAAATATTGACGGGAGCGTGTGCATTTATTCATTCACACGCCTTAAAACCACACAAGATGAAGGCGCTGTCACACGCACAGAATGTGTGCGTCTCTGGATCAATGGTTGCCACGGCAACCACCGGTGCCTCCCACCTTCTGCTTTGTCGACATCTGCTTACTTAGAATATGCCCATTAAAATGATTATGCTTTCTTATTTATTTTATTAACATATTATGATATATTCCCATCAAGTATCATACCTTTGTAAATCACAAGCAAACTCTTTGCTAATGAATACCTCAACAGATGCCCGGTCCGCTTTCCTTTTTCATTCCCTTTCAAAGCCGCTTATCCTCACGAGGGTTGCGTTGGTGCTAGAGCAGGGATGGGCAAACCGGTTCTCGAGGTCCGCTGTGGGTGCAGGTTTTTGTTCCAACCGATATAGCACAGACAGTTTAACCAATGAGATTTCTGCAGAAAACAAGATTCACCTGACTGCAATCCACTGATTGCACTTGTAGGACAACAGATTGGTGAAAAGTTCATTCAAGTGGAGTCCCACTTCTCCATGGGTTAGAACGAAAACCTGCACCCACTACGGCCCTTTGTGCAATAGTTTGCCCATCCCTGTGCTAGAGTCTATCTTAGATAAGTGTTGCCAACGGCTGACGACTCTGCATTCATTTGTCAATTATTTTCCAAGCAGCCTATCCTCACCAGGGTCATGTGGATGCTGGAGCCTATTCCAGCTGACTTCGGACATGGAGCGGGGGACACACCAATGAGACGGACAACCATTCACACCCAGACTCATACCTATGGGCAATTATAGTGTTCAAACCCTAACCCCTGGGATCGAACCCTCGATCTCAGAACTGTGAGGCCAACCACTCATCTAAATCATTAATTATATATGCCTCACTCCTCAACCTTTCAATTGTCCTTCATTCATTTATTCATTGGATTTTGTTTGTTTGTTTGCCATATCTATACTTTTGAATAGATAAGAAAGATAAAAAATGGGGGATTATGATTTTCACAAAACAACATAAATTGTATTGTTGTTACCCAACACATGCAAATCTTGCATTATGCATGCAATGGCAGATCTCACAGGGTTCCTGAACAGAGTCTGAAATAAGTCTTAATAGCATCTTTAGAATTTAAACTATGAGCCAAACATGTAATATTTTCTATTAAAATTCCTGGATTTGTTCATTTTCCTCCACAGTTGGCCATGGTCAGAGTGAAGGAGACAGAATGAACATAAAGGACTTCCAGATATACATTCGAGACACACTGCAACATATCGACCTGATGACGTCTCGCCACCCCAACCTGCCTGTCTTTATTGTGGGCCATTCAATGGTATGATCTGTATATATAAAATACTTGATGAGAATTTTTTTAAAGTGAAAAACACTATACCGCTGAGTCAATTTTGGACACAAATGGCTTTTTTTCCAGGGTGTTTTATGACACAAGCTTAACTATCAGTACTGTGTTTATGCAAGCTCGATACCTGTCAAGCTCATGTTGTTCATGGTGTATACACTAAAATTTTGATCTATTCCTTTGTTATTCGTGGATGGTTGACAATAAAATTTGGTTACAAACTATGGATACTGTATATACACAACATTCTTCAGAGCAAGATTTTCTTTCTCTGTTGGATTCAATCCCAAAAACTGGTGTTTACTAGATTGTAAGCAATGGGTCTACAAGAAACAATATGTCAATTTTTAATTACTGACCGACTCACTCCGATGGAGTCTTCACAAAAGTCCTATCTAGGAAAAATAATACGTTTCGATTTTAACAAAACACTGCATAATCTGCACCTTTGTGAGACAGTGACAATATAGACAAAGCTTGTTTAAAGCCTACACATGATCCCAGATAATTTACTGAATACATTGAATATACTGCAGCTGAAATGTTGGTTTATTTTTCCAAACTAGAATTACCTTCAAATATAAGTGTGGAAATAAGCATATAACAAAAGTGGAATGTGAAAAGTAGGACAGTGCTAAAAACCTTTTCTTGGCGGTCAAGCAAGAAGCCATCCCTCAATTGCCTAGCCCACTTCAGTAATTGGTGTTACTGATCATTCAGCACACACACCTCTGGCCGGATTGCTTGAGTAATATAACTAAGTTAAATTCAACCTTAAAATTAAAAATAAATAAAGACAAAAATCTATCCATCCATTCTCTGCCTGTCCTGAATTTGGATGAGAGACAGAGTATGTATTTGAATGGATTTGAACCCACGACCAATGAACTGTCAGGCATGTATGCAAGCAAGTCGATAACTGACTGCGACAATAAAAATAAAAGTAATAGTAATGGTTTGAATGTTCCCCATTTGATTTTTAATGGTGTTCAATTACTTCAGCTCCCCAGAAATCAATTGAAAATGACCTGACCTGAAATTTAAAAGTCCTACCAAATAATAAATGTAATGTTTTTACAGACTCTGGGAGTGGCTCTGTCTGTATCCTGTTGCTGTTAGTTTAGGCTGCTGCTGCTCTGTTTGTATGGCTTTCTATTCATTGGGTGCCAAAATGACGCACGAAAGAGGAGGAAATGAAAAACCACCTGTGGATTTGACTGGATGTTTTCAGAGATGCTTCTGATGTGATAACATTCTTTGGTGGCGACTTGGTGTGACCACATTTGATGCTTAGCTTTCTTAGGCATGCTGTTTCCCCCTCAAATTACTGTTAATAAATGTATACTGTTTTAAATTTTCAGTGAATAATGCTGAGCAATTGGGATTTTACTGTACTATGTACAAGAGTAATGCTTGTACCACTACTGATGACAATAATAGCGATATAGCAGCATTGTCAACCATAGCTCCTCATGCAAATAATTACCCCGAGGGAGAAATGGACTGTGTTGATTGGTATGCAAGCAGACCTGTGAGTGTGAGTTTCTTGTGTCTTTAGAACGTTTTGGGGCGGGAACTACTCAGTGGCTCTTTTCAGCAAGTAACCCTGCTAATGGCCAAAGACTGTTGAATATTCACACAAGTGACAAAGAATGCTCACATAAACAAAGTTGGAGCCCATGAGTCTGGAGAAGAGCATGATAGATTCACTCACGCAATCATCACGCTTGGGTGTGTATGCATTTGTTGGTTGACTAGCCTGTTTGCACCATCAGATGATGAACCACACTAGTGTCAAATGCTTGGGCTTATGGTTGTCACATGACTGTCAACGGTCAATGTCTAGGCGTGGGTGCCAAGGTGTGGCCTAGCTCTTTCTTGAGGCTCTCTGTTTATGTTGAGCCAATTGTCTATACAGCAACATTACAAAAAGAAACAGCACGCTGTAAATTCACGCCCACCGAAAAAAGCCTGGTTCTTTTATGGTCTTGTTGGCCTCTGACTAGTTTTCCCAGAGCTCTTCTCATCAGAACCTCTCACTTACTTGCTTCCCACTCCTATTAGAAGACAGACAATCCTCCAGTGGAAGCTCTCAGCAACTCTCCCTCATTGAATCAGCTTCTTTGTTCCATTTTTAATTCCTTTTGTGGTTTGCTCTCACTATCCCCTCAGATTGTTGATTTAGTATTCATTCTAGGCTTCTTTTTAGGAAGTCTCCCTTGTTGAGTTGTATGAATATATGCCAGAAGGTTATTTCAGTCTGTTTGATTCAAAGTAAAATGGGAACCAATGAAAACAACTCGCCATTGAGGAGGATCTGAGCACAGCCGACACCGGGACATAGACGGAACATTGAGTTTTCCCTCTTGCACTAGTACTCTGGGGAAACTACCAAAAACATGCTGGGTTAAACACATAAATTTGCAAATGAAATGCAAACATAACAACACTAAAAGAGTAGCATCATGGTATTTCTCAGCATGTAATTCATGGCCATAGTAAGGAGACATAAGAGGAGATTAAGGGAAGAAAGAAATTGGACTTCAACAATGAAATAGGCTAATGGTAAAAATAATCAAGACAAGGAAAGACCTTCTCTTAGAAGAATGTATACTGTTTAATTTTATGCTTTAACCACCGTATTTTTAAAGGATAGCAACTGAGTCCAGCCACTAATAGCGAAAAATAAAAACACACTTGACAACTTTGACAACCCCCTAAAAATCTTCATAGTTACCTTCATGAAAGCTTAACTGAAAGTAAACCACAGACTAAAATCCCAAAGCACTTCACATTTTTCAAACTTCTATTTATCCTTACAAATAGCTTAAATATTACATTTTGAACAACCAGGCTTATCTTTTTTCTATAAATATTTTTGCCACTGGCTGCCACCAACAAGTTACATGAATATATAAATTCCCCACTGGTGGGAACAGGCAACATAAGTTACATAAATATATAAATTACCCACTGGCGGCACCAAGAAGCAAAAAAAAAAAACATGTATTTACCAGCGGGAATCGGCACTAGTCAGTAAATGAAAATCGAAAACTGGTGGAAATTGGCTTCTTGCCTTGTTGAAAAAAATGCTGTCATTATTTTTCTGACTTTCTTAAACATTACGTGGCATGTACACTGTACACACACTTGTCATTTTAAAATGTGATTTTTAAATAAAGTTTAACTTGACTGAGTAACAGCACACTCAAAAAGCCTGTAGGACTGATAAGAGGGTAGTGAGAAAGAAACTACGTAAACGTATCTCACCCCTTCCCACTTAGAGGCTTAGTGACCTCAGACCTTCCCCACCCTCGTGCTTCCCTCGCCACCCTGTCCACATTGTCTTCCAAGAGGTAATGATACACTCTACTCATCCCCCACAACAATGAATTTTAACTCCGCACCTCCCCCCTACGACAGGCTTCAGTGAAGCCAACCACTTGTCTGTCACCAGTCACTTAAAAAGCAATGGCCAAACTAACATTGGCTCTTATACAGTACCCCCAGGCTATTTCTGCACTATGATGGATATGTTTATACAGAACATTACATACTCAATATTACATTTTTCCATACAGGGAAAAGAAGGGAGCTACATGATGTATTGGCCAAATAATTATATTTTCAAGCATCCTGGTGTGGATTTAGCCCCAGTTACATCCAATGATGATTGCCCCCATGCATTAACTAACAATGTCTGCTCCAACTTTTTCAGCAAACTCCCCGTACAAAGAAAAGAAAGCTAAGTTTTGAATGCTGTTATAATTCTTAATGCTTTTTTCTTTTACATAGGGAGGGGCTATATCCATCCTTACAGCCTGCGAGAGGCCTACTGATTTTACTGGAGTTGTTCTGATTGGTCCAATGGTCCAGATGAACCCTGATTCAGCCACACCATTCAAGGTACATCCTATTCTTTTGTAATCATTTTTCATTTTTCCCTGATATTTTTTATTACCAAACTTGTATTATTCTTCTGCCAGACAAGATCACTTTTTTCTTAATAATGTTAACAAGATCTTTTGGGTCAAATATCAGCAAATATTTCCCTTTCAACTCTGTAAAAGTCTCAGTATTTAATGCGTAAAGAAGTCATTTGTACTTTTGCAGGGAGAATCCTTCAGGGTCAGATTACGGCATAGTATCAGAGGATAAAATAGTTATTTATTCATCCCCGTGGGAGAAATTCACTTGCCACCATAACTGCATGACATTGCAGTAAATCTAAATGATTACCTTTTAAGGTGGTATGAAAGTTCTCCAATTCACCCAACACTTTACAATTTCCAAATATGCCAGTTGTCTCCTGATTTTGGAGTTTCTGACCCAATTTAATATCGGTACTGTACCAAGCACCATATTAAAAGACCTCTCTTCATTGCTGATCAGTGTACTTCTGTTCGTCTTACACTACATTTGACAACCTTCTAACTGGAATAAATTAAGAACGTAAGCACTCAAGTTTAAAAACACATTCTTCCATTCGGTATGCTGTCGACATTCTTCTGGGACTCGTTAGAGTACAATTGAAAATGCATTGAAATGATTATATTTTCTTGAACATTTGCAGGTTTTCCTGGCCAAGGTCTTGAATCACATGCTGCCAAATTTGACTCTGGGCTCCATCGATTCTAAATGGGTCTCAAGGGACAAGAAGCAGGTAAGAGTCATAACAGGTCACAGGATATCAAATGAATTGTCTGGTTCAACAATGAGAGGGAAAGGCGGTGGAAACAACAGACTTTAAAAAGTCCAATGGACAATAATTGCATGCAAGTGTGGTGTGTTTGCGCACATGCGTGATCTCTTGTTAAGATTAAAAAAACAAATGCAATCCTTCTGCCGTTAATGATTCAAAAACAGAGTGCAATCTTTCTGCCCCCTTTCTTCCTAATTAGTTAGATTAGAGCTCAATTAAATTAACTGCTAAGAAGTATCTAAACAATGCTGACTATCAAATGAGCATCCCAAATTTCATGTTGATTTAGAAAATACATGTTGAAATTTGCTCGTGAGGGTCTTTAATACTAAAGGCTGTGTTCTATACAAATGTGGACTCACAGGGGCATCTTACATTGCAGTGGGCCATCAGTTGAGTGGATATATGGGAAATGAGCGAATGTGACAATCGGAGTTGTGTGGAAAGAGTGCATGATTATGTGTGCTTTGCTGTTTAAACCACAATTATTAAGGCTTTTAACCTAGTGACACCTCCCTGATCACACAGTAAATACCAACCACTGTAAAACCAACACGAGCACAAAAAACCCCAAACAAAACCTGTTCCAGAAAAAGTCTGTTACTTTTGTAGTCACAATAAGCCACAAAATACCTACAGTGGGTAAGGAAAGTATTCAGCCTCCTTGACATGTATCACTCTCTGTCCATTTATTTCTCATGAGTGTACACTCGGCACACCATCTGGACAGAAAAAAAAAAACATGTAGAAATGTTTGCAAATTTCTTAAAAAGAAAAACTGAAAAGTCATATGATCACAAATCTTAAGACCCTCTGCTCAGTATTGTGTAGAAGCACCCTTTTGTGTTAGTAGACTGCTAATACCTCAGTGTTGGTTGATCTGTGAGGCTGACACACTACCACTTGTTCACAACGCTGCCGTGAATTGTAACTTTAAAGATTAAAATAGTATAGTATAAATAGATGTAAGTTTTAGGGACAATCCAAAATGTTGTCATAATTTGGATTGGATTGGATAACTTTATTCATACCGTATTCGGGAAATTTCGTTGTCACAGTAGCAAGAGGGTGAGGATGCAGGAATAGGAAAGGCATTTTAGACATAAATTTGGCATTTTTCTAGATATTGCATGTGTTTGAAACATCTCTTTCAGGTGGAAGCTTACGAGGCCGACGAACTGAACTTCCATGGTGGGATGCGTGTGTCCTTTGGCGTACAGTTAATGGGGGCGGCAAATCGCATCGAGAGAGAGATTTCGTCCATCAGCTGGCCCTTCTTTCTCCTGCACGGTGACGCTGACAAGCTCTGCGCCCTCCCAGGCTCCAAAATGATGTTTGATAAGGCTCCCAGCTCAGACAAAAAACTCAAGGTGGGAACAGGGCATGCCTTTTGTTTATTGCATCAATGTGTTTTGTTGTTTCCCTACCTCTTTTGTTCTCTTATCTTATCTAGAATATGAGTTATTATATTAGCTGAATGGGAAGACAGCGATGTCCTAAGATGTGTTTTGCACCGAAACGTTTAGCATAGTTTTCCACAGGTTTTTAGAGACTGTCTGTGGCGGAATATTCTAAACAGCTCTGAGAATTAGGATGTGCACTGTAAACTACATCGCATGATGTGCAATTTTAAATTGGGAACCCATGGTCACTGTGACTGGTGTATTGTTATTTTCTTGGCAGGTTTATGAAGGAGGCTATCATGCCCTTCATCATGACTTGCCAGAGGTGTCGCAGTCCGTCTTGAAGGAGGTGACCGGCTGGATTACAGAGCGCATTCCCAACACCACATTGCCAGCATCACAAGGCTCTTAGGAACACACAGAGAGGCCAGTATGAATGCTCCAAGGAAACACCATATCTAAAAATACTATTACGTAGATAGGGCAATGAATGGCTTGACTAACAGCCCAAACAATACTGGGTGAAACTGGATGTACAAGTTCAAGTTGCAGTTTGCTCAGGTTTGTAGTGCAATAATGACAATAATGTCAGTTGTCGTCATCGGGTTTTTCCAATGACACATTAACCGTTCCTGTAAATTATAAATCCTCCCCTCCACAATTTTCTAATTTGTTTTATGCAAATACAACTTTGGTAAAATTCTACACGTTTGTTCAATAGGGGTGAGAAAAGCAAAAACAGCATGTGGGACCAGTTTTTTAAAATATTATTAACCTTAAAAAACCCTCAATATATTTTTCAGTCAGAATACTTCATCACTGCACATTGCAATTTCTTATTGAATGTGTTGTACGTAATGAGGAGAGGTTACACCATGTCAGGTTCTGGCATCATCAGTGCCTGCAAAGTAATGCTTTTCATCTTTTTTTCTCCATGCTGACCTCCATCACACCAAATGTTTCAAAAGCTTTTGTGTACTTTTTTCCGCCTTTATTCGCTTGAGTTCCCACGGTGACTCACAGACTTAGCAAGGACACTTTTTCCAGCACAGCTTCACTTACAATGCCTCTAATGGTCAGTGTCATGAATTGTTTTGCTTGCACACAGAGAAGTTACTTCTGATGACTTTTGTCACGTAGTTGCTGAAAAGTATGGTAAATTATTCCCCCAAATGATATTAAGCTTTTTATTTAGCCTACAGTATTAGGGTTAGTTACACAAAAAAGTAATATATTATACATTACAGATTACTCACAGAGACAATAACATATTACTTTGTAACTCCTTGAAGAAAGTAATGTTATATTACTAGTTATAGAAAATGTGCAGTTAAACACGCCAAACAGAATGTACAGGTTGAAAGTGAGAAGACAGAAGCGTCCTAATCCAGAAAGAAAGAGAAATTCATACAATAATTTAAATGTTATCATTTGTTTTGTGATTTTTTTTAAAGAAAAAGAAAGTTTGCATTTTACCATTGTTTTATCGTGAATTTTCACACAATATTGCGTGATTGCCCCTGAATGTGAGTGTTTTCATGAGAGCGCTTGTGATTTCCTCTCTCTATTTGCCACAGAGATTTTTAGCCCAAAAGTAACCAGTAGAGATGGACCTGAGACGTTTTTGTAGCCGTGACGCATCTGTATGTATGTATGTATGTATATATATATATATATATATATATATATATATATATATATATATATATATATATACTTGTACCAAAGTAACTTACTAGTAAGCTAATGCAAGTAAAAATCTTAGAAAACTTTAATATGATTACTATTTTCAGAGGAGTAATACCTAGTTGCTGGGAAAAGTAATTTTGTTACAGCAATGAGTTACTTTGTAATGCGTAACACTTGACTCTGTATACCATGATACATCCACTTGCAGATTTTTTTTTCTGTCCCTCCCTTTAGTTCTATCGTAGGTGATTCAAAAAATACATTTAGTTGTACAATTGTGTACTTAACATGTAATGTTACAACAAACTACAAATAAAATACGAGAGGAAACATCATTTAAAATGAGCCAAAACCTGGTAAATATAATTAACGATAATATATAAAATTCTGACTATTAAATATAAAGGAGATGAAAGGCCCTGGTACTGTGAACTTATCAAAAAGCGCTGTCTATTGGATGACATGAGTGCATTGTACTGCACAACATTAGCATTTTATCAGTGTAGGGGGAGGTGGGTGATTGAGTGGAGGAAAAGGCGAGAGAACGATATGCTGGTCGTAACCATGGCAGCGCCTTTTTAATTTTTTTTTAACTTCCCGTTAATTGTGCAGCATTTGAGAGCGCGGCTGTTGCTCTTTTTGGGCCTGCTTCGTCCTACTGACACACGGAGGAGTTTCTTTTGTCTAAGCTCTGAGAGACGAGAAAGGATAACTAGCATCATTGAGTGTGTCATGAGAGAAGCATCCACTGAATTCCAATAAGGCTTCATGCTGTTTGTGCTCAAACAAAAATACATTTTTTTTTTCGGATTGACTATACTGCCTGCCCGAAACATATGATCAACGTTTCGCCCGTTCATATCAAACAATAGTATAGTCCCTTATTTCTCGGGAAAAAAATATTGTGGTGTACAATTATCTAGGTATGTGGCAATCAAACATTAACTAAATATTGTTCTCACGTTACAAGGAATGATTTGTTGGGCACAAATCTTTACAATTGGTTGGGTTACACACACGCGCGCACACACACATTGCTGTGGTCTCTTGTTGCTAGGTAGAATTGCCCTAAAAGCTTCACAAGCTGCCATGGCAATGCAGGAATATTTTTCCTGGTCGCACTTTTCAGTTGTCACTTGTTGCCAGGCAGAATGTAAGGGGCACAATCATCTGGCCCCCTTGCTGTCACCTTGACAACTTCATCTTGAGGCCAGGGTTGCCCCACACAGTAGAGAAAGAAGGGGGTCAGTCAGGCACTCAGTTGCACCTAAAATATTTCAAAAGATATGAATGAGGTGTCTTTACATCCACATTTTGCAATTGAGTCACCTCTGTTGGAATAAATTTATGAAGTCTGTAATGAGCAATAGTACCCTCTACTGGTTCTAGTTATAAAATGTAAAAGATTGTGATAATTCTTAATGTGAAAAGGCTCACATCCCCTGCAAATGTTTTTTCTTTGCAGTTCATCAATGCTTATAACTTAGCCACCATCACATGGTGTGTTCTTTTATAAAATATATATAGTATCTAATGATTAAATGTAGTCAGAGTACCAATTTTATATATGATAACCAACTTGACTGTTAGCAACTGGAACATTTAGTCTCCTAGGTGAATAAAGATGAATTTACATTGGTGGGAAAATTGCAGAAGGGTTTGCAGCATTCATTTCATTCATCAGTAATTCTTTGCTGATCGGTTTTCTAAATCATGATGTTATGACTGCTGCTTTTTATTTTCAAGTATGATGGATTTTGATGAGTGAAATTCCAAAGTAGTGTAAATAAATGGCAGCATATTTTGCTGATCTGGAATGTAAAATGTAAATATCTTATCTATTCTTTTTATGGGAACTGTCCTAGTCTTCAATAATCTTAGCATCACAGGTGGGGCATTTTTATTTTTATTTTTACACAGGTGATTTAACTCGGGTGGGTGATATTGTAATTATCTACAACAGTGATAAGTAAATATTACAACAAATTCAAATATTTCCAGGCCAAGATGTTTTGATCATTTATTTCAGAAAATGCACTTTTTATACGTTGTAGAACGAGTCATTTCTAACTTTTTAACATGAGAACTGCTTTTACGTATACAAAATGATTAAAAAAATTGCAGTCTTCATTCTTTAAATCGATGTTACCAACATTGCATTTTGCAGATTGTGATTTGAAATTTATAGAAAAACATGACTTAGGAACTTTCTCTTATTAGCATATTTGCTTATTTTAAAGCCTGCATGTTGGAATACTTCTTTCTCTTCTTTTAACAAATGTACATTTCCAGGGTGAGCTCAAATTGCATGTACGCTATTTACGGACTTTTAGCCCAAAAATATACTGAAGTGCAAAAATAGTTTCCGACCACTGTGTTGTGTTACGGAGAAAATAAGTACAATTCCACAACTGGACCTTATATTTTATGGTTATTAATGTTGTTTGTGCCTTATTGACATGAGACCATAACCACGTGTGAGCATGTTGGTGCAATAACTTCTGTCTCCACCAGGGTTTTTTTCCGAATAAAACGAGCTATGTAGTAGTGATGTTACACGGAGAATGGCTTGTCTGTTAGTCTTCTCGTCTGTCCTTTTGTCACAGCCCCAATGTATTTTTAAAGCAATGTATTTATCCGATTTGTTTGTTTTTCTGTGTACTAAAATAAAGAGTATTTCTACTGTGCATATTTTGTTTCAGTCAAACATAAGAAAAATATCTACGTACTTCAGGGGGGCGGCCTGGCATGGGAGTGGTTAGCGCTTCGGCCTCACAGTTCTGGGGTCCTGGGTTCGATTCCAGATCGGTCCTCACTGTCTGGAGTTTGCATGTTCTCCCTGGGTTTGTGTGGCTTTTTTCCGGGTACTAACATTCCAAAAACATGCATGATAGGCTGGTTGAACACTCTAAATTGCCCCTAGGTATGAGTGTGAGTGTGTGTGTATGTTTGTCCATCTCCTCGTGTCCTGCGATTGGCTGGCCACCAATTCAGGGTGTGCCCGCTTCGTTCCCAAGGTCAACAGGGATAGGCTCCAGCGCCCCTGCGACCTTTGTGAGGATAAGATCAGTGGGATGGATTAATGATAAGCAAAAAAAAGTGCCATAAAAAACTGTCACCGCATCACACTAAGTAAGTAAATAAAAGGAATGGAATGGCTTACCACAATGTCACTGTAATGAAGACATTTTCATTGGTACTGTTTAAACATTGTGTATTTACCAGTGGTGTGGCGCCAGGGCCTTCAAGGCCTTCTCTGCTGGCCTAAGAAATATCTGAATCACAGACTGATGTTAAGTATATTTTGTCCATGAATACTTATCAAATAATTCCAAATTGTCTGTTAGCTTCCTTTCATTGCTTCTCCCCCTGGTTGCACTGCTTCCAGATGTGTGTTTTCATATTGAAGCATTTAACCAATCAGATTTCAGCCATTATTTGTTGCCAGGGTCAGAAATCTGCCTCAAGGCCTGGACAATCAGTTCTGCAGGCTCTGCTGCTTTAAACAAGCATCAATAAGACTGTTGCTTTAACCAATCAGATTTTGAGTTGGCAACACCACAATGCCTTCTCGCAGGCGTAGGGATACGTCATTGCCTTCTCGCAGGCGTAGGGATATGTCATCGCTTTCACCAACTATGATTGGCTAGTGATAGAGTGGACTAGACAGAGCTACCAAACTGTATCTGGAGCGAGCTGCACAAGCAAATATATTGTTGTGTTGATTTAAAGCCATTTTCAAGACGGAATTTTCAAGAAAAAAAAGCTGGACATCATTAAGAAAAGTCGGTCAACTCCACAGCAAGCAAGCCTGTCACAACCGGGAACAAACATTTTCAGCACTAAATCGAATAAAAACGTATGCCAGAAATACGACAGGACAGGCTCGACTTTCAGCATTAGCTTCGATGGCGATAGAAAAGAAGGAAGAAAGGAAGGAAGATGGATATTGTGTACAGTTAAAAAGGATTTTTGGTGAGTAAAATGTGGCTATATTCCTAAATAATATTTCAATTGTATGAAATTCCCGGGGAAATCCATCCTCCAGGCCCGGTTCTGATATCTGAAAAGCTCCAGTGTTTGTATTTAAGTTCCAGTGTTTGTATTTAATCAATAAATGCTGCTAGGAAGTGGATTTTACCCCATTTTAGTGCAATTTTTACTGGTTCGCCATGGACGTCCCTCGCTGTCTTTTCCTGGGGAAATCACCCTCCTGGTCCGGTTGTAATGTCTGAAAAGCTCCAGTATTTGTATTTAATCACTAAATGCTGCTAGGAAGTGGATTTTACCCCATTTTAGTGCAATTTTTGCCGTTTCGCGTATGGACATATATCGACGTATCGACGTTCATCGCTGTCTTTTTCCCGGGTAAATGATACTCCGGGCGCGGTTCTGATGTCTAAAAAGCTCCAGTATTTGTATTTAATCAATAAATGCTGTTTTCGGCTGGATTTTACCCCATTTTCGGGCAATGTTTGCCGGTACGCCATTGACGTTCATCACTGTCTTTTCCCGAGAAAATCACCTCCCTGGCCCGGTTGTAATGTCTGAAAAGCTCCAGTATTTGTATTTAATCATTAAATGCTGCTAGGTAGAGGATTTTACCCCATTTTTGTGCATTGATTTATTGATTATTTTTTATGTGTCGCAGCTGTAGCTGCAGTAGAGGTTTTATAGCCATAAAATAGTTTTTGCTGAAGGCGTCACTAGGAAATGCACGGACCGCCACTGGTATTTACTATCAATCATTTCAACTCCATGCCGGCAGTATATTGGGCTACTAGATGGCAGTATTGTTCCACAAACAGTATTATGTTCTATTATATGTATTATTATCTCAAACTGTAAACTACCATTTTCACAGAATTAAATGAAGCCTGGGTGGCCCGGCGGCTGAGTAATTAGCTGGGATAGGTTCCAGCATCTTGTGAGGGTAAGCGGCATAGGAAATGAATGAATGAATGAATCAATGTGTAAAGTAAAATGTGCCACATCCTAACTGGAGCAACTAGTATTAAGAAATTCCGCAATGTTTTGTTGTAAACTAAGCTAAATTTTCTTAAGTAAAATAGTTAAATATATATAGTCTTTTCCTAGATTCAGGTCATGAACACAACTTCGACTTGAACTTACCTACAAGCGTGACTTTCTAATTTGACTGCAGGCCATAATACTGATCATGTTTCCTGAAAAGGAGAGATACCACTATGGTAGAAAACTATAACTAAATGCATAAAAAATGATGGCAAGATGGTTGGGATCTGAAATGGAATCATTCACTTACTTGGAAATATTTTATTTTATAAGCTGGAGGAAATGTTACATCAAAAACAGACAGTGTTAAGAATTAATTGATTTTACTACAACTGTACTGTATTTTAAAATATTTTTTCAAGTGCCTGAACATAGCACAAGGGTGCTTAAGGTATGTATCGTATCTGTTTCAAGGATCTTGTAAAATTACAATAAACCAGTTTCCAAGAATTTCACCAAGGCTTTTTCAACGGCAACAAAAGATTTTCTTCGCTAAATGTAACAATGCAAGACGCTTTGGAAATGGTTTTAGAACATAAATACAAGACAGGCTAGTACAAAATTATTCTGTGATTCCAAGCCCCTGTGTCAAAGCACATTAGTGTGTTATGACTAGTGAGATATCTGAAATCATGCTCTATGGGTAATTTTTAATGAATTGTTCATAAAACTATGATGTATGTATTACAATTCATCCTTATAATAATGCATTATTTATGCTAGTAACATATTGTGACTCTTTTAGAGAGCGTAACATAGTCTCATTATTTCGAAAGTGAGCATATTAGTGACTTGTAAGATATGGTCTGCTGTACCACAGGAAATTGAATCTGTCAGGAAATTGTCTTTAAGGGCAGAAAATTGGCTGCGTTGGTAAAGTAGATGTCTCGAACTTGAAAGCAAGGGTTTGATCCTCTTTAGTGTTGGAAGTTTGACCAGTGGATCAGATATGTGAAGGTTCTTGCACGACATCCCTGACCTATGCGAAAAACTAAATTTGCATTCGTTGGTACGTAACTAATATTATCGGTACAGATATACAGGTCAATTGTTCAGTCTTATTGAGATTGGATTAGTTGATCTTCAGATTTTGATTGTCTTATCAGGGGTCCTTGGTGTACAATTGCAGATAGTCCACCAGTAGCAACATTTCCACTGAACAACAACTTTGCTGCAAAAGGGCTGATTGATTACAACCTCCTTGTTCCATTTGTTGCCTGCAGGTTCGGAGTTATCCAATTGCCGGAAAGTCATAGTTCATTTTGAACTTGTTTATTTCAGGGCTAATGAATTAAGTCAAATTGCTACTCCTCTATCAATTGGGGACAAATTTGATAGGGATACTCAAGGGATGTACTACACTACACCTAAATCATCTGAGGTGGGTGGATTTTAATTAGTTTCAGTTTATTAAGGATATTACTTGCAGACTTATTGCTCTCTGTAGACGCTTCAGGTGTGCTTTTGGTGTTTCTGGACTAATCAGATGTTTAGTGAGAGGGCCGGGAGGTTGTAGTTCATTCTGCACTTGCTATCTTCAGACTGCCACCAAATTTGACGGATCATTTCTTCATTTCTGCGGGTGCGGCCATCCTTCCGTCTCTGCTGTCCTTCTTAGCGAGGGAAGTCCTTTTCCTAATTTGATTGTCTCCAACTCTTGTCAATCAATGTCACTTCTCGCCGTTCACCACGCCCACCACGTTTCCAGGAGGCGTGGCGAGTCCTTCGTGCGTAACGACTGATTGGAGTAACTGTTGAGGGGCGGGTGGGGGTTCGAGTCCAGGCGTGTTTATTCTTTGCACGCGTCTCCCTTGTATTTAATATTTCTATTAACATAAATTCCCAATTGGTGAATTTCCCCCTCGTCGTTATTGTGCAATCTGGTGGATCTCTTCCTGACCGTATTGTCGTAGCAATTCAAGAACACTGAGCTAACCGAGTGTTAGGTTCATTAGCCGGATAGCTTGTTGGCTAACCCGCTCTCTGTAATTCTCAACAGTGAAGTCCCACCCTCCACGGAGTGCGTGGTCGTCGTGTGAAGCTGCATCCGAGAAGCGGTACTCCCTCCGTCCTTCCCTTGTTCAACTCGGCGGGGATCGGTGTTACTTGTTACTCTGCCGACTGGACTCCTACCGAAGACAAACCTTTTAATCCCCGGTACGTCGCTCAGTGACGCCAACTGCATTGTTGGCCCTACGTGGGGAAAGACGTGTCTTCGAGGGATACGTTCGCTGTGGTGTGGTCACCCCCCACCGCCCACCTCCTACCTCCCGGCTCAGAGGCTCGGCTTTGAGAAAAGCGGCAGAAACAGGAGCGAAGGAGGAATACTGCACGGCCAACGAGGGGGCTGGCTAGTTTAGCCGGTGTGGTTGAATTCGCATGTAAGTATTGTGGAACGTTTGGCACTGGCTTTCCTTGGCGGCCTGTCGTAACAAAACCAGCGAGTGCCTGATTATATGGCCGCGGCCACTTTGGGAGCGTCAACTTCTCCGTCCAGTTAACGTTAAATATCCCCTTGAATGTTGGCTTTACTCGGGGTTAGCACAGGGCTAGCTCATGTCTTGATTGATGGCGAGACAAGTGCCGATGCACAGCCGGCTAATTGTCCACGTAGCATTTTGAAAGTTTTTGTTCAACTCCACTCGGTGTCTTTAAAAATAAATAAATAAATCAGACACGCTATCGCCCTAGGGTAATTGTCACGAGTGTTAGCCTATTTGCTAGCTTGTCAGTCAGCAGCCCAAGTTGACAGTTCTCCGCGCGTGCGTGCGTGCGCGCGTCTGTCTGTGTATGTGCCAATATTTGCGAAACTTAACGATTATCTGATGCACCCTCACCCCTCCCTGCGAAGAAAAAACGTTTTAGTCTCATATCTGCACAAGGCAGCTGTGGGAACTCCATGTTCTGTGGTTGAACTCGAGATAAAGCGGCCGGTGCGTGTCAATATTAAACCACAACACGAATCAGCATTGCATTGCAACTCGCTACCTTGGAGCTTCAACTTTAGGTTCACCTTAGTTTGGAAATGGAATCAGAGCTCTTAAAATTACCAAGAGTGCATAAAGCAACATTTCAAAATTTAGAATGGACAGTACAATGTATCTTAGCAGTGGGAACTCCTTGTATTGCAAATGATTAGTTTTAAAATGAAAAGCATTGGATCTCAAACTTTGGGTTATGAATGGTAAAATTTTTATTTGGTATAAAAGTGTGGCCTATGTAATCATACATTTAATGTTGGGTTTTAATTATAATGTAATAATATAATTCTTTAAAACACAGTATCTTATTCATTCATTCATTTTCTGAACCGCTTTATCCCAGCTGACTTGGGCCCAGAGGCGGGGGACACCCTGAATCGGTGGCCAGCCAATCGCAGGGCACGAGGAGACGGACAACCATTCATGTTCACACTCATACATAGGGGCTATTTAGAGTGCCCAATCAGCCTACCATGTATGTTTTTGGAATGTGGGGGGAAACAGGGGTACCCATAGAAAACCCACACAAGCCCAGGGAGACCATGCAAACCCAGGACCGCGGAGCTGTGACGCTGACGTGCTAACCACTCAAGCCGCTGAGCCAGTATTGTATTTATAAATGAATACATTCTATATTGATCAAATATTAATTAAAATATGTTTTAATGAGTGAAATCTGATTAATATATCACTCAAGTCTTATTAAACTCATTACCTGCCATTAACAAAAATCAATTCATTCAAACTGGGAATGCTGACTGAATGCACATTTCAGTGCCATTGTCACTGCCTGGTGTCCACTTCATTTTTACAGGGATTTTAGCAGCAATCTGCCAGCCTCTCCTAGTCAAAATAGATGGGATTGTCTTGTGCCCTCAATAGCAGCCCATGAGTTAAATGAGAGCCTAGAAGGGGTTAACCATATATTATTTTGAAGAATGTAACAAGCAATCCTGGCGATTACCTCTCTTCCACCAGACGGAGAACAAGCACTGCCACTGAGCCAACACAACCATGAGTATTGAGATACCGGTGGGCTTGAAGGAACTGCTGGAGGGCTACACAGTGGAGGTATTGCGACAACGGCCATCGGACCTTTTGGATTTTGCTGTCCAGTACTTCACCCGCTTGCGGGATACCAGGGGTCAAGACGGGGCCAATGAAGGGGGCAAGACAGGAAAGGGGGTTATGTTTGATGGGGAGCCGATGCAAACAGAGTCCAATGGGGATGATGATGAAGATGATGACTCTGACTTTGAACGTAAGTAATACTGCCTACCTTTACAGTAAACTCCCACTATTCAAGTCTGTTCAAATACCCTTAAAACGAGTGGTACTGTCACTCACTCTAATAATTTATAATTGCCTTGCGTTTAGTTTAATTGCTAGTACCCATATAGCATACCATAGTTAACTGATCTGCATTAGTCCCCTAAAATATTTTTTTACAGATGGATTACAGCAATATACCAATGAATACCAGTCTGGAAGTGCACAGACAGTGCAAAAAAGCATTTTCAGATTTGTCCCCAATCACAAATAATTAACAGTGTAAATACTCTTTGTTTGGACAGTAACCACTCTTCAGTAGAGTCCAGGTCGAGTTTTCTGACTGTTGTATATCTTGATCATATGATGAGCAGGGCTGTGATGAAAGGCTATCCAAAAGTGGTCAGGTAACGACTTTGCTATGATGCAGAAATAGGAGTAGATCTACTCTTGCAAACTTTTTGTTAATGCAGAAGCTCCTTGACTTCTATTTTCCATATTCTAGTAATCGCTTCCCTTTTCTTTAATTTGTAAATACTATGTCAGACTAATTGATTTGCTTCCTGGATGCAGTCACTGTAAATCTTACCCAATTGCTGGTCTAATACATATTTTAATTGCATTACAAATGGAGACTTACCAGCTGGGCACTGGATTATTATTTTTTCTTATTAATTACTAATTTTTTGAAACCACATGAGACTCGGTGAAACGATTCACAAAATATTTGGCTGTTTGTATCTCATTTTTCCGATCATGGTCCTTTGTTTTGTTCAAATTGAACCTAAATCGATTTATTTATTGTTCTATATTTTGTTTGATCAAATATTTATCCCATAAATGTGGTTCACTTGAATTTGGAAGGTTTTCAAGTTCCTCTGCTTATCCACAAGCCCGAATAGCACTATGCTTTAGTACTGAGTGTGGATTAAACATGCGGCCATCATGTGAAAACATGTTTCTTTCCTGCCAACAATCTGTGGGTTTCATGCGTGCAGAAAAGTGGAGAATGAGCTGTCAGGATCAAGGTACAAACATGAGTTGTTGCACAACAAGCATTCAGTATGTATATGCTGTAAACTGGTTGCAGATAGATAAATTATTTGGTGCCCCAGCTTGGTGCTGCCACTGCGATTTCTGTGCATAACGTAATGTTTCAGTTGATGAAAATGAACCCAATTGATAGAAATGAGCCAATTTAGATCTAGAGTTCTTGAATAGTTCGTAGACTTGCAGTACAGCACAGTAGATGCAGACTACTGTGCTCTGCATGCACTGTGCAGAGCAGCGTGGCTTAAATCATGTCAGTGTACCTTGGAGCTACTGAGTGCTGTTTTGTGAATGAGGCTTCTACAATGTACAGTATTTTATCAATGGGGTTATTCTCTTTTCATGGATTGTAAAGTTACCATGAGTACTAAGTATGCTAAAGTAACCAGGGATTTCTATATCTGTATTTGAGAGCTTCAGTGTTGGTCCATGATCAGTGTTTTTTGCTAACTGAATATCCTATAAAAACTTAAGTACGAACCACCTGATTTGTAGAAAATATAGTAATCCATATGTAACAGCATATGTATGTTTTTAAGCATGTTCTCATCACTATAGCTTTAACTTGTCTAACTATTACATAGTGTGCTGGTACAAAGTGTGGCATCTCAGAGCGTTTTAGGAAAGTGGGTGCAGTTTGGTGTAATGGGTTCAAATCTCTTTTATATATATTTTTAAAAATTCATCTTTTAAAAGTTTTTAATATTTATTGAAAGTATCAAACGAGCCATTGCCTTTCACCTGTTAAGACACTTGAACACGATAATGGTCTTTTAACTGCGTCATTCGCCTACGTGCTTGAATTTGCTGCATTATCTGGGCTTCTAAAGAGAAACGGAACGAGGAACAGCACCAAACCCTTATGGTGCAGGCAGTGACATTTCCAAATGTAAAAACCCAGATTGTTGATATCCAATGCGCCGCGTTGAATCACAAACTCACACTATGGTAAAATTGTCATCGTTTAATGTCGTAAATTTGCGTTTTTATGTTTGAATGATAGGCAAAATCATAGCAATTGGTTAATTGATGACACATTTTTGCTGACTGTTGAAATGTTTCATTTTCCCATTAAAATACCAATCAAAACATCCAAAGTCATCCTAGTATATTCTGATTAGGACAATTTCCACATTGAGACTATTGTTAAGTCAATGAATTAAAATAGGACAGATTGAAAGTGTTGTGCTTTTTTACCAAGATGCTGTGGATCGCACACATGACATCCATGGCATGAGCTCATTGAGCTAACATTGCAATACAACCCCAGGCCACATATCATTGTGGTTGACAAAACAGGCTTGTATAGCTAAATGCATCATGTGCTCTAGCCTGACCACTCTTCTGAATTGCCCGTAGATAAAATGTAGCACATCCTTAAACAACTATCACTTAGCGGAATGTAAACTTTCTGAAAACAACACTTGGATTATAAATTAAAATGCTTTCTTAAAAAGCACTGGAAACTTCATATTTGTATACACATTCATGCACACACAAACACTTTCATGAATCATTTAAAATCATTTACTTTAGCCATATGTAATCTTAAATGCCAAAAATGGTACTGTACGCATGTACTACTGTAACATCCTCTTTGATTTGCCAGATAATCACTTTGCAATGGAATAAAGCTGCATTATCATACCAATGTTGCATTTCAATCAGTAAAGACAAAGGCTAATAAAATACAGGATTATGTGAACATACAGCATGTGTATTGTACAACCTACTCCAATTACATACCGAAAATTTAATAAGTATACATTACAGTCTTTAAATGTAAGGACTTCCTAGTGCTCTGGCGTTAGTTGGTGCACAAATAAATAATAGTGATGAATTATTTATTAGATAATAAAGAGCCCAATTTAAACCAATAAATGGCATTGCTTATATTGAGATGTTTCCCAACTTTTATTGGCCAGTTTTATTTTTTTTACTGAAAAATATCAAATACATCACAAAACATAAATGACAGGTAAAGTATGAATATTGTAATATTTTAGCGAAAACACAGACAATCTGTGCCTAGTGACCATGACTGCAATAAAATTGGTTTACATGTTAAATTTATCCCTCTTGTAGTTGTAGAAATCCTTTAATTTTTTTTCTATATTATATTTAGATTCTATGATTGAGAATTTATTTTCCCCTCACTAATGTATCCACAGTATCTTATATTGACCAAAGCAGATTTGTTAATTTTTGTCACAGATTTTTTTTTCTAAAGAAATAATGAAATATCACACAGCAATCAGTATTCAAATCCTTTAGTCATTATTTAGTAGAAGCACCCCATTGACCTTTAACAGCCATCTGTCTTTTTGGAATGATGCAGCAAGGTTTCCACACCTGAACCTGGGGATCCTTTGCAATTCCTCCTCCACTTGGAGTATCCATGGATGCAGTAAGCATCAAGCGTATACTCTTAATTTTACATTCCAATTCATTTCCACATTCTCATAACAAAATAAACAGGACATACTGTAGTTGAAATGTGGGCAAGCTCAGTCAGAGTTGTCGTACTCGCAATTAAAGATAGCTATCGTTTGAACTTTGTCACTTCCTCATTCTCTTTTCCTGAGCTATCTTCTATTGCATTTGCAGCAAAAATGAGGAAGTAGAGTGTAGATCCTCTGTGGCCATCCCTGTGTGAAATTCATGTGGTCTGTCGTTCCCGCAGCGGATGACATTTTATTTATCCCTCACGCCAGTCAGCTTTGATGAATCTTTTTTTGTTTTTTCTGTCAATTATTAGTGCCAATTTCTTTTTAAAAATATCTGCGATCAACCTTGAATCTAAGGGCTTTTCTTCACATAGCAGGGACTCATAAAATGAAGATTTATGTGTTTACGACTTGGCTTATGAGGTCGACCAAAGTTTTTCTAGAATTCTCTGTGTAATGCGACCACATTAATATATCAATAATTGGGATTTTGCATTAGTGAGTACTGTAACTCTGCCAGCAACAGAATGTGTTCGTTCGTACGTCACGTGTCCAGTTTAAATCTGGGACTGCATAAGTACCCCTCAAAAATGTTTTGTTACTGGTTTTTGTACTTGCACAATTTCCTTGCTGGTTTTAAAGGGCCAAATACTGGACCACAATCGGCAGAGAAAGTTAAGGATAATTTTCTGCCACTTTGTACCCCATCTAAGGCAGTCTCTGGTGAAGTCTAGAATTATGTCTGTTGAAATAGCACCTTATGTATCTGACTTATTTAATCAAGCTCTCAGAAGAATTATGATAGTGACCAGCACAATTTCCTTGCTGGTTTTAAAGGGCCAAATACTGGACCACAATCGGCAGAGAAAGTTAAGGATAATTTTCTGCCACTTTGTACCCCATCTAAGGCAGTCTGTGGTGAAGTCTAGAATTATGTCTGTTGAAATAGCACCTTATGTATCTGACTTATTTAATCAAGCTCTCAGAAGAATTATGATAGTGACCATTTATCTTCAAAGTAAGGATCATAAAAATGATTCAAATTTCACCAGAAGTATCCAACATTCTTGCTTTGTCATTTTTGGGACTTTATGCAGAGTTATCTATTCTTTCGTCATGTTGCTCAATTCAGCTGCAATGCATCTGTTAAGCATATTTGCTTTAATGTTCCAAATTTGTTTAAAACAAAAACAAAAAAACAGGTTGCTTCTATAATTATATTAAGAAATGTAAAGTTGATGCCTTCACTGATGTTATCAGGCTGATATGCCAAAAAAAACATTTTAAACCATTTCTGGTCCCTTAAACCAGACTCTGTTTAGGCTGTTTCAACACTCTAAAATAATGATTAGTATGAGTGTTTGGTGTTTGGTGTTTGCGTGAATGGTTGTCTGTCTCCTTGTGCCTTACAATTTGCTGGCCACCAATTCAGGGTGTCCCCCTGCCTGGTGCCCATTAATGGCAGAGATCGGCTCCAGCACCCTCCGCGACCCTTGTGAGGATGAGCAGTACAGAAAATGAATGAATGAATATTTTTACAACCATTTTTTGCAGGAATGGCATAGATTTCAAGGGGGTTTTCTGTTTGTGTGCGCACTAGGAATGGCAACCAATTTAGGGTGTAATCCACCTTTCGTTCATTAGGAAAGGATGCATGCTTTTATTTGAATTTTTTCCACTTGCAAAAAGCAAGCTTGTGGCATTAATTGCATCTGCACATTTAATGTTTTCTTACATGTTTTCAGTCTGTTAATGAGACTTACCCAATGACCAAACATTAAAACAACCGGAAGTGATGTATACTTTTTCATGACGTTTCCTTGATTGAATAAGTATGCTCCAACTCTTTCTCTTATGAATAAGAGTCTGTCAATCTCTGCCCCAGTGTCCCTTCGTCTGCAAGTGTTGACCTGAATGAATGAGACCAATCTCATTAGACAAGATGGCTTACAGAGAGAAGAGGTTATTATAGGATTTAGCAGAACCTGTCTTTGCCATGCTCAGAAAATAGAATGAACATGTTTAAAAGCAACAATGATGAAAAGGTGTACTTAAGGAAAAACTGAATGAGAAATATTTTATTTGATTTTAGGATTTCCTTTTAACCCTTTATCTGCAACGTATGTAACTGTTTATTAATTGATTATTTATTTCTCCACTTTATGGTGAAGCTTTAAATCTCATTAGTTTATAATGACAATATAAAACCATTACATTCAAATGAATTACTTTTATAATTTTTAAACTACAGCAACAAGAACAAAGAAGCACTTTGCCCAATTGGGATTGGCCTCATTGAGTGCTTGCACAGAAAAAAACTTGCCTATGCATTACGTTTCCATATTAAGAGGACTGCATTTGATTGATTCCGTTTAGGGGGTGGGGATGGGGGTGCTTGCAGAGTTTTCGAAGACTAGTACAGTGATTCAGAATGAAGCTCAGCAGCTCTCTTGGCTTTGAGATTAAGAGAGGTGTTGCTTGAAGGTGACCATGGTATGCTTTAAAATGTTGAAGAACAGTCATTTTCTATGGATACAAATCGATAAAATTTGTTGTTTGATTAATCAATGCTATTTGGATTACATTTACCCTCCGCAACAAAATAAAACTATAATGAAGAAAAACATTTTATGTAGTATGTATTGTTACCCTCCATTATGCTTAAATAAATGGACATTCACTCCTGACCTATGGTATTATGTACATTTGTACTTAATGTCAGTAAACCCGAGCACAGAGAAATAGTACAACACACCTCATTAGAAGTGTGACGTAAAAGCACACTTGTTCTCATCTCCTATTATTTAATTCACTAACCAGGATCACATGAGAGTTATTGAGCACTTGAGTATTTATTACCTCACTGTCCAAATAACTCACCTTTTAAGTTCATTTGAATCCTGTCTGTGTTTGATGCATTTCCCATCGCTTGTAAATCACAGTTGCCATAGAAACTACTGGCCTTCAGCAGATTGGAGCCTCCCTCCCATGACTGTGATAGGCGGTAGCCTTGTTTTTGTATTTAGATAGTTGAAGGTCATAACTAGTCCAGGCCAGGCCCTTTCCTTTTTGAAAATGTTTTTTTCCTGTCCCGTGAAGATGGTTGAATTTTCACTTTCTACTTTTTATTGCTTGGGATTGGAGCAATTTGTGTAAATAAAATGGTCTCTGAAGTGCCCCAATCACGTGGCCAAGATCACCCTCAAACGACTCATTGTGACCTCCCGTACGCTTTCAGAGGATGGGGTACCTTAATGCTCCCTTGTTAGGGGCTCTCAACGCGCCAGTCAGTAACAAAGCTGACATTTCCCAACCCTATAACTGCAATTGTTGGGTACAGATAAAGAAATGGAAGATTCTTGAGTGGCCAACCTAAATGGCTGAATTAAATCCTGCAGAGAATCTCTTTTGGAACTTGATGATGAGAGTTTCAGCTAACCAGCCCTAATATTGTAAATCCACTAGTGGGCTTTGCTATGAAGAATAAGCAAAATATACCGGTGGATCGTTATAAGAAGATTTCTATCAGGCTTTGTTTCACATCTGAAGAATGTTATTGCCAAAGGTTGATGTAACAAGTGTGACAAATACACATTTAGTCTCATCTCATTTTCTTAACCGCTTTATCCTCATTAGGGTCGCGGGGGGTGCTGGAGCCAATCCCAGTTGTCTCCGAGCCAGAGGCGGGGCACACCCTAAATCAGTGACCAGCCGATCGCAGGGCACAAGGAGACGGACAACCATGCACAATCGCACCCATACCTTGGAGCAATTTAGTGTCCAATCAGCCTACCATGCATGTTTTTAGAATGTGGGAGGAAACCGGAGTACCCGGAGGAAACCCACGCAGGCCCGGGGAGAACAAGCAAACTCCACACAGGTGGACCGACCTGGACTTGAACCCAGGATCCCAGAGCTGTGAGGCCGACGCGCTAACCCAGGAATGGGCAAACTGGTCCTCGAGGGCTGCTGTGGGTGCAGGTTTTTGTTCCAACCAATATAGCACAGTGTAACCAATGAGATTTCTGTAGAAAATTAAAAGCACCTGACTGCAGTCCACTGATTGCACTTGTACGACACCAGATTGGTGAAAAGGTGCCCTCTCAATGGGTTGGAATCAAAACCCGCACCCACTGCGGCCCTTTGTGGAATAGTTTGCCCACCCCTGCGCTAAACACTTGCTCTACCGGGCCGCTTACACATGTAGTATATTCCAAAAATATTATCATAATTTAAGTTTATGTAACAAGTTGTTGATCTCATTAAGAACAAGCTAGGTTTCTTGCCAGACTTACTAAACAATTCACTGCTGTAAGGGTTGAACAATTTTTAACACACCGTATGAAGAAGGCTTAGGTTTTATTTCCCATAGTTGATGAGCTATACAGGCACTTATTCGGCTTCTGAATTCAAAGACTTATTCGTAAGCTTGCTTGAATTTGAGGAGGACTGGACTTTTTTTTACTGTAAATGGTCATGTAATTGGAGCTTAGATTGGCCTTGTTTATGTTTCACTCGAGTGGTTTGACGAGCTCGTGTTCTGATGTCCTATCCGTTGAGTGTTCGCAAACGTTTCTTACTCTTTAACCCATTTTACCGCACATTATTCCCGGCGGTAAGATCTCGTGTTGTATTTCTACATAAACAATGTTTTTGTCCCTGAGAAAGAGTTTGGAGCATGTTCAGAGGCCCTGGTTCAATGTGAGTGTTGTAATGAGCTGAATAATGCAGCCTGGAGGAATTGCCTCAATTGGCAGCAGTTGCCTGTGGGAATGTGTTTCCTGTCGGTGTTGTCGCATTCGCAGATAACAATTCTAGGTAATGGCATTTGCCTTCAGATGCAATTAACAAATAATCAGTCAACCAAAATTGCCGTAATTAATGGTTAATTGATTATTCCAATCCAAAATTTCACTGATGAGACTTATTTTGGACTTCCTGTGAAGTTTTTAAATTTTTTTATGTTTTGCCAAAACTGAGCCGATATTTGTATTTTTAGGCCATTGAAAACAATTTTAGAAAATGCAACCAGCATTACGTATATTATTTCAATTTTGGTTTACAAAAATTAACTGAATTGGAACAAAGTTTCTCTGCCAGCTAGGTTATGAAAATACATTAGAGCATAAATAAATCCCTATTTGGGCCTGGGCGGAATGGAAATTATCACGTTAAATTGAGCAGATTAATGAATTTGGATGAATGCATGAAATAAACCGTTTCTTATTTATTTATTTACCAACTTTCAATTGATTGTATTAATGGATTGGATTGGATAACTTTATTCATCCCGTATTCGGGAAATTTCGTTGTCACAGTAGCAAGAGGGTGAGGATGCAGGAATAGGAAAGGCATTTTAGACCTAAATAGATAGGTAATAAGTAAGTTAATGAATAAATATATAAATAAATAAGCGTGTTGCTTAGCACATATATACATACATACACATAAATGTACATGCATGCATACGGTAGGTCTTAACACTCAGCCATGTGTTTTGTTAAAGAGCCTGACAGCTGATGGGAGGAAGGATCTGCGGAAGCGCTCCTTCCTGCAATGAGGGTGCCGCAGTCTATTGCTAAAGGAGCTTCGGAGGGACTCCACAGACTCATGCAGGGGGTGGGAGGTGCTGTCCATGATGGACATCATCCATGGTCCATCCAATGGTCCATGTTGAAAAGCCAAACTTGATCTAGAACTCCAAGCCTCAGATTTTTTCCAGAGATGTGTTAACCCCCCGTTAAAAATGCCGCCCAACTGATTACCTTAACTAAAACAAATGTTGGTGGGTGCTCAGGGCTAAAGTAATATTTTGATTAAGTCATAGGGAGTCTGATGGCTATTGAAATGAGGCACTGGGAAAGTCGATGAGCGTGACCAGTGTAGACCAGGGAGAAAGAGCATTGTGTTGTTGGGAGAGAGATAAAGTAAATGAGAGAGTGTCTCCCACCCTTTTTTATTATATCCCTTACTTTTCTGGGTCTCCTTGTGCTGGAACCACTCCCAGCTGATGACCACTCAATCCCAGTGGCTAACAAAAGATTTCAACATCTTGTCACACTACTTTTGTGTTTATCTATCTTGCAAAAATAGGACCAGTTTAGGCTGTAGTAAGCCTTTCGCCCAAAGTCAGCTGGAATAGGCTCCAGCAACCCTTGCACGGATTCATGGTACCCAAGATGAATGAATAAAAAAGGAGAGTATCATGTTTAGTTGTTATGTCACATTTTATGCTTTTTTTTCACGCCCCCCTCCCCACCCTCATGTTGCTTGTGAGCAGCTGTCATAAAGCCCGCAAACCTTCAAGATGTACGATAAAATGGTCTATTAAATAACTATTTCATATTTTGCTGTAGGCCACCTCAGCCTATCATCTCATTATGCTGTGTTAAGTGTCTGTAACCTCCGTTGCTTCTAGAAGTCACATGAATGTTTTTAATCTTTGGCTTTCTTGAACAGTCACTGAAAATTAAACAGCTCTATTTAGGAAGACCTTACGCTGCATATATTTGTCTCATTGCACACTCAATGGTCCTAAAGTATTTTATTTAACTATTTGACTGCGCCATCCATTAGGCAGACCAGAGTTGTTTGACTAATAAATGACACGAAGCTTGACATTTTTGTTATAATGATCCTCCCCAGAGATGGGTTGAATGTGAAAAAAAACATAATTCCAATTATTTGTAAATATTTGGCATTTTAAGTACGTGTCAATATTAAATTGCAAACCTGCCCCTGTTGTACTTCATTTCATTCAACCATCATTACTAGTAACAAACATCATAAAATATTGAATGCCTGATCAAGTATGCTGGTTTTTATCCATCTCCCAAGTCATATTTTTAAAAATTTGCTACACTCGTACCACTTCTTGAGTTGGGTTGGACCGTTTTAAACTTTGGAGTCCCCCATGAACAGGTGTGGAGATACTCATTACCCCCCAGCTCTGTTTTTCCCAGCAGATAGATTTTCTTTCCTTAATGTGGCATTGACTCCCATATATTATGTTGGATTTCCGGATATATTACTTCAATAAACATTCTGGCCCTTTTTTTGTTTCTCCATCTGCATATACCCCTGCCACCTAAAACCCCAGTCTAAACCGTACCCCCTAATTTCTTCACCCGGGCGCTCGCTCATCTTAACAGTTTTGATATGGCACATTGTGAGTGTACATTGTGGGAGGGGGAGAGATAGTGAGAACTTGTGAGAGGCTTGGTGGAGGAGGAAGAAAAGGGAAATAGTAGAGCAATGAGCTGCCACTTGGAACGAGCTAGATAGTGAAAAATCGAGTTGGACGACACTGAGAAGGGTTGGGGTAAAGGGGTAGTGTTGTTATGGCAATAAGATCGTCTTTGTGTTAGGTTGCCAAGGCAACTTCATACAGCCACAAGCGTCGCCCCACTGCCACGAACATCACACAAGGACATGACTGTAGGGGAGCGCAATTCACACTTCGCGCACACAGGCTCATGTACCCACACAAATGAAAACACATGCATGTGATCAAAAATAATTTTTGGCCTGGACTCATGCGATACTTGTACTCGGTTCCAATAATTTCTCAATTCTGTGTACTATGCTCAAATGTAGGGGTGGGCTACAGAGATAAGAAAAAATGTGATGTCAGTTTTTTCCAAGAGGTTCAGCACTAGTAGGCTGGAATTGTACAATGATACTAGCAGATTTTGCCAATAGTTTTGAAATGCAAAAATAATTACAAACCTTATGCACTGAAAAACAAAAACCCCACTGTTAGTGTTAATTGAAGGGAAACCCTCAGCTTACCTGCAAAGCAGCTCCCCCCAGGTGTTCTATTGTTGCTATTCATTCATTTTCCCCCCAGGTGCTTCACAAGGCACTTGGAGAGTAACAGCCGGTGCACACACCTACCTCTGGACAATTTAGAGCAGGGCTGTCAAACCGGTCCTCAAAGGGCCGCAGTGGGTGCAGGTTTTCATTCCAACTCAACAAGAGGATACCTTTTGCAAGTGTAATCAGTTAATTAAAGTCAGGTGTTACTTATTTTGGAAGACACCTAATTGGTTAAAATGTCGGCACTGGATCGGTTGGAACAAAGACTGCGGCCCTCGGCGGAATCGGTTTGAGACCCATGATTTAGAGCAGGGGTGGCCAACTCCGGTCCTCGAGAGCCACTATCCTGTGTGTTTTCCATATCTCCCTCTTCTAGCACACCTGAATCAAATGACCAACTCGTCAGCAAGCCATCCAGAAGATTGATACCGATCCTGATTATTTGATTCAGGTGTGTTGGTGGAGGGAGACATGGAAAACAGACCGGATAGCGGCTCTCGAGGACCGGAGTTGGCCACCCCTGATTTAGAGCATTCAATCAGCCTACCATGTATGTTTCTGAGCTGTGGGAAGAGACTGGAGTACCCGGAGAAAACCCACACGTACAACGTGAGAACATGCAAACTCCACACAGGATGACTGGGAGGACTGGAACTTTGAACCATTGATTTCGAAACTGTGAGGCGGACATGGTAAACACGACTATTTTTGCGGTAAAAAAAGTTAATCGAGTTCACCTAATTTTGTTTTGAGGAGGGTGCGAACATTATGAAAAACAGTACAAATTAGTGTGAAACTCGTTCCCTCTCAGGGGAGTGAGGGAAGTGGTGTGTATGTGTGATTATCTCCCAATCCTTTAAATTCACAGTCCACATCTAATGGGCTCTACTGGTTGGTAGGTGGCAGCACACTATTAATGTGTCTCTGTGTGATATGTCTCACACCAGAAAGACATGTTGCTACCACTGGCTTGCACATGTAACAGTCTCGGATTTATTGAGCAGGTTTTTCATACCAAAAGTGTGGTTTTAATTAGTACTTTTTCCCCACACTCTTAACTGCAAAAAATATCACGATGGTATATATGCATCCCTAAAATTTGAGGTTCAGGAACATAGTGCTCCTAACAACATAAGTTATTCTACTTTTCTTTGTTGTTAGTAAATACAGGCCTAGCCAGCTCTTACTATTATTCCATTTTTTCCCCTGTAGAATTGCATTCGGGGGAAAAAAGATAGTTTATGTAAACTCAATGCTCATTTGCCTCTCCCTTTTCTTGTCTTTGCAGCTCCACCACCAAGCAGGTTCAACAGAAGAGTATCAGGTGAGATTTTTGGTGTTTCTTTGTGTATCCTTCTGTTATTTCACCATTGTATCTTTGACGTCATGTCCTTTAAGGGCCATTCACATGAGTTTGATTTTGCTTGCACCATTGGGTAACAGGTCCTTTATGGCAACTGATCATTATTGTGTTGCTCATGCAGGTCAAACAGAGGTAGCAAATACACCTCTCTTGACTGGCTGCAGGAAGTCTCAATGCGTAGGCTGTAGATACATTCGGAAATTTAATCTCATGCACTAATTTAACTCTGAGATTGCAAGTGTTCCAAGAAGCAAAGTGGGCCTTACCTTGAATTTACAAATGACCATTATTTTAGCTGCCGTATGTATTCGAGTATAACACGCAAAATGTTGTACCAAAAATACTGAAGCAAAGTTCGGGTGCGCGTTATACACGAATCCCGGTGAAACACTGGCCTACGTCGGCAGCCGTTAAATTGGGAGACATAAAACCTGTGTTTGTCCGCCAGATGGGGCGCGAGAGCCCGTTCTATTGGCCAGTGCTCACACTTAGAAAAAAATTACTCAAGAAGAATGGAATCAATTGTTTGGTGAATCTTATGATGATGAATCTGACTATGTTGTGAATAAATGTTTTGTCATGGCGATATGTTCAGCATTTGCCAGTTACCAGTACCGGTGCAATCCTTAGTGTGAGCTGAGAAAAAGTGAAAAAAAATTGTCAATTTTTTTGTCACAAATTATGGGTGCGCGTTATTCGCAAATACGACATTTTCAAATAAGCTCAACACGATATGCAATAAATTGGTTAGTGGAGCACTCCTAGAAGATTGCTACTGTTCCCATTGATTAATATGAAGGACTACCATTTTGAGACACATTTCTGAAACAACACATTTGTTCAAATTACCTAAAAATACTTTGAGTAAATAATGATATTTATCTATTGTGAAAACACTTTAAATTATTTCTCACATGAATTGGGAAGTTGCTTGTGGGTGTGCAGTAGAGCCACCTGATGTGTAGTGGTTCACTCGCCTGACTTCGGTGTGGGCAGGCGCGGGCTCGATTCCCACTTGTAGTGGTATGATTGTGAGTATGGATTTAACTTTTTTTTTTACATAAGACCAAGTAAAAACTGTTCTAAAAGAACACGGAGACTAAATTTTCTTTCTGTTCCAACTAAAGTAAGACACACCAGAGTTCAAGCTGTAGAAGGAAGTTTGATCCATTATCTCTGTAATTGGACAGCAAGAATGTGTCCCTCTGTAAAATGCAAGCGAGAGAATGACTAGATTCCATGCTTTAATTCATTCACTGTGAATGTCTCTGGGTGGTAAGATCGGTCACCTGATGTCAGCTGACTGTACACAAGTGGAAAAAAAACTCATCTGTTGTAAACAAGGGAACCAACCCTTCATAGGATGTTCATTTAATGTATTGATTGTCTTTGAAGGCGTTAGACGTCCAATTCATTTTGACTGGCAGGGTACCAATCAAAATGGATTGCAGATGCAGTGCTATCAATGGCACTGAAACTTGGGAATTCACAACATTCTCAACATTGGGTATACGTGTGGCCGACGTGGCCCAAAATGTAATGTTTACGTTAGCAGTTGGTTTCGCCTGCCAATTAATTATGGAGACTAACCTTAAGCAAAACTTGTTTGTATTGTTTTAATAAGAAAATCACAAGCAAATATTTTAAAAATCTGATCTGCCTATCTTAACTTCTTGGGGCAAATAATATTGTTCCAGTGCATCTAATCAAATATGTAAATGCCTCCAGTGTGTGCAGAGGCATTCAATCCAGATGATGATGATGAAGACACAGAACCAAGAGTAGTGCATCCAAAAACTGACGAACAGCGCTGCAGACTGCAGGAAGCCTGTAGGGACATCTTGCTCTTCAAAACATTGGACCAGGTAAATTAATGGAAGGAGAGCTTGCCATGCATTCATTCATACTTGTGTGAAAAGGCTGGACCGACTTGATGTGTGCTTTATTATTAATGTCATAGTGAAACTCTTGGGATCTGCCCATATGTGGGATTTTCCCAAAATCCCCAATGTCTCTTGTGAAGCCTCTGTCCGTGATTTAGTAGCATATGCTTTGGCTTAAAATGAATTTGATCTCTATTTTCTTTACCCGGAACCGCAGCGGCATCACGGTGTGACGTTTCTGGACTTTTTGTTAACCCTACACCCAAGGGAAGATTGTCTTGAGATTGCATATTGTTGAATAACATGGATAAAATAGATATGGACAAAATAGGGGTTCTTTCTCTACACACACTTCCGTCTCTAAGATAAGAATTTTACCTTGCCTCCCCTTTGGAGAAGTTATTCACACGAGCAATGCCTTTTTTAGCTTCTAGTTTAATCCCACTGTTCTCCTTGTCTCTTGTGCTTCAGTGTGTTTATGATGGATTGATTCTTGTCCCTTTCTTTCTCGCTTTAGGAGCAGTTCTCTCAAGTGCTGGACGCTATGTTTGAATTACGCGTTCAGCCCCAAGAGCATGTGATTGACCAGGGAGACGATGGGGACAACTTTTACGTCATAGAGCGGTAAAGATACAGTTACAGAGTCCCACTTTTCATGTTTTTCTATTATGTTTAATTCATCCTAAAACTGAGAACGTGTTACCCTGAAGCAGGGGCAGAGAACCTTTTTGACAGATAGAGCCATAAAAAATTCAGATTTTCAAATTTACATGTACGTGTGTGCATTTTTTTTGTCATTTCACCACAAAAAAGTCTCAATTATTTTGACAACATTGCTAATCAATGAGTATCAATGAGTATGCATGCAGAAGAGTCTAATGAAAAAAAATATGATTAAAGTGGCGCTCTAAGTAATCTCAACGCCACAGTGCCGACGTGATGTTCTTATTGGTGGATACGGGACTCGGCTCTCTCGCCAGCGGTTTCCTTGTTTTACCTCACACATTAGCAGATATCCATATTCACCATCAAAAGAGTCACATATGGCTCCCGAGCCATAGGTTCCCTAACCCTGCCTACTGTCATACTATCCCAGACTTTTACTAGTACTTAAAAAAAAAAACATAAATATTAGTGTCCCCATAACGACATCTACGGGTGTACTGGTAAGAATAAACTTAAACTTCTTTATGAGGTAGTCCATCCTAGACAAAGCAACGATCATAAATGAGCAATACAAATATCTTACATCACCATACGTGCATCTGGGTAATTGCTCAGCCAGGAACACACAAGATGGTTCTCTACTTGGGCCTTCTAACAGTCAGTCAGCGATAGTTGGCTGTAGAATGTTGTTATTAATCACCATATGAGCCAACTGCCATTTTTAGATTTGACCCTGGAAACAACAAAGTGCTCCTCTACCAACAGACCTGAATAGTCTGCCATGTTCAACTAGAATTACAAGAGGTGTTGCACTGATACTGTATTTTTACTGCCATACCCATATTTCTATGTGACTGTGACTTGAACACACACACCACATATTTGTTTTCTTTTTAGTATCCAATTACTGTATTCTGACTTTAAGGTAAAATCATTTCTATCATGGCTTGGTAGACACTCCTTAACAACACCTTGGTGCCTACCTGGGTTGGATGACAATCAATTAACTCCTTAAAAAACTTAAAAAAATTCTCATAGGCCAAAATGTTTTTATTTGTTTTACTGTTCAATTTTGTATCCAGCCTTATGTACACACACGTACACACAATGAGTCTGAGCTCTTGGGTAAAAAAAATATGTTCCAAATTAAAAACAAAAAAAATCCTTAGTTGTCCTACCACCAACCTGGAAAATAGGTGGCCCAAACACAAATCGAATCTCCCCCTTAAAGACGTCCTATGTGGCAGTCATTACTGAAAAAAATACATCAGGAGCCAATACTAAATGTACAAAAACTGCAATGTAAAAGATAAAACAAAAGCAAGAGAGCAGTAATTTTCCAGCGAAAAGGAGTGGGGGAGTGTATGCAGGACTCATTAAGTCCACGGTCAGTGCAACTATACCACATTAGTACATTAGCTTTGACACAAGTTCGCTTACTCACTGTTTGTTTTTCCTCACATCTTTTTAGATGCTCATGTCAATATCATTATTTTCATTTAACGTAAATATTATTGAATTGAACTTCAAGCTGAAATACATTTAGCATGCATGGACTGATTTAATGTTTTGTTTTGTCTCGCAATCTCCAGAGGCATATATGACATTGTGGTGTCAGGAACATGCGTAGGTCAATATGACAATAAGGGGAGCTTCGGTGAGCTGGCACTCATGTACAACACTCCACGTGCAGCTACCATCATTGCCACTGAGGAGGGATCACTATGGGGGCTGGTAAGAGTCTCTAAATTGACATTCATTTAAACCGGAAGGTTTTTGTAGCCATGAAGTTGATTTTCACTACTGTTGAGTGACATCAATCTAGTTAACGTCCACATTTATTCTTGTTGTATTGTCATATAGTGCATCTGTTTACTATAAACAATGAACACGAGGCCTGCTAACCTTTAGATTTAGAATGAAATTACATTCTCCATGAATGGATGTAGTGCTCTGTTGTTCCCCCAACTGGGCAAACAAGGAACGACAAGCCACATTTTTTTATGAAACCACTGGAGTTTTTTCCCTCTTCCTTAGGACCGTGCAACGTTTCGTAGACTCATTGTCAAGAACAATGCCAAGAAGCGAAGAATGTATGAGTCTTTTATAGAATCCGTGCCCTTACTCAAATCTCTGGAGGTGAGTTTAATGCTTGAGAGAGTTAACTATCAATACATTTTTTATATTCGACCTTTTTATACATTAGTTATAGGTGTCATAAAAGTGATGGAGAGTTATTTTAGCTTGTATTTGACTTTCAAGCAGATTTATTGAGCTTTTGGGATAATTGTCAGAATGTATAGCATTTTGTCTACCCTGAAAACAATTTGTCTCAAATATTTTAGACTTACATGTCACACATTATCCACACTTATCATCTTTGATGTATTTTACCATGTTCTCTGCCTTAATCAAATGACAACATCAAAATGGCTAAAGGTCTCAAGACAGACATGTTTCCGTGAGAAAATTATTACCACCATTTTTTGTCACATTTCCCTCATTAATTTTTTTTTAGCTAACAGAAAGGATGAAGATAGTGGACGTATTAGGAGCAAAGCAGTTCTCAGATGGTGAACGCATCATCACACAAGTAAGCACCTCACAATTAAACTCATGCAGGCAGAGCAAGACAGTTTACGTATCACATTATGCCCGTGCAACTTTTGGCTTTTGATAGTTTCTTAAAATTGTCAACTTTGAGTGTTACCATTGTATTGACAGGGAGACAGTGCTGACTGCTTCTACATAGTAGAATCTGGGGAGGTCAAGATCATGATGAAGAGTAAAGTAAGCATTTTTGCTTTATTATTCTGTCAGATAGTTTAGTCCTGTTTTTTTACACTCAAGAGGGATCCTGTGGGGACTGGTAAGAGATTCTAAATGGACATTCATTTGAAACCTGAAGCAAGTTAATTGTGACCTCAATCAAGATCATCATATTGAAGTCTATAATTTCAGTCAGGTCTTAAATGTTATTTCACAATAACCTACTTGACTAAAGAGTCTAGATTTTTTTTGCCTGGCTCAACTTGTAGTCCAGAGTGATTGACAGTACAAATATGTAGGGATTTATTGATTAATTCTATTCTGCCATGATATGCTATTAGATTTTTAGTCAGTTGCTATTTTTGCATTGCATTACACGCAAGCAGATTACCAAATGTCCTGAATTTGTGCTGCTCTGTATCCTCAACGACTGGTGGTAAACAATATATTAATGCAATTCATTTGTTCCTTTTAATAGGTGTTCAAATATATTTTTGAAACATAATCCATAATATGAGCTGAAAAAAGAACTCTAGTAGGTAGTTTCTGGATGGATCATTTTGACAATGAGCCCACACTCCCCATTAAAAAAAAAAGACTGCCAAGTAACAGAGGGAATCACAACAGTCGGTTCAGCTGCCGAGTGGCTCTCTCACCTCGGGGGTGGAGGAGGATGCGTTCGCTGGCTGCTACCCTTTTAATCTTCTCCTTTCTTCCAATGCCGTGCAGACGAAGGCCGACCATGCAGACAATGCGGAGGTGGAAATAGCACGCTGTAGCAGGGGTCAGTACTTTGGGGAACTGGCCTTGGTCACTAACAAGCACCGGGCCGCCTCAGCCTACGCAGTGGGCAATGTCAAATGTTTGGGTAAGATCAAATTCACTCCTCCATCTGCCTTCAGCACATTTGTCAGCATCACTTGTCTTAAAGTGTTGTTTTTATTCTTCGAGTTAATGCACTGCAACAAATGCCTTTTACAGTGATCGATATAAACCTCATTATGAAGATTTAAAATGCATTACTCAAAGTGTTCAGCAGTGTTTCTGTGAAGAGACGCTTGCCTTTGAGCTGTGTGATGTCATATTAAGTAGCTTTTGCGGGCTCATCTCATCCCGTTTGATTAGACCATCATTTTCTCGTTCTGTTCAAAAATGATTTTGCTACCCATGCTGTAGCAGAATAGTAGCGCGGTTATACATACAATATTTATAATAATTTTGGGATAAACTTGTGTTTTGGGTGGAGTGGTACTAAAAAAAAGTAATGATATTTCAATGAGGAAACTTGATTTCATGTGGGATTTCCTTGAAAAACGAGAAACAAGGATATTTTGTGGCAAGGCCTGATATCTTATCATCCAGGTTAACTCAACACTCACACACGATGCATTTGTTTTTGCAGTAATAGACATACAAGCATTTGAGCGTCTCCTGGGCTCCTGTAAAGAAATCATGAAGAGGAACATCGCCCACTACGAGGAGCAGCTGGTGATCCTGTTCGGGTCGAGCATGGACCTGAGAGACTGAGCCTCCCGCATCACCCTCCGTGCCTTCTATTACATACACAGACATACTATACAGTGACGACACAGACTCATAATAAGCTTTACCCACATTGTCCAAACATGAGAAATTGTAATCGGCCCTCACTCAAAGAATTGAACTAGAATCACCTTTTGCATTTACACTGGCACAACCACCGACATATCTCCTCACATGTTCACTCCCTAATAAATCTCCACTCACAGATTTATTACTTCAGGCCATAGCTTTTCTTTCAACCCACTTTGGCTTTTTACGCCCCACACCCCTCCCCTAAAGTGGTCGTGACAGCAGTCACCTGTATGCAGGTAAAGCAGAAATAAAACGTACAAAGAAAACACTCCATTCAAGGCGTTTTCTGAAACGCTAACATACAATTCTTCACGTTCACGTGCGGTTTAACAGCTCCCAGTTGCCTCAGCCAAGGAGATAGACTTGCACGCTCTCACTGACAAACACATGAAGACACTTATTGAACACAAACCACATTTGCAAAAACACATTTAATGGAGCTGTCAAACTTTAAAAAGATGTTGAGGAAAATGCAAAATAAAAAAAAAAGTTTAATGGAAAGTTTTAAAAACAAACATTTTATGAATATAAAACATAAGCTTTGATAAAATATTTAAATATATAATAGAAGTGTTTTCCTCCATGTGAGGCCGGGTTGCGGAAAAATATGAAAACACTCCATTTCATCCTCGACTGTTGTTAATCGAGTTCAGTTAGTGCTGGTGATTATTATTATTACCGTACCACAAAAGTGGTAAAAACAAAATCTTTCAGTTCTGGAACTTTGTTATTCTCTCGCTGATGCCACGCTTTGATGTATTGAATTAATTATTAATGTATTGTTATGTATTCATTTATTTTATTTTGACCAGCTGATCATTTCACCCCCCACATCTCTGTAAAAACAAGATAAAAGCTAATAAAAAAATATTAGTGATGATTTCTCTACGATTATCTTAAGTTGTCTTGGATGAAAGAAAAATAAAGAAAACATTTTGTTACAATGGTTTCTTAGTTGATATTTTTGTATTTACAATCGTTAATTATTGGTGTTGGATATTTTGGGAATCAAAAGTTTTTAAATGGATTGATGGACTCAACAGTGTACGTTTTAAAGTTAATATTGTATAAAATAATTATATAATGTGTTTTGAAGTTGTAATGCAATGTACGTATACACTTTTATTGTAGGTATGGTACACAATTACCACTCCTGTCCGCATGGTGGCAGACGTGGATCGTTCAACTGGTGAGTCATCAGCCGCACATTGGCTGATATATGAGAATTGGCAGTATTTTTAGACACAAAGCTGATCCTGGAGCAGTTGTAAACGATTCTCATTTGGTGCCATATAAGTACAGCAGACAAGCTGTTCAAGAGCCAATCGTCCCGAGGACCAAACGCTAAGCTGAAAATGTAAGGTAACTGAGTGGCTATATAGAAATAAGCAGAAAATATTTTCGAATGTATTAAGAAAATGTTACTGATATGAAATGTATGCTAGTCATTCTGGCCATCCCTAATCTCCGAGCTAGCAATAGCATGACTAGCATGCGTGCACGTTTACCCTCCGTCACTTCCGGTTAGTGTTACTAAAATTGTAGTCCTTTTGATTCCTGGATAGAGAACTCATTTCCCCAACCCTTATAGAAATGCACTCGTAGTTCCCCTGGGTAGGAATTTTACAAATGTATATTTAGCATATTTTCCCATATACTCCTGCCAAATGTAACAAATTGGGACGTTAATATACATTTTGAGATGAGCGATTCTATATTTACTTCTTTCCCTAGATATAGACAGGGGAATCCCAACAAAGTTATTGCGGTTATGAGTGTGACTTTTTATTTTTGGCAAAAAAAAACACTGGTCCAGAATGGACAATTCCTTGCATTACATGAAGGTTAATTGGTCAAACCATGATCTTCACAGGGCTGAGTGTGGAACGCCGGTAACTGGAGCTTTTGGGACAGTCTCAGCACCGGCAGACGAAAGAGAAACATATAGCCAATCTGAGAATAAACCAGAAGAGGAGATCCACGCAATTCCGATCCACCTGCGCCCAGATCTGCTGCTTCCCTGCGCCGACCTCGTCAACTCTGAATGGCAGAGAAGTCAGGCTGCACGTGTTCACTCCCTTCAGAAATCCTGCCCTGATTTCCCCACCTGCCTGGTTCTCGTGCAGGGGCCCGGAGGCGCCGAGAGGACACTAGGACACGCCCGGCTCTCTCGAGTAGTAGGCCACGGCGGCAGCCTTTTTGTGGAATCCGTGGTCGTGTCCAAGGCGGAGAGAGGTAAAGGCTATGGACGAACGTTGATGGAGATGACCGAGGATTACGCCAAAAGACAAGGCTTCAAACGCCTCTGCTTGACCACTCATGATAAACAGCAGTTTTACAGCCACCTTGGCTACACGCTGTCGACACCGGTGCAGAATGCAGGTGCTGTGGCATCTTTGGTTCCTACAGAAATGCTTCTCAAGCTCTCCGGGGTTCCAAATGGAAAACTCAACCTTATAAAACAAACACCGAAAGTAGAAAAGTGCAAGCAAATTTGGAGTAATGGACCTTCCTCTCTTCCTCCACCACCTCCAGCCTCCTCCATGCCACTCCCACCACCACCTCCAGCACCCTTCATGCCACTCCCTCCACCACCTCCATCAAGGCCTCACCTGCCTAGTGGGGCACCCGTGATTCAGACTTTAGCAGAAACCCCTTACAGAGATGCAAAGGGAGCATCTATTTTTTGGATGCACAAAGACCTCTGAAGGACATCTCTGGAGTACATGAACAGAATACCGCACTTGAAGCTGGTGTTATTACACGTTCTTTTTACGCCACAGTCTCCACGGTATCTTGTTAATGCACTGGCTTTCATAGACAGCGATTGATGTCCTGTCGATGTGAACTGGGAGGTTGTTGGTCTCTCAGTTTAAAATGATTGCATGTCAATCACTGTCAATGACATATTGTATATTACATATATATATATATATATATATATATATATATATATATATATATATATATATATATATATATATATATATAAAATATATATTCTAACGGTTAGAATGAAAACCTGCACCGGCTGAAAAGGTGTCCTCTTTATGGGTTAGAACAGGGGTCGGGAACCTTTTTGAAAGAGAGAGCCATAAACAATTCTTATTTTCTAATGTTATTGCCAAAGAGCCATTCTCAGAATGTAAAAGTAAAAATATATGAAAATGTGCATTTTTTTTGTAATTTCACCACTTTTTAATCACAAAAAGTCTCTGATTTCTTTTGACAACATTGTTATGATGTTGCTAATCAATCAGTATTAATGAGATGAGTAATGAAAAACTAAATTATGATTAAAGTGGTGCTAGAGCTAGTCTTAACGCCACAGTGTCGACGTGACGCTCCTATTGGTGCGTTCAGGACTCGGCTCTCTCACTAGTGATTTTCATTATTTTACCTCACATGTTAGTGGAGAGCCATATGCACCCATGGAAAGAGCCACATATGGCTCCCGAGCCGTAGGTTCCCTACCCCTGGGTTAGAATCTAACCCATAAAGAGGACACCTTTTCACTAATCTGGTGTCCTACAAGTGCAATCAGTGGATTGCAGTCAGGTGCTTCTTTTTTTTCTTCAGAAATCTCATTGGTCAAAGTGCCTTTGCTGAATCGGCTGCAACAAAAACCTGCCCCCACAGCGGCCCTCGAGGACCAGTTAGCCCACCCCTCGTCTATATAGTATACCAGGGGTGGCCAAGTCCGGTCCTCGAGAGCCCCTATCCAGTCTGTTTTCCATATCTCCCTCCTCTAGCCCACCCGAATCAAATGATCAACTCATCAGCAAGCTGTCCAGAAGTTTGATATAGATGATTTGATTCAGGTGTTTTGCTGGAGGGAGACATGGAAAACAGGCTGGATAAGGGCTCTCGAGGACCGAACTTGGCCACCCCTGTAGTATACTAGGTGAGAGGGTACAAAAACAACGAACAATTGAGTCAGCAGATCTTGGAGATGGAGTTTCCTATTGCTGAGACACCATAAATATCTTCCATTCTCACCATTTTCTGGAGCATAACCCAGCTGACTCCAACAATACAATGGGCAACCATTCATGCTCACACTCACCTAGGGGCAATTTAGTGTGTGTTCAACCAGCCTACCATGCATGTTTTTGGAATGTGGGAGGAAACCAGAGTGCCCAGAGAAAACCCACACAAGCCCAGGGAGAACATGCAAACTCCTGGGATCGAACTCTGGACCTTCGCACTGTGAGGCCAACAGGGTAACCACTCATACGCCGGGCCGCCTATAGTATACTATACATATACTGTATATCCTGGAGCAATGTCTTGATAGGGTACATGGTATCGGCATTTTCTGGAGTATTATACAGTATCAAATCTGGTCCCAAGACCGGGACCGATCCAGTAGTCGTGTGTTTTCAGTACACACCTGAATCAAATGATCATCTCATCAGCAAGGCGTCCAGAAGCTTGATAATGGTCCTGATTATTTGATTCAGGTGTGTTGGTGGAGGAAGACAGGGAAAACATGCTTCTCAGTGAGACTACCACAGTAACAGAGTATCCTGTTATATTTGTCAACAGAATATGTCCTAATCACTTGAATAAAAAAACATATATATTGAAATGTAGTCTCAATTTTATTTGTTTAAAAAAAACCACAAAAACTAATTGTGAATAATCTATTCATGTTATGTTTTAATTCAAAGCAAAAGTGGACATTATTATAATCTTATTTGTTATTATTCATTTCTTATTTTGGATCAACTTTAGAGTATTATCGGGTCTGTAATATTTGTACTTCTGTTTTTCATTCATTTAAATGTTTTTATTCATTCATTTTCTGAACCGCTTACCCTCATATAGGGGGCAGAGGGTGCTGGAGCTTAGCCCAGCTAACTTTGGGCATCACCTATGTTTTTATAATAAATTCGTAATATTATTTATTATTAAATTGTAATTGTATATACTATCCATCCATTATACTGGTATAATGACAAAAAAATCAATTCAACTTTCAACAATGCATGTCCTCATGGTCGCGGGGTGCTGGAGCTGAATCTCAGCTGAATTTGGGTTGAAAGTATAGAATACCGACTGGTAGATCGTGATCGATATATTGAGAAGCCCTGGTGTAGATCATTCTACACAAGTGGCGAGTAGTTTTACCACTCTGACTTCTATGTCAGTACAGGGTGCAACTACTGTCCTTTACTATGCTGCCTTTTCTCCCCCAGTAGGACCCCTGTGGTTCTCCTGACTCCCACACTCCCTCCCTCTCTCCCCCTCTCTCCCTCTCTCCCCCTCTTTCCGTCTCTCCCCCCGTGTTTTGCTCCCTTCCAGTCGGACTCCAGTCCGGCTTTTTCACACATAGAAGTCTCGCTCGCTCGCTCGGTCTGGAGCAAGGCGAAGCGACGCAAGCTCCTCTCGTCTTGTCTCTGCTCCGCAGCTTCGCAACAAGTGGACCCAAAAGGAAGAGCGCCAGGTTCGGATACAAAAACTACATTTGAGCGGAACCAACTCGGTCAGTCTCCGCCTCTTGAAAAAGTGCGTAACTAAAAGCATCTTTAATATGGCTATTTATAACACACATTGTAAGGGTAAATAAGTTGAAGACACCCAATTAAAAAAAAGATATAAGATGAAGGAAATCTCCACCATTGTTTCCAATGTTACATACAAAGCAGTGTGCCTGATCTTTTCCAACTTTTTTTCCCTGCAGGTTATCCGTGTTGGGAGATCGCGAGATGCAAGGGTCACTGTTGCTGTTGGTCTGCGGTAAGTGAAGTGGACACACGCACCTTTTGAAGTCCGTCCGTGTTTTTTGATCCTTAAGAAATGCTTAGAAGTCATCCAGTGGAGGGCTCGCTGAGGCATTCGGGATTGTCTCCAGGTCACTGGCTTTTCTTTGGTCAAGTCTCTGGAGGGCAGCACATCAACTTGTTCATGTTGGGTGCACAAAAACAAGTTCAGTACATTCCCTTGCATACTGTAGTGATCATATGAAGTAGAAAATAGAAGCCACTGATACACACCACATAATATTTTTAAATAGTAATTGATTTTACTTAGCATTGACTGGGGGAACTTTTTTTAAAAAAAATGTCTCTTGGTATTGTGTATTTTAAATAATATCTATCCATTATATTTACCACTAATTCTCATGAGAATTTTGGGATGGTTCAGCGTATTCCACCTGCAAGCCAATATTACGAAAGCCTTGAAACAGTCACTTTACATATTATCAGTTTTCTTCACTTCTTAATGAGGGTGCTAAATTGGGACTCATATTCAGCATTTGGTTGATCCAGGCATACTGGCCAGCCAAAAGATTATGACCACACTCAGAAATAATCCAATAAAAAAGCTCCACCAAATACCCTGCCTTTAAAGCAATAATGATTTGTCACTTTTGATTGAAACGGTTTGAGACGTTATACAGAGAATTGTTTTTTTTTCATAACTTCGGCAAACATTTTACTTTATTTTCGCCTTCAGTACAAGCTACGTTTGTTGCTTGTAACTTTCACTGAATTGGATGGTGTTAAGTTGATATATAATAGAGTTTGGCATTAAAAATGTCAAGGTAGAGCATTTTTTTAAAAAACGATTCATTATAAATATCCAGTAATGTGTACTCAAACTATTAAATTGCCCCTCGGTGAGACTCATAGCAGACGCCTCTGTGGGTGGTGTCCACAAATAGAGGCACCAACTCCACACCTAGTGTTACAGTTTCTGAAGTACTGCTAAAGAACTCAGTGGAGAGTATGTGTGCATGTGTGTGTGATGCTATGTACGCCAGTTGTTTCACACTAACACTATGTAATGCTGGATATATCCATCCTGCCATTTTCATCTCTGCTTATCTTAGTCAGTGTCGTGGGGTACTGAGCAAAAGGCCCTAAACTGGTGACCAATCAGTTGTAGGCCACATAGGGAGACAGGCAAATATTCACACTTGTGATTTACACTGCTAGATTTATCTTTTTTTTCATAATATTGAGCGGTGAGAGTGTTTCTTATGATTCAGTCGATTTCCTGGGAGAAGACAACAAAATGGCCTGTGATTGTTTATCTTTGAGTGATAGAGTGAAAATCATGGATGAATGGTTAAAGTTGTGGCCCGTGACTGAAAGGCTCCATGTGCAATTGCCCGTGTATTAGCGTTGGGATTTGGGCAGAAGGAGCCCCTCTGCATCTGTCAGACGTTCACCTCTAAGCTGCCCTTGTGCCACATGTGGAAAGTTGTTAGCTTTGGTTTTAAATTTGATTCACTTATGAAATTATTCAAGGTAAGGTAGGAAATGGGGATGTAGAAACTGGACAAGTGGGGGATTGAACATCCCACATTGTCATAAGACACATTGACAGACAGCTGGAGCCACGTGTCACCTATTAGGACAAAGGTCATTTTCAAGCCCTTAAGCTTAGAGATGTTAATAGATGTGTACATGTTTCATTGCGACAAAATGGATGGCTAATCCTGCCTATTTTTCAATTGTCCCTGTCAGCTCTACTGATACTCTGCTATGAGTTTTTTTAGTTTGTGTGTATGATTTTGAGGTTGAAGTTTTCATCCAGACCATTTTTTTTGCCTGAGCAAGTGGTATAGTACATCTGAATAACAACATAGATCACACTGTGGATGCATTGGTTTTAGGACATTATGGGGAAAAAAAGCAATTATTATGAAGGCGCGGGCAAAACAAATAGAGCACCCTGAAACTTTTGTCACATCACTGGATGTTCAGTACGCACGGATATAACATTATACCATAAAAAAGCCAAAAGAGATGGCTGTACTTGGGAATAGATTAGAAAGGAAGTGTGGCCTTGTGACAGTATAAATAAACACCACCACACTTCGTATAGGCCTGAAGCTCTTGTAGCTCTGTGAGGCAAGCACATTTTCAATGGGGACTGTCAAAAATACTGGATAGATTGAGACTAAAGGATACTTGTATGTTTTACGTGATTACCGAGAGTAAATTTGGTTCTGACGATTTTGTCCGGAGGGGTACTGTAAACAAATTCTCTGTATTTTACATCTGCTGGAGAGGACTTTATCACCTCCTGATTTTATAACCATGTGTGTGTGTTTGCAGGAACCAGTGTATTTGAGGCAAAGCAAATCCCTTCTAATCAAACTTCACCTCATGTGTTTAGGAAAGAAACGGGGGCTTCTTAGCTCCACCTCATTGTGTGTGTGTGCGATGTGCACAGGTGAAAGTTGGAATTAGGCAATGTAAGTTTGGGAGTGGGTCCCAGAGACCTTTTGTAAGCGGCAGCCTCCGGAAATGTGTAGATATCAGAACAATGGTCCAGCAAAGCCAACTAAATCACAGCTAGAGAGAGAGAGAGAGAGCAAGGCAGGAAAAGTTGAAGAGCAAGAGAGGCTTGGACAGAATCAGGGACAAAGAACTCAGGGGTTGGCCTTAAGGTGGGGGCAGAGAGGAAACAGGTTGGTTCATATGAAAGGGCCAGTGAGTCGAGTTTTTGTTGGTGGGAGCTTTTCTGTCTGAAAAGTGGAGGAGGAGATAAAGGTGGGGGAGGATGAATTGAGAAATGGATCTGGGCTCATTAAAAACAAAGGCTGGCTAGCTGAACCAAAGGATTACTTATGTCATGATCAGAAAAGAACTGTTGGACATTCTGACCCTGAGAATAGTTGACTCCTTGTGACCACCGGATCCCACTTGCAAAGGAAATTTTTTGAAGATCCATTAATTAGCTTGTAGCACATCACTTCAACAACCAAATGATGCATTTAAAATAGATTAACAAACAACAAAAAATTGTATAACCCACCACCCATTTCCAGATTTGTGCTGCAAAAGAAAATTGAGTCCTAAAGCACTAAACCGGCAGACTAGCGTAATTTTGGATGTATGCATATTATGAAGGATGTCCAATCAATTTATCAGAGTAACAGGTGAGCTTTAAGGAAGAGGTTTTAGTCATGGCTTTGATTAATTGGTAAATAAAGTTATGCTCCTACCAGATCGATTTGTGGTCTCCTATCACAACAGGAATTCCTATGTAAGACTTAATCAACTGTCAATTTTTGGGAAAAATAAAACATTTATTATCTGATACATACAAAAATACGGTATGTAACTCAACTATGCCCAAATACAAACGCCTGTCCATTGACGACAGTGTTTTTTTTGTTGCCAAATTGTGCATTTTTTAACATTGTCAATATTTTTGTTTGACATCCAATTAAATTCACGTAAAAAAAAATATAACGAGAGATATTGTGAAATGACGGGCCTCTTTTCACTGTCTGTGTTGATTCCAAATTAACTTTGACATCCAAAATTGGATGAGGTCAGGCTTGCTTTAGCCTGGTATGTACTATATGATGTCATGTAAGAACATAAAACTTTCTTGCCTCACTTACAATAATTGGTTGGAGTGTGTGTACCGTAAATAATGTTTTTTGCATAAATAGTCTTTGGAGATCAATGATTTCATTAAATTGTTATACTTAAAACTTAACATCAAAGCAGGCTGCAAATAAATGTCAACCAGATTTTGATGTAGCTACTGTGGGTTTTCTTTCAACTTTCTCCTCTCAAGGGCACCACATAGTCATCATCGGGGCTCTAATTAGCACCCACACTGAATTCGACCTTCGAGAGCCGCTTAAAAGAGGTTGACAAAAAAGCTGTGGTCAACATCTGCTGCCCATGTGTTCCTCATCATCTGTTCTGTTAGGTCTGTGGTCAGTAGCTAAACCTTCTGAGATATGATCATCCTAATCACTTTATTTTCATGGCCTATAAATGTTCTTGATTTAATACTTAGGTATTAATATTGAGTTATCGGTTGCAATAGTTTATTCTCATCACGAAAAACATCTGGATTTAAGTTAAATGACTTGATTTAATGCTATAAAACATTGGTAATTTGCTTTATGGATGATAATGCCAATATGTGTACAGGTTCCACTATAGTGAAGGACTAACATTGAGAGTGTTGTTAGCCTTGTGTGGATATTGCCACTATCAGCTGTTGGTTAGTTTGGGTGTGTTAATCTCTGTTGTCTGGAAGACTAACAGAGAATCTCAATGAGAGGGGCCAGATGTTGCCATGACACACACTGTTAAATTAGGGGGGGTTGGCACATGGAGACAGCTGGAAGAAGCAAAGAACGTTCTCGTGTCGTGGCAGAGATGTCTGACAGGAGAAACATGTTGTATCATCTGGAACAGGTGGGCAGAGGAGAATGAAGCCTTGATGGACATGAACTGATTCACTATTCGGTCTGCTTTCGTTGGCTCAGCAACAAGAATTCACTTGGATTACCTCCACACTATTACAATTTAAAACAGGTGTTTAGGGACACCTTGCAAGTAATTTATTTCCCCAGATACCCCCTATAATTTTGACGCCAATTAAATAGAATTACATTATTCCAAAGAAAACACATATTCTCAATGTTTTCTCTTAAATAACCGTCTTTTATCTGATAAAAAAAAAACTTTCTCCACTGGTATTCATCGTCGCACATTGCTTTTGTTATCGACAGAGCTGTCACTGGAAAGGAGACATTTCAAATAAATCAGTCATTGTTTCCAACTTAGTCATTTTAGTTTTATGTTGCATTTATTAACACTATTCCGTCACTCCCTAGCTGCTTACAGCATTGCAATGGTTCTAGTAAGCAGTCTGTCCACTTTATGTACCAAAAGTAATCAGTACTGGAGTGTTATGGATTTCAACATTTTATTCCCCACTTGTTGCAGCGCTATCCATTAAGTTCTTTGACGGTGGCGTATGTGGAGGATGACAGAAATGAGGGAGGTGAACAGCAGGCCAGACTAGAAGGGAGAGGCGAGCAGCTGCTTGTTTGGTCGGAGTTGGTTCTCCTCCAGCTAAGTGCTCAGCAAAGAGAAGACACCAGTGCTGAGTGTGTTCGGTAATTAGCCAGGGAAAGAGTGTTGACTTTTCTCTGCTAGCTGATGGCAAGGGCAGTGACTGAGAGATATTTGCCAACATCTTTACGGTCTCAGGCTTTATTTATTTTCATTAGCTGTATGTTTGATTGTTTGCCTGCTTGATAGTTCATTCATTGTGTACTAGATATGGCAGCAAACAGTTGTTGTTTTCTTTCTCCGGTTTAGCCACTCTTGTCGGAATGTGTCATGGTGATGCCATTTCCTCTCCGTGACACCCTCTGTCTCCTCTTAGCCATTCCGTTTGACTCGTATCACGCACTGATGTTCTCTACATGTAATTACGGAATTCCAGTTAATGCGGACAACACTTCCCTTGACTTACCTATGTTACAGACAAATAATAACTCAAGGCATAATTTTTAAGGATACATTGTCTGAAAATGCAATTAAGCATATAAAACAAAGAGGTGGGCCGGCGATCGAGTGGTTAGCGCATGGGCCTAAGAGTTCTGAGGTCATGGGTTTGGTCCCAGCAGCATTGTGAGAGTGTTACAAGTGAATTAAATGCTGTTCCAGGCTAATTGACAGCAACACCTAGTGATCTAAGATGCTACAGACACAGCGGCTCCTTGCTCAGCTGTCATCCAGCATTCCTCAATGCCTTCTCTCTCCATGTATGGGTGCAGAGGGGACAGGAATGATTAAAGTGGTGCATTTAAATGGATGTAGACTACTTTGGTCTGGCCTTTTATTTTCAATTATCACGCTCACAGTGACAACAGGCTTGACCTCTCAACCGTTTTTTTCTTGTAATGCTACAATAAGATACATTATATATATATATATATATATATATATATATATATATATATATATATATATATATATATATCTCATTACTGAAAACAAGCAATCAGCAACATGATAAAACGGTAAAAAAAAAATATATATATATATATATTTTTTTTTTTTACCGTTTTATCATGTTGCTGATTGCTTGTTTTCAGTAATGAGTGCCTTTTGTTATAGCTGTTAACTAATGCAAGAACTAGGTTCATATCAAAAAGTGAGATTTACCATCTAGTCTAGTGCCTTTCAATTAAAATTCTGCAACTGTGGACACAAAGCTAGACACAATCAGAAATAAGAGTGACAAGATACATCTTGCGTCTGTTTCACGCCAAAACACACACACGCACCTAGACGTTATCCACAAGCAAACACACATCAACTCACTTCCGAAATGTCAGATAAAAGATAAGTAGCCTACCACTCCTCTGGGTCTTCTCATATCACTCTGTTTTCTTTTTTTTTTTTCAATTACTTCCGTACACAAGGTCCCATACCATTTGCCTGGAGGTTGGAACCTTCTTAGAGAAAGACCTATTCCAGTTCCCAAATTATAGTTTTGTGCAAACGATTATAGTTCAGTGTAATTATATTGCAATGATCAGAATGACTTTCAGGTTTTCCCTTACCTTTTTAAAGTTTACTTTGATTTCATAGTCTTACTAATGCTGATGGGTTTTTTGAGCTCTTGTACATTTGGTGATTATTCGACCAATACGAGTCCAAAATAGCGGTTATGTTGAGTGTGTTTGTCTGCCCATGTGAAAGCCTCCTCTGCTTTGTTCCCACTCAACTCTGTATCTGACAACAGTGTCACTGTGTGATAATTCACAGTCCCTTAGCCCAGCGGTCCACAACCTTTTTCTCACCGCGAACCGGTAAAGCTCTTTCTATTTTCTCGCGGAGCGACTAATGGTGAGGGCGACAACTTAAGACAAAATTGTGTGGGGTTGGGGTCGTTGCACGAACGACACCCACGACGGCAAAAAAAAAAAAAGTTCCAAGCATAATAGCAATTATTCATTTTTATTCTTATAACAACTTTTCTCCTCTCAAATAGGAGGGCGAGATTGATAACATTAATATTTTTTACTCTGACGGACCAGCGCTTGGTAGCTCACGGACCGGTACCGGTCCACAGACCGGTGTTTGGGGACCACTGCCTTAGCCAGTGATTGAAGTTTTGAGGCTCTCCAACCAGAGGTGCATTAGAGATGTAGAAATGATAGAAAAGGGAGGATTTTTTAGTCAATTAGACAATAACGCGATACTAACATGCAAGTACACCATGTGCTCCAGAGTGCCAATCTGGTTAAGTTTTGTTTAAACTAATGATTCATATAGAAACTCAGTGAGAAACACTAGAAATACAATATCATTTTTTGCCACGAATCAGACGAGTACAGTCATGTACATTTTAGTTTGTCCTAATGTTATTTGATCCCTTGTGAATCTTATATTTCCATTGTCAACGGACAGTTAATGGAGTGAGGATTAGAACCACCTGCTGCGGACGTGCTTCAGACTTGACAGAAAAACCCATGGGTCTCCTGATAACAAATTTCCCTTTTAACATCATGTTAACTGCAGTCCATGAGGCACCGATTAGGAATGAGGAAAAAAACATTCATAGCAAAATGACGGCTGGAATAGGAGGCTACTATTGCCAGTTGTCATGCAAGACTCAGAGGTCTAATTTGGACTCCCATGCAAAGCCAGGCCATGTAGTAACAGCACCATGTCTTTGGTGGTGTGTCACATCATTACTCCCCTTTCCCATGATAGAAATATAGGTCTAAACATTTTTACTTGCACAATTGGCAATTTATTTTTTAAAAAAAGTATTAGCCAGGTTGAGTGTGTGTTCAGTATGTGTATGAATGCTGTATTTGCGTTTAAATATGATTATATTATCAGACATTCTTGAGAACACTGCTACCTAGGATTTTTTTGGGGGGACAAAAAATATCTTGTGATTAAATAGGTAGATGCTGCTGCCAGTCCCCAATTTCTTAATCTCCTGTGTTGCTTCCTGTTCGCTGATTCATTTCCTTCCTCCCTCCTCATGTCTACCTACAGTCTTGGCCAGAGCCGCCGGCCAGGAGCCCGACCGCAGCCACGGATGTGCCCATGGCAGCTGTTACCCGGCAACCGGGGACCTGCTGGTTGGGCGAGAGAAAAATCTGAAGGCCTCGTCCACATGCGGTATGAGAAGGAAAGAGCCCTATTGCATCGTCAGTCACCTGCAGGTCAGTTTGCCTCTGATTGTTTCCACAAAACAGACTGTAAAGACCGGAGTGGTTGACCCTTGCTCTACGCTGACCCTCAGTCAAGTCTCTTATTTATTTATTTTTTAACATTCAACCCTAAATCTTGTCGCACCAATTCAGGACGATAAGAAATGCTTCGACTGTGACTCCAGGAGGCCTTACGACCCCGTATATAACACCATCAATCACCGCGTAGAAAACGTGATCACCACCTTCAAACCTCACCGCAAGAAGTCTTGGTGGCAGTCAGAGAACGGTGAGAAAAAAAAAACTATCATAGTGCTCCAGTAGTAAATGATTCATTCACGGGGTCACTAGCAGTATGGCCAGAAAAGGGCCGAATCACAGGGAGGAAGAGAAAGAAGAATTGTGGTTATTTTTAGTCTCAGATGCTTTAGCGTGTCCATGACAACTTTACGCCTTCTTTATGGCTGAGTCGAAAGGTCATTTACTTTGTTAATATTCATGCATGCCGGATTTTGGGAGCACAACTGTATTCCTCTGTGTGCACATTTTCCATTCAAGCTGAATATGCACTTTCCATAAAAAAAAAATGAATGGCTTTTCTTTCTGGCCATCTCCACTGAGCTGTGCACCACCCTTCCTCCTCCTTCCAATTCTGACTTTTTCCTCTCTGCGCTCTTTAAATGTTGATTAGGGACTCATTATGATTCATTTTTTGCAGTTGACTTTTGGAGGAAGTATTTTACCAAGTTGCATCATGGGAAGAATCTCAGTGTAAATAATTGCAATTTGTTTTCATCATGCAGGAAAGTCAAATGTGCATCTCCAACTAGACTTGGAGGCAGAGTTTCATTTCACTCATCTCATTATGACCTTCAAGGTAATGTCAATAATTTTGCCACTTTTATCACAAGGTATGAAGAAATTGCCTGTTATATCCCCTATTTTTCTTTCCTGGCAGACATTTCGTCCGGCAGCCATGCTGATCGAGCGCTCAGCTGATTTTGGACGCACATGGCAGATATACCGTTACTTTTCGCATGACTGTGCTGCCAACTTTCCCGGTGTATCGATGGGTGCTCTGCACACCATCAACGACGTCATCTGCGAATCCCGTTATTCAGACATTGAGCCATCCACCGAGGGAGAGGTTCGTGAGGTTTCATTTATCTTCATCTTTAAGTTTGACATTTTTCAAGAATGACTCTCACAATTTAAAGATAATTTTATTAACTCAAATGCTGGTGATGAAACTACTGTTAAAATCATTTTTATATTTACACTATTTTTCCTTGGAACCGCCAAAAGGATCTTGCAACACATATTTATCCTGTTCTAGGTCATCTACAGAGTGCTGGATCCAGCCATTAGAATTGAGGATCCATACAGCCCAAACATCCAGAGTAGGTCGCAAATTTCACACCCATTAACCAGGCGTCGCAGTGAAGTGAATTTCCAAGTGATGAAAGTAGAAAAATACTGGCAAGTTCACATTGTTTTTGCTTTGCAGACCAGCTGAAAATCACCAATTTAAGGGTGAATTTCACCAAACTTCACACACTGGGAGACAACCTGTTGGATCCTCGACCTGAAATCAAAGAAAAGTATTACTATGCCATATATGAGCTGGTGGTGCGCGGGAACTGCTTTTGTTATGGCCACGCCTCCGAATGCGCTCCAATCGATGGCATCAGGGACAATATCGAAGGAATGGTCGGCATCAGATGAACAAATGCTTTTGGCTTTGCCTTCCAAAATGTTGCTAGTGTAATTCATCCTGGTTGATTATTTCAGGTCCACGGCAAGTGTGTGTGTAACCACAACACCAAAGGTTTGAATTGTGAGCGCTGTGAGGACTTCTACAACGACATGCCTTGGAGACCCGCCGAGGGCAAAAACACCAACGCGTGCAAAAGTGAGCCCATGACAACAATATATCAGTTTTTAACTGTGGGGGAAAATGAAATGGCAAATGAAATTCCTAACTCAGTTAGTTTGGCAATTAGTTTTTCTTAAATTGTGTTGGAAAGGTAAAGCTGGCTAACAATTTGAGCCGAGCCAAGGTACACATTAAATTGAGTGTTTTTATTGGGTTGCAAAATCATTTCGCTCAAAACCTCCGTTGTCCCTTTAAGAATTCCATTTGTCTGACCATACTATTATATTGCAAAATCCTCTAGCTATGTAGATAACCTGCACGAGAGTGTTTTAGACTGACAAAAGCATTGTTTTTCAGAGTGCAATTGCAATAGCCACTCGTCCGTGTGCCATTTTGATATGGCTGTGTATTTGGCCACGAGCAATATCAGTGGTGGAGTGTGCGACGACTGCCAGCACAACACAATGGGCCGAAACTGTGAGGTCTGCAAGCCTTTTTACTACAAAGAACCCTTCAAAGACATCCGGGACCCACGGGTGTGTGTAGGTGAGTCGCATCTGCGTGAAAAAAAAAACAATTTTAGTCAATAACGTGGGGGTTTTATTTTTTGGGATCAATTTGATGAAAGTGGATCCTTTACCACATTACAATTGATTGATCTCTCACCTCACACTAATATGACCTTGTGCTTCCCACAGCTTGCGACTGCGACCCGGAAGGTTCTGAGAATGGAGGAATGTGCGACAGCCACACAGAGGCGGCGTTGGGCATGGTGGCCGGTCAGTGTCGCTGCAAGGCCAACGTAGAAGGCCAACGCTGTGACAAGTGTAAAACCGGCTACTTTGGCCTAAGTGCCGAAAACCCTCAGGGTTGCCAGCGTGAGTAACGCACGTGTGTTGCGATGACTTGATATTTATATGCTCTGTGGGGTTGCGTTAGTTTCCCCTCGAAAACCAAAGTACCATCGGAACCGCGACTTATAACTTAACATCCTTCTAGTCCTGTGGTGTGAATGTAAAACAAAAGGTTTTAAAACCTCATTTAGAGTTTGTCTGCAAATACTTCTGCAGCTTGCCGGTGCGACCACAGGGGAACGGTGGTAGGCAGCACCCACTGTGACCCAGTCAGTGGAGACTGCTTCTGCAAGCGCCTCGTCACCGGACGAAGCTGTGACCAGTGCCTGGTAAAAAAACAACAACTCGCTTCCCTTACAATAATGCTTACTGATTCACAAAAGACATTCTACTAAACATGGAACTCCCCAAATGAATGTTGCATCCCATTCACTTTGAGTTTCTCACCGTGTTTTTGCTGTCTGTCTTGTCCCACTCATTCAGGCAGGAATAGTGTGGGTGGGAATTTGACCTCTTGCCTGGGCTCTGTGTCTAAATTTAGTTGAAGCATTTTAGGTTAGTCCACTTGGTGTGGGTTGCTGTCAGCCTAAAAATGGTCAAGTCTTAAAGTGGATCTGGTGTGACTTTAAAAAATGTGTAGAAGAATCACAATGTATTATTCATATACAACTGTCAAGTAAACTTGACGCATCATCCATGTGTATTTTTTTCTCCTTGGAAGAAAGGACAACCGCACAATGTTAAGTAACAGGAACCATACTGTGAGGCTACACCATAAAGCTGTGAATGTTTGTCTTTCAGATTACAGGGTTGGCATCAATGCGTGTGACTCATACATTTTTATATAATCCAAGATGATGCTTGCTGCTGTATTGACTGTTGTTACTCCTTCTCGATCTATTTATTCATCCCAGTCAGAACACTGGGGCCTGAGTCTCGACCTGAATGGCTGCCGAGGATGTGAATGTGACATCGGAGCTGCTCTGGATAACCAGTGAGTGACGTCGACTGAGTAGATTAAAATAGATAGCGTGTATCTGACCTCCTGTTTAGTATATAACACAAGATTTTGACGTCCTATTATTTAAATTACGTTACATGTACTTTTTATGCTACTTTATCCCCATTAGATCAGTTTTCTTTAGTTTATACCAAATAACTGAATCCATTGGAGATTCACTGGCCTAGTAGTCATTCATCAGCAGTTCTGGGCACTTAAATGTGGGACAAGTTACCGTCTTGTAATTTGAGCCTATTTGTAAATTCATCTATTGCTGTTGTATCAGAATGCCAGAGAAAATCCAGATCTGTTCAGTTGGATTATTTGCGGTCATCAGCAGTGTGGTGGTCTTTTTTTTAAATCATAGTTTCTAATTTCTCTCAAAACAGCCAAAAAGCCACAACACTTTACCATAGAAATTTATGATTCTGATGCAGTAGAGCCAACTGACTTTGTTTATGTGGCACCATCAGGCTGACATTTTTTTAATCTAATGTGACATTGATGGTAAAGGGAATAAAAAAGGGACTTTGGAAAATCTTGCTTGCCTCCAGTTTATATATTTATATGCTTGCTACATCACAAATTAACGTAATCTACCGTAAAATGTCTTTGTTCTCCATAGCTGCTCCATGGATAGTGGTCAGTGTCACTGCCGCAGTCACATGACAGGACGCCAGTGTTCACAGGTGGAGTCTGGATACTTCTTCATGGCTTTGGATCATTTCTTGTATGAAGCTGAGTTGGCCAAAATGGCTCAGGTGAGACAATAGGTGCAAATGTAGGAACCTGTATTACAACTTATTGCATCAAATTGCATGATTGAGGGTATTTCTTCATGATTAGGGCTGTACACTGGAGACCAGAGAGCACCAACAAGATCAACTGGCCACATGGACGGGTATTGGGTTTGCCCGTGTACCTGAAGGTGGCACTCTTGAGTTCATCATCAACAACATCCCTTATTCAATGGAGTATGACCTGCTCATCCGCTATGAGTCGCAAGTGTGTGCCATTCTTTTGCTTCTATTTTAATGACAAATATATAGACACACCCATTATCAAATTATTCCATCAAGCAGCTCTTTTTGATTAAGGCACAGAAATTCCTGCAGAATTACTAAATATTTTCCCAAAATCCTGTAGGAGGAAAGTCCAATATTGCTTACTATAGCTGTAATGGTCAAGTGTTTGAATAACTGTGACTAATAAAAACTCTAGTTGACATGCATCACTTCTTAGCCATCATCCATTCCAGATGCCTCGCGACTGGGAAGAGGTACGAATAACAGTGATCCGTCCAGGCCCGATTCCAACCAGTAGCCCCTGTGGAAACACAATCCCAGATGATGACAAGCTCGTTGTAGCACTGCCTGCTGGTGCCAGGTTTGTTCTTCCAGTGCACATGCCCTACCCTAGACACACACACACATTAAGCCACTAAAGTGGGGATGGAGGAAAGACATCCAGCTAGAGAAATAAAGGAATACTGATACAAAAACAGAATAAATATAGATTAATATACATTCCCCCTGATCTAATTAGCATTGCTAATCCATCTGACTACTCTTCCCAAGGGAGCACCATTTGGGCAGGGAATAGTGAAGGATAAGAGTAGGAGTGCATGTTATTTCCTATTGGAAAAAATTATATAGAAATATATGACTGTTTTCTTAAGGATGGCTGACCATAGAATTTCTTCTTTCTTCAAAACATTGTCTTAGGTTTGGGGTCCCACCTCAGCCTGTGTGCTTAGAGAAAGGTGTGACGTACACCATTCGCTTTGAGTTTAGACGATATCAGGATGCCAATGCCGTCCTTAATGGAGCCGCCAACGCGTTCCTTCTTGTGGATTCGGTAAGCTTCCTTCCTAATAATCTTCCACACAGCAACATTTTTCTCATCTCTCTCTTGTAACGCGCGTTTACTTCAGATTGCTTTGATGCCTCGTCACTCTTCCTTGGAGATCTTTAACACCGGGGACCAGGCTTCTATCAGTAGGAAGCAGACCTACGAGCGGTACCGCTGCCATGATGGGGCGAAGAGTTTGACCCGCCCATCCATGAGTGACACCTGTTCTAAGATGATCGCAAGCATATCGGCTGTAATCAACGATGGGGCTTTGCGTGAGTATAAACGGCTCTTTATATTGATTTTCATGGTGGTTTTGTGTTGTTTCTCCTCACTCTTCACTAAAAAGTGGCCATCTACATTTATAATTTTTTCACATTTTTAATTGTTTTGCAGCTTGTAACTGCGACCCACAGGGTTCCATCAGCTCCGTCTGCGAAGTACATGGGGGTCAGTGCCGCTGCAGACCCAATGTGATTGGTCGACGGTGTGAACAGTGTGCCCCTGGAACTTATGGATTTGGACCCTCGGGCTGCATCGGTAAGAGGAGTCATAAGCTATTTTTAAACATTCTAGATATATTCATGCATTACTTAACTAATGTGACACTTTGTCTCTGTATCTGAAATAGATTGCTATCGTAATAAATTCCGCTGAGTGCTGGTTAAAAAAGGCTTATCAGCGCCAGCATAGCATCCTCTCAAACGGGATATCCATTAAAATTGTTCTTACATATTGTTATTTGGTTTGGTAATTCAATAAAAAATATAAACAATGGACACCTCATTGGTAGAGCCAGCTGGGACGATAACCATCACCTTTGTTTCTGAATTCCGGACAATTCAGTTGTTTGCGGGAATGTTGGGATCTCTAACCATTACCTAGCATCGATTAGAGCCCAGTTCATCTATAAAATCCCTCAAGAGTTTTTTCATTATGTCTTATGGAGCAGCTGCCAAGTGCCTAGCAGTAGCAGAGATGAGTAACAGTTATTGGAGCCACTACTACACAATCCGTGGTTGTATTGTAGTGGCACCAAAGGTCTTCTTCTCTTGACAAGTTATTTACACATAAAAGGCTCGTCTTGTCACAAATGAAAAAACAAAGCTAAAAATGTATTTACTTTGGTCCACATTAGACTTCAAGTGTGTTGTCACAACTTAATAATGACATTCCAGCGCGAGACTGCAGAGCAAAAGTAAATCAAAATATATTTTTTGTTTTTAATTGAGAAAACATGAAGCTTGTTTGTTCTTAAAAAGCCATGAATAATCAACTACATTCTGAAAGCCGTTTGGCTCAATTGGAGAGAAAAAAAGTATTTTATTCAGAAAATTACTGTATCTATTTGAAACAAAAGCTAATGCACCTTAACCCAAAATGTTAGCAGGTTATGACTACCTGCTTAATGCTACTTGAACTAAACTTAACAGATAAGCGCTTCACTTCCAAATATATTTTAATAAACAATTATGATTTATGGTTTGTCAATGCACATGATATTGAACCAAAAAAAAATCAAAAGTCCAGAACCCTACCGGGTATTCTCAATGCACACTAATGCCATCTGCTGGCCTTTAACATTGACACAACTCTACACATTTAGTTCCTTTTAGGGCAGTAAATTCAAGACCAATCAGTTTCCAACAAATACTATATTCATTCATCATATCCGCCTCATCCTCTCTTTGTGTAGCATGTGGTTGCAGCCTGGAGGGCTCGGTCACTCGGCGATGTGACAAGTACACGGGGCTCTGCCAGTGTCGACCTGGGGCATTTGGCCAGCACTGCGACAGGTGCCAGGCAGGTCACTGGGGCTTCCCCAATTGCCGCCCTTGCCAGTGCAACGGTCACGCTGACGAGTGCGACCAGAGGACTGGTGCGTGTATTAACTGCAGGGACAGCACGGGAGGAGACAAATGTGACAGGTGAGGCCTTTCCATGAAATCTGCATTGCAAAACAATCTGTTTAATTATATTTTACACAAGTAAAAATCCATTAAGTAGTCGTACAATTCACCAAAAATAACACAAAGGTAAACCCACGTTGTCAGGGAGATGCGAAGTTGAATGTGTCCCTAATAATAGTGAAGCAGCCGTGGGTGTTTTCCTGTATTGACATCACCATGTGTGCAGGTGTGCCAATGGTTACTATGGTAATCCAATTCTGGGCAAAGCATCTGCCAGCTGGTGTCGTCCCTGCCCTTGTCCCGATGGCCCCACGAGTGGACGCCTGTTTGCAGCATCCTGTTACCAAGACAACCGTAACCGGCAAATTGTTTGCAACTGTAACCAGGGATACACAGGTGAACATATATATAAAATGATATTCATCATGTAATCATTTTCACATAAATAAAACAGGTTCTTAGGGTGTCTACCACTAATTTAAAGTGAGCCAACAAAGCTACGTATTTGAATGCTGGGAATAAAAGTTTTAGTCATTTCCATTTATACCCCCATTTTCCTAACACAACAACTTCAAATGAAGGCCAATTGAAATCGATTACTTTTAGTATCTAACCTTTTGTTGTTTCCTTCCTGCATTAATGGTACAGGCATTGTTAAACGCTCCAGGCTGACCATTTGTAAGCGTAAGTAAACATTGAGTTGACCCTTCTACCACCACCAGCATCACCACAAGTCTTTCTTTCCCACGAGTTCTGCCCACCCACGCATGTATTGGCTTCAGCACCCTGTGGTCAGAGGTGCTCAGATCTGGCTCCACACATGTTTCTTTCTCATTGACCGTGTTAAGTGCTCCGGAGAAGCTGGGACACTGATCTTAAATATTGATTTACCACTTTTGTCTTATTTATTTCATTGAAAAATTTCCGAGACATTAGTTTACCATCGTCCCACAAGGCTAATGAACATTTTCTCAACTTTTGCATCGTAATATGGCAGCGAATGATCTCCGTTAGTCCTTAGATGTGATGTGCATTGCTTCAGTGGCACTGAAACATGATCATTTACTTCCATGCTTTCCAGTTCAAGTCTGTCATCATCAATGAGTTAATTTGAGTTACAACGGACTCTGGTAAATTTCACAACTAGTCTGTGTCATGTTTGAAGAATGGTCATCTTGAGCTCTTATTGACTAACCTTAGTATAATCACCTCCAAAACCAACAGATGATACTCCTTTTCTTTTCCCAGTGGTGCCCAGCTCTCATATTTTCTCCGCTAGCTCTTTATGAAAGCGAGCTCTTTTTCATCTTTCCGCACCTTTCCATTGCCTCATTTTTTAATTTCCTTTTGTACTCCTTCCCGCTAGGCTCAAATATGTCAGGTATTTTGTCTGGCAGTCAAGTAGCCCAATGTGCCACACAATTCAGGTGCAAAGCAGGAGCCTAGTAAGAATGCTGGCATCCTTTTTGTATGTCAAAAACAGCATTACATAGAACAGTTACTCATTGTATGTGCTGTTCTGGGCTTGCCTGATTTGGCACGGATTAGAGGACTGTTTTTGCAAGCTATTTCTGGACTCAACTGCATTATGTTAACTCTAATTAGACCATTGACAAATTATTGTAAATCCACTATATTTCCAGCATTCTTACAAAAACACCCTTCTAATCTGAGCCAGCCCATTTTCAACAAATGTAGGTATTCATTTCACTAGCTGTTTTTGTCCCTCTGGTTAACTTCCTTGTATAAGTGATAGCTATAGAAAGAAATGTTCGCAAATGAATAATAAGGACTTTGTAGGCTGAAAATGAGTAGTGTGTTAGAACTCTCATTTATTTATTGTTCTTTACAGCATGTGTGTACAGGTATATTGTCTCAATTTTCTTCCTTTTAAGATGCTTCCACGACATCAATCACTGATTGGCTGTTGGTAATGGCTTTGGTTATAAGAAAGAGCATGACAACAGAGTAACGTTTGACATCAAAAAGGGGGGGTCTTCCAGGAAATGTGGTGTTCAGGAGTGGAGTTTCAGTATATATAGAAACAAATTAATCTTTGAAAACTATATTATTGTTTTTTTTAGATGCTGAGTGATCTGTTTTATCGCTCAATTTAGGTACCCGATGCGAGGAATGTGCCCCGGGTTACTATGGCAACCCCTCACAGCCGGGCGGGCGCTGCCAGCCGTGCCAGTGCAACAACAACATCGACATGTCTGACATTGAAGCATGTGACCGGCGGAATGGGGTGTGCAGGAAATGTCTTTATAACACAGAAGGACCTGACTGTGGCGTCTGCAGAAGCGGCTATTTTGGAGATGCTTCAAGACGCAACTGCAGGAGTAAGACGCATTTTTAATCAAAGTTAGACTTCCAGTGCCCATAAAGTTTGGGGAAATAAAAGCTAAAATGCCTGTGTTCCTCACGCTCACTTTAGAGTGTGTATGTAATTTCCTGGGTACGGAGCGTAGCCAGTGTATTGATCGTGAGGACTGCGTCTGCCAACGGAATGCCGGACAGTGCCAGTGTTTAGCAAATGTAATGGGTCTGACATGTGACCACTGCTCCCCTGGACACTGGAATCTGGCCAGTGGCAAAGGCTGCGATCCCTGCGATTGTGACCCACACAACTCAGTCACCTCATCATGTAACGAGGTACTTACAGTGCACATTGATAATAAGCAATGCATCACCAAATCACTTTCACTTCAAGACAGGGTAGTAACCAAAAACCTTAACAGGTATACAATACAAAATATGAATTATACTTGTGAATTTGTACATGTAATTGCATTTAGAGATCATTTAATGACTTTGTTTCTTCCAATTTGTGTTGTGCAGTTCTCTGGACAGTGCCAATGCCGTGATGGATTCGGTGGACAGAACTGCAGAGACTGTCAGGAGAACTATTGGGGAGACCCGCGGACGCAGTGCAGAGGTTAGGACAATTAGCAGAAGTCATGCAATTCTTTTGTTAATAGTTAATATAACAAGCACACTCATTTTATATGTATATGTATATATGTATATATATATATATATATATATATATATATATATATATATATATATATATATATATATATATATATATATACATATACATACATACACACTCGCACACAACATAATAAAATAAATCATTCATTTTCAACACTGCATATCCTTATTAGGTCGCAAAGGCAAGAAACAAATACAAAGAAAAAACAAATAAACCGATGTTGTACTTAATACTACTTACTACTACTAAATTCACATTAAAAGTAAACACGATGAAATGGAATGGAAATAATTCAACAATACTTGCATCATTATTTAATGTTACAATTAATTTCAACCCTCCTTCTGTTGTCCTGGCTTTCCCCACTGTGAGGTAATACTATAATATTGTGCAGTCTTGCATTCACAAACCAAATTAGAATAGACTTCAACTTATTTGCCTCAGTAAGATTTTTCATTGGGGATAACACTTGTATATGCCATCATGACCCTTTTATTAATTATTGATTTATTTAGATAGAAAATATTTTAACATTTCTAATAATTCATTCATTTTCCATACAGCTTATCTTCACAAGGGCCAAAAGGGGTGCTGGACCCTATCCCAGCCAGCTATGAGTAGCACCCGGGGGATGCCCTGAATGGTGGTCAGCCAATCGCAGGCACAAGGAGACAAAGAACCAATCAGCAATTGGGCAATTTTGTGTGTTCAACCAGCCTAGCATGCAAGTTCTTGGGCTGTGGGAGGAAACTGGAGTACCCAGAGAAAACCTACACAGACCTGGGGAGAACACACAAACTCCACACAGGAAGGTCAGAACCCACTGAGGATATCGAACCGTCAACCGCAGAGCTGTAAGGCAGATGTGCTATCCCACCTCTGCCTCTAATTTCTGATGACAATAATAATTCTAATACATCAATTTTTTTTAACTTTGTTTAAACTTTCAATCCATTTTTCAAAGGAGTCCTGGCCAAGAGGCATTATATTGATGCAAAGTCAACATGTCAATGGTGTTTTTCGTGCCACTATATTTTAAATGCGCAGCATATAATTAGATTTCTTTCACTTTTAGTAGGACAAAAAGAAGAGGTTTTTTTTCAAAACAGTGCAGCCTCTTTTTAGGGCCAGGTGTCTACTATTCAACATATCCTTCCTTTTCTATCTCCTTTTCCACTCTTCCAGCTTGTGACTGTGACTGGCGAGGCATTGAGACATCTCAGTGCAACCGCGTCACAGGTCACTGCGTATGCCAGCAGGGCGTGTCTGGTGTCCGCTGCGACCAGTGTGCACGAGGATTCTCTGGTGTCTTCCCCAACTGCCAGCCCTGCCATCAGTGCTTTGGGGACTGGGACCGCATTGTCCAGGTGCAGATGGATCTCAATATCGATGAAATGTCAAATGGAGCAAAAATACTATCTCTTCCCACACCAGGACTTGGCAGTGCGCACTCGAGCTTTGGCGGAGCGTGCCCATGAGATTCAGACCACTGGCCTCACTGGAGTTTATGAGAAAACTTTCAGTGATCTGGAGGGGAAACTGGCCCAAGTTCAGAGCATAGTCAACTCACGCAACGCTACAGCTGCTGCCATTTCTACACTGATGGAGCTTATTGAACAGCTTAGGTAGGTAGTACATTCTTTTATGTCTTTGTTGTTGTGTGTGCCCGTGCATATGTCCTAGAGGCAATGCCACACTATATATTGCACCAAGTCGGTCTTAACAGAATCTCTGTCCAATCCAGTTTGGTATATTATGCCAAAATGACTTCATCGTTGTGGAAATACTTCTAGACCTAGCCTTATATGTATCTACAGAATTTGTGAAATCCTTGATCTTTGTAAATGCTAGACTTTTTATTAGTAGATTTGGCATGAAATGTGGCATTTTAAAAGACAGCTTCTCATTCACAACTCTATCGGTATTTGCTTTAGATCTCAGATTGGGGAGACCACCGACACACTGAATCGCCTAGAAGGAGATCTCACTGTCATCCAGGACAGCAACTCTGAGGCAAGCCAGGACTTAAGCTCTTTAGAGCGAGAGGCCAGAGAACTGAATATGACTTCAGAGCAGCTCCATCAGCAGCTCGATATTCTGAAAAACTCAAATTTCTTAGGTGAGCAGTTGAAAGGACCAAGTATTGATTTTCTTACTTCCTCCAAATGCCACAATATTGAACTGGCCTTGTGAAATTGTCTCCGCATTGTACCTGACACAAATTGTTTGTGTGTTCACTTAAAAATTGATATGCTAAATTCCAGGTGAACCATGGTCTTTGTCTAATATGGTTTTGTATTTTCAAATATTTTCATAATTTTTCAAATATTTATGGATACGAAGACATTGGTAATTCGTAATACCACTACAATTAAAGCTGCATTTCAAGTATCTGTGAGAAACAGGAACATACATATAGAACACTGGAATTTATGAATTAACAATATAAATATCCATGAATGACGCTCCATTCACTGCTGTAGTTGGTACTTGTTTGAATAATATTCCTTATAATTACCATTGTTTGAGCTAAAATATCTATCAAGAAGTGAAACACACGTATTGTTAAATAAAAATGACGTTGACAATAGACCGACTTAAAATCCACTCATACTAATTTCACAAGGAGTTCTTTAGTTCACTTCAATATTTAGTTTAGTTTTTTTAATGAAAAGGTGAAAACTCTTCATCCATCTACTTTCTGTCAGGCGCATACGACAGCATTCGTACCTCCTACAACAAGTCTTGGGATGCTGAGCGCCGTGCAAATCAATCAACAGTGAACAGGCCCAGCACAGTGAGCCAATCAGCCGACACCCGCCGTCGTACCGAACGCCTTATCTCTGCCAAGAAGGATGATTTCAACCGCAAAAATGCCGCCAACAAGCGCTCGCTGGCAGAACTCAAGACCAAAGTCCAGGATATGGACATGCAGAAGATCAATGAGAAGGTCTGACCACGTGTTTGCCATCTAGTATCTACATTATGTATGTGTACAACAGCTAAAAACTTTTGATGGCAGATGCTACTGACAGTTTGTTATTTTTCAAGCAATTGTATGATTTACTGGACTCGTGATTGGCTGCCTCACGTACCAAATTAGGAAATTCATATTTTTCTTTCCACAAAATGCACTTTCTTTGGAAATTGCCGAGAGTCGCTGCTTTGATTACCTCCAAATAATTTGGGGCTTTTTTAAATAATTTTTAATATTAGTTAATATTAATGCTCCAAGATTAATGATGGCAGTAAAGATACAAAATAAGAAGTAGACTTAATCCTGTCCCACGATAGGTTTGCGGTACATCAGGTGAAGCACCCTGTGCAGAAAGCCCTTGTGGAGGCGCAGGTTGTCGTGACGACGAGGGTAACCGTCATTGTGGAGGCCTGAACTGTGACGGTGCTGTAGCGGCGGCTGATAATGCTTTGGAGAGGGCCAAACATGCCGAGAAGCAGCTCAACAAAGCCATGGGAGAAGTGGAGGGCCTCGTCACCAAGGTATGTAAGCACCATACAGTGGTACCTTGAGATACGAGCCTAATTCTTTCCGGGACTGAGCTCGTATGTTGATTTTCTCGTAACTCAAACGAACGTTTACCATTGAAATGAACTTTAAAACAAATTAATTCGTTCCAACCATCAGAAAAAACACCAAAAACAGGATATTGGATTGGAAAAATGTTTTATTTGTTCTAATTCGCCATCTATTAACAAAGTATCAAATAACTAGTGGTTTAATAGTATACTAAAACGTGTTTAATAGAACTAAAATTAGACGGATTTCGCGGAGGGTAGAGAGAGAGGGACAGAGAGGGGGCGAGGGGGAGGCTTTGCACGGCAACGCTCGTAACATAACAAACAAATTTAAATGATTACGATGCAGACACACTCAAAAATAAGTTTCATCTAACCTTACACTAAACTTAAATCTAATTTTGTTTTACATTTTTAAACCTTTCTTCTCCCGGCCGGGTTGGCTCTGTTTGCCCCGCCTCCACCCTGAGTTTCAGATGCAACCTATCGATGGTAGTTTGCTTTTGTGTTCCCTTCAAAATATTCCAAAAATTATGCACAAAAATTTCCTCACAATAGGATAACGCACGACCACTTGCCAACGAGTAGTATATATAACTCGTATTAGCGACCGCCTCGCCATTCGCAATGACCAACGGGGAAAAAAAACACTGAAAAAATGCAACGCTCCGCCCAGTGCTCGCAGAGACATTACAAGAGGGAGTTGCGACCAGAGATACATTACACGAGGGAGCTGCGGGGAGAGAGACAGTGCCCATGATGTTCTTATGAGCAGCCTCTCGCGTCCGCTGTCTGCTCGTATATCAAAATTTGTCTCGTATCTCAAGATAAATATTTGCCCGAAATTTTACTCGTATCTCGAATTGCTCGTATGTCGGGCCGCTCGTATGTCGAGGTACCACTGTATTTAGTTGTACTTGTCGGTATACGGGCGGCCCGATGACCGAGTGGTTAGCGTGACTGCCTCACAGTTCTGGAGTTGAGGATTCAATCCCAGGTGGGATCACTGTGTGGAGTTTGTGTGGGTTTCTCCGGGCACTCCGGTTTCCTCCCACATCCCAAAACATGCTTGGTAGGTTGGTTGAACACTCTAAATTAACCCTAGTGTGAGCGTGAATGGTTGTCCATCTTCTTGTGCTGTGCGATTGGCTGGCCACCAATTCAGGATATGCCCCACCTGGTGCCCATAGTTGTCTGGGATAGGCTCTGGCACCCCCTGCTGGCCTTGTGGGGATAAGCGGCCCAGAAAATGAATGAATGTATACATTTGGTATCGCAACATTTCAGTGAGTGTTGTTTTGTTCAGGTGGCGGAGGCCAAGAACAAGGCGGAGGAGGCCAAGGGTAAAGCCCAAGCAGCTCTGGACAAAGCCAAAGCCACCAAGAATAAAGTAGAGCGTTCCAACAATGACCTGCGAGACCTTATCAAACAAATCAGAGACTTCCTCATGCGTGAGTCTGTGAGACAGATGACATCATGATTCGGACTTTGGAAATTTAATACAATTCCTGTCGTTATCTCAGAGGAAGGGGCAGACCCTGACCATATCGAGACGGTTGCGAACCGTGTGCTGGAACTCTCCATCCCCGCTTCGCCTCTCCAGATCAGACATCTTGCCGATGAAATTAAGGAACGTGTCCGCAGCCTTTCCAATGTAGATGCCATCTTGGCACAGACGCAAGATGATGTCCGTAGAGCAGAAAAACTACTGCTTGATGCCAAGAGAGCAAGGTATTTGTTTTGCATCGTACTTTTTATCAACAGTGAGTCACAGAATGACTATTAAAAATGAACATACCAAAACATTTTAAAATATAATTACGCAGAACGTAGAGATCAAAACAGCACCTCCAAATGAGATAAAAGACTTATTACTGTTACTCAAATTTCAAGTATAAATAAAGTGGATTACAACAGACATTAGTTAATTACCTTAGAAATTGGCTAACACTCAGAGCTGGAATGAAAAAATAGGCCAACAAAATAGGTGACTGCTATGTCTACTGCTTATTTCTGCAAGGAAGATTTTTGTACTCTTTTCTTTTTAGGCATCATGCTGAAGGTGTGAAGACCACTACAGAGACAGTGAAGCAGGCCTTGGTGGATGCTAAGACAGCCCAGACATCTGCAGAAAAGGCCATCGCTAGAGCCAGAGACGACATAGATGACACAGAGAACCGCCTGGCACAGGTAAGCAAACCAAACTTTAGCCTATTTTCTTCTTTTTCATGGCCTCATAATATTGACATGGACGGATCTCAAAATTGGACTCCAATCTACCCTGACACTGATGGAGTGTTTCACAATTCCAAAACAATTTTCCCACTGTCATTGAAATTAAGTTTATTAATTTAATATAGTAATTGTCAACTCATTCAAGTTATTTAAAACCATGTTAGATGTAATGTGTTCATGAATTGTATACAATAAGTGCAATTTTCACAAGTGCTATTTTGTTTTGAAAGTGTAAACCCATCATAATGCCTTCTTGTGTCTGGTAGAAACCATCAATTTCCAACTGTAGTCAATCTATTCACATCACTTTCCAACTGTAGTCAATCTATTCACATCACTTTCACACTCGGCAGATCGAGTCAGAGACGTCAAATGGTGAGCGGCAACTAAATGAGGCGATGGACCGACTAGGCACGCTGGGCCGAGAAATAAATGCGCTAAAGACCAAACGTGCTAACAACAGTATGGCAGCTGCCCGGGCCGAAGAGACAGCAACCATGGCACGAGACAAAGCAAACGAAGCCAAGCAGGTCTCTACGCGTACATTTATGTTTGGGCAACTACTGCTCCATCACACTCTGATCTTCTGTTGCTCAGATTCTAGACGGACAGCTGACCGATAAGTACCATGAGGTGAAGCAGCGCGTTGGCACCAAGGCCAAAGCTGTACAAGAGGCCAAGGCGAAGGCAGAGACCCTCAGGGATGAAGCCAAACAACTTTTGCAAGATGCCCAGAACAAGTTGCAGAGACTAGCAGGTATAGTTTGTGTGTTAAAGTGGAGATTTTTTTTTTTATTATTCTTATTGGCGCAAGTAATCTAGACCTAACCTCACTCCATCTAAAATAATAAAAACACACATTACGTTAATTGAAGCATTTGCCTTAAATTAATTTGAGTGTGAACGGTCGTCCTCACTCATGATGCTAATAAAGAAAAATGGAGGACAAAATGGATGGAATTTTACTATTAAAAAAGGGAACATGTTTCTCATCTGATTGTTCCCACAGAACTGGAGAAAAATTACGAGGAGAACGAGAAAAGGTTAGAAGGGAAAGCTCGTCAACTGGATGGTTTGGAAGACAAGATGAGAGCCATCCTCAATGACATCAACAAACAGATACAAATATATAACACGTGCCAGTAGGCCCTACTGTTATGCACACCATGTCATACATTTTCTGTAATTGGAAGAAAAAAAGCCTGAAATTGTATTCTTGTAAATGTGTGTAATGACTATAAAAATGTGTTTAAGTCTAACTTAAATCAGATGTCAAAAGATATGGGATAAAAGCTTGTATTAAATACTGAGTATATTTTGTACCAAAGTAGAGGGAGCTGGTTAATTTAATCGGATGCTTGTGATAATCTGAACTCAAGCCTTTTAACTTGCTTGAATTCATACAAAAAAAGCTGCTGTTTTGAACAGATGAAATATAAACCTCATGTTTAAGCCACTTTTGTTCCTGGTTCTATGAAAAGGGGGCTAGCAAGGAAAGTCTTGTGCATTTATGCAATCATTTTTTCCAAGTTTAAACTTGACTGGTGAGCGTGATGTACAAAGCTAGGCAGTATTCTGAAGCATTGAACATAAATATAGTTAGTGTATAACTTATATTCCACTCTCATCATACAGTACAGAAAAAAATTAAATGTACTATGACAGCAGTATCTCACTTAAACACCCAACATTTCATTCTCTTTTACAAATCGTTAGAAACCAAAGATGAGGGGAAATAAATACCAAGTAATGTAATAATTGTGTTGTACGTTTTACAGTGCCTTGATCTGTTTAATAAAGGTTGGAAAATAGTTTGTGTGAATATTCCTACATTTCAGTTCTTTTGCATATACCCAGATGTGGGCATTTTTACAAAGTACACATAATTCCTGGAAACAGAAGTGCAGAGCTATGAAAAAACACACTATAATACAAAAACATAGGAGATAGGATCGAATTGTTTGGTGTCTAAAAAATTGACTGCCAGCCTCAGTTTACATAGCAACTTCCATGTAACGTGGACAGAGGAGGATAAACGTGTAAACTCTTTATGTCTTTATTAGATCAGCTTTTTTTCGTTGGCATCTCAACCTTTCAGATAAAACGACGCGTCTCGTTTCAAAAGATCCACGTGAGATCACACAAATATTTGGGCGCACATGTGCGCCACCAAAAAGGCAGGCTTTCTGATCACGTGGTCCCACCATCCAGGAAGTGGCTCGCCTTCTTTACATTTGGCCGGGCAGGATGTTGTCCTAAACAAAGTAAAGGCTACCCCGCCGGTTTTGTCACTATCGATGGCACGATTAGGTTGAGCGTCTTTTGGCTATCGTCTTTTGGACCAAGCTCGATCCTCCATTACTTGTGTGACAATTTTTCCGAAATGGCCCCTGGATAAGAAAACGGAGAAGATTCCAGAAGCATCGCGGGATTGCGAGCACAGCCAGGAGCCGAGCGGCCTGCTGTCGCCGTGAAGCGATTAAAGCTTAGCGGCCGCTGTGTAGAAAAACACAATATTGTACTGATCAATAATTCAGCAATTGGTGAGTTAGATGCATTCACTTCGATATCAAGACAGTCGCTTGTCCTTAAATGACCGCATAACCTTCCCCATTTGTGCCAGTGTAAAAATGAGGCTAGTATTAGCTTTAGCGACTGCTAATGCCATTAAGCGATTGTTTGTTTTGCTTCGACAGCAGAAATCAGGCTTTGGTATTCGATTGAAATCATGTAGATGAACATTAGTGATTATTATCTGTTTGTAACACATTTCGCCAAGTCAAATCTAATGCGGCAGAGTTGCATGCAGTGTCACCGTGTCGATGTTTTGTAATGACGCCATGCCCGCAAAATATAATTGGAGGACATGGTAAACACGATCTCGTTAAAAAAAGGTCAATATCAACAATGCAAGGCAAAAAGAGTTTAAAGCTGAACTGCTGCCTTCATCATTTAGTTCGGTAGTAGTGGATTTCCAAGCCATAACAACCATAACAAGGGCTCTTGCCATTGTTTGAGCACATTTTCCCAGCCAGTGTTGTTACATCAGAAATGTCTTTGTTGCAAAAATGCATGATGCCATGTCAGACAAGTTCATTATTACACAATAAGAATTAAAAAACATAAAAGGATGTTTAAAGCACATTTTTTGGCCTCTGCGTACGTGAATGGACTCTGCACAAAAACTAACTAATTAACTAACCCTGTCCAAAAGCTACTAAGTTGTTTCCAGTCTGAAGAAAATGGCCTGATTCCTAATATCGTGTTTCCAGGACTTGCCAATGTCATGTGGACTTTTTATGGCCTGCTTCAGCATTTTGGCAGTGACAGTCATTGCGGGAAAGTTTCGGGTTATTATATTGATTGTTTGTGTCTTTACTCTCTCCCTGATGCATTAGCTTCCATTCCGCCATTACCCTTCCTGATTCTGTTCTGAGAGAGGTCAGACCAGTATCATCGCCAAGATAGCTGGGCCAGGCAGGAAGCGGCACACCTCAGATCCAGACCCCAGCAGCAGCGGTAGTGAGTCCGGCGACAGGCGGCCCCTTGGCACCAAGCATCTGAAGATGTCCAGCAGCAGTGGTAATGGGGCCGCAGGCCGACGCGGCGGGGCTGTGAATCAGCAGAGGGGAGGAGGCGACCATGGGTCCGAGCTGGCCTCAAGTGCCAGTAAGAAGAAGCAGAAGGACAGAGCTAACCAGGAGTCCAGAGAGGCCAAAAGAGCTGCTGCTGCTGCAGAAGTGGATGGAGTCCTCGCAGAAGTCAAAAAAGGTAAGCGGGCAATATATTTGTGGGAGAGAAAGGGGACCATTTTTCAGTGAATCTGGAACGGGGTTGTCTTTGAAGTTTTGTATTTATAAATAGTGATGTTCTCTTAATGTGTTCTGGCACCTGTGCCAAGTCATTTAATTTTGGCTTATTAAAGTCATTTCTCCATGTTTCTTTTATTACTGGTAGAAAATATGTATGTGAGACCTGTTATTTTGCCCTCTTTACACATATTATATAGAATACAGTATAACCCATGGCAAAAAATATCGAATCACTATTCAGGTAGGCCTGTTGCAATAGAACATGTTTGTGTATAATATATTGTTTATATATATTAAAGTGATCTGTTGCTCTAAGTTGACTGATCAGCATATTTGCTCCAATACGAGAGATGTCAATTCAAACAAAGTGGGGGTTTATTATTTATTTTTAGAAGGTACATCATGTTTATTTTGTGCATCTGTGGTGAACATGTGTTTATTGTATGAGAGAAAAGCTACCCAGAGAGGCTAGGGTGTTCTTCCTGACATTTAGAGGAGAGATAGAAATGCAGTGGGGGTGGGGGGAGATTGAAGGCTCTTAAATTGTGTTGCAGGCTAAATAGGAAGCACACTTGAAACTGGCACTTCCAAGGTAATGGTCAGCTTGAAAAACTTCTGTGGCTTTGTTATAGGGTAAATGGTATACGAGTTTCTCAGTTTTCTCAATTCTGAGGTTTCTGTTGCATATGATATAAAATATATTTTTTTAACATGTGCATGGTTTGTTACTTGGTGTTTGTTTACCTCGCATAAAATCAGTGTGGTACAAGTTTTTGGATGTTACTTAGTCTCATTGCTTTGTTCATTGCATGCTCAAGAGTGCTGACATGACTGCTTGGCAAGCTTGCACATGGGAGTGCAGTGCCATGACCTGAATAAGTGTATAAACAGGTGCTCCTCATGAATGTTTGGTAGTTAATTTGTACCCACCAGTGTCATTCTGGTCCCACCGGTTTTATGAACAGTGCTTTAATTATGGACATTATTATTCGTCTCACTTGGAAAATTGTTTTAATTATTGGCATATTTTGGGAGCAGATTTTAAAAATAACTTTTGAGTTTGCAAATGGCAGGATCTCTTTCTACTTTCTTAGTGTTGATATACATGACGCACGTTTATTGTGATTTGCTTTGTGTTTTTAGATATTTTTGTAGATTGGAAACAAAATGCTAATGAAGTGATCATCAAGTTACGATGTGGAGAAAGTGTTCAGAAGTTGGAAGATGTCAACACAACTTTCACTGATACACACTGCTATGTGCATTTCTCAGGTGAGGTTACCTTTATCCCACGTGAATATAAATTGAGTTTAAAAGAAAGCTTCATGAAAAATTAAACCTAGACTTTGTTAGGGTTTTGCACCAGTCAGAAAAGTTGAGCATATAAATGTAAATGCGTGCCAAATAATTCTTAAAACATAATTTCCAAGACTGACCAAATTGGGGGTTGGCAGTGTTTTATGTATAGATCATTTCCTTCTGTATCACATTAATGGACTGAAAATCCAAAGAAATTTTATTTGTTCAAAGACCTGATAATATCAGTGTACATATTGTTAAAGCATAAAATCTAAGGAGTCTCGCTGATATTTTTGATTTTAGATTAATTTAGAGAACCTTCTCGATAATCAGCACACAGAAATTGTTTTAATTCTAGTTGAATTACTAATTATTCTGTCGCTTCAGCTTGTATCTCTACCCTGAATTGGCATACTATATTTTTAGTTATAACGTGTTACACCGTTCTCCTAATATTTTAAAGTTGTACAATATTTGTTTCCTGGATCAGATGGTCGTGAGTGGTCATGCCAATTGCAGGAGGAAATAGAGGCTTCTTGTAGTAGAGTACAGTACAAAGAAAAAGGTGGCCTTCTGCTGCTCATTCTGCATAAGAAGATTCCTATTCACATTTGGCCTTCACTAAAAGTGAGTTAAGAACAAATTGAAGTTAAGTTAGCATCATGTCTTAACCTTTCTATTGCCTTCTTTAAGTCCAACAAAAAAGAGAAAGAGGTGGGACCCACACAGACCAAAACTGTCTTGGTGCCGGAACCAAGGTCTGTAGCCTCAGAGTCATCAGAGTGTCTGAAGTTGCCCTCCCTGCTGGCACAGCATCAATCTCAGGATACCCCTTCCCCCTCATGCACTGCATCAAGATACAGCGGGAGCAAAGCTGAGCGTGGTGTCAAGCGCCATTTAAAAAACAAACAACCATCGGACAAGAAATCAACAGACTCTGTGGTAGACACATTTGGAGCGCGGAGTGCACCAGCCACTTCTTGTATGCCACTTCCTGCTAAGAACGGCAAACTCCAGCCCCAAGAGTCCAGTGCAAAATGTACCATTGGCAATATTTCCAGGAACACCAAGGAGGCTAAGTCTCTTAGTAAGGGTCACATGGACTCAGCCCAGATTGAAACGTCAAATGTACACCTGCTTGCCACCGAACTCCGTCAAACACCACGAACAAATGGAGACAGGAATATCGACCAATTAGTTTGTGAACAGGAGAGCACTGTTTCAAACATGATTGAGGTTAGTATCGATATTTTGTTATATGCAGGCGTGTTGGTTTTTTTCTTAAACAAGGCTCAACAAACTACTAATGTTAGATGTAATTGTTTTTTATTAAAATCTTATCTATGAAAAACACTTGAAGATGCAATTCTGCTTCTGATGATTTTTTTCTATTTATGTTTAGGAGGCAGGTGAGCAATATAAGACATCAGACACACAGGAGAAATCATCTGAACCTGCTGATAGTGAACAACAACTTGAGGTTCCTGTAAGCACAAGTGGCTCCCTGAAAACTCTGGACTTAAAAAAATGTGTTGACTCAGGCTCTCTAGAAAGGAGTAGTGACAACACTAAAACCGAGGCAGAGAAAAAGGCTCCTTTTCACGAATCGATGCAAGATACGCAAACTGACCAGCAGGTTGTTTCTAGAGGCGCTGTCTCAGTGGTCTCAAGAGATCTCTCTGCCCAACAAGAGCAATCACCCTCTCTGACTCATATTCAAGGCAGCTGTGAAGGAGAAGAAAAGTGTGACCAATCCAAAGAGGAGCCACCCCCAAGCAAAATACAGGAAGGTTAGTCTTGGCATCATTGAGTCCGGTACTCGGTCGTTTGGTCGCCCGGAAGGTTATTGATAATTACCATTTAAATCGTTGCTCAAATTCCCTAAATACAAACTGTGAATTATTATTTAATCATACTCAATGCCCTATTAATTATTAGGCTAAAGAAAAGCTCCAAATTCCCGTACTTTTATTGTGTTTTGTTGGAGAACTTGTTAAGACCCTGACTGAAGTCCCTTTCTAAGGGGACAACTCATGTACATACAAACTCTTATACACTCACACGTCCGCTCAGTGAAACTGCTCATGGCCATTGTTGGCTTTTATTGATGCGTAGACCGTGTTGTTCTACCTTGTTTTGTCGCCGGTCTTTTGGTCGCCCGTTGTTTGGGTCCCGGCGACCAAACGACCGCACACGATTGAGTCCTTCTGGGGCTGCTTATTTTTGCATTAAACTTTTATGAATGAATTTAACGATGCAAATGATTTCACTATAGCCCCAGAGCCGATGGTAAACGTACAGTCTGTGAAGAATGACTCGTACGAGAAAGGCACAGACTTGATGGTGGTGAATGTCTACATGAAGGGCATCTGTAGGAACACATCAAGGGTCATTTTCAGGGAGCAGGATTTTACTCTCATCTTCCAGACAAGGTACCTTTACAATGGAAATCATCCAAAGGCGATTTGCCTCCCCACCCTTCAGTAAATCAAATCCGAATCAACCAAGGACAAAGCTTTTTTTAATGTCGTCTTTTTTTTTTTAATAGTGACGCTCACGTTCTTCGGCTTCACCCAGACTGTGGACCAAACACAGTTTTCAAGTGGCAGGTCAGACTCAGGTAAACCTATTAATTGTGGCATGTCCTAACTAGAGATGAATTTGAAATTGAGGAGAGAAAGAAAAGTAAATCGAGGACTGGGCGACGAGGCTAACTTTTATGGGCGTCCAATCCTGGAAAAGTGCCTCATGGTTGGCTTAAAGGCAGCCCTAGGGTGGCTTTTGTCAGTACTCAGAGTGCATAGCTCTCCTGATATTAGTGGGCGTGGGAAAAGAACAACGAGGGCAGGTACTTGCATTATTTGGCACAGTGTGTTATCATATTGTACCCCCGTGACCAATTTCCAAGCCTACCCTTTGCTGATAGAAATCACTTGAACGCAACGCAATTGCAATATTAAAAAAAATCACAAATAACACACTTTAAGCCGGGCACACTCTAAACTTTCACATAAATGTAATATTTTAGAATGTTGGAAAATGATTATAGTGCTTTAAAATAATGTTTGAATTAAACCAAAACTAAAAACTAAATGCCTGAACCGTGTTGAAACCCACAGTTGTATATAATATTTTGAAAATGTCTAGATATCATTACTAATGACATCCACTTGTCCATTCTGCCTTTTTATTCTGACATGTCCATGATTCTCTGCCAATGCCTGCTGCAGGAATCTGATACAGCCTGACCAGTGCTCATACTCCTTCACTGTATCACGAGTCGATATTAACCTAAAGAAGAGACACAGCCAACGTTGGGAGGGTCTAGAGGCCCCCGCCACACAAGGCAAGCTTCTACTTGACAAAGATTTTGAACTCCAGTGTATGAAAAAACATAAAAACAATTTAAAACAAATTGTGAAAAAATAAATCGAGATTGGATGGTAAGAAAAAAAACCTATATTTTCCTGTCTTTGGCTAGTTCGGCCAGACCTAGGCTCATATTTTCAAGTGATCTAGAGAAAGTGCATTATGAGAGTTACCTTCATTATTATTCTGTTACATTACAATAGCCTCCTCTAACCCCAAGGCCCATTGTCCTCTGTTTAAGGTGCAGTGGGTGGTGCCAAGGTGGCTGTGCCCTCGAGTCCTGCCTGCACAGAGAAGAGCCAACCAGGCAGCAGCCAGCACAGTTTGCCCACCAAGGAAGAGCCCCCAAGGGTCGGTGAAGAGAAGCCAAAGGCTCCTAAAGCTCCATCCAGAGTAGACGATAGTGGTTTGGAAACCATGACTCCTCGTACAGTCTCGGACCATGTCGCCATTACCAAGTCAGAACCCACTGTCATGACTGTAAGATAGCAGTTTTTTTTTCTTGCTCAGAATGAAAAAATATTTCCCAAGTATGTCAAAGTGTTCATTTTGTAATTGTGTTATGTTTCTCGTTGCAGCCCAAGCCAACCTGCATGGTGCAACCCATGACGCATCAACTCTCTGTTAGCAATGAGCACCATGAGGACGAGGAGGAGAAGAAGGTCTGCCTCCCTGGTTTCACAGGATTGGTCAACCTCGGAAACACCTGCTTTATGAACAGTGTCATCCAATCCCTTTCCAACACCAGAGAACTCAGGGATTACTTTCATGGTAAAGGATGATTTCAACCACAAGTCATTTTTGCCACCATTTTAATTACACAAAAGGCATTTGGCCATACACAACATGGTTTTCCATCCTGATTCCAAATGTTCTCTTTTTGATCTCCTTTAGACCGAGGATTTGAATCAGAAATCAACTGCAACAATCCGCTAGGAACAGGAGGCCGGCTAGCTATAGGCTTTGCAGTCTTGCTCAGGGCCCTTTGGAAAGGAACGCACCATGCCTTTCAGCCCTCAAAGCTAAAGGTTTGTATGCCAGTTGTGTTTTTAAAAGTGTTTACCTTCCCAAAATCCAAAGGCTCTTCCCCTTCAGCATGCCTTTGATTTAACTTAACTTCTCTTTGCAGGCAATTGTGGCCAGTAAAGCCAATCAGTTTACAGGCTATGCCCAGCATGATGCCCAAGAATTTATGGCGTTTTTACTTGATGGCCTCCATGAGGACTTGAATCGCATTCAGAATAAGCCGTACACGGAGACGGTAGACTCCGATGGCCGCTTAGATGAGGTTGGTGTTAAGGATCTTTGAGGGCTGCATGCCTCTGATAGTGAATGTTCATGATTACCTCTTACTATTTAATAAAGCACCTATTCACGGAGATGTGGAATGGAATGAAATGATAATAATTTTGGTAGGACACAGATTGCTGAATTTGATAACACATTGTTTAACTTTGCAGGTGGTTGCAGAGGAGGCATGGCAGAGGCACAAGATGAGAAATGACTCATTCATAGTGGACCTCTTCCAAGGCCAGTTCAAATCCAAGCTTGTCTGTCCTACATGCTCCAAGGTAATACATTTTTTGCATCCAAATTTGAAGTACCAGTCACTCCTCATTTATTACAGTCTCCTCTTTTCTTCCTTTTAGGTCTCTATAACATTTGACCCTTTCCTTTATTTACCTGTCCCATTGCCACAAAAACAAAAGGTGCTTTCAGTTTTTTACTTTGCCAAGGAACCGCATAGAAAACCCATTAAGGTGAGATTTAGAGGGATGCCAGTCCTTACAGAATGTACATATATCTCAAACAAAACTTCTCCTTTTTTTTCTCAATTCACGTGTCAGTTTTTGGTGAGTGTAAGCAAGGAGAACTCCAGCACTGCAGAGGTCCTTGACTCCATCAGCAAGAGTGTTCGGGTCAAACCTGAAAACCTCAGACTTGCTGAGGTCTGATTCCTTTTTTTTAAATAATGGTTTGTCATGTGTCTCTTGTTTTACCATAACGAACCTGTTTCCTTTGACTCAGGTGGGGAAAAACTGCTTCCAGCGAATGTTTTTGCCCTCCCATTCCCTGGACACTGTGTCTTCCTCAGACATGTTGTTTTGCTTTGAGGTTCTTTCCAAAGATCTAGCAAAGGAGCGAGTGGTGTTGCTTCGAGTTCAGCAGGTGACAAAAACTACATGTCTCTAAAACATTTATGCATGAAGTGTTTTGTTCTGTCACACGCATTGTTTTTATTTTACTTTACAGAGACTGCAAGTTCCAAATGTCCCCATTTCAAAGTGTGCCTCCTGCCTTAAGCCTCCGGTCTCTGATGAAGACAAGCTGAAGCGCTGTACTCGCTGTTATAGTGTTGGCTATTGCAATCAGTGAGCTGTTTTCATATGGTGGCACATCATGCATTAAATTCTCATGCCGTATTGCAATCATCATTTTATTGTTGTGCTTTCTGTATCCTCTCAGAGGGTGTCAAAAGACCCATTGGCCCAATCACAAGGGGCATTGTCGACCCAACACTGAAAATGTGGGTCTGCCCTTCATAGTTAGTGTATCCGAGTCCCGTTTGTCCTACAGCCGCCTCACTCAGCTCCTACATGGCTACTCCAGGTAAAAAAAATCATACTTTTGCCATGCCATTGTTCAAAATGCACCTATTTCTTTTCTCTAAGTGCTTGAGATATATTTGCAACTATTCCATACTTGGTAAAGCGATTGGAGTTAAATCCATGCGCTTCGTATGTAATAGAATTTGCTTGACAGTTAGAAACAATGTGGTTGTCTACTGCTGTGATTATTCATCATATTTGATTATTAAGACAAGTGTAAATATTTGTATCCCAACCGTGAATCTATTATTATTTTATCCCTAATCTCCTACTGCAGATTTTCAGTCAATGTGTTCCAGCCCCCTTTCCAGTCAGGTCGGACATCCCCCGAAATATCTCCAGTACTTGCAATGCAACCAGCAGCTTCTCCATGTGGACCAAGCTCAGGAGATGAAGCCATGGGTGGAAGCAGTATTGTAGAACAAAATGAATGTGGATCTGAAAAAGGCACTCCAATGCTTGACTCACGGAAACTACAGACCTGGACTCCAGTCCTTGACTCCGGTGACACAGTGTCCCTTACTACGTCCCAGACATCTCTTTCTACCACACAAATGTCAGACTCTGGGTTTTCAGAGTCCATCTCATCTACTTCCTCTGGCTCTCTTGACACCCATGTTGAAAAAGAAACCTCCTGTGAGAAGGCAGTACGACCAGAAGGTGATGGATGTTTTTTTTTATTTTTTGCGTCTACAATTATTTTAATGCCTCATCGCCTTGTCTTTGCCGTTTCCTTTTTTACAGCTGCAGTAGCAGGCTACCAGCAACCTAATGATGCAACTTCAGGGCATGCGGGTCAGTTCTACATTATTCTGCAGGATTCTAACAAGGAACAAAGACTGGATGAGAAAGGTATGAGCCATAGTTTGGATTTTCTGTTAGCCTAAAAAAATACCCTGTTATGTAGCCAAAAACTACAACTTAAATTTTTTTACCTGAAAATTCATCGGACAATTGTAAGAAACGGAATACAGATTCTGGATTTTGATTGTTTTGAACCACGTTTTTACAGAGGACTTGCTGGTTGACCTCCCTGATGATGCGACCGTGGAGCTTGTGTGGAAAAACAATGAGCGTTTGAAGGAGTACGTCCTGGTGAGCTCCAAAGAACTAGAATATGAGGAGGATCCTAGTTCTTTGAGTGAGACAGCCAGGGCAGGGCATTTCACTCTGGAGCAGTGTCTCAACCTATTCACCAAGCCAGAGGTGCTGGCACCAGAAGAAGCATGGTAAGGTTCTTCAGAATTTGGTAGAATTGGGAACTGTCACACTTTCACCATGGATCAATCGTAATTTTTATTTAGTTATTATTATTATTATTATTATTATTATTTTTGTACCTTTTTAAGGTACTGTCCAAAGTGCCAGCAGCACCGTGAGGCCTCCAAACAGCTATTACTATGGCGGCTTCCTAACATTTTGATCATACAACTCAAGCGCTTCAGCTTTAGGAGTTTTATCTGGAGAGACAAGATTAACGACATGGTTGACTTCCCTGTCAGGTGACTGAATGTCTATTGAGCATAGTTGTCTGCCTTTGCCATGTTGATTCACTTCTCAAACATTTTATCTTCTAGGAATCTCGATCTAAGTAAGTTCTGTATTGGCCAGAAGGATGAGATGCAACACCCGCCTATCTACGACTTGTATGCAGTCATCAACCACTATGGGGGAATGATCGGTGGCCACTATACTGCCTACGCTCGTCTTCCAAGTGACAAAAATAGCCAACGCAGTGATGTTGGTGGGTTAATTTATTGTTATCTCAATGACTCAGTTTTATTGTTTGTGTTCCTCATTCTCACACCTATGTCTCATCTTACACAGGTTGGCGTCTATTTGATGATAGCACTGTAACAATGGTGGAAGAGAGCCAGGTGGTAACGCGTTATGCTTATGTCCTTTTCTACCGACGTCGGAATTCACCTGTGGAGAGGCTGCCACGTTTCCTCAGGCCCGTTGGGGCAGACTCTCCACCTGCAATGGGAGCTACCACCAGTCAGGTGAGGGCACCGCATTACACTGTGTGCAAGGTTCGTATGGGTCCTTGAAATCCTTGAAAGTGCTTGCATTTTACTGTTGTCTTCAATGTTTGAAAAGTACTTTACTTTCACATACACTTCTTCAAAATGCTTGAAAGTGTTACGCACACAATATTTCTCAGCACTCTGTCTCAAAATATAAATTCTTATGGATATTAAAATAAATTTTGCTTCATCGCTGCTACCTGGCCCTTCTGAAGTTGTTTTCCCTTGTAGTCGTACGTCACATTGTTTCTCCCAAGATTACCGTGCAATGTTGCAGGAAGGCTGAGGGATTCACACACTTTGTGGCATATTGGCACAAATTGGGCAGTTGAACACGCCCAGCCATCCGCACTAATTCATTGATGGGCGCAAATGTGTCAAATAAAAAAACGTGTTGTTCCATGTACATGAGAGTGCAGCATTCTTGCGCTCAAGTCGAGTCGACTCTATACCCTATGTCTAACAGACCCATTTTCTATCCTTTCTAGAGGGTTTTACTTTTTCTTTTTATAATTATTATTTGGCTGAACAAAACAACACTAGGTCATTGGTCAATGAGAATTTACCTTGTGTGGTTTTGGGTCCTCATTGATCTGTATAACTTCTGTGAAATTCCAAGTTTTTTGTGTGGTTTCATATTGGCAAAGCCTCTATCTTGACAGATTTGCATTCACGTTTGTTTTTCTATGTTAACCTTGTTGTCATGTTGAATTCTTGATCCTGTTTTGCTGAAAACAAAATGGGAAATGCACTCAGGCAGTTGCTTTGGCCGAGTGTTTAAAACAACTGGCTGACCAGAAATAGTTGCAGTCGCTTTTTATGGTGCCTGGAAAGTTAGACATGATAAACCTTCGCCCGATGTGCTTTATTCTGATTAGTTGAATTTTTGATATGATCTGCAGACGTGAGTGGAATATTAAAAACAACACAGGGTGCTTATTATAGCTACAAACCCTCAATGCTGCTGTGAACTTCCCCCTTCCACAAATAAAATGAATGGGTCACCGCTCAGAGTGGCAAAGGGTGAGGAGATTTGCCACGTATGGACGGGTCCCGAAATAGAAACTTGTTCTAGTTTACAAACTCTGAATGCGTTCAATAGTGGACCTGCTTACATGGGGATATCTTGCCATTTTAGCGTATGGGTACACACATGTCATTCCAGAGGAAGCCTTTACAAAAGTGCTTTCTGTAGGTTTCTCAACCTTTCGGACACTCTTTCACACTGCTCCCCCACTAAGATGAATGATATCTCAATGCATTTTGTTTGAAACAGTATTTTAGGGATGACGTTTAGCTATCCACCTTCCTGATAAAACTACTCCTGAAGCCCTTTTCTTGGCTTTCTTGAGCAACCATAAAAAATAAATGCATTTGTGCTTGGGACTAAATAGTCTTGCTGGGTTGCTGCTGCTTAGTTCTTGGGTATCATTATGTGGGCTCCTTGCATTTGCCATCATCTTGCGCTTTGCTGCAGAACCCTTTCACACTGAGCTGCTTGCTTCTACTGTAACAATACCTTAAAAGTCCTTTACTTGTGCAAGGGTCCCCAAAGAAAGTCAAGGGCCACTGTGGTTCCTGATTTTTGCTCCAACTGATCCAGCACGAACAGTTTATTTAATGAGGTTTCTGCTCAAGCCAATACCAGCTGACCGCCATACGCTAATTAATTTGTAAAATGTCTTGTTTGGTTGGGCTGAAATCCTGCACCCACTACAGCCCTTTGTGGAATATTTTGGAGTCCACTGGTCTAAAGCGGCTTCAGTAGTGGAAATCCAAAAAGTCACATGAGTAGCACAAACTGGTGTCGTTGAGCAACCCAAATTACTATAGTGTGTTTCTGCCTTAATAGACAATTGTGCATCGAGTTTCACGACGAAACCGTCTTTTGCAAAGAGAGACATTTTCAGTCTTGTGGCACTGTTTAGCAACATAAAATGTCATTTTCTTCGTTATTATTTGAATCTGAATTTACTTGATTTAAAAAAAACGTCCTGAATTAATAGGCTCATTTTTGTCCCGTTGCAGATGGCTTGAGTGTTTGAAAGTGATGAGGCCCTGCACAATTCTGTCTTTATTGCTCTTCTGTTATCTAGCATATCTAGAGTCCTTCCTTTTTAATTTAGTTTAAAAAATATTTTGATCACTTACATACTAAACTATTTGCTGCCATTGAAAATAGTAATCAAATGAGCAATAATTTCTGCTGACTCCATGAGGAATTGCCCAAGTCAAATCCTAATGATTTGTCAGGCCACGCCTTTTCCCAGAAGTTGATACCAGTTTCCGCCAATCGCAGGCCTCTCAAATATGGCGGGAACTGGAAGAAGAGGAGGACGGTCGCGATGGAAGCCCCCGGGAAGCTTTCTTCTCGGGCCTGCGACGACAACAAGCCCAGAGAGGAAGAGATGAGAAAGATAAGGACAGAGCAGAAAGGCATCGTCAACGCACGGAAAGAACATCAGATTGTCATGACGAAGATCGTGCACGATACTTTGTTCTAGGAACCCTCGCGGCCGTCTTTGCACTTCTGGTCAATTTCGTCTACCCTCTTCTTTCCAAATTCAACTGGGCTTAGGCTCATTGACTAATGTTTAGTTTGGAAGGAAGGCATCTCAGTTTTAATACTACATTAGACCCTCCAAAATCATGTACTAAAACAAATTAAATATAAAAAAAGATTAATTGTATATAGCACCTTTTATAAGTGGTTGTAATAAGAGATGTACAACTTATTAGCTGATCTCTCTTGCATATGCATTTCTGTGCCTGTCTTCAGTTTTTGGGAGCCTTGTTTCTGTTGAATTCATGCATTCTTGTCTTGATTTAAAGGCGTGCTATAATATCTGTCCTAATTTTTCAGCAACCCATCGTAGTGGTGCCTGTTTTCTGCTTGTGTATGGGTGTTTGCATGAGGAGATGGGACAGGCAGGAAACACTGGTTTGCCAATGGATGAGTGAATGAATAATTTCTTATTATTTTTTTAGTTGTTTTACAATAGGACAAAAACCCACTCTAAAATCTACACAACGGTTGCTGTGGCGATTCTTGTATAGATAAAAATGCAGGACTCTGGGATTTTTCACTGCAGTCGAGCTGGTTTTCCATACTCCAGTATAAAATGTATATAAAAAGAATTGAACAATGTATGTTTGCAGTTGTATTGATTTCAATGACTATTTTCTCTACTATGACACTGCATTTCTGTTATGTACAAGTCATAAGTTATTACACTGCAATAATGTATCTGTATTCCTTTATCCAAATGTCTTTGTAAATATATACATTTGTGTACATTTTGAAATTAAAAATAGTATTTTCAAGAAAGAGCTCGTATATATTTTCCTTGTACTCATTCGACTCGTGACAAAAGATGAAAGAAAACCCGCATGAATCATCAATGCATTTTTTTCTTTGGTTACAGGCAACAAGTCAGTCACTATTTGTGGCTGACCTGGACTCTGAAGTTCCACCTACATTGACCTCGGACGTGCCTGGTGGTGTCTTTGCGCATTCTGGGGACTGCGCAACAGCATCCTACAGCAACATGGAGGATGTGGACTAATCTAAAGGAGGGAAGCAAAAGTGACCCCAACAACATCTCATGAGATTGCATTCATTTAGGAAGGAACTGTTAACATCTTGGACTTGACACATTGGTGCTCATTGCAAAGTCAACACCTCCACGGGGCCATCTGACACTGCAGTATTGGAAGATCTGGATTTAAATGTCGTCTCGTGGAAGACTCAGGCCCCTGTTACATTTACTTATACCAACCCTGCGCATCGTGTGGGGGAAAAAGTGTCCGGATGCTGAGCAATTACACTTAACGAGCATATCGAACAGCATCGACTTTTCTGAGAAGCCTTTGTGTAAGGTTTTGTCTTCATCACCC